>NC_141697.1:375628847-376228847 GCF_964263255.1 Lissotriton vulgaris
TATTTATGCACGCTGATGTGCTTTGAACGCTGCACCCCCCCCCCCCCTCCCCTCTTTTGTCTTAGTAGTACTCTCTCTTTGCAGATACTGAAGGGTAGTTAACGCAGGCCTTTACCCCCGTTGTAATCCGTCGTGCCTCCTTGTCTCTCCATTTGATTGATTGTTGTCCAAGCATTTACTGTTTTAGAATTGGTTCTCTTTGGATCATTCTCTATTTACAAACAAGCACAAAGTCGCAATACTCTGTTTAGTCTTTGCAGATAGTGAAAAATCGTGTAAAAAAATAAAAGTAATCGAGCAAAATCAGTAGGCCACTAATTGGATCTCTTTTTGACCTCGCTAAAATAGAAATATTAGGAACAACCCTTCATGAGAAATACGAAAATAGTGAGATGAACTGAGCTCCACACCATGAGGGCTGCAAGACAGCTCGGCTCCATCACCCATCCCGCACAAAATAACGACAAACCCTATGCAAATATTAAAAATATAGACAACACACCAGCAAAGAAACAGGGTAAAACATTTTATTAAAAAACTATTTACATAACGTTGGTTTATAAGATGATGTCAGTAGTGGACCGATGTGTGAATAGATCGAAAACAGCACAAGGCTCCAAGATCCGGATGGCAAGCTCCTGGATGTTGGGTGCCATAGTTTAGAGTTCTGAATTTCAGCCTTTTTCAATGCCTGTGCTTTGTTGAATCAAAATGGCGGCTTGACACAAAGCTGACTCAAGCGTTGCTACTGATGCTATGCAGACCAAAACTGGTTTTCAGTTTGTACATTTTTCTAGATTTTTCAATCCAAGTTTGGTTGACTTTGTAGAACGATGGCTTCAGATTTTCAACATACGGTGTGGTGGCGCTGACTGGGAGGGGGCGCTTCGCTCCTGCCCCCTCCCCAAGTAAGATTTTCATACGTGAAAGTACGTTAATGGTTTTGGTCCCTGAGATGCTTCGATGTCACTGCCATTCTCAAATAGCATAAGTTCTGGATGTTGGGTGCCAAAGTTAAGAGTTCTGAGCAGTGCTTGTAACACTGTCTGAAGCTTATTTCCACCTACTGCAGCTTCACTATTCTCAAAGTAAGTGAGTGTCGTTTGTGGACCTGACTGCATTAGAAAACAATGTGATATGTTACCTTCCTAAACAGCTTGACGGAGGCCCCTGAGGGGCGGTGTGATGGCCATGGACTCGGAGAAGACGCTTGGCTCCGACACCCTCCCCAAGTCTTATAGCACTGGTGTAGCCTGAGATCGCCCCCGACATAGGCGGCCGGCTCCCGGGGTCCGGCGGAACTTTTTGCCTTTTGATGACTCTTCAATTCTGGACCTTGTCCCACAATCCGTTTGACCTGAAGACAAGCTGTAGTGGGGCGCCCCTTTATCGTTTTAGTTGCCATTCCGCCCGCTTTTGCTACACTGTGCCTCTTCCGCCATTCAGCTGTTTACCGCCCGCTCTTGCGACTACAGCGTCTCGCTCACCATGTAGTTGAGATGCGCCCGCTCTTGCGGTGCAGCGATAGGCGGCTGCCACAGGACTCTCAAAATGGCGGCCGGCTCTTCGGTTTTGGGCCTGGTCCACTAAAATGGCCCTGGGACACCTTGGAACTCGGACGCTTGTCTGCTATGGCTTGGGTCCCATTCTCGAAAAGCGTCCCCTCAGCCGTGAAGATTCTACAAAAGTCTTGGGGGCCTCCGACTCCCGCAGGCTTCTGGTGGGGAGCGGCTGCCATGATTGCTCGTGGAATGGCCACGACGGAGCTACGAGATGGTAGTGGTCTCATGCTGACGCCAGCTTTAGTCTGAAACATCCAGAAACACTGTAGACTACCAATTCGATCAGTTCCGGTAGCGCCCCAACATGACCCGGAAGAGAAGAACTTGCCCTCCCCTCTTTGACTGATGGTTCTTGTTGCCTGTCCCCTCTGTTGTCATTTAACAGAACTTTTTGGACTGCTGAAAGGGGTTGTGTTCTGAACGCTGGTTGGTGGAGACATTTAGACTATATTCTTGACCTACGTTGTCGCGTAATGCGTTTTATGACACGCCGCGTTAGCGCACCCGGAAGTGATCCGAGGGGCGGCGCGCAGCGCGTAACGTAAGCATAACAGGTCATGTGACTTGTTAATAAAACTTTTCATTGGTTCATTTTACTTTTGTTAATTTAATGATGAAAAGCTTGGTCATATGACCTAAAAATTACGCTTTTTATTATTTTCGAACAATATTTTTTTTTCAAACATATGTTATAATATTCCAGGCTAATGTACTTTCCCGGAAAATTTACAACTGTCTTGCAAGTAAAATATATTCCTTTTTCGAGAAAAAGGGCGTTTCTTCCTTCCATGACGGAGCCGTTGAGTAAAAGAGATTCGGCCTGCTGTCTTAGTCGCCGATACGCCTGATTATCAGATTCTTATCGATCACTTTATGTTGCAGACATGAAAAACACAACTGCCCTTGACCATTTATCTTTACTGCGTTCCTACATATTATACCTTTTATCCGTCATGTAATTGGACTGCTTTATTTCACTTGCCTTTTACTGATTCGAAAACAGTCACTAAAAGTAAAAACTTTACCAATGTAAATACTACTACCGTGTTTTGTTTTAAAAACCTTTATTGTGAAAATGTCAGTATACAAATACGGGCCTATAACCACGTGGGCCGGCCACGGAGCAAACTGAAATCGTATATGATGAGGAGACATTTACACTGTAGAGGAACGTAACGAGCGGGCCATTAGGTTGCAAGAACTAAGGTGTCTAACAGTTGCGGAATCGGTGGACATACATTTTGTAATTAAAATAGAACAGGGCCACTTACAATAACATTTTCTAGATATACATTTGCGGGCAAGGAGTTACGAGTCCCATTTATACCGGCGCCATTTTGGGCGAGGCCGGGCAGGTCCAAGATATAGTCAAAATGTCTCCACCAACCATCGGCCAGACCAGAACCCCTTTCGGCCCTTTATGCTACAAGATGGTGTCTTCCATTCAGAAAATATTGTTGGCAGCATTTTGAAAGGAAACAGAAACAGCCGTTCTCCTAGTGAGTTTCACATTGTTACATTTAGGAAGAATGTTGAAGAGTAGTATGTGGAAAATCTGAAGCCATTTTTCTACAAACTCTCAATCAGACTTGGATGGAAAAAAAAAACCTGAAGAATGTACAAACTGAAAACCAATTTTTGTCTGTATAGCACCAACAGTAACGCTTGAGTCAGCTTTGTGTCAAGCCGCCATTTTCATTCAATCAATAGCGTCCCCCTGCACACATTCAGGGACCTGGTCGTGTCTTCAGATGAAACGCATTGTAGGAAAAGAAGCAGAAAGGAAAAGGAAAAAAGTTCCGCCGGACCTAGTGAAGCTGCAGCAGGTGCAAATAAGCTTCAGACAGTCTTACAAGCACTGCTCAGAACTCTCAACTGAGGCACTCAACATCCAGGACTTGCCATTCGGATCTTGGTGCCTTGTGCTGGTTCCGACCTATTCACACATCGGTCCACTACTGACATCACCTCATAAGCCAACGGGGCACCCCACGCCGACTTTCGGCGCAGCATTGTAGGATGGCCACACCAGTGCGGCAACTTGCTGGACACAACATCGGGGCCATCCAGATCTCGGCGCGTTCGACTCACTGTACCGCAACAGTGACCGCAACTCAGCTGGACACGCCGTCTTTCGGCGCAGCATTGTAGGATGGCCACACCAGTGCGGCAATTTCCTGGACACCACCTCGGTGCCATCCGGATCTCGGCGCGTTCGAGTCACTGTACCGCAACAGTGACCGCAATTCAGCTGGACACGCCGTCTTTCGGCGCAGCATTGTAGGATGGCCACACCAGTGCGGCAATTTGCTGGACACCACCTCGGTGCCATCCGGATCTCGGCGCGTTCGAGTCACTGTACCGCAACAGTGACCGCAACTCAGCTGGACACGCCGTCTTTCGGCGCAGCATTGTAGGATGGCCACACCAGTGCGGCAATTTGCTGGACACCACCTCGGTACCATCCGGATCTCGGCCCGTTGTGCTGCCTTCGGCCTATTCGCACATCGGTCCGCTACTGACGCCGCCTCACGTGCCAACGGATTTTCTACGCTTTTTGTAGCTCTATGCCGCATAACAGGTCATGTGACTTGTTTATAAAACTTTTCATTGGTTCATTTTACTTTTGGTTTCCTAAAGATGGAAGGCTTGGTCATATGACCTAAAAATAACACTTTTCATTGGTTTAGAACATTTTTTTTTCCCAAACGATGAAAGCCCCACCTTGTTTCTGGATCATTCAGACTGAAGCTGGCGTCAGCATGAGAGCACCACCATCTCGTGGCTCCGTCGTGGTCATTCCGCGAGCAATCATGGCAGCCGCTCCCCACCGGAAGCCTGCGGGAGTCGGGGGCCCCCAAGACTTTTATACAATCTTCACGGCTGAGGGAACGCTTTTCGAGAATGGAGCCCAAGCCCTAGCAGGCAAGCGTCCGAGTTCCAAAGTGTCCCAGGGCCATTTCAGTGGACCAGGCCTAAAACCGAGGAGCCGTCCGCCATTTTAAGAGCCATGTGGCAGCCGCCTATCGCTGCACTGCAAGAGTGGGAGCAACTCAACAACATGGTGAGCGAGACGCTGTAGCCGCAAGAGCGGGCACAACTCAGCTAGATGGCCGCCACCTGGGGAGGCCCGTTCACGCCGGCTCCCCCACGCCCCCCCCCGGGCCGCCGCACGCCAATTTTCGGAGCAGCATTGTAGGATACCAAAACCAGTGCGGCAGTTTACTGGACATCACCTGGGTGCCTGTCGTACATGTTGCGTCAGCCATGTGACACTGGACACAGACCGCTACTGACGAGGCCTCCCCCCGCACCACCCGGGACGCCCCACGCTGTTTTTCTGTGCTGCATTGTAGGATCCCTAAACCAGTGCGGCACCCAGGCGACATCACCTGGGTGCCGTCCAGAACTCTGCACGTTGTGCTGCCTTGGGACTATTCGCACAAAAGACAGCTTCTAACCATTGTTGCTTTTTGTGTTGAGAAATGTTTAAATGTTTTTAGTTTTTGTTCCGTTCGTTAAAGTTAGTAGTTAATAAAGTTTTATAACCTTACTTTGTTGGAGTGTTATCTATTTTTTTAAAAACGGGTGAAGGGGGCCTTGAATCGGGTTATTGTCATGTGTGGGCTTTGGAAGTGTGCTGCTGCAGGATCGGACATTTCAAACTCAAATGCACGTTCTTTTTCTTACCTTTCCGAAGCATGGAGCGCAATAGCAAGCAGAGAAAGGGTGATGCACGTGTTGAACACTACCTGACCTGGCAAGTTGCTGGCAGTGCCCCCCCGCCCGCTCCTGAAAGAGGGCACACACACACACCGCCGCTCCGGGTACTTCACAAATCTTTAAAAGACCATGCGCTTGTTCATGAGGCTTAAATGGTTTATCACCTCTTCTAGCACCCCTGCATCGACCCTCTGACGTTTCCTGGAAAAATTACCATGTAACCCAATACCAAGACCTGTCAGCTGAAACCCCCAAGGAATCGTGGGGCATATTATCAAGGGGGTTTATCTCCGCTTTTTTGGCTTTAAAAGCCTTGAAAGCGGAGATAAAATTATCTCCCTATTACCAAGCTGTCGCTAACACCAGTTAGTGACAGCTAAAAGGAGATTGCGACCATCTTGGGCCCCGCTTTGCATGTCAGTGATACTTATCACTAATGACATGCAAAGTGGCGTGCCAAGATGTTAGCGACTAGAAACAGTCCCTAACATCGCTACCTTCTATTACCAACTTTTGGAGATATTCGCGCTAAGCGCGAATATCTCCAAAATCTAACACCTGCCCTGAGCAGTTCTTAGCCATGTTATCCAATGGGAGGTGGATAACATGGCTAAGAGCATTAGGTCGATAATACATGAATATCGCTGACTTTTCTGCGATAATAGCAAGGTTTATCTGCGATAAAAATCGCCGATGTGCAGCGATAATTTTTGTCTCTAAACAAGTTAGAGACAAAAATTATCGCTAGTTGTTCGTAATATGCCCCCGGGTTTTTGCTTGCAGAAATCGGGAGGCGGGAGACTAGCACTGAAACAGTAGTCACACGCCTGAATCAGGAGGATTGGCATGTCTGAATTCTCTACAGCTGGGGCCATAAACTACATCCGCAGGGTTAGGTGATAGCCTGGGACCAGCCTGGCATCTAAAATGGCTGCCGTGCACGACAAAATTGTGGCATTCGAAAAAAGGCAAGATGGCGCAGCCGCTGGAAGAGATGTATCAACCTATATCAGCCTCCTCAGCCACCCTCAGGAAACATAGGGGATTAGGATACGTCTCCCGCACCCCCTTATACCTAGTACTTTAATTAACGAAGCACAAAATGGCGAATTCCCGTTTCGCTACCAGTTTGCGGCCCAGTTCGCGGCCCGTGAAGCGCTTCTACCGTGAAAAATCATTTTTTTTTTATTTTCCCCACGGGACCCTTTAATAACCCCAACAACATTCCTAGGGGGTCAAGAGGGGGATACCTTGCCCCCTTTCATTAAATTCCCCCTTAGTTTTTCACCTTTTCTTCTCTCTCGATCCTACCGAGAGACAAGATGGCGGCCGCTCCGGACTGTCACGCAGCAAAAAAAAAAAAAAGCTCACGCACAGCCGCTGGAAGAGATGTATCAACATATATCAGCCTCCTCAGCCACCCTCAGGAAACATAGGGGATTAGGATACGTCTCCCGCACCCACTTATACCTAGTAATTTAATTAACGAAGCACAAAATGGCGAATTCCCGTTTCGCTACCAGTTCGCGGCCCGTGAAGCGCTTCTACCGTGAAAAATCATTTTTTTTTTCTTTTCCCCACGGGACCCTTTAATAACCCCAACAACATTCCTAGGGGGTCAAGAGGGGGATACCTTGCCCCCTTTCATTAAATTCCCCTTTCGTTTTTCACCTCTTCTCTCTCGATCCTACCGAGAGACAAGATGGCGGCCGCTCCGGACTGTTTAGAATGTTGACAGACACCGGAGAGCCAATCAGCTTTCTGCGCGCAAAGTTCCGATAAGCGAAAAGTAAGCGGACCGGATCGCTGCCCGGAGCGCTGTTACAGATATATATCTTGATTTAAACGTTAATTTCTCAAAATCCACTGAAGCACATATATTGAGACCTAGCAAAGGCACATCGGGCTAACAGTCCCTACAATTTTGCCAAGTTTCGTCCTCGTTGATGTGGGAGAGCTAGGAAAGAATTTCCGCGGAATGCTGGCGCAGGGGGTATTCAAAAGGTGAGGAATCCACAGGCAGATACTGTATCCACCAAAAAAAGCGTTACAGAAGGTAATTAACTTGTTCTTCTTGTGACCAGGACCTGTAAATCAAATGCTCCAGGTAAGCGTGCAGCCCTAATTGTGCCACCCCCAGGGGTAGCCCTTCAAATATGTCTCGGGCCTGCCACTGCAGAGCATGTGTGTGCAGTTTTAAACTGCCATGTCGACCTGGCAAGTTCACAAACTTGCCAGGCCCAAACCTTCCCTGTTATTACATGTAATGCTCACCTAAGGTGGGCCTTGGGTAGTCCCATGGGCAAAGTGCAGTGTATTGAAAAGCTACAACATGTGCTTTTAAGTTTTACTTGTCCTAGTAGTGAAAAGTTGCTACATTCATTTTTAGGTCTCTCCTACGACGCTGAAAGCGCGTTCTCGCAGCGAGAACTATAGTCTGTGTCTCAGCAGTCTGAGAACGACGAAGGGAGACAAGACCTGGCCGTGCGCAGCGTTTCCCCATAGGATAACGTTGTGCGCGCGGCTAGGTCTTGTCTCCACAGCATGATGGCAGAAAGAATCAGATCACGCCTCGCGTCTCGTGGAATGCAGGGGGAGTCTGCAGAGGGGCGCGCGGCGCTGATAAACAGGCAGGCTTTGCCTCCTCCCGCCCGGTGTCCGTGTCCCGACCGCTGTCCGTGTCTTGTTTTATTAAGCCTTTTACAGTGGTTAAGTTGTAAACTATAAAATCAGTCCTACCTATGCCATCAGACATATTTCATCATAAAGTAATGAAAAGGGGGACAGTTTCAGCGGTTTTACCACAACTCTGCTTCCGTGTAAACATCCTCGACCCCAGATATTTTATTTTGTCTACCTCCCAGAGGCCAATGTTTGCAGCGCCCTCCTGTTTGCGTCTGTTTGCGAGGTACTGTCAAAGAGCTCAGGGACTTGCAAACCAAGATGCTGACGGGGTCTGCGTCGTTAATGGGGATGACGAGCCAACATATTAACAGCGAGCGCAGAGCTGAGGGACTTTCTTGGCTCTGATAGCCCGTGCTCGAGACGAGCCATGAAAACGTTTGCCATCAAACATCAACATAGTGCAACGAGCAGCATACAAACATATTGTTGTCTCCTCATAACTCAAGAGTATTTCTGTAGCATGCAGAAGCGTTTCGTCTGTCCATCCTTTCTCCTATACATTCAACTGACTGACTGCTCACAAACCTAGGGTGACCCCTCAGTGCGACAGTGCTGGAGAGGATACACAACAATCTGAAATGAATGTGTAGTCGCCTGCCCTTGCGAGAAGGTGGGTAACATGAAAGTAGGGGAAGAGGGAGTTCTTTACACAGTTGAAAGTGTTGCCCCTTTTAAGAGCCACCAGGCTGCCTCACATTGTCACTCTCAGAAATGTAAAGCTTAAAGGCCTCTGAAACTGAAAGCTTGAATGCATTTATTCACACAGATGCAGTAGGTTTTTAACACCCAAAACGTATTTGCTAAAAGAGAAATGTTTTACTGTATTGTCCATCCTCCTAATGCAAAACATATTTTGCATCTGAATATGACGATAACTAACGTGGTCATGTGACCTCGTATGACAAGAAAAAACGTACATCATGCCGAGCAATCCAATACAACTTCTAATTTAGCAGCAGCACTTGGATGGGCTTTAAAGGTTTGTCATTTACACCTAGTAGATTAAGAAGCTCTGCCGCGCTCTTAATCTTGTTACTTCTCGCTCCCCACTCCTCCCTGCATACTTGTTTTATTGCTGACGAAGCGCACAGTTTTCAGAAGTCTTTTTTTTTAACCGATTTACAGAAAAGCAAATTGCAATACAAGAATATTCTATGCTCGTTCGTCAGTGCCCACACTCTAGTGAAACATAATTTCACCGACCTCGATGACGCAGCCTCAAAAAATGAGGAAAAAACTATCTTGACGGGGACACTGTCCAAGTTCAAAGAAAAAACAATGCACTTTGCTCGTTGCATTTATTGACAAAGGATTCGTGCCGAGGCACTGATTTAATCAGGGCACTGAAAAGCTTTGTGTGTCTTCTTTCTTTCTGCTGTCACTTCTAAATGTATATTGTGAACCTCGGGACCTAGGAGGCCGATAACACAATGGGGAAAGGAGGCTGTGCTTTGATTAGAGATTAATCAGGACAGTGGGTATTAACTGGTCGGAAAAACGTTACTTAGGCAACCGAGATTAGATGCAGCGAAACGAAAAAAAGAGTGGTATTTTCAAAGGCTTCTAATGGACAAACACGGCTCCGAGCTCGGGCATTTCCGGTTATTAATGGCCTGCTAAATTGAACGACCCATAACTTCGCCAGGCCTCAGTTCTTCCACCCAGTCATAAACTTACAGGAAAGAATACGTCAACGAAAAGTATTGCCTGAACTTAATGATTATGTACAAATGCCTCATTGCAACAGAACATGTAACGTCAAAGGGTTGCATAGGCCCTGTCCGTCTTTCTGCTTTCTCTAAAACCCCAAAACTCACGGTGTCTCCACCTACCAACGCATCTGCCCCAGACTATGTATCTTTAATGGAGTTTTGGTCTACCACAATTGCTGGCTGACGCTCACAGGCGTACACTCCCTCACGTGTGGAAAAAGTCATGTTTTTTAACCGTCCCCCCTTTGTAGTTCTATTCACTTCTAATTCTACTCACTCAACAGTGATAAATGCCTCAGAGAATGTACGTGCATGTTTCCCCCCTTTCTCCCGCCTCTCCGTCCCAAGCTCTTAGTGATCTGCAGCCTTATTGTATAAAGGGTGAACCTCACTTGCATCACAGTGGTGAAAAAAGATGAGGAAGGTGGCAGCAAACGGCATATTGCATTTGGTATTGAATATTTGCCATGGGGAGGGTAAGGGTGAAGAATGTGTAGGAAAGTGGCCAGGTGACAGGTATCTTAATCTGGGTGGTGAAAAGGGGGGATAGTAAGAGCGTGGTAGGAATGGATGGCAGGACACTAGGTATACTTGTTCATGCACGTACAACGGGGGTAGGAGTCCTGAGGGTGGTTGTGGCCATGTTGTGCATGGCTCTCCCAGGACTCCTCAACCCATGCACTGTGTATCGTAGAAGACGATCTGGGGTGGAAGCGCATAGCTAACGCAAAACTGTAGATACTTTTGATAAAGGATAAATGTTTTGTTCCGAGAGTGAGTGACATCACAGACAACTTGTTTTACTACAGCAAGGGCTATCTCTCCCATAGATTAGCATTGGAGCTGCCTTGTAACACTTTACAAGTGTGTCTTCCAATTGGGAACAGGTCGAAAATTGCAGTTTGGTGTCTCTGGACCCACAATTTACAAATACTTCTTTTTGTGAAGAAGTTGGTTTTTAAGTTGCAGGTCTGAAAATGCCACCATTCTGTGCCTCTGGTTGTTCTTAGAATACACATCTGGGTTGAATGACAGTTGGGCTTTGTGAATTCACTCTAGACTGTCGTACACAAAGGGAGCTGAGGTGTGCCATGCATATCCTGATGGCCTATCACCAGGCTGATGGGTCTTCCTCAGTTAGAGTGGTGGGAGGAGTTGACACTTGCACCTGAAAAGGGCGGTGGCTATCCCCAACAAAAAAGCTGCATACCCCCCTGTAGTTTGTCTGGGGCCAGGGTCAGGAAAGGCAGGATCTTGTGCACTACAATGATATTTCTGAAATCTACCTACTTCAAAGGCTAAAATGGGTATAAGTAATGGACCTCTGACCCCATATACTCATAACACTTCTGGACTGATGGCATTCTGCTAGGAAGATCATCTGTCATGCTGTCAGGAGGGACTGCCACTTTGCTGCTTGCTTTGCTGTGTTGGCATGCTGCTTCTGTCCTGGGCGTGAGAGGACTGCACTTTGATCTGTGCATCCTGCTGTCTAAAGTTTCTCCAAGGTCTTATGTTGCCCTTGCCCCCTGTTGGAAGTCACAGGGACATCAAAGACTTCACCTACAGCACCTGGGCTCCTCTGCTGTGAGTCCTACTCTGCCAGGTGGTGCCAAATCCTGTTCCTTGCCTTTGGGAGTGATTTCTGTGCTAAAAAAAAGACACCAACTTCGAGTGCCACTTCTGAACCTGCACAGCTCTGCACTTCGATGCCGAAGCTGTGGACCCTGCTCAACGCAAGGACCACGACTTAGAAAGCAAGCTCCGCCACAGCTTCCCCGAAAAACCGCCACTGCATGAGTCTCGAGTACTGCATCATGAAAGTCCATGAGGCCCAACTCCCCCGCAGCACCTGTGGTCCCGTGGTGTGACATGATGCCTCGAAATCGACGCCTCACAGCTGGACACTCGATGCTTCGACACCACACTGACACCGGAACTGACACCACGCTGCAAACACCACATCACCTCCCATGGGCCTCATATAGTTTTGGGCATCGGTGACTCAACGGCTGTACCGCCTCCAGGAACCAACGCCTCACTTGCTTCAGTGATGCCTCACCTCTTTTGTGCAACGCACTGTCCCGGAGTGTTGACGTGCCATCGACCTGCACAGCAGTAAGGAACCGACGCCTCAACTGCCTCCCTGGCTCCTCACACAGCCTTTGATTCTTGACCTCTTCAAGGTACTGTAACCAGGGTCTACGCAAGTCCGTAGTCGGCCTGCGCTCCATTGCAGTCGACCTGAATTTTTGGATTCGCCCCAGTCAAGCACGTCAAAATAGCCAGAGCTATTGTTTTTCTAAGCACTGTAACTTTATTAAATCTTGAAAAATCCATATCTTAACTTCTGTATTTTGGATGTTTGTCGTTTTGGTATTGTTTTATATAGTAAGATAAATATTGGCTATTTTTCTAATCTGGTGTGAAGTACTTTTGTAGTGTTTTCATTGTGTACCTGTGTTTGTGTGTGTAGACAAATACATTACACATTGCCTCTTTAGTTTAGCCTGACTTATCTGAGCCAAGCTACCAGTGGGTGAGCACAGGTAAGCGTAGTGTGTACTACACTTATGGCAAGAGTGTGGGTCCCTACTTGGACCGATTTCTAACAGTTCACTAGCTGCAACATTCAATTTTCACCTTGTGAGATGTTCTTCTCCGTTTGTATAACGGTTCCCTAATTGCATACTTAAGTTATGCCTCTTTTATCTACATTTTTGTGGTACATGGGAGCCTCTTTTCCTTATGAGTTGTAGCTCTCCTGCCCTCTCCTCTGACTCACCTATTGAATTTTGCACCAGTACGTTCCCTTATTCTACTCGTCAACAATTTATCTTTCTCCAATTCATCAACTCTTCACTCCTGATTTTTATCCCTCATTCATTCTTCATTTCTATTAACTCTCTATCACTGTTATCCCTGCCTGAGCTTTAGTCCCTCTACCCACGTGTGCGCTTTCTACTCTAATCTCATCTGCTCACTTTGATTCCTGTGTGTTTTATGAGTAGTTTATCGCAACAAAATGTTATGCGGTTAGAAATGTTATCACTTAGTCGAGTTACGAATCAAGCCTGCCAATATGAAACGTCCTATCCCATCGCAACCCATCACAAACGCCTTTTCCGTACCCCCTCAATCGTAGTTCGCATTCTCTCTGTGGTGTGCCTTTAACCCAGTCATCCACTGGCTTTGTTCAGGGCTCTCCTTCTTTTGATGTGCAATGGGCCTAAAATGGTAGAAAATTCGGACTGCTTCATTACTCCGATTTAGGGCTCTATATATTTTTGTCATGTAATTTCTAGGCTCCTGGTTCACGAGGATTTTAAGACCCTTTCAACATGGTACGAGACTGCATTCGCAACCTTCATGAGCCAAACACGGCCTTTGTATTCTGCACCGTAGTGACTCTGGCCTGCTCGGCCAAATGGGCTGTTTCCAAGACTGTAATCCAGGCAAACCAAGCTTTAATATGCTCTGATGCTGCGATTTCACAGTGCTGTAGAAAAACGACACTGTAACCCTTCAGGCACGCACTCGAATATCTGGTACCTATTCATAATTGAGATCAATCAGTAACCTGGAACTTTTGTCATAGACAGTTACAGGTATATGCAATTGCTAGTGCTTTAGTTAGGATGGTGTACGTTTTTCGTGCAATAGTTTGTAATATAATATTAAGTGGTTGTATGGAAAACTTAATAGTTTCTTTACCTGGATAAATTATTAAATTTTTAGCTTGAAAACCTTTATGTAGATCTCTGCTACCCTGACAAGAACTTTGAAATTTAAACTATGTACCATCTCAGACTACGGTAAGCTGAGGCCAATTATAGCATGGATTAGAATTTGGACCAACCCGGAGGCATCTTTGAGCAGGGAAATTGTGTTAGACTGCTTGCAAAGGGATAAGGTGCTAAATTCCTTGGCTAAAATATGTGAAAGATTCTTTAGTGAAAATAGACCAGTGCCAACTTTTTAATGACCCATCTTCGATTTCTAACAGTTGTAAATTAAGGGTGAAAAAATTGCTTCTAGAAAAATTTGAATCTGTTAGAAGTGGTCTCGGTCCTGTAAAGAAATCAATAGCAGCTCATGGCCTTGTAAGAAATGGGACAGGAATGGAACCATATCTGTTTCTGATGTACAGCCAAAATGACGATTTTTAATGTGCCGTTTTAGGCTCAATTTGTTACCTAACATTTTAGCTTATCCCGCTGGTTTTACTGTAACAATTGAGCAGAAGGGTGCCTGCGGCTGCGACAATAGGTCTCCGCATGACACCCTTCATTTTGTAGTTTTATGTTCATTTTATAGAAATCCTAGGCGTCTGTTCTTGGTTGACATTCTTAGGAAACAGAAATTTCGCACGCAAGAGCTGCACTGTTTTTCCTACAGAAAGCTAGTGATACCCATACTTTATGTGCCATTTTAAGCTTTTTAAAAGTAGCCGTAAGATTGAGGAACACAAGAAATTAATTTATCTTTGTAAATAATCGGACCCTCCTTATGAATTGTACCCTCTCTTTTGTACAGTTTTAATTTACTAAAAGTTCAGAAATGATATATAAAGAAATTTTATTATGTAATGCATTTTTATGAGGAATTTTTATTCTTCGAAATAAGGATTACTGAACTGAACTATGTACTGCTCAGCCTGAACATTGCAATGTTTTACTCCAGCAAATGTACTCGTCTATTTTTTTAAGAATCTTTTTTGTAGTAGTTTATTTTTTTGCGTTGGCTCTTTTTTTCAGAAATGCCTTTTTAATATGTATGGAGTGTTGATAAGGTGTTCTGTTCTCGGGCCATGCATGCTATGTTACACAAATAAAAGTAATTTGCATGGGTTGTTTTGAACATGGTGTTTACTACTACAGGAATGCTTTTATGTATGTAAGGTAGAAGAAGCATGCTCCGTCTTGCATATTTCAGTTTCAGGAAATAGTGTGCTGCTGATTTTAAGACCTGCTTTTGTTTTTGTGTTATTTAGTTCAGAAATGGATATCGGCTAATAAATTGAAGTACCTTGGTGTACCCAAGTACTGGGGATCAGGACTCCATGAGAAAAATGGAAGCAGGTAATATTTGACCTGATTTGAAATGCCTTTTTAGTTTTGTGTCTGTGCTGCTCACTTTCTTGTCGGTATTCTACCCGATTGCTTTTTTTGTTTAAGAAACTTTATTGAAAATTGAACCAAGCATACAGTAATCTATCCATAATATCAGCCAAGAAAATGAACCCAATAAAAATACCAATTGATCCATTGTACACTGGCACCATAAGAGAGAAATTATTTTAACCAGGTATATTCAAATGTAGTTGGACTAAACGACATTTAGGCAAATATAATTTTTTTTCTATTTTCACTTTAACATAGAAAGGAGTGGAAAGAAGGAAAAAGAGATGGGACTAATAAAAGAATGGAAAACATGTCCTAAATATTTAGATCAAATTAACCAGAAATATTGCAAAATACAAACTCCCTAGCTAATGATAATATGAAGATTATACAAAAAAAACTAATTGTAATTGCATGTATATGGCACTTACTACCCCTGACTAGGTGTTTAATCGCTTTGCGGCAAGTAACCTGCTACTCCTGAAACCAGAGTTAGTGGTTAATCCGGTGGTTATTGGTAATTGTTGGCTGTTGGGATTGGTCATGTATTCTACAGGTACTATTTAGTAACAAACGTTAAGCTTGTACAGTTACACAACAATAAAAACCAGAAGAATAGGTAGCAAATATAATTATTTTACAGAGGATAAACATCCTTACAATTTTATCTAGAAGCAGTTTCTGCAGAATTTGATGGGAAGTCAAGGGTAACTATAGCAAATCTTTCTTGACTGCCAATTGCACCGATGAATGATGAGTTCTCTCTTATCTATGATTGTGGCATATCAGAATCCACCATGTCTTGAAAGAAATATGAATGCTTTTCCATTTGGGTTTTCTACCCTTTAACGCAAAGGCAATCAGATGTTCAGTTCATTTAAAGTTTCTGTCAAACTGACCAATTTTCACTGCTTCCCCAGAGAAAATACAAGTTTTGTTAAAAAGTATGGAAACGAGAATACTTCTCTATTTTGTATCAAACTTGTATTTAAAAATATCCAACTAAAGGATAATGAAAGACACAGACACAATATTACCATTTTGGCATCCACAATATCAACAGCTGTCAATTTACATTTTATGAATAGTGCTAGGTGTAAGAAGAAATAAATGTAAAGTTAAACTGAAATAGAGACAACGTAATCCACATCCTTTACTCAAAGCAATTGTGCAAGTTATCAAAGATGTCACTGTCACCTTTTTATATCTGAAAGTGCCTGTAACATCCAGAGGTATTTCTTATCCAAGGGGTTTAGTTTCTTTGATCTGTGTTGTAATATTCAAGGTTTTAGATAAAGCCTTTCTAAAAGATGGCCTTAATAAATTGGATTTATATAAAAAGGAAGCAGGAATATTAAACTATTGCAACTCCTGAAATGGAAGAAGTTTGTTGGAGAAAAGTTGATTAACCAGATAGCCATCCAGCCTCTCCATAAAAGTACTTTATACTTAATCGTGATTCTTTTATTGTTACATAAGGATACCAACAAAAGTATTTTGTATTGAGTTTCCCTAACTAGGGATTCATGATCGAATAAGAGTGGTTAATAATGGGGGAAGATAGAGCCCGGTTTTGTTGTCATATAAACCATATCTGTGAAAGAGGAAGGATGGAAGAATGAGTATTCTAAATTCTGCTGCGTGTCACTATATATTTGACAATATATGAAAAATGAACATTTCCCATTTAACTAAAGTCTTCTAAGTGTGTGAAATGAAATTTGTGTTTTTTCCATTTCATAAAACTTTGGACAGTAAATAATCAATGGTGTTCAAATTCCAAGTAAACTGATAGGAGGCATTAATGAATATAAATATATAATTGGTAAAAATAATTTTTTAAAATCATTTTGATTCAACTTCATGAAGATTACCATTATTCAAAGGAGATAATTTCTCTACCAAGTATCTAACGTTATGCTTTATCTCTTCTAAATTTATTAAAATTGTATCTTCAGTAAAATCCGAGTAAAAACAATGAAACCGAAGTATTTAATTTTAGTATTATTCCAAGATTGGGCATAGTCCTTCAACATTTCCTTTAAAAAATATGTAATGCAAGACTCCAGGTTTATCAATAATGAGTTTACAACCAGAAATCAAATACTTTTTTCTTTGAAAAATGATGGTAGGGTACAACTTCCATGTGATGGTTATAATAATGTGACATCTGCATATGCAGAGTCTTTTAATCCATATCTGAGTAGAAATCCGCTGACAAGGAAGGAGACCATCAAATGTTCCCTAAAATAAAATTCTAAAGATAAAATACAAAGTCAATTTCCCCTTTTGAAAGGAAAATGAGTAAATACTGTTCCTAAAAACAAGTTTCGGAAGGTGGATACTGGTAGTTGTATAGTTATAGGACCAATGCCAGGCCCATTGCAAGAGGTTTTTCATAATATCCCACCAGGCACAGCCAAGGGCCTCCTAAGCATCCAATGTGATTCGGCCATTTGGTTCTGCGTGTTTGGAGGTTGTTTGAATAATATATTAATGAAGCTCCTAGATTTATCATTCGTGTAACAGCCTTTTACAAATTCAGTTTGTTTTTGATCAGTCATATCTGAGATAAAATCTCTTTACCTGATCGCTAAAGTGTATGCCAAAATGTTACAATTATTATTAGGCGGATTAGAACTGTACTTTTTTTTTTTTTTTTAAAGAGGATTGCAAACCTTTGGTAGTAATCATAAAATGTCATCTAGATAGGTACCATTCGTTCCTTTGACCACATTGTAACATTGAAAAATAGAAAAGGTTGGGGTTCAGGAATTTTATACAATTGTGCAAAAAATCTATAGAATAGCCATTGGTGCCAGTCCCTTAATCTTTGGGAAGTTCTAGGGCCCCACTCATAAAAGGGGACACCTGTTGGACCCTATTTTTACTAACAATCCCGCTTTACAGGTCTTAAATACTGTACCACTCTCATGGGCGTATCACTATTTGAGCCTTGTGATCCTTAGGGTATCTGATCCACCATTATTCCAAATGCTCTTGGTAATAGAAGGGCAGCACTAGTCAAAGTTAAACCAAGATAGTTGGAGATGCACTTTGAGTCTGATTTCACCTTGCTTGGACTCTAATCCTCAGATTGCCAATAATATGATCTCGTAATGGCTGACCCATTCCTTAGTCCAAACTATCCCCAAGAAGACAAATACTCAAAAATAAACTTGCTCCGTGGTATTTTCCCCACATCAGAACGCTAAAAAAAAGCTGTGAGATTGCAGAAAGGGCATGGAGAAAGGATTACGAGGAAAATAAAAAATACACTATTGGGAGAAAGTGAAGATATACCATACTGAAATTAGACGACCTCAGGCCGCCTCTTATTTTGAAATTAGAATCACCAACACTGTTAATTCCTCTAGAGAGATGTTCAAAGTCCCTGTTGGAGTCCACCACTAACAACCCTGTTTCAGAGCCTTTTAATGAAAGGTGCAATGCCTTAGCCTATTACTTTGATACTAAAAGTCTGTACATCTATTGATAGTTTCAAAAGGCCAATGGAAGCAACAACTCTATCCCACTGAATAATAATAGGGATAGATGTTCACCTATCCTCTTACAATTCCCTCTCCTTGGATGAGTTTACTGCTCCTTTTAGGAAAATCAAATCCGGATCCCCCCTGGATGTGTCACCTCCTAGAATCCTTGTTCTTCAGCCTGAAATTATTTCCCTATTTTGTTTCGATATGATTAACCTCTCCCTGGAGATTGGTATGGTGCCCCTGCCCTTTAAACGCACAATGGTTGAAGCTGACTTAAAGTAACCCAACCTTGATCCAGCCTTTTTAGGGAATTTTGCTCAATTTCCCTACTCCCAGGTTTAAATGAAGTGGCAGAAAAATATGTGAACAGATGTCTGTCAGAATTCCTGGAGGCTAATTCCATCCTGCATCATACGCAAAAGGACTTTCGGCCTAAGCATAGCACAGAGACTGCCCTTTTGGCTGTGGTGTAGGAGGCTGAAAGGAGACTGGACCAATGGGCTACAATGGCCATTGTACTCCTGGATCTCAGTGCAGCCTTTGATACCGTTGACCACCCTATACTTCTAGACAGGGTTTGTAAGGCCGGAGTCTCAGGGAAAGCCCTGGATTTGGGTGGGTTCCTTCTTAAAGCAACAAACATTTCAGGTCTTTTACAAAGACTACTTATTGAAAATCTTGCCAGTCGCCTGACCTCACTTAGTACTATGCAATTCAACCTATACCTGTAACCACTGGTGGAAATTATAGATCCCATTGGGATCTCCAAAGTCTCTTATGTGGATGACATACAGCTGGTTTTCCTTCTTACCCCAGACTCAAATCCCTTAACATCCACCCTCTGACCTTGCCTGGAGCAGGTAGCCAGCTGGATGAACAATACTTGTCTTAAGCGCAACAGAGTTAAAACAGAAGTAATGATTTTTGGCAACAGGTCAACTATCCAACAAGGCCTGGGCTGTCCTTCTGGCCTCACCACTTCCCTTAACCCCCCCACCCTGGCCCCTAAGGCTGTCATAAAAAAAACTTGGGGATGTGGCTCAAAGATACCTTGACAATGGAAGCCCAGGACACCAAAATCTTGGCCAGTAGTTTTGGATTGTTGCAGATGTTGCGCAAGATTCTGCCCTTACTCCCCCAGACCTCAAGACTGGTGGTGGTTCAGGGTCTTGTTCTTTCTCGTTTGGATTATGGCAATTCACTTTACCTGGGGTCTCCCAAAGACGTTACCCGAAAACTACAAATTGTGCAAAATGTGGCCACACACACGTTACCTAGATCTCAGGCAGGGATTGAGACCTTCACTGGCTCCCCAATGCCCAAATAGAACTCAAGTTATTGTGCATCTCATACCTAGCTATACAGGGGCACGGTCTGCCTATCCTATGCCAGTTTATCCCCTACACCCCTAATAAATCACTTTGATCTTAAAACCTCCAACTCGCTACTGTCCCTGCTATTAAAAGAGCCAGAAGTGGTCAACTGTTCTTTAGTTTCAATGCAGCTAAACTCTGGGATTATCTTCCTTTGACTATCCGATTTATAGACCATGAGCTATGCTTTTGAAAGGTTCTTAAAAGCTGGCTCTTCAAATAGATTTAGGGGCCGATTATGATGATGGCCGGAGTTGCCTCCGGCTGACATCGTGGAAATGGGACGGCCTTCCTTCGATTGGTGGTCCTCACAGATTTATTATTAAAGTTTTTTAATTTGCCTGTAGGGGGCATTTCAGTTATTCATGCTTAGGTAGATTGTATTTGTCCTCTAAGTTCTTAATTCTTTGGAGACGAGCAGATCACTCCTTTAGGCAGCTGCATAACTTATAATAGTTCACCTAGCATTTGATTTAACAGAATCCTAGATAATATTCATATTGGTGTCCTGTACTTTCTTAATTAAATGGCAAGATATTCAAAACTCAAAATGTATCATGTAATTAGGAATTATTGATGCGCCATTTATTACTGTGTGCGTTCCCAGTCAAAACTTTAAGATCAATTTCTTTCTAGTTTTAACTTCCAAATAAGAAATTGAACCCGGAATCTCTCTACAATGCATTCATCTTAAGTGTACAAACCTTTTTTAGCACAAAATGCCATAAGATTAAAAAGAACACTTGGCACAGTCTAGGTATCTTGTTCCATCAATCTGTTTCTTAACCAAAGTGAAAATATTAACTTTCCCCTGGTATCCCTCAAAATACACACAATTTACACACCTGTAAAGTGTTGTGAGGAGAACCCCAAGTACTCTCTCTCAATTTAGCTTCACTTAGCTAAAATTAACACAAATGCTCATTGTTTTTGTTTCAACAGTGAAGTCTGGCATACAATCTCAGCAGTTGCATGGCGGGGGTTTTCCTTTGTGTAAGATGCTTGCTCAAGGGTCTACAGATTGTCCTTGAGGTCTTTCACCTGCCAAATATACGTATGAAAGCTTCTTCATGGCCAGAGCAGTCTACAGTTTAGGATATTATCTTCTAGATAAGGGTGGTTTTGTAGGTTTCCCGGCTGCTACTGTTAGTTGATTTATTGGCTATCAGTGTCCTAGTAATATATCTGCTGTTACGTGGCCCATAGGGACATTGTTGTCTTCACTAAGTTAGCATGGGCACGCTGCAGCTTGCCTGCTGCTTTGCGAACATCACTACTCGTTTTTATTTTTTGCAATAATTTATGTGGCTGTTTTCACATGAGAACTCATCGGTGTGTTCACTCTCTGCATGTTCCTGGGATTTTGTCTGAACATTATGAGCAAGGTCGAACAGTGCCCCTTGCCATTTTGTTCTGTCCAGGCCTTAGCACCTATACAAAACATACTGATGCAGCTGTTGTTTGGACAGCGTACTTTAGTTTTATTGGAATACACAAACAGGTGGGACATAATTGGTGAGGGACTTTTCCAGGGAGAAGAGCGAGACAACACCTATGATGTAGATCTACCATCTATAGGCTAAGGTACGGTGTCTGCTGACAAAGCCCAGAGATGATCAAATATATATTAATACGCTTTCTTAGCAAGGGGAGGGAGGTTGGACTCTATTCACTTTTCATGATGACATCTCCCTTCATGATTTATTGACTAGCTGCCCTGACTGTATTTGTACTATGCATTTTCCTGCCTGTTGTGGCACGTATACTGCATGTTGGGGAACATTAGTTAAAATAAATATTTTAAACTGTTTCATGTCGGTCAGATCTTACTGTGGACAAGTACAAGCAATAGGGTGTGTCTTGTTACCGCGATTCCTGAGAGGTCTGGGAGTGTTGTGTTCTGGGGTGTCTAATCATTTGTTTCTCTGTGAGTGAGTAGGAGTGCAAGTGAGACACTTTAGCTAGTCTGTCCTGGGCTCATAGGTACTCGGTCCCTGCGCATAGTTCTGTTTTTGGGCAGAATGCCTGCAACACTGCACTAGTTCATCACCTCAACTTCTTGGTCTTGTAACCCCCAAAACCACAACCTTTGGTGACTCAAATATCAGCAACCCCAGAATCTTGGCAGTTAGGCTGAGAATTTCCTTCTAAATCGCCCCACACTTGGGCAAGTTCATCACTTATGAACGGTGTACCACCACCTCAGCTCTAGCATAGCCTTGTCCCAGGCAATTTGAGCTTTAATTTTTACGGCACTAAGAAGCAGTGAAACATTAATTAGAACATTATTTGCTCTGCTGAATGTTCTTATAGTTGAAAGCGATTTTGACTCTTAATGAGTCCCATTGTGCTTCAATTTTCCTGCCCAGTACCTCATTCTACGTTGACTGGTAGGTCCATTTTGTCACAGTTTTCCTTGTCTTTCAGCAATTCATAAATCACCAGAATTACCCCTTTTTAAGTAATACATTTGGTCATTAAATTGTTTAATTTGATAAGGTCTCTGACTGCGACAGTTTAATTCGCAGGGTGTGTATCCTCGACTGAAAGAAAAGACCCCGGAAAAGATTTTTGAGTGAATTGTCTGCCCACTGACTGCACACCAATATTTAGCGAGCGTAGAAAGGGGACACCTAGCCAGTCTCTGCTTGAGCAAAAACCTTCCTGGAGCAATGAATGTAAGCCTGTATTATGACAGTTTAACTCCAAAAACTACATTTTTACGAAATGGAGGTTGAATTGCGAAATGTCTGGGGTTTAGTAGACTCTTTGCTGACCAGCCCTTAGAGTAGCATTCTAGTCAGTGTCTCCTCAGCCTTCATTTCACGTGAGCCCCTGAGTGCCCTAGATTTGACCTTACTTAGAGTTGGGCTATTCTTGGGAAGGTTCAAGCGGTATCTTATTGTTTGCTATTGAGCTCTTATCCTCATTGAGTGTAATGGATGCCTTTCTTCCAAAGTTGCAGGTGCTAGGTCCTGATATTGATAAGAAAAAGCAATTTGAGAGCAATCAAATGACTTCCACGGAACTTTCGTCTTTCCTTTTGCCTCTTTTTCAATGTTATGTTAAATGAAAAGTGCTAAATAAACACATTTAGAAAAAGGATGCTGTGATTGAAATGAATTTGTCCTGAATTCCTACTTTAAACCATGTTGAAATATATTAATCTGACTTCTTTCAGCCCAGGTAGTTTTAGCTTTCAATTAACGAAAATGAATCACATGAGTCAGTAAATCGATTCCTCGTTCTTGAATATCACACAACACCTCTAAACGGAGTACCCCAAATGAGGACATTCAAATGTCTTGAAAGCTAATTGGAAGAACTCGTAAGACTGTAAACAAGCATTTAAGATGGGTATTAACTTAGTTAACCGAGCCAATGCTGATCCAATAAGTCAACTCAGCAGGTAACTTACTTTGACTCGATCTTAATAAAACTGCACATAGCAAAAAGCAAAACACAGTAAGAGAATCCAAAATCTCAGTATAACTGGATTCCGGCAATACATGGGACCCTTGAAGGGACTACTGGGATTGCTGTAGAACGTGACACCAAGGTCGATTTCAGAACCAATTTCTCATGGTACAATTGCTATAATTTGTGTACCAGGTCCTGAGCAAGATGTAAAGTAGAACTAACGCTAAGTAGTTAATGACATCACAGTCTGTCACAAATTGTCTTGTATCCACATTCCTACAATGCAAAGATGATATGCTTCTCCTTTAGAGGGTCATAGGAGGTAATAACCACAAAGGGGGGAAAAAACCTTTGGCAATCTTGTAATTCACGATTGACGATTAAGGTAGTGCTGAAGAAGCCACTAAAGTATCAAATTCCTCCTGAAATCAGGAATAAAAAAGAGCCAGTCTAAACTAAGAAAAGATCTCAAAAGGAAAACGATTAAACCTGCTTGAAGCAAAAGGTGTGGACAGAAATAGCCGCAAAAAGCCTGAAATCGAACAAAAGTAAATCCAGTAAAAATCTTGTGATCCTCTACATACATACTGAAGGGACTTGCTTATGTACATGTGCCTTGTCCCAAGATGGAGTAAAATGATGGTAGGAAATTATAAGCCTCATGTCGGAGAACTAAAATATAAATATGGGTCTCCACATAACTTTTTATTTCTATGGTCTTCTTTTGTTTTCAGATATCGGTTTATGGTCATGGACAGATTTGGAAAAGATCTACAAAAGATATATGAAGAAAATAGGAAAGCGTTCTCACATTCTACTGTTTTGCTGTTAGGTTTGAGGCTGGTAAGGGCTTTCCCATTTTTGTATCTTATGTTTTGTGAATAATTTATTTTTAATTCATTTAACTCTGCTTGTTTGTTTTTGACAGCTTGATATCCTGGAATATATTCATGAACATGAGTATGTACATGGAGACATCAAGGCTTCAAACCTTCTCTTGCATTATAAAAATCCTGATCAGGTATGTCTTATTTCGATATTTACGGGACTGTATTTAATGGCCCGTATTTGGCTCTAGCATTCCTTTGCAATGAAAGTAGTTGGAAAATGCAAGTATTTTGTCCAGCTAGCTGTGTTTCTTTAAAGTGTGATTATCTTCTCCAATCTAATTTACTTGTTTCTCCTTCATGGAATTTTCAGTGTTCCTAAAAGCGTACTGCCTCCCCCTTTAGGATCCCGGATACTCTAACTCCAAAGAGAAAACCCTTTATAACTCATAATTGAACTGAAAAGCAAAATAAGCTGTATCTTTTAAAAAGAGAATATGCAAGAAATGAAGTAAAATGGGTGTCATTCTCCTCAAAGAACAACGGCAGCAGTATAATAGTGACCAAATTGATTTATTTTTCAGTTCTTGTTGCATTTCTTCACCTTTAAGACAATTATTTATTTCGGTCTATTAAGATTAGAGAATGACTGCCCTTTCTTGACCTGTCATTTCATCCACTAGAAAAGTCTTTTGATGTGCCTTTTTTATACTTTGGGATATTCAGTAGTTTAACTTTATTATTTTCTCTGAGATCTTCAAGTATTGGAGAGATTTTATGTTTTGAAATGTTTTAATCGGGAGCTGAAAAACATATGGACTGCCATTGCCTAGCTGAAATTTATGTGGCTGCTACATATTTTATTTAATGTTGGGATACTAAGATATTATTTTCTTGGAGGGATATATTTAGAAAATAGTTGAGTATCTCGATTTGTCCATGTAGATTGAAACCCAGAATGGAAAGACGATATTTGGAGTCGTGGTTGGTGGCAGGGAGAAATTTTGTAAATCTTAAAGTTTAATTATGAGAATTACCAATGTTGACACTATGTAATATAATTTTATATATGTAATACTGTAGGTGTATTTGGTTGACTATGGCTTGGCATACCGGTACCGACCTGAAGGAGTACACAAGGAATACAAAGAAGACCCCAAGAGGTGTCATGATGGCACCATTGAATATACCAGTATTGATGCACACAAGGGCGTAGGTATGGAACCATTTTACAGCGGCAGAAAGTAAAAGTGCAAAGCTTTAGCTGTTCTTCAGTCCCACTTTTTGCCGTAATACTGCTGAATATTGACATCTTTTCTTCTCTCAAATGCCAGCCTTTCAGTGTCTATACGGTTGAAGAGTATAGTGCATACTAACGTAAGCCGTTTTCGGCTACGTAACATGCCTCTAGCTAGGTGTTTTTTGGGTTTTGCTTAAAAGTTTTGTTGTAATTTTGACGTTTTAGGGCCGATTGTATTCATGTCTTTGAATGATGTTTAAGTAACCGCTTTTGACCTTCCTTTTTAGGTTGAAGAGCTGTTTAGAACCGAATTACCAACATGTCCTTATTGAGTACATTTCATTTGAAAAATAACTTGCAGCAATAGAAGGTTCTAGTATATGTATCGTGTACTGCAATGGTTCTTAACCTTGTGACTTCTGTGGACCCCAACTTAATCATTACTGGAATCCAGGAACCCTCCCACTGAGTGATTACTGGAAGTGGGGGATTCTGGCCTAAGCTATTTCTATGATTTGAGCCGCAAAGCCATACACAAAAATACAGACACAAGCATTCTTCAAGGGAATGCTGAAATATTTTATTTAATTTACAAGCACATTTTAAAAAGTTGAAATTTTAATATTAATAGGAAGGTTCTAAATCAATTGAGGCCACTCCTCGTCCGTACTGTATCTTGTTTGATGCACTTGCACTGCGCCCCCAAATCAATCTGAGCATACCAACTTAATTTTTTGTTTCCGATTATACATTTCTAAACATTTACAGAAAGATTTTAAATTTTGCTTCTTTATTTCAGTACACTTAATTGATCTATTAATATTATTTAATTTTCTAAGCAGTCACTGACCCCATGAGTAGTCTTCAGAGGCCCCTAGGGGTCCCTGAAACACACCAAAATGAATGGCAGACTAGTTGTTTAGCCTTTTTCTTGTTTGTTACATTGAAGACCATCTTCTTATGGAAGTAAACATGGGAGATACCCCTACTTAAATTGCTCAATTTATGCAAATGTACTTGACTTCATTATGGGAAAGCATGCTTTCAAAAACGTATTTTTTTCTAGGCTGCATTTTGGTAACTTTGTTGCATGTAGTATAGTCCCCAGAGTTTCAATTAACACCATTCGGTTTGGAATGTATGCCAGCAAGTATTTTAACATCGATTGCTAGAATAAATTCATGAAATTAATTTTCCAAGGCATAGGCACATTTTTTAATCTGTCTGATTACACTGGACTCTCTCATGGTGTTGGGTTTACATCCCCAACCCCCTCTAATTAGCATTACTATTATAGATTGTGTTATAAGCAAGTAGTATTATCAGTAAACTAATGATGTGTACTACTGAGTTTAGATATGTCTTTGCTAGATGTGGAATACATTCCCAATATGTAGAAGCAGCATTGCAAGCCTTCTTTGTGTGTGTATTAGTTAATATGAAAATTAATTTTCTTGGAGCTAACCACTCTTTTGTTTAACTCGCAAGTTCTGTCCTTTTCACAGCTCCGTCACGTCGCGGTGATCTGGAAATACTTGGGTACTGTATGATTCAGTGGCTCTGTGGTCGGTTGCCTTGGGAGGACAACCTGAAAGATCCAAATTATGTACGGGACTCTAAAATAAGGTGGAACATATCTTTGCAATTTTTCTTTTTTCATGATGGTATGAGGGTGCTAGCATGTGGACCAATTTGAAATGCTATGTACTAAATTAAGGCAACAATTTTATATTTTAAGGCTTTTGAAATTTGAGGACAGACACATCGAAAAAATGCCAGAATATATAGCACCTTTTCGAAAAAGTGTTTCATTGTATATATATGATCATTTACACTCAAATTCACATGATCAAGGAATTCCATTACCTAAATGATGCAAATATGCTATTGAGGTAACTTGGTGTTACTTTACTTGTATGTCTGCTTGTTGCTCTAGCCTCCGCACTGAAATGCGAGCTCCTAGACTGGAGTTGCCTGGTTCAGCATTCTTTAATCATTCTAACGTTGTATTATAAATATTCTGTTAACCTTTAAACACAACGCAAAGGGACTACATGATGAAGATACCAGTCTAATCTCTCATAAATAATTGAAGGGAAAAAAAGTTTGACAATATATGGTCATACCTCTTAATCATAATTTTCTTGTCCATGCTTTTTAATGGAAGTACTATAGCCTGCTGCCAAGGGCTATACTGGTTGTTAAAGGCCCTAAACCAGAGTTATAGGCTCGAGCCGCAGGAGAGGGCCTATAACGAGAGAGAGAGAGGGCAACCAGTATAGCCTTAGGCAGAAGGGCTATAAGATCATTAGAACATTCCACTCACTAAGGGTAAAAGGTTCTAAATTAAAAAGGGAGAAACCTGAAAACAAACATTGGAAGGTATGAGCTCCTGGCTTATACTAGCCATTATAAGCCCAGAGCTACTCCACTGTTTTCAAGGAGCTCTCAACATTCCAATTTTTTCATGCAGCTTGGATAGCCTGCCGCCTATCGGACATTAATGAGGGCACAATTTTCTAAATAAAAAAAACACAAATGCCTCTCGGCGACAGAGGGTGTTGAAATCCCGCTCAGGCTCCGAAGCCTATTGTTTCACAGCTCTTGCTGTGAATTTTCTACAGCTAACAGCTGCACGCAGGGCCACAGCTGATGAACATTCACAGAAAGCGCTCTGTATGGGTGCTGACGTTAGCCCCTAGTTCTTCCCGGCTTGGCTGAACTGCTTTTTGTAATTCAGCCAAGCCAGGGAGACCCAGGAGCTGAGCACATTCACCCTTCCCTCCCTCTGAAGCCCTAGTGACACTGAGCTACGGGAGGAGGAAAAGGTGAAGGCTGCACGTGTCCTCTTGCATGGCCTCTGCCCCCAAAAAAATATTTTCAAGAGAGAGGGGAAATAGAAAGGCAGATGCTCTGTATTCGGATATTGAAAGGAGCAGGGGACCTATTCCACTTCACATAGGGTCTTGCTGCTCCATTGTCTTCTATGGAGCTCTCTAGTTCACGCGCAGCGGACGCGCCCCATGCGTGCCGAAGGTGCTCCAAAGGTAAGCCCGTCTACGCTCGTCCGCGCCTGGACCACACCCAGCGCCAGACCCCCTGGTCCTCGCAAACTGCACTCATCCCGTATAACGTACAACACCGCCACCCTCCTAGCCCTTAACCCCGGACGCACATCACAATGCTACGGGGCTGCCCCAGGACATATCCACGGCCCCTTCGCCTGCCACTCCTGAAAGTTCGCCTGCACCAAGACCCCGACCAAATCCACTAACCCCACACACAGATCCGACCCTAACCACCTGAAGTGCATCCTGCTAAACACCCGCTCGATCCACAGACACGCCACAGAACTCTGGGACCTACTCGACACTGCTTCACCGGACATCGCCTTCCTTACAGAAACCTGGATGAACGCCTCTTCAGCGCCCGACATCGCCATAGCCATCCCGGACGGCTACAAGATCATCCGAAAAGACCGCACCAACCAAACAGGAGGAGGCATCGCCATCGTCCATAAGAACACCATCAGAATCACGACCAGCTTCGACGATAACCTTACAACCGCCGAACACCTCCACTTTCAGATCCACACCGACCCCAGGACCACACTTAGAGGCACCCTCATCTACAGACCACCAGGAACCCGTAAGCAATTCAGCGAAGACATCACTGACTTCATCAGCCCAAATGCCGTCGCCTCCGAGAACTACATGCTACTGGGAGACCTCAACTTCCACCTGGAAAAAAAAAACGACAGCAACACCACCACCCTTCTGGACAATCTTGGTCTCAAGCAACTTGTTGACACCCCCACACATATAGCCGGACTTACGCTCGACCCAATCTTCACCTCCAGCAAGCACATCTCCTTCGATCAGACCACAGCTCTCCACTGGACGGACCACAGCTGTGTTCACTTCAACTACAAAACCTCCTCGACCCACAACCCCCCACAACCTATTCCAAGAAGAAACTGGAACAAAATCACCACCGACCAACTCCTCACATCGCTGAATCAAAACCCTCCCGCCCTCTCATCGGACCCAAACCAAGCGGCCACCAAACTCAAACAATGGATCACTCGCAGCGCTGACTAACTAGCACCCTTGAAAAACCACCTAACCAAACAAGGTAGCAAAAAAGCCCCCTGGTTTAACGAAGACCTTAAGAAATCCAAGAAACTATGCCGTACTCTCGAGAAAACATGGAGAAAAAACCCAACCACTGACCACCTGACCACCTTCAAAACAGCCACCCGCAAACACCACCAACTGATCCGATCCACCAAGAAGTCAGCATTCAAGGATCGACTCGACAACAACGCCCAAAACAGCAAGGAACTATTCAACATTGTCAAAGAACTCACCAACCCCACCACAGCCTCAAACGACATTACTCCCTCCCAAGAACTCTGCGACTCCTTATCCTCTTTCTTCTATAACAAAATCGCCGACATACATAACCGCTTTGAGGACATTTCCAAAGAACAGTCCACTCCACCCACCTCCGAACACAAACCGCCCCCTAACATCCTTAACGCCTGGAACCCAATCACCACTGAAGACACCATCCGCCTAATGAACTCCAACCACTCAGGCTCGCCAACTGACCCCTGTCCCCACCACATCTTCAACAAAGCAGATTCCATCATCGCACCCTATCTCCGTGATGTCATCAACTGCTCCTTCAACTCCGCTACCTTCCCAGAAAGCTGGAAACACGCCGAACTCAGCGCCCTCTTGAAGAAACCCACAGCGGACCCCTCTGAACTCAAGAACTACCGCCCCATCTCCCTCCACCCATTCCCTGCCAAAGTCATCGAGAAAGCCGTCAATAGACAGCTCGCCGCCTTCCTTGAATCCAACAACTCCCTCGACTCCTCACAGTCCGGCTTTCGAGCCAAACACAGCACCGAAACCGCCCTTATTGCAGCGACAGACGACATCCGAACACTACTTGACAACGGAGAAACAGTTGCCCTCATCCTACTTGACCTCTCCGCCGCCGTCGACACGGTCTGTCATAGCACCCTCAAACAACGCCTCAGCAACATTGGCATACAAGGAAAAGCCTTAGATTGGATCATTTTGTTCCTCGCCGGGAGAACCCAGAGAGTCCGACTCCCCCCATTCAAATCAGAGGCCACCGAAGTCATCTGCGGAGTACCACAAGGATCATCACTCAGTCCCACCCTCTTCAACTTTTACATGAGTCCCCTCGCATCCATTGCGCGACAACACAACCTCAACATCATCTCCTACGCTGACGACACCCAACTGATCCTTTCCCTTACCAAAGACCCCAACACCGCCAAAACCAATCTTCACGAAGGCATGAAAGAAGTAGCCGAATGGATGAAAAACAGCCGCCTAAAACTTAACTCAGACAAAACGGAAGTCCTCATCCTAGGATCATCCTCCTCTGCCTGGGACAACTCATGGTGGCCATCGGCCCTGGGCATGGCACCCATTCCCACAGACCACGCACGTAACCTGGGCTTCATCCTAGACTCCTCCCTCTCGATGACCAGACAAGTCAACGCTGTCTCATCCTCCTGCTTTAACGTACTCCGTATGCTCAAAAAAATCTTTCGTTGGATCCCCACCGAAACAAGAAAGACTGTCACCCACGCTCTGGTCACTAGCCGAATGGACTATGGAAACACCCTCTACGCCGGAACCACTTCCAAATTACAGAAAAAACTCCAACGCATCCAAAACTCATCAGCCAGACTCATATTGGACATCCCGCGCCAAGCTCACATTACCGGTCACCTGAAAGACCTACACTGGCTTCCCGTCAACAAGAGAATAACGTTCCGTCTCCTCACCCACGCACCCAAGGCCCTCTACAAACTATGACCCGAATGCCTCAACACACGACTGTCCTTCTACACACCGACCCGCCAACTAAGATCCTCCAATCAAGCCCTCGCTGCAGTTCCACGCATCCAAAGATCCACCATGGGAGGAATATCCTTCTCCTACTTGGCGGCCAAAACCTGGAATTCTCTCCCCACTCACCTCCGCCTTACCCAGAACCACATTTCCTTCAGGAAGGAACTTAAAACCTGGCTATTCGATAACTAATGCACCCCCTTCCCCCAAGCGCCTTGAGACCCTCTGGGTGAGTAGTGCGCTATACAAATTCCTGAACTTGAACTTGTGTTCTAATATAGCATTATGGCCCGCCGTATGAGGTTATACTGGCCATTAAAGGCCTGCTCCAGCGTTAAAGGCCCAAGCAGGCCTTTTTGGCCAGTATAGTCCAGCTACGGCGTGATAAAAGGCTATTAGAACATTCCGCCACTAGAGGGCTTAATGTAACAAAACAAAGGCATCAGTGAGTCCGAGGGAATTTAAATCTGTTGGGCTCCATGAGGCCTTTGGTCACAGTACCAGCTATAAACTACAAGTATTAGAATGTTTGTGCTCCATGCTTTTACCAGCCAATAGAAGCCCGGAGCACTCCATTGTCTTCAGTGGAGCTCCCTACATTCTAGTGTTCTAATATAGCCTTATAGCATGCCGTAGCTGGCTATTCCGGCCATTAAAGGCCCGCTCCAGCGTTCGACTAGGGCCTTTAACAAGGGAGTGAGACTTTAATGGCCGGTATAGCCCAGCTACGAAGGGCTATACGTCTATTAGAACATTCTAAAACCAAAGGGGATGATGGACGAGTGTTGATCATTGCAAGCACTCACCCCCAGTCAACTAATCTGGGTTTAATCCATCATTCTTTAGCTCACTCCACCACCCCAGTTCAGACATGGCCATATGCAAATCAGTCTGACCCTGTGCCTCATGGGAACAGTCCAGCTCGAACTGCCAAGCCATGTCTTCCCTGGACCGGAAACCAGCATTATGGGACCAGTTTCTGGCTAATCAGCAGTCATCAGCCAGGCTAGCATGAATCCAGTGGCAAAGTGAGCAAGGGACCCACGTCTGGGCATACCCTCCCAACTTAGGGAGAACAAAGCAAAACCAAAGTGGATGATGGACGGAGTGTTAAACATCGCAAGCTCCCCCCCCCCCCCTCCCCCCTCCCCAGTCAACTAATCTGGGTTTAATCCATCATCATTCTTTAGCTCACTCCACCACCCCAGTTCAGACATTGCCATATGCAAATCACTCTGACCCAGTGCCTCATGGGAACAGTCTTGACCGAACTGCCAAGCTATGTCTTCCCTAAATGGAAGGAATTTATTTATCAGACAAAAACCATACAGTTGAAACAAAACTTGAGAAAAACCTTTATCTGGAAAAAAAATGAGTTTGAAACATTTAAAATGTTAATAAATGGTCGAAGTGGACAATAAATTTTATTTGGTTAAATCATAAACATCAATGTTATATTTAAGAACCCATGACAGTCTGGAGTTGCCATTACGTGGTTTAGGAGTAAGCGATTTTTCCAGAGAGATGTAGAATAAGTTTATTACATGGGTGCACAAGGGAGCAGTTCTTATTTCTTGAACAAAGTGTGACATAGAGGCAGTCTGATATGTTTGGGGATAGGAATAGTGTTCCCTAGTTTGCCTATAAAAAAATTACAAAACGTTTTATTCCGGTTTGTGGGACATTAATGGCAGCCACATAGTACAGAATTGACACTACACATTATTAGTGTATTTTAAAACTTTACAATGATCAGATTTAACACTTAAAGTTCATGTGTTGCAGTAGGTTAGGTTGCAATTGCACAGAAATGAGAAACTTTGTTTAACATAGAAAAACGTTAGTTTCAGAACGGTTACCCATTTGACTTTTCCTGTGTCCGGAATATTAAGCAATAAATCTGAGTTTTTATTTATGAAATTTATGCAGTTTGTGGTCATTTTCCATATAGTCATGTAAGTATGTTTCTTTTATAACTTTTACACGAAGTTTCCTCTTAGACCCTTTAACGTGTTTGTTTATTGTTTACACACTTGTTTGACTTTAGATGTTTCCTAGCGGTACTTGAGTAAAATGTTTAATCAATTTAAATCAATATTCCCCCCTTAGTAATTCTGATTTGAAATTTCTCAGACCAGTTTTTATATCTAATGAAAACATTTTTTTCAGCTATCGTGAGAATATTCCAGAATTGATGAACAAGTGCTTCCCCGGCGCAAAGCCAGGTGAATTTATACCTAAACATTCTTGATTTGATTTGTTATATTGCTTTTTGAGCAATCCATGTTAACTCTGTCTTTGTAATGATCCTCAGATGAAATTGAAAAGTACATGGAGGCTGTGAAAAAGCTGGATTATGCTCAAAACCCTCCCTACCAACACTTAAGAGATTTGCTCCTGCAAGGTCTCAAATCAAAAGGAAGACGTGATGATGGGAAGCTGGACTTTGCATCAGTAGCGAATGGAGTATCTCCTCGGAAGAGTACGCCCAAGGTGGGTAAATGGCCTGTTGTACATTATTTATCTCTTATATTTCCAGGTTTACTGTTGTATGAATGAAATATCAGAAATCTGCAGTTTACAAATGTGAGTTTAACATACAGCCATTAAGGCTGATAACTGATAAATTGATACATTTCAAATTATGTGTTGTCTACAGTGCCCAATTCAGGGACAGAAAAGCCATTTTGCTGCAAAGGCACTGAGTGTTTGTTTTTTAAAATGCATTATTAGAGGTACAAGGAAGGGTTAGCGCTTTACTTGTACATGATAGAAGTCTCAAAGTATAATAAAACACCAGAACTTGGAAATGTGGAAAAGAAACTACCTGTGACTTGCTTGTTCCTTCCCAGTAAAGCATGCCATTCTGCTCTAGATTCATAGCCTATGCATTACTCTGCTTTGTAGTGGTTGGGTCTGATAACATTTCATAATCGGTTTTCTGTTCCTTATTTGGATTTATACTCTAAAATTCAATGTTGCTTCAGTACATATATATACTGCTCGAAATATAAGAACAATTACAACAGTTTTATCCAGATGTTCTGAAAAGATTTATATTTTTGGTGTCGACCATAGGTAGAGCATGTATCCCGTTGATGTCGACTAAAATCCACAATGCTCCATTGTGTGACCTCTTTCTTTAGATTCTTTCTTCTGAAGAAAATATTTTTTCAGAATTGAGTCTGACAATTAAATTTGCTTTGAGAAACGTTAACCAAGTAATGTGCTCTAATTTAGCTCTATTTAGACCATTGGCAGTCCAGGCTGCAGAGCAATGCAGGTTTTCGGATGTTTTGTTTTCGCTACGATTTCTCTTGCCTTTATCAATGTCTGATTATGGAGAAAACTCATTTTAGATTCTCAACAGATTTTTATAGAAGGTGGCTGGCTTCAAATGACAAGGCTGCTATATGCAAATTACAACTTTGATGCATGCATCTTAAAGCATGCATTCCTTGTTACAGATTCCTACCAGAGACCGTGAATTTTCGATAGGGACAACGCAGGTCTTGCGGTATTATGACACAGAAATCTGAATGCGGTGACCTAGTCTTTGACCCAAATCCTGCAAGCTCTCCTCCAATCTACAAAATACCTTGCTCACCCCAAGCAATGGCAAACCATGCAGAAACTGATAAACGCCAGTGCCAAAGCCTGTAGACATACCAAAAAATGGTTTGAATGAGTTTGTGATATCCTGCACCCTTCCATTAAAGGGTCATATGAGACCAGAATGCAATGGACATTACCAACTGTACCTTTCCCTAGTGGATCAGTTCAAGAAGGCTCTAGACACCAGAGTGTGGATGATTGGGTCTTTACCCCCAATATGCCATCCTTGGGGAAGGGGACACAAAGCCCACTAGACACCAGGTATTATGTAGAAAAATAAAAGAATGGGGAGAAAGCAGACAGCTCTAGCATTGAGCTGTGCTCCCCAACCCCTTGACAGCCCCAACAGTCTTTCTGCCCAGTTCTCTTTTGCCCACACCATCCCCTGCACCCCCCTTTCTGGGATTTGGCAGGCTTACCAGCAATCTGTTCTCTATGGGGGCTGAGAGCAGAAAGCAAAAGTACGGGGGGAAAAAGAATAGGTTGGGAACAGACTGCCCTGGCACTAAGCCATACCCCCAAACCCTAACATCCACACTAGTCTCTCTGCTCCCACCTCCCCCCACCCCTCCCTGGGACAGAAGTATTACCCCCACCTGAATGCCATGGATAGATTTTTTTCTTTTATTTTAATATATCAAGTGCCAGCGCATCCTGGCATTGGAACATTTACACTACCAACAGGTTTTCCGCCCCCTGGAGGGGGGATTGGAGTATTTACACCAATCTTTCCCAGGGGGGAGTGGGGGATAGGGGGTGACCGAGAACCCACTGAATGGCAAGCATGTTTTTTTAAAGAATGGGTTGTGGGCCAGCATGTCCTGGCATTAGTACGCACCCCCACACTTAAAGCTTCACAATCCTCCTTCCTCCCTCACACCTAGCACATCCTCATCCCATAGAGAGTGAGAGTAAATTTGGATTTTGTGCGTAATGTTGACATAGGCTAGCAGAGAGAATTTTGCCTCTCCCGGGTAACAGAAATAAGGTTTCATGCCCAGGGGTTCGGGATACAGTAAAGGGCCAGGATGGCTAACCCCGCATTCCTAACGTTTGTCACTTTTTTCATGATGGTCTGGTGTGCTTTCTGTTCGCCTGTGATAGGTAGTAATCACACCAATCTTATTTCCAAGGGAGATGAAAGCTCACAATACTACCATATAGAAAAGCATGAGGAATGCTGTGAGGTGCTGGGCCATCTTGGCATCCATCCCATCCACGGCACCAGACAATATTTTTGACCTACCGGGAGAGGCCTAAGGGGGGGTGTTTACCACCTCTCGGTCAACCCCCTATTTCAAAACATCGTCCGAATTTCCTCTCACTTGCCAGGGTGAGTGGCTGCATTGTTCAGGATCCAGGTCAGCCCGTAACAAGGGAACCCTACCAATCCTGTTTTTTTTTTTTTTTTTTTTTTTTTAAAGCCCAGAGACCCAGGAGAATCTAGTGTCCTGTGGCTTGCGTGGATCTCAGAACATTTTCTTACCCATAATTCTGTGAAAAGGTCTAAGTATGGGTCATTCTCCCGATTAAAACTCTTCCTCCTTTTTGTGGGTAGACCTAATGCATGTTATTGGAACGCATTAAAACTATAACCATGTGACAACCTCATTAATATCACACTGATTGTGCATGGTCCAGGTTTGAATGATTCTTGTTGTGGTCGATAGGCCCTGCCATTCATTTGAAATTCAGGTATTATTGGGAGAAGTGTGGGAATGCTGGATGGTAGGAATTTTGTGAATCATCACAGATTACAGAACTTTCCCTCACAGAAATGTGAGGAAAATGCAAGTTTTTGTCAGTGTGACATTTGCAGGGCTTTCTGGGTGGAAAACATATTGTGATTTATGCTAATCACACACTCTCTACTCCCAGTTGTCTAATTTTTACAAATATTGGGGTTTGGGTTACTGGGCCTCAGCGTTGGGGGCTGTGGTTATTTACCTCTGAGCTGGGCTCTATCCTACTATGGCTCTGCAAAACCAGGCCAAGTAAAAACTTTCAGCACTTGAGTCTATGGTAGTGATGGTAAGAAGTTGGAAACTTCTCAGGGAGGTAGTGTGTGGGTGCCTAAGCTCAGAACTCTGCAATCTCGCAACAGCTCAATACCAGCATGCCCAACCATCTTTCATAATACACACATAAACCTCAATACTCAGCAAAGCAAGGTACAAAACATCTTTCTGATTTTACTAGAAATGGTAAGCCTTTTATTTACAAAGGGAAAAGTGCAACCTGCATGGAAACATGCAGTGGTAACAGCCCTTTTGAAAAAAAACAATCTGGACCCCCCTCTGCTCAGGGAAGTACAGACCGATTTCTCTGCTTTCTGGGCTGAGCAAGGCATTGTAGAAATATGTAAAGTAGTATCTATCTGGGTCCATAGAAGCAAATCATTTCCTGCACCCAACCCAGATGGGTTTTCAACCAAAGCATAGTTTGGCAACCACCCGCCTTGCGGTGGTGGAGGAAGTGAAAATGCTGTTAGATAAGGAAGGTACAGTAGCTGTCATACTCCTTGCCTCAAGTGCAGCATTCAATACTGTAAATCATTACAACCTCATTGGAAGAACCAACAATGCAGGAGTCACAGGATTAACCTTGAAATGGCCCACCTCATTCCTGAAGGACAGAACTTTTCAGGTCTATGACAAATCCCATTCCTCTGATACATTCCCCTTACAGTTAATACCACCAAAGGGCTATTCATTGAGCTCCACGCTCTTTAATTTATACCTGCACCCTTTCGCAGAAATTGTGCTGCAGTTAGTCCTATCCATTGCGTCATACGCCAATGACACACAGTTGGTGTTTCTCTAGTCACTGAATACGGCCCCCAATCTTCCTCTTTGGGACCTTGCCTGGAGAAGGTAGTCAGCTGGTTAGCCAGATCCTGCCTCTAGCTAAAAGGGAATAAAACGGAACGTATGATACTATGTAACCGCACCAACCACCACCTGACACTAGGCTGGCCGGACTGTTTATGCATGCCCCGAAGATGGTTATAAAAAGTCTGGGAGTATGGTTGGACAAATCCCCGTCAATGGATGCCCAGGCAATAAAACATTTGGCCAGCTGCTATGGCCTGTTCAAAATGTTACACCTGCTCCTCCTATCTAGAAGTCTTGTGGTACAGGCACTAGTTTTCGCTCGGCTGGACCATGAGAATTAGCTCGATTTTGGAGCTCCTAAATCTGTAACCAAGAAACTTCAAGTTGTGCAGAATATGGCACACTGCTCAATGTCCGCAGACATAAATCAGCCCGGCAAGCATTGCTCACTCTCCATTGGCTCCCGGTAGATCAGAGGGTAAAATTCAAAGGTTTATGCATAGCATACAGGGCACTTCAAACAAAAGGCCCCCCTCTACTTCTGATTTCACCCTGCACGGAATCCTTCGATCAACTAAGGCTCGTTTGACTATGGTTCCCCATATTTGGAGAGTGAGAAGTGGAGGTCACTCCTTTAGCTACAACGCAACCTAACTGTGGAACTTCCTCCCATATACAGTATGACTCATTGATAATGAATTGATTTTCCAGAAAGGCTTAAAAACGTGGCTGTTTGGCAACTAACTCCCTACCGTGCATGGTCAGTCTGTGTTGCAAATGCCAGCCTGGGATGCCCTATGGTAGCCATGCACTCTAAAAATGTGAATAGAATAGATTCCCCACAGATTCTGCAACTTTCCGTCACAGAAATGTGAGGAGGATCTGTTATTTTAGCTAAGGTTTGATGTTTGCAAGGCGTTCTAGCTAAGAAAACCTAGTGGCAACCACTGTTACACCACCCTGGACTCCCCCGAACCCTAGTTTTCGGAAATGTCTGAAGTGGTAGGTTTCCTGTAACTAAGCCCTAGCCCAAATCTCGCAGCTAGATTTGGGCTAGGGCTTAGTTACAGGAAACCTACCACTTCAGCTAACCTCATCACCAGAATGTGCCTGTTTAGAATGTTAATTCTTGATGTTTCCTTGTTGCTTGTTGCAGTGTGCACATTTTTCTATTGCGAATAATAGAGCCAGCCACACTAGTGGGGTACCATTTTTATTAGGACATAATAGTTGAACATTTATTATTATTAGCAATTTAATTTCTCTCAGTTTTCCACTTCAGCTATAAGCCAATATGCAGGGTAGTAGACCACATTTTGCAACTGGCTTCTGAATCACATGATAGCATGGCTAAGATGACAGCTGTGCAAATAAGCACTATTTCTAAGCTCATTATTCTAGGTACATTTCAAAATGTACTATCCTTACATAACCTATATAAAAGTTCCATGGGTTGAAACTTCTATAAATTCACATGCTGCAGACTATTACACAATATAAAGGTTACCTCTGGAAATATTATGAAAACGTTTTTACTTTTGGGAATCAACCATAATGAAGCCAACTCTCTTGACGATGCTGACCACAATCCAACAATACACCAGTGTGTGACAACCATCAGTAGACTCCATTTTAATTCCTCTCCCATTTGGTGTAGTAGTTTTTTCTTCCTTTTCCAGTTTGCTCTACTCTCCTTCCACAGAGAGGTAGGAAGGTCACATACAAATCTACAAACGTTTCCATCTGCAAATCTATTCTTCCAAAAAAAATTAACTAGATTCTTTGGCAGAATTAAACGTTTCTAGATTCACATGCTATACATTGATTCTATAGCAGTTAGCTTCATGGAGAATGCTTTGAAGTGTGAGTTCAAAGAGTTGTTTTAATACTCGTGCGTTCCTCCTTTCAAATAGTTTAATGCTCTCTCAGGTTACCCGCGGGATGTTGGAAAAATACACCAGCTGAATTGTTGATTAAAGTGGAAATTTGAAACAATCTGCTGAATACACCTAGGATCACATTAAGCTTGTGAATTTGTAAATGAGTACGTTGTAAATACCTGGAACCTTTATATTCTCGTTACTGAGGTGAAAGCTACTAACAGGGTTTCTATAAGGTATTGTAAGTTTGTTTTATGCATGGATTCAAATGGAGGGAGTACTGGTCTGCTTAATCCCTTTGTTGTGCCAAACTAATTATCTATTTTGTTTTATATATTTGAGGCACTTTCTGTTTAAGCATTCAAAACAGTTTCAGACAAAAGATCTAATGGCCTAATTTGAATTCTTTTTAATTTCACATGTTGAGGATTTACTCAATTTGTGGATGGCCATGCCAGATAATAGAGACAATAAAAAATAATCAAAATGTTGTAGGTGTTTCTTGAAAAATGACTAAAGCGCAGTACAAAAATTTGCATTTTTTTCCTAAAAACTGAATAAAGGTTTTGTCATCTAAATTCTTTTTTTTTTTTTTTTTTTTTTTTTTTTGTGTAAGACCTTTATTAACATAAAGTAGAATACACAGCATGAGCCTACAACCCTGAGGCCGGCTCGCCACTTTACTATGTTTGTTTTAGTGCAATCGTAGACAGACATAATAAAAATCCATATGTAAACGTTAGATAGCACCGTCCTGTGTGCTCCAATCAGGGCACGTATTGTACGATCGAAATGAGTCTTACATTTTGCAATTTTGTCAACCGAACTTCAACTTCCCCAACTGAAGACCTCTCATTGCTCACATTTACATACTATACAGTGAGTTAAACAGTGTTCCAGAATTTCCTCAAAGCAGCCCTCAGGGGGCCATAACCCTCACATCAGTCATTCACATTCCAGTGTCACCCGTATATCAACTAGTCCTCCCCATCCCCTCGTAATGAATTCAGATAGTCCGTCAAAAAGCACCACACATCCTTAGGCCTCGATTTAGCAGGCAAGTACTCCTCATACGTTTGTAGTTTATCCCTGCAAATAGTCATGCTATGCAACCACACCTTTGCAGTCGGCACTTTACGGCTGTGCCAGCATTGTGCCACCTGTCTTTTGGCTAATAGTAGTGCGATAGCACAGAATTTGCGTTTTAGCGCTCTGAATTGGGGTACAATACCGAGCAGGCAGATCTGTGGCGTGCAGTGCACCTCATCTTCCAACATGACCGAGAGCGCAGCAGTGACCTCCTCCCAGTAATTCGCTACTCGCTCACACTGCCATGCCAAATGCACAAAGTCCGCCCCATCCCTGTTGCAGCGCTTACATTTGTCGTCTTCTTGAAGCCCATATCTGCGCATTTTCACCGGTGTATAATAGCATTGGTGGATGAATTTGAAATGGATAATTCTCAGATTTCCGTTTGGCGTTAGTATTTGTGTCAGTGCGCATGAACTGTACCATTCTACCTCTGACAGTGGAGTATCTAGTAGTGCATCCCACCTCTCCTTAGCTTTAAGAGTGTGTCCTGCTATGTCTGATTGTGCAGCAGTGTAGAGTCTGGATACCAAGTGAGACAGATCACTCGTGGTGATCAGCATTTGCAATGGCGCTAGAGTTGCCGGCTCCTCAGGGAATGAAGGGTAATGTCCTCTTAATGCCCTTGTCAATCTGTAGTATGTGAAGCGGAACATAAGAGTCTGATTTTGAATATAGTCCAAGTTGTCAAGTTCTATAAATGTGCCCCCCTGAAATACGTCTCCCATTTTGTCGATCCCAGCTCTGGACAGTAGCGACATCCCCACCTTCTCGCTAGTGACAGACAAAGCCTGATGGTGTTGTAGTGGCATGTTCGGTGCATATAATGGGGTCTTGTGAGCCAGTTGCCCTAGTTTGTTCCATGCCTTGATCGTGGTGTCCACCGTGTTGATGTCCTTCGAATGGAGCGGGGGTCTAGCGTGGGACAATATCGCCGACAGGGGGACCGGATGGGCGTCTCCCTCCTCAATGGCCACGTGTGTGATGTAGGGGACCTCATGGTACCAGTATGCTGCGTACTGTGCCTGGGCACAGAGGTAATATAGGAGAAAATCGGGCACCCCAAAACCGCCTTTTGCTATCGGGAGCGTTAGTGTCTGCAGGTCAATGCGAGCCTGTTTACCCGCCCAAATCAGTGTTAGCACCAGGGATTTTATGCGCCGAAAGACCTCCCGCGTAGGCGTGATGGGAATGTTGTTAAAGAGATATAACAACTTAGGCAAGATGTTCATTTTGACGATCGCTATTCGATCGGCCATGGATAATGGCAGGTGTATCCAACGTCTGACCTTATCCTCCAGTTTGGTGATCACTACCCCATAATTCGCACGCATGACTTCGTCTGGGTCCCTGTGGAACATGACTCCCAGGTAGCGTATCGGGTCCTGCTGCCACTCTAGTTGGTAATCTATTGCAAAGGAATTAGTGGAATCGGTGAGAGGTATTAGTGAGGACTTGGACCAATTTATCGCCAACCCCGAGTGGCCCCCAAATCGGATGTACTCCCTGAGGAGCGGGTTCAGATGTGTTTCTGGATCGCGGACATAAAGCAACATGTCGTCCGCGTAGAGCGATATGTGTAGCGGCCTAGACACAAACTGCAACGCCGATTCTCCGTAGTTTTGACGCACTATGCACGCCAGCGGCTCTAACGCTAGTGCGAAGAGCAGGGGCGATAGGGGGCAACCCTGTCTCGTTCCCCGACCAATGTCAAATGGGGCCGAAACGTACCCATTGATCCGGACCCTCGCACACGGTTTGGTATACAACAAAGAAATCCACTGGACAAATCTTTTAGGAAAACCCATCCTATTAAGGACGGTCAACATGTAACGCCATTCGATGGAATCGAACGCTTTAGCGGCGTCGAGCATTACTGCTACCGCTTTAACCGAGGGTTTGAGATAGTGCGCCAGAGCGAACAAGGACCTGGTGTTATGTGAGGTGGATCTTGTGGGAACAAACCCCGCTTGGTCCGGGAGCACTAGGCGAGTCATCAGGGGGGACAATCTGACAGCTAGCAACTTCGCAAGTATTTTCGAGTCCACATTGATCAGGGAGAGGGGTCTGTAGGAGTCGCAACTTTCCGGGTCTTTGGCCGGTTTGAGGAGTGCAATGATCATAGCTTCGCGCAGCGAGGGGGGGAGCAGTGAACCTTCAAAGGAGGCGCCGTACATGTCCACCAAATATGGGGCAATGATATCCACAAATTTCTTGTAAAATTCGGATGTGTACCCATCCGGGCCTGGCGCCTTACCATTTGGGAGCGATGCGATCACCTCAGTGACCTCCTCAACCGTGATTGGCCTAGCCAGATATTCCCGATGGGTGTCTGACAGCCAGCCAATCGCCACATCATGGAGGTATTCGTAAGTTTCCTCAGCTGTAGCTGTGGGTTGAGATTGATATAGTGTGCTGTAAGATTCTGCAAAACATTTGACTATGTCTGCTGAGTGCGTTTGAACTACACCTGCTCCTGACTTGACCCGGAGTATCGCTGAATGCCCCCGGCCCTCACATATTTTCCGCGCCAGTACACGTCCTGGCCTGCCCCCTTCTCCAAAAGCCCTGGCTACATGTTCGCGATCTAGATACTTGATTTCCGACGTCAGGAAATCAGCATGTTCCGTGTGTAAGTCGCGCAATTTGGGTAACAACAATATGTCCTGTGTGTTTTCATATTGTAACTCAAGGTCCCTCATCTGATTTTCGCAGCGGCGAATCTGGCATCTGATGTCTTTGAGTACCCCTATGGTGGTGCTAATGCAGACGCCCCTTATTGTGGCCTTAAAGGCTTCCCAGAGTAGACATGGGTCGTCCGTAGTTTGAGAGTTATTAGCGAAGTAGTCCTTTATCGCCTTAGTCAGGGTGTCGACATATACAGGGTCTGTGAGGGCCTGGGAGTTAAATCGCCAGTGGAAGGGGGGGGGTGTGTAGTGCGGAATGTCCAGCTGTAATAGAACCGGGTTGTGGTCCGACAATGTGCGCGGCAGTACCTGTACCTTACGTGCCCACAGTGCAATATCCTTGGATCCCAGCCAGTAGTCCAGTCTGGACCAACTATTGTGTGATGCGGTGATGTGAGTAGCGCCAGGATCGGTAGTGTGTTGTAGTCTCCAGATATCTGCTAATGCTAGATCGCTCATCATGTGACCTATCATAAGCCTCGCCTGCTTGTGCTGTTCCACGGACTGGGAGGATCGGTCCAGCCCGTCCTGCAGTGTCACGTTCCAGTCCCCCCCACATAATATGCGTGTGCCCGCGTGTTTCTGCAAGTGTCCCCAGATTTCCCGATAAAAGTCAGGTGCATCAATATTCGGGCCATATATGTTGAGGAGTGTTATGTGTTGCCCCCTTAGCTTGCCTGTCACAAGTAAATATCTGCCAGCTGGGTCTTGTGTCACATGCTTCTCTTCGAAGTGCACCCCCTTCTTGACCAAAGTGAGCACCCCCCGGGAATAGGATGAGTACGAGGCTCTGTATGACGAACCCGCCCATCTCGACCCCAGTGTAGCGTGAGTATGCGGTGCCAGATGCGATTCCTGCAGGAACGCTATGTCGATATTCCATCTGGTGAGACTGGCAAATACTTGCCTGATTTTCTGTGGGCGTGAGAACCCCCGTATATTCCACGTAAGGACGTTTAGTCCGTTCCTGCTCTCATTTCTAGAACCTGGCGTACCCATTTGATGCCGTACCATTCATCCCTGCACACGCAAGCAATCCGCCCCGATCCCAACCCCACCTAGTGGGAGCCCAATCCCATCCATCACAGTAATCGTATGTTGCATTCACAAACCTTCTCAGTGTATATCTAAATAGTGTGTACATTTGCAATACCGTCGGTCTTCGAAAACATTCAAATACCCCCCCACCCCTTATCCCACCCACTCCAGCATCCCCAACCTGCCGAAGCCATACCCCCTCAGAGCACATTCCCCTCAACCATTTAAACAACAACTTGGTGCTCATACCAGAACTTGTGTCGGGTATTACCCTCATGGAGGACCGCCAGTGGCACAACCCTACACCCGGTGGACGGGTGCGGGCGATACTCAAAAGAATCGAACATGATCGCTATGTATGTGTCCATTAACCACTGTCCCATTGACCCACTATCACCCCACATCTGGATGCAGGCAGCGGAGCAGCCATTGAGGATATGCAGTCGTTTCTCATAGCGGACAGATGCCCATAGCAGGGGCCAACCCCAGTTCAGCCAAAGCACAGTAGCCCCCCCGCACCTCCCCTGTCTGGTCACATATGGTTTGTTAATCAGTATCGTGCATGGGCGATACACCTTTAGTAGTCCATGCCCTGCAACGTGTAACGCATCGCAGTCTTCAAAGGTTCTCTACCACTGTCGCTATCACACCTCAGTCAATTGAGTCTGCGAGCATACCTCATATAATAGGACCTGGCTTCACAGTGGCGGCATTGTTGACAGTTTAAAGCGGCTGCATGACCCTGTATCCAGCGGGGGGACCCGGTATCAGTGCCCAGCCACCGGCAACCGTCATGGTTCAAGATAGGATACCTTCACCTACCCGGCCCCTCTGTCTATCCCCACCCTGCCGCTGGTCAATGTCAAATTTTAACGCCACCATCTCACCTTCAGTAGTCTTGTGCTAGTCAGCCTTGCCCAGTCCCGCTGAGGATCATTCAGCAATCGGCCATTGTAATCATTCGCGCAGCAATTCTTACCACTGTTCGACGAAGGACATTTCCAGTTGCATCAGTCTGAGTCTCTGTTCTGATCGTTTTGGGATTCGGACCTCGCCTCACGCTGTATTTTCTTGACAAATTCAAGGGCCGCTTTTGGTGTCGCCAGAACGACCGTCTGTTCCTTCCACACCACACGAAGTCGTGCAGGATACAACATAGAATACCCAATGTTCAACTCTCGTAGTTTGGCCTTCACTGCGGCGTACTCCCTACGTGCCTGCTGAACAGCGACCGTATGATCCGGATAAAACTCCAGTGAGTTGCCTTGATGTGTGATTTTGCCCTTCTCCCTTGCCAGTCGGAGGATCGTGTCCCTGTCGCGGTAATTAAGGATCCGCGCCACAATCGGCCTGGGTGTGGCGCCGGGCGGCGGTTTGGGGCCCAATGATCTATGGGCTCGTTCCACAATGAAGATCTGCGACAGGGCCTCCGCCCCAAATACATCTTTACAGAGACCTTCTATGTAGTGTTCCATACGCCCCGTGTTGGTCGATTCCGGCAGGCCTGTGATTCGCACGTTGTTGCGCCTCGAGCGCGCTTCCAAATCCTCCTCCTTCGCTTTTATGACCTCGAGGATGCGTTCCATTCCCGCGCATTTAGTGGTGGACGTTCGCGCTTCATCTTCAACAGCCGTAATCCTCGTTTCGGCCTCGTCCAACCGTTCGCCATGCTTTTCTTGTCGGGCAGCCATGCCATCCATCCTGCACGTCAGATTGTCCAGTTTACCATTTATGTCCTGCAGATTCGATTGGATCGCTATCAATATCTTCTCTATGTTGGTAGTGGGCGGCGATTCCGAAGATCCTCCGGCCTCCGTTATATCGTCTGTAGGTTTAGGCGCTTTCCTGTTGTCAAAGGAAAGTTTCGGTTGCTGCTTATCCGGTTTTCCCATTGCGGCGGGCGGTGAATGCTCTTTTCTCCTTGTGGGTCCAGACGCCCTCGTTACCCTGGCCGACGTAGCCGTGTTTCCACGTTAGTGTTAGCCAGCAGCTGCACGTGGTGTTAGTGCTGTTTCTAATATGGCCACCTTCAGTTGAGGAGTATGGGTGGGGGCGCGACCTGGTCACTCCAGCTTCCCTACGATGCGTATTGGAGAGGCTCGCTCTTGTCTTTTGGGGGGGGCTTCCTTGCACCCAGCCCTGCAGGCAAAGCAACTCCTCGAGTGCAAACTAGCTCTCGATGGCTTCCCTCCCCATGAGCGCGTTCTCCTCCGTTATCCAGTGTGAGTTGCAGCAGGTCTTCTGTGCCGTGCCTTCCCCAGTTTACCTGCCAGGTGATAACATGCCCCCGTCGTTCACTACGTCTGTTCGCCGGCTGCAAGTACAGGAGGCAGAGAGTTGGGCCGCCGGCGCTATTCTGCCGAGCCCGCCAGTCCCAAATCGAGCGCCGCCATGTTGTCAGGCATCCGGCCGGAGCACCGACGCGCCCCGCCGGTAATCCCCAGGGATAATTGCAGCGCAAATCAGCCTCGCCAGTCCTGGCAGCTCGTGCTCACCTCCGGTGACGATCGTTGGGATGCCTGGGCTGTCCGCTGCCGGTAACGCGTTTGTGCATAGCGTTACTGTCTGTAACCGCCGGCCATCTTGTCAGGCAGTCCGGTATTTCCCACGATGATCACGGCAGTTCCCAGCATTGCGGGGGTAGTACCCTCTGCTGCACCGGTCCGCCGCTGCTCCACACCTTCCCACACTAGTACATAGTCGCGCAGCGTGGGTGGGTGTATATTAGCGGCAATGGATCACATCATTCAGGATCGCCCGGCGGAGCTGCAGTTCAGGCAGCCATTCCGCTGTGCGCCCCCTAGCGCCTCCCTGTCATCTAAATTCAACCTCTTTCCACCCATCATGAACAGGTAGAGTTATAAAGAAATACAATATCAATCAATCAATCATAGGCATTTATACCGCACACTACTCACCCGGAGGGTCTCAAGGCACTTGGTCTTGAGCTTCTTCCTGAAGGAGAGGTGGTCTTGGGTCAGACGTAGGTCGGTCGGGAGGGAGTTCCAAGTCTTGGCGGCCAGGTGGGAGAAGGACCTCCCTCCTGTTGTCGGTCTGCGGATGCGGGGGATGGCGGCGAGGGCGTGACTGGTCGAGCGGAGATGGCGTTTGGGAGCGTAAAAGTTGAGGCGGCTGTTGAGGTAAGTCGGGCCTAGGTTGTGTAGGGCTTTGTGTGCGTGGGTGAGGAGCCGGAAGGTGATTCTTTTGTTGATCGGGAGCCAGTGCAGGTCTCTCAGGTGTCTGGAGATGTGGCTTCGTCTGGGGACGTCTAGGATGAGTCTCGCCGAGGCGTTCTGGATACGCTGGAGTCTCTTCTGGAGCTTGGCGGTGGTTCCGGCGTAGAGGGCGTTGCCGTAGTCCAGACATCTGGTGACGAGGGCCTGGGTGACCGTCTTCCTGGTCTCGGTGGGGATCCACCGGAAGATCTTACGTAGCATGCGCAGGATGTTGAAACAGGACGAGGAGACAGCATTGACTTGTCTGGTCATGGAGAGGGAGGAGTCCAGGATGAAGCCCAGGTTGTGTGCGTGGTCTGTCGGTTTGGGTGCGTTGCCCAGGGCGGGGGGCCACCAGGAGTCGTCCCAGGCGGAGGGTGAGGAGCCCAGGATGAGGACTTCCGTCTTGTCTGTGTTCAGTTTCAGGCGGCTGGTCATCATCCACTCGGCCACGTCTTTCATCCCTTCGTGTAGGTTGGCTCTGGCGGTGGCGGGGTCGTTGGTCAGGGAGAGGATCAGCTGGGTGTCATCGGCGTAGGAGATGTTCAGGTTGTGTTGGCGTGCGATGGCCGCGAGGGGGCTCATGTAGACATTGAAGAGGGTGGGGCTGAGCGAGGAGCCCTGAGGGACGCCGCAGATGACTTCCGTGACTTCAGATCTGAACGGGGGAAGGCGGACTCTCTGTGTCCTTCCGGCGAGGAAGGAGATGATCCATTCCAGTGCCTTCTCCTTGATTCCGACGTTGCTGAGGCGCTGCACTAGGGTGCGGTGGCAGACAGTGTCGAATGCCGCGGAGAGGTCCAGGAGGATGAGGGCCGCTGTTTCTCCGTTGTCCTGCAGGGTTCGGATGTCGTCAGTGGCAGCGATGAGGGCGGTCTCGGTGCTGTGGTTGGCCCGGAAGCCTGACTGAGATGGGTCGAGGGATCCAGTTGTCTTGAGGAAGGCTGCCAGTTGCTTGTTGACGGTCTTCTCGATGACTTTGGCTGGAAACGGGAGGAGCGAGATGGGGCGGTAGTTCTTGAGTTCGGTGGGGTCCGCCGTTGGTTTCTTTAGTAGAGCGCTGAGTTCGGCGTGCTTCCAGCTCTCAGGGAAGGTGGCGGTGTCGAAGGAGGTGTTGATGATGTCCCGCAGGTGGGGTGCGATGACAGCGTCGGCCTTGTTGACGACGTGGTGAGGGCAGGGGTTGGTTGGAGATCCGGAGTGGATGGAGTTCATCGTGCTGATGGTGTCTTCGAGGTTGATCGGTGTCCAGGCGTTGAGGGTGGTGGTGGGGGGCGTTGGTGTGGTCGTGGGGAGCGTTGTTTGTGTGCTGAAGCTGTTGTGTATGTCAGCGATCTTGTTGTGGAAGTAGGAGGCGAGGGAGTTGCAGAGGTCTTGCGATGGGGTGATGTCGTTGGTTCCGGCGTTGGGGTTGGAGAGCTCTCTCACGATGTGGAAGAGTTCCTTGCTGTTGTGTGCGTTGTTGTCCAGCCGGTCCTTGAATGCTGTTTTCTTGGTGGCGTGGATCAGTTGGTGGTGCTTTCGGGTGGCGAGCTTGAGGGTAGTCATGTTGTCCGGTGTAGGGTCTTTTCTCCAGGCTTTCTCGAGGGCACGGCAGTTCTTCTTGGAGCTCTTGAGTTCGTCGGTGAACCACGGGGCCTTCTTGCTTCCGGGTCTGCTGGGCGGGGTCCTCAGAGGGGCGAGTTCGTCCGCGCAGGTGCAGATCCATTTCGTGAGGTTGTCGGCGGCTTGGCTGGGGTTCGCTGAGCTGGCGGGAGGGTGCTGGCTTAGGGATGCGGCGAGTTGGTCGGCTGTGATCTTGTTCCAGCTTCTTCGTGCAGCCTGTTTCTGGTGGTGGTGGACCGTGGTCCTTCTGAAGGTGAAGTGGATGCAGCTGTGGTCCGTCCAGTGGCGTGGCTGAAGGCGATGTCTTTGCTGGACGAGAAGACGGCGTCGAGTGTGTGTCTGGCGAGGTGGGTGGGGGTGGTCACCAGCTGCTTAAGTCCGAGGGTGGCGAGGTTGTCAAGCAAGGTGGTGGTGTTGCAGTCGTTGTTGTTCTCCAGGTGGAAGTTGATGTCCCCGAGGAGGATGTACTCAGCGGAGGGGAGGGCGTGCGGGCTGATGAAGTCAGCGATGTCTTTGCTGAATTGAGTGCGTGGTCCCGGGGGTCGGTAGATCAGGGTGCCCCTGAGGGTGGTCTTGGTGTCGGTGTGGATCTGGAAGTGCAGGTGTTCGGCGGTTGTCAGGGTGTCGTCGGTGTTGGTAGAGATGCGGATGCTGTTCCTGTGGATGATGGCGATGCCTCCTCCAGTCTGCTTGTCGCGGTCTCTCCGGATGATCTTGTAGCCCTCTGGGATGGCGATGGCGATGTCGGGCGCTGAGGAGGCGTTCATCCAGGTTTCCGTGAGGAAGGCAACGTCAGGAGCTGTGGTATCGAGGAGGTTCCAGAGCTGGATGGCGTGTCTGTGGACGGAGCAGGTGTTGAGCAGGATGCACTTCAGGTGGTTGCTGCTGGTGTTCGGCTTGGTGGGCGCTGGTGCAGTGCAGGTCCAGATGCAGGAGAACTTGCAGGACTGGCAGGTGAAGGGTCCGTGGGTGCGTCTCGGGGTGGCTCGGTAGCATCCAGGGGTTCGGCCGGTGTTGAGTGCGTTGAGGGTGGCGGCGTCGTCCGTCCGGCGGGTGGGCAGGGGTCTGCGAGGGCCAGGGGTCCTGGCGCTGGGCGCGGTCCAGGCGCGGACGGGCTCAGACGGGCTTACCTTTTGGTGCACCTTCGGTGCTCAATCGGTGCTCCCGCTGCGCGCGTCCGCTGTGCGGTCGCTCTGGGGGCGTCATAAGAAGGGAGCCGGCAGGGAGGGTCTGCGGGGAGGCGGGGAACGCGGGAACCAATCGGCGGCCGGGGGGGCGGGGTCTCGTGGGAACCGGCGGGAAAGCCTTGGAGCTCGGCGGCGGCCCTGCGTAGGCTGGGGCGTCGCTGGGTGGTCCTGTGGCGGCTGGGGCGTCGCTGGGCGGCCCTGTGGTGGCTGGGGCGTCGCTGGGCGGCCCTGTGGCGGCTGGGGCGTCGCTGGGCGGCCCTGTGGCGGGTGGGGCGTCGCTGGGTGGCCCTGTGGCGGCTGGGGCGTCGCTGGGTGGCCCTGTGGCGGCTGGGGTGTCGCTGGGTGCGAGGCTCAGGCAGGTAAGGAGGAGCAGGCGGGAGGTGCGGGGGCGACCAGGCCGAGGGCACAGTGGTCACTCCAGGGCAGCGGGTTGGGACCCCTTAAGAGGGGAGCCGGGAGGGAGGGTCTGCGGGGAGGCGGGGAGCGCGGGAACCAATCGGCGGCCGGGGGGGCGGGGTCTCGTGGGAACCGGCGGGAAAGCCTGGGGGCTCGGCGGCGGCCCTGCGGTGGCTGGGGCGTCGCTGGTTGGTCCTGTGGCGGCTGGGGCGTCGCTGGGCGGCCCTGTGGCGGCTGGGGCATCGCTGGGTGCGAGGCTCAGGCAGGTAAGGAGGAGCAGGCGGGAGGTGCGGGGGCGACCAGGCCGAGGGCCCAGTTCACAGGGCCCTTTAACTATTTTTGTTTAGTGTCTACGTATTTGCAGTTTGTGGTGAACACTGGTGTGAAATCCATGGGGAAAACTGGAAAGCTACACATTTCTGATAAATAAACAGAATTTGGAATTTAGCAGGGGGCCATTTGTGTAGACAGTACGTGGTTTAAAATATAACACAGGTTGAAATAAAACATTAAACTAAGTAGGGTAGAAATAGCTGAAAATGTTAATCTGTAATTTTTCGCCCCAATGTCCATTTACAAAAGTAATAGACAGTTGAAACCACCAGACAACCCTGGTCGTAAATATATTTGACATTTGGTGGTTGTCCACAAACTTGCAATGCCAACCACTGAGTTACAGCTTAGGTTTTATCATTGTGTACAGAACATACATCAATTCATATGTTAAAATATAATAAATGGAAAGAAGGAAACATGCATTTTTTAAATGACTGAAATATGTTGTGTTTATGGTGGCATACTTAGTTAAAAAGATGTTTGAGGATAATGCAGACTGTTGGACTTGGCCCTTTTTGTAGAGTCATCTCTTAACTTTTTGCCTTCCTCCTGTATTTATTCTGACCTGTTGTTGGCTGTTTTATGACTCTGGACACTTTACCACTGCTGATCAGTGCTAACATGCATATGCTCTCCCTATGGTAAATTGTTGTATGGATTAGTGATTCCATGATTGGTTGGTGTGGTTTACTTGTCAGACCCTAGTACAGTGCAGTGAGTGTGCCCAGGGCTTGTAAACCAAATGCCGCTGGTGGGCTTGCAGCACTGGTTGTGCCACCCACAGAAGCAGCCTGTAAAAGTGTGTCTAAGGTCTGCCATTGCAGAGCCTTTCTGCAGTCTGGTACTGCCATGTTGACTTAGCAAGTGCACTCTATTGCCAGTCCCTAAACCTTATCTTTTCTGCATATTAGTCACCCCTATGGGTAGCCCAAGAGCAGGGTGCATTGTAGGTATAAGGTAGGACATGCCCTGGTGTGTGTGGCATGTCCTAATAGTGAATTACAGCCATTTTCGTTTTTCACTATTGCAAGGCTCTCTGTTCCCCATAGGCCAGAATGGGCAGTTTGATTATTACTTCTTATAATCCTAACTGACTCAGGGAACCAGGTAGAAATTAGAGTTTAGTATGCCTTAACTCAGAATGATAAAATGCATTTTTTAGTGAAGTCAGTTTTAACATTCTGTGTTTGAAAATACCACTTTTAGAAAGTAGGTATTTTCTTGTCTAACCATCCAAGCCTGCCTCTACTAGGTTGTGTATTCCTGTTCTTGAGTTTGAGTGACAGGGGCTGGGGAATTCCAGGAGACTGAGTGAGTCAGCACAGGTCAGAATAGAGAGATCTGCATGCAGATGGGTGGGAGGAGTTGCACCTGGGACCTGAATAGGGCTGTACCTTCCCTCCACAATGCTGACTCCACCTCCTGTGGTGCCTCTAATGTCCCTGCCCTGCACTGTGAAAGGAAAGGAGTCATGTAAACCGAGTGATCCAGGACTGACCGGAACTGGTTTGGACTAGGCAAAGGCCTCTCTGCCTTCAGAGAACAAAGAGAAACTGTGTGTAAAAACAAGGACCCAGACCCCAGAACTTTAGATCACTTTTGGGAAACAAAAAGAAACCTTTGCTGAGGAGAGGAACCAGAGAGACTGAGGAGAGACTATCCCCAAGCGTGAGAGATTGGCCTGCAGTGGTTGCCTAACTACCAAAGAGAGGAGAGAGGAACTGTGTGTGTACTTTCATCAACTTGTGAAGGATCATCAAGGGCTTGAGAGAGAACTTGCCCCCTAACTGAAGTCTCATGACTAGAAGACTTCACCAACCTCTGTGCACCGCTTCTGGAAACGCTGTTTCAGTAGCAACAGAGGAAGGGAGCTGCGACCGGCTCAAACGACCGGCTCTGTGTCCTGACGGCATCGCCCGAAAGCACAATCTGCATCTCTCACTGCAACCCTGGTCACAACGACCGCGACGTCTGACGCCGCCACCACCGAGCTGCTGCTTGCACTGTGACCTGTGGGCACCGCACTTCGCACCACCTTGCTTCACCGAATCGAACTAGTCTGACCAACACTGTCGCTGCTGCTGACTTCGAGTCCCGATACCGCACCGTGGCTGGCACCCAGCTCGTGAGCTTCACGACGCACAGTCTCGTTCCACACCGCATCTGGGCTGACCGACGCCAGCTCCCAACCACTGGCTCCGTCGCTGCAATGCAACCTGACATCACCGTATCGAACACACTCGCCCTACACCGCAAGCCTTGGTCTCACCGACGCCGTTCTGACGACATCACCCAGCTGCTTCCTGCACCGCATCGAGAAGACCCCGCGCCCTGCACCGCTTCAATCTTGCAACAAGTAAAGGTACTGTGACCAAGTCTGTTCACGCTTGTTCTGACCCGTATCGACGCGGTCATCTGGAATTGCTGGACTCTGTTGTTTTTAACATCGTAGTAGCCGGACGGGGCTACCGACTCGTACAAACCTTGATTTTGAAGTATTCCTACATAATAACTTATTTTTTTGTGATACATTATTGTGGATTTTTGTTGTTTGTGGTCTTGTTGTAAGTGTATATAAAAATATTTATTTTTATACTACAACTTGTGTGGTGTCCATCTGTAGTATTGTCACTGGGTTACTGTATGTGTTCACAAATGCTTTACACCCTGCCTCTGAGATAAGCCTGTCTGCTCGTGCCAAGCTACCAAGGGGGTGAGCCGGGGTTATTTTAGGAGTGTACCCCCTTACCTCGACTAGACGCAAGGGTCCCTATTTGCCAAAGGTACCCTCAAATCTAACACAGACGACTAGTGTAGAAAAGTCTAAATTAATAGAAAATGTCTAAATGGCCGATTTTAACCAGTGTTTTAATTGGTTCTTCCTTTTTTAAATCCATAAATTGTATAGAATCCAATAGTCAGTCCATATTAAGATGTTTTCGCATAAATAGAATTACACCAAGGAAACACCGGAGCTGCTTCACAAAGACATGTATGAGTATGTGAAATAGTACTCCTTTAGTACTGCTTTGTGTACAGCAGTACTAATTCACATATTCTTAAATACGTTTGTGACTCTGGTCCCACTGTGCCTTACAACATGTACTATTGAATATAGAGAAGAATTTGGTTCTGTAGTAGGGGATCTCTGTGTATAGTCATAATCTAGTGAATAGTCCTGCCCATGTGCGTGGACCCCGGAGCAATCAAAAATCTCTTCAGGTGTCGAAAAATGGAGCACTGCACAGACACTTAAGAGAGCATTAAAGACATATAACGCAGCCTATAAAACCAGGCTACACTGTCCAGTACTTCAACTAGAAATTCCACCAAAAATCCACAAACAGGAAAGTCTGTCCAGATTTCCCTTGCCTCAGCAGCAAAACCCTTCTGGAATGATAGGGAGGAAGACCTGGACAGACAAGCCTCATAGGCTGCCATTATGTGGCTCAGAACAGGATACTGTGCCTTAAAGAGAACTTTCCAGAGCTTCACAGTTTCCCAGAATGCACTGCAGGTCCTCCTTACTTTCAGTTCTTTTTTCCGGCTCCTGCTCACAGGACCCTCGAGCATTGAGCTCTCCCTTTTTCAAGAGTTTATTGGAATTTTGTGCACTTTTGGTGTTTAAAAGTGTTTCAGTTTGTGTGCTTGGTGTTTTTCTTCACTTCTGTGTATTTGTTCAGGCTTTTTAGGGCTCTAAAATGCCTGCTCTCTTCGACAAGTGCCTAGAATGTGGAAGGAAGAAGTCCAAGTCTGATCCACACGACGTCTGCATACTCTGTCTCCCTGCTGCACATGCCCCTGGAGAATGTGACATCTGCCAGAACTTTTCAGCAAGGACCCTGAGGGAAAGGCTGACAAATCAGGCTTCAAGGCCTAGAGGAGAGATGACTGCAGGCTGCAGGTGGGTCTGGGCAGGCTGGGAAGGCTCCCTGCTGAGGCCTCTGGGGGGGCTCCCCAGAGGCAGGAAGCCCAACAAAAGTTCCCGGTCTCCGTCGGCGTCGATTGCATCGACGACTACGTCGAGGGAGGACAACTGTGTGCTCCCCATCTCCCCGGCGCTCCGGGTCGAGACGGCGTGAAGGATCGATGTCGAAGGGCCTGGGTAGGTCGCCGTCGAGATCACCGTTGATGTATTCTTCGTCGTCGACGTCAGCGTCGAGCCATCGACGTCGAAGAAAGAGCGGCAGGCGTCGGCGCTCGCCGTCGAGGCGATACCGCCGGTCGCCGTCGAGGGGATCCTCGACGTCTAGAACCTAGAGAAAGCGGTCGGCGTCAAAGGAGTTGACGCTAGTCGTCGAGGACTGAACGTTCGACGTCGCGGAAGAAGCGCTCGACGTCGCGGAGCCGGCGTTCAACGCCGGAGTCGACGTTCGACGCCAGAGAAGCGACGCTCGTCGTCGAGAAGAAAGAGATCAGCGTCTCTGGGACTTTCCAACTCTCCTAAGCGGCGCAGAAGTAGTTCTGGTGCCAGAAGTCACGCTGGATCTGGGGGAGGACGCCGGAAACGGCGATCACCGACTGGAGGGGCTGGTTCGCAGTCCCCTCCCCCGAAGAAGTCTCCGGGCTCGGTGTACTCTTTGGTTTATACACCACCTCGGCCGAAGACGCCCACACCTCCTCCACCTTTACCTAAGGAGGCTCCTGCCAGCAATCCTCATCTTCCACCGCTTCCTCCTTCAGGGCCACCACCACCTCCGCCTCCTCGGTCCGTGCCTCAGCCGGAGGTACCTCCTGTTGTTCCGCCGAGGTCGGTGTCGCTGCCTCCCCTCCCTACACCGCCTAAGGGGACGCCTAGGCCAAACCCCAGGATAGGCCACGGAAGACTCCTCCACGGAGACCTGCGGAGCGTCCACGAACTGGGAGATCGCGATCTCGTTCCAGGAGGAGGGAGCGATCGCGGAGTCACAACAGGTCATCCACGCGGTCGAGACGACGCCACAGGAGGCGCAGGTCCCGTTCGCATACGGGGTCTTCAGAGACTAGGGACTATTCACCGACGTCGGGGTCGCCGGAGACAAGGGTGTCACCGGTTGACGATCTTGTGTCCTTTCATGATGTCCTGTTGAGGGGTGCAGCGAAGTTGGGCATCTCGTTGACTGTGCCCACGCCCAAAACATCGGTGATCTTCGAGACGCTGCACCATAAATATCTGTCTCGGCCATTACTACCACTGGTACTGGGCCTGGAGGATCCGGCCATGGACCTGTTTCTCACCCCCGCGCTGACTAAGGCGGCCCCCTCGAGACTCAAGAAGAAATACCGGGCTCCCGACTCAGATCCGGCTTTTCTGAGGGTGGAACCTCCGCCAGACTCGGTGATAGTGACGGCGGCTCGAAAGCAGCATGCCACCACTCCGTCATCCACAGTCCCACCAGATAAGGAATCTAGATGGCCGGATTCGGCGGGGAGGAAGGTTTGTGGGACGTCGGCGACTTCCATGAAAGCGGCGAGTGCCACTGCCTTGTTAGGGCGGTATGACCGAGCCCTCTGGGAATCCCTCCAGCAGTTTGTAGAACACCTGCCTCGTGACAAAAGAGAAGATTTCCAAGAGGTGTTGAATGAGGGGATGTTTGTGGCGAATCAGGTCATCAGTGCTGCAGCCGATTCTTCCCTCCTGGTGGCGCATGGTTACTGCCATGGGATTAACCAGCGAAGACACGCCTGGCTCCCCCTTTACGTCGCTGAAGCCTGACGCACAACAAAGGGTTGCCAATTTACCATTCTCTGTCGAAACCCCGTTTGGAAAACATTCAGATGACGAAATGGCCCGCATGAAGGCGGAGGCCGAAACACTCACGGCTGTGGGTCTGGAAAAGCCCAAGGATACCAAGAAATCTTACCGCCCGTTCCAGAGACGGTTCGGTGGACAGGGCAGAGGGCGTGGCCAGGCTTCGGGACAGCAGCAGCAACAGCAGCAGTTCCGAAGACCGTTCCAGAAGCGCCAGAAAGGCAGAGGCGGCCAACAGTCTACAGCAGCGACCAAAGGCCTGGCCGGGTCTAGGCCCTGAGCGCTTACTTCCCCTGCATCCGTTACCCACTCCAATGGGGGGAAGCGTTCAATTTTTTCTTGCAGAGTGGAGAAAAATTACTCCGGACAAGTGAGTGCTGAATATTGTTTGCAATGGATACTGTCTTCGGTTCAACAGCCCGCCTCCATCAATTCCTCCGGTCAGCGCGCAGTGTCAGCTGCGCGAGCGCCAGGCGGAGGCCGATATCCTGTTAAGGAAAAGGGCGATAGAAGACGTACCTCTGTCTCGAAGAGGTCTGTACTCCCGGCTCTTCCTGGTTCGCAAGAAGGACAAGAACGAGTTCAGGTCCATTCTGGACTTGCGACAGGCAAACAAGTGGATTCGCAGAGAGAAGTTTTGCATGCTGTCGTATCAGATTTATCCTCAATTGCAACAGGGAGACTGGCTATGTGCTATAGACCTACAAGATGCGTACTTCCATGTGCCCATTGCACACAAACAAAGGAAGTTCCTGCAATTCCAAGTCGGCGCCAATCATTATCAGTACATAGTACTGCCATTCGGACTGAAGTCTGCGCCAAGAACATTCTTGAAGTGCATAACAGTGGTAGCAGCACACCTCAGGAAGAACAAGGTTGGTTGATCAAGGCCTCTTCCTTCTCGGAAGCGCAAGCACACTTCCAAAAGACGTGTGTTCTCTTGAACAAGCTGGGGTTGCACATCAACATGTCCAAGTCTGTCCCGACTTCGGTCCAGTGCATTCAGTACTTGGGAGCCTCCATCAATACGCTGTCAGCAAGCGTGTCTCCTTCGGAAGACTCAGGCTCTTATGACCACTCCATCTACAACAGTGAGGACAGTGTCTTCTCTACTGGGATCGATGGCCTCTTGTATCTTCTTAACGCCACACGCACTACTGCACATGAGACCGTTGCAGGAGTGCTTGGAGGATCAGTGGGATCAGAGGAAAGGGTCTTGGGACGACAAGATACGACTGTCTCTGCATGCTCTTCAGTCTCTGAAGTGGTGGTGTTCAGCGGAGAATATCCTCACAGGGGTTCCCTTCCACAAGGACATTCCCACTCAGACTATCGTGACGGATGCTTCTCTCCACGGTTGGGGGGCGCACTCCGGAGACTTACAGATTCAAGGAACGTGGTCCCCGATGGAGTCCACGTATCACATCAATTTCCTGGAACTCAGAGCTGTTCACTTGGCACTGAAGGCCTTTCATCCGTCCTTTCAGACCAACTCTCTGCTTGTACAGACGGACAATACGACCACGATGGGGGTGAGTGCTTGCAATGTTCAACACTCCGTCCATCATCCCCTTTGGTTTTGCTTTGTTCGCCCTAGGTTGGCAGGGTATGCCCAGACGTGGGTCCCTTGCTCACTTTGCCACTGGATCCAAGCTAGCCTGGCTGATGACTGCTGATTAGCCAGAAACCGGTCCCAGGTGCATGTCTGAACTGGGGTGGCGGAGTGAGGTAAAGAATGATGATGGATTAAACCCAGATCACTTGACTGGGGGTGAGTGCTTGCAATGTTAAACACTCCATCCATCATCCCCTTTCGTTTTGCTTAGTAGTAAAATATATCCTAGTTCTTGTATATTCACTTTTTAACCCACTTTACACAAGTATTAAAAAGAAAGCATTCTAGCATACTGTTATAAGCTTTCTGCTTTTTCCTTGGGAAGACATCTTATCTTGACAATGAATGGGGCTTAAACATCTTTGGTAGAAGTATCGTACATGCGTGCGGCCAGAGGAAATTACCACACAAAAAAAGCTTCCACACAAAAGCAAATGAACACAGTCATTCGGCTATGGGAACTATTAAAGGCCCCCTTTTATGATATATTAAATGCAAGAGATTTCACAAGCACAGCGCAAGAGCTGTGCAAGCAAATCCTAACAAGCATTTACAATGCAATGGTTTTGCCTTTGTTAAAGTTAGAGCTATTGGCATTGCTCTTGACATTATTTTTATTTATGTTTTTTTAACATAAATAAATGGCATTGTCATTTACAATGCCACTAGCTTTATCTATCGCAAATGACACACACAAACACACAGAGCCCCGCACACACAGCCCCCCACACACACAGCCACACAGAGCCCCCCACACACACAGCCACACAGAGCCCTCCACACACACAGCCACACAGAGCCCTCCACACACACACAGCCACACAGAGCCCTCCACACACACCAACACAGCACAAGCAGGCAACAGGGGCAGACGGAGGCACAAGCAGGCAACAGGGGCAGACGGAGGCACAAGCAGGCAACAGGGGCACAAGCAGGCAACAGGGGCCCACAGAGGCACAAGCAGGCAACAGGGGCCCACAGAGGCACAAGCAGACAACAGGGGCACACAGAGGCACAAGCGGGCAACAGGGGCACAAGGAGGCACAAGCGGGCAACAGGGGCACAAGGAGGCACAAGCGGGCAACAGGGGCACAAGCAGGCAACAGGGGCACGAAAACGGAGGCACAAGCAGGCAACAGGGGCAGGTGTAGAAAACACAATTTTCAACAGCCCACTTGGCTCTGCAACAGTTGCCTTTGAAAAGCAATACGGCGTAATGGGCATGATCAAATCCCGTCCCCTGCATAAAAAAAAACAACAGCCTGAGGCGACTGCTAACACAGATGTAGTACAAGGCATTACACGGCAAGGGTGCTGCTGCCGGCAATTATCCTGGTATTTAAACAAATCTCTCTCTCTCACACACAGAGCCGCCCCACACACACCCCCACACAGAGCCCCGCACACACAGCCACACAGAGCCCCCCACACACACAGCCACACAGAGCCCTCCACACACACAGCCACACAAAGCTTCCTACACACACAGCCACACAGAGCCCTCCACACACACCAACACAGCACAAGCAGGCAACAGGGGCAGACGGAGGCACAAGCAGGCAACAGGGGCAGACGGAGGCACAAGCAGGCAACAGGGGCAGACGGAGGCACAAGCAGGCAACAGGGGCACACAGAGGCACAAGCAGGCAACAGGGGCACACAGAGGCACAAGCAGGCAACAGGGGCACACCGATGCACAAGCAGGCAACAGGGGCACACAGAGGCACAAGCAGGCAACAGGGGCACACAGAGGCACAAGCAGGCAACAGGGGCACACAGAGGCACAAGCAGAGCACAAGCAGGCAATAGGGGCACACAGAGGCACAAGCAGGCAACAGGGGCACACAGAGGCACAAGCAGGCAACAGGGGCACACAGAGGCACAAGCAGACAACAGGGGCACACAGAGGCACAAGCAGACAACAGGGGCACACAGAGGCACAAGCAGGGGCACACAGAGGCACAAGCAGGCAACAGGGGCACACAGAGGCACAAGCAGGCAACAGGGGCACACAGAGGCACAAGCAGACAACAGGGGCACACAGAGGCACAAGCAGACAACAGGGGCACAAGGAGGCACAAGCGGGCAACAGGGACACAAGCAGGCAACAGGGGCATGAAAACGGAGGCACGAAAACGGAGGCACAAGCAGGCAACAGGGGCAGGTGGAGAAAACACAATTTTCAACAGCCCACTTGGCTCTGCAACAGTTGCCTTTGAGAAGCAATACGGCGTAATGGGAGTCATGTCCCCAAGTAATGATAAATTCAAATATAACATAGTGACTCGGGGTGGGTTGACCCCTGCAATCTCTCTGGAATAATGGTATTATATGCTGTGGCTTTAAAACATATAATAGATCTTTGTATTATTCAATTATTATTCAAAGGAATACTTGGGAAATCCCTGGCAATGGGTACATTGTAAAGAACATTCTACCAACACATCGTACATAACATTTTGAGATATATTACTCCTAAGGAACTTTTGGGGGAAATTTAGTAACAGAAAATGCTCTCATTGGGACAGTGTATCCCAAACTGTCAGGCAAGGCACCCTCCAGAGGGCAACACAAGCAAAGTGCTTACTGTATAGATTATATATAAAAGATAAAGAATGGAATGTGACAAACAATGTGATGATTGGGTGAACTTTTCAGGTGTAAAATAGTCACTCATTCCAAAAGAATCACTTTCCAAATAGTGGAATGATCACCAAACAGCCAACAGCTTAAGGTGCAGGAGGGATATTCTCCTGGGTAGAGCTAAAACCCACGGAAAGTATATTTAAAAAAAGATTCTAGCAGCAGGTCATGGAGACTGCCCTATATCAAGCAAGGCTTAAACCACGTGCTCAAGCACCCCACCCTGCAAAGTGCAGTAGGATCAAAAGATAGGGTGGGATGTAGGTGTGCTATAGGGCCCTTCATCTCATCAGTCATCCCCCAGAAGTATCAGCGACCATATAAATACCTGGGGACAGATTTACAAGCCCCTTGCGCCACTTTTGCGTCACTTTTAATATGGGAAACGTGACGCAAAAGTGGCGCAAGGGGCTTGTAAATCTGCCCCCTGGACTCTGGATTGAAATTCGCCCATGGGAAGTGGAAAGCGCCAAAGAACAGAGGGACACGAGCACCCTGGCATCCGATCCCGGCTCAGCCAGTGAGCCTCTCTGATCCCTGTAAGCCTCTGCAGATCAGAAACTACAAGGCATCACGGAGGCCCCGGGGAGCTGCTGCCATCAGCGGGCCATTCGCATGCAAAGCCAAAGAGACAGAGGTCCAGCGATGGGGGGGCCTGGGGGAGAAAGACTAGGGGGCGGGGACTGGGAGGGCAGGGAGCAAGTGGGGGAGAAAGGGGAAAAAGCAAACAGTTTTGGAATAATGAAATTCCGGCAGATGGCCCCCGAATCTTCAGATCTCCCGGGCCCGGCAATTAGCAGCTCAATCGCAGCCAGATAAAGTGCAGGTCGGCCCTGCACACCCGAGGTGGCAGCGCCCGGGGGGAGGGGGATTAGGGAGGCGCAGAGGGTGAAAGTGTGTCCAATGGAAGCGGGCTGAATTTTATAATCACATTTACATCAGAGAGGACCTATCTGTCGGGTCAGCAGGTAGCAGCCAGACCTTTGCGCCCCCCACCCCCCTCGGCGCTGAAGCTGGGAGGAGCAAAGCTCTCAGCTCCCTGGCTGTTTGGGGGCAGATAGTTTGGTTTGCATTATGTGATTGTAGGTATTTAAGTGCCGCTGTATCCCTTGGGCAAGCAAGAACCTGAAATCCCCTGGGGTTCTGGGTGATACCAAACGGCTCCATGTCACAAAGACTCGCAATTTCCGTTCTTCTGTTTGGGATACCACTGATTTCTGGGAAATGTAGTTTTGGTGCGGTTGAAATACTCTCCGGACTAAGGCATTCGGTGACAATAAAATGGCATCCCGAGACTAGATAAGTGGGGACGCTGTGACGTGGAGTCATTTTTCAACACCACGTTTGTCAGTGTTAAATTGAAGAAGACAAAAATGTGACGCAGAGGAAATTAGAAACGTTTTTTGGGGTGGATGGAGCTCTTCGGTCACAAGTTGGCACAAGGATATAAGAAAGTGGTGCGAGTGCATTTTCCTACCTTTCTTTAAATCCATAGATTACGCTTCAGCCTTTAGCCTCCAGACTCCTGCTGCCTGCCTGCGTGTATTCGGCGGCGGGGGAAGCTCCGTGCTCCATGTTCCTGCAGCCTGCAACGGGAGAGGACACGGGGGGCGGGAGGGGACACTGGGGGGGGCGGGAGGGGACACGGACGGGAAAGCACTCACGCAAGCAGGAAAGGGTGCCGGCTCAATGCCGGGACAGACTCGGGGGCGTTCCCGGCCTCGCGTGACGTCGGCAAAAGCCAAAGAATGTCGGGAACGCCCCCGTGTCTGGTCCGGCATTGACGGACAGGCCCCTCGTCCAATGGCAAGGCTCCGTTTACGGAGCCAGCCAATCAACGACGAGGGCCGAACCAAGCCACACTACACTTCTCAACAGGATTTCGCCTGCGCGGAAAAGCTGCGCAGAGCGCAGCTTCCGCTAGGCAAAACCTAAAAGCACAATGGGTAACAATATTTTCCCTTGACACCAGCGACCAAAAGACGGGTACCTTAAAATAGTATTTTACTTTCAGTTGCTTTCCAAATTTACTGATGGCACTGCAACCAGAGTCTGGGCCCCCAACCCACAGAACTCATTAATTTCTGGTACCTACACATTCTGGAGACCCAGAAGAGCACAGATTGGGTCAAGCATTGACAACAATATATACTTATGCAAGGGATACAAGTGAGAATTACCATGTTTGGGAAAAATCATAGCTAGAAATCTTCTGGGTGTCCTTCTCACTGCATTTTCTTTTTAAGCTGCTCAGTAATACACTGTAGGAGGCATAGATGTTGAAAATATATGGTTGTGGTCTGTTTCCCTGCAGAAGTGACAGGTATACTAAACCAGTGTTTCTTTCAGGTGCTTTCCAAATTTCCAGAATGCACTTCACTTATTTCATTGCTTATGGGGTCCCGGAACATGTACAGTACTCAAGTCAAGTCGAGAGTTCTTTATTCAGTGATTAAAAAACACCATAAAAGCACATGTATACAGGTGATTAAAAAACAATTAAATCCTTATCAGAACCCTACTTGTAATACAAACTGTTATTAAAAGAAGTTAACAATATAAATTCATTGGGGTCATGTGAGTCCATCCCCCCTCTAGTTACCCTCAATCGGACCGCCACTTTAATGAAGTTCATGATACAGCATAATAACAGGGGCTCAATCGCTTGTTGCAGAAAAAGTAATGCAGCTTTAGTTTTTTCTGAAATTCCTACCAAGAATGTACGCCTAGGCATTGAATAAAAAGAACACAGTAATACAAAATAAAGGGAGTCCTGCGGAGACCCATTGTCGCAGCCACAGGCTCCCTTCTGCTCAATTGAAGATGAAAAACCTGGTGGAGACGCCAATAAGTATGGTAATAAATTGAGCCTAAAACGGCACATTAAAAACCTATCCTGGGCAATATACATAAGGTATAGGTATGGTTCCATTCCTTCGGTACTTTTAACAAGACTATGGACGCTTACAGTACATTTGGACCCATCGACCTCAGCTCGGAGTGTTCTTCTCTGGGCCCAGAAAAGCTCTCTTTATAATCGCGTTGTCTTGAGATACAATTGCTACAGGATTAGTAAAGAGATTCTTATGGCAGAGATTTTCCAAAGTGGCCTTTACATAATTGAGCCATGGATTGCTCCTACTTTTGTCCCTTCCTAGGCAATCATTCAGGATTTGCCTACTTGGGGACGCCTAGGGGTTTGTCCAGATTTCCAACCAGGCCAAGATGGGTCTAAGCTTCACCAAATCTTCGAGGTATGGCCTCCCTAATTCTCTGTGTGCTATAACAGCTGGGATACTCTGTGGGATTTTCAGAAATGATCGTAAATATTTGTTTTCCTCCCGCTGTAGTTGGTTAATATTCACAAAGCCCCACACCTCTGCCCCTTACATAACTTTGGAACAACACATGGAGCCATAAAGGTTCATTACTTGTTCGGGACACCATCTGCGAACCTCCGCCCATAACTCGCAATAGCACCATTAGTGGCGATCATTTTACAGCAACGTTCCTCCACCAAAGAGTTCAATTTTAAAGACCCGTCAAATAGTAAGCCTAAGTATGAGAAGGATTTAACCCTTTCTATTGTGTGACTTCCTATCATGTAAGTGGATTTGGTGCAAGGTTTGTTGCCTGCCAGCAATACATATGATTTGCCCAGATTGACGGACAGGTCTAAAGATTCCATGAATTTAACAAATCCGTCGATTAAAATCTGTAGACTCTTTGGCGTGCACGCGAGCAGGACCGCGTCCTCCGCGTATAACTATACCGGGATGCTGCGTGACCCTACTCTTGGGCAATCTGTCTTTAAATTGATCAAAAACTGCTCTAAATTATTAATATAAAGTGAGAATAAAAAAGGGGCGAGAATACAGCCTTGCCGTACCCCACTCATACATGGGAACGATTCTGACCACTCCCCCCTCCATGTTGTACCGTACTTTGGCAGAAGTGTCCCTGTGCAACTCCCTTAAGATGCTATTTAAGCCAAGATCAATCCCCATGTGAGTCATCATAGCCCAAAACGTATCCCTATTCACATAGTCTAAAGCGGCTGCCGAATCCATGAACCCCAGGTAGATGGCTTCATTGCTGGCTTTGGTGTGTTTAGCAGTCCGCATGTAAAGGTTCAGGGATTGGTCGCTAGTAGATCTCCCTATCCTAAAACCATACTGGGTGTCCGAGATAGTGTTGTTTTCCTCGGTCCACTCAGTTAGGCGGTTGAGGATTCCCCAGCCCAATAACTTAGCAGACACATCTATCAGTGTAATTGGTCGGTAGCACTGGGGATTGTCCCTGTTACTCTTTTAAAAGATGGGGACAATTATAGCCGTAGACCACGAGCGGGGCAAACCAGAGCTGATAGCAGCATTTATTACTCTTGTCATTATTAGGGCCCACAACTCCACACAGCTCAGGAACAGGTCAGGCAGAATCCCATCTGGGCAAGGGGCTTTATTTTTTGTCAGACCCTCAATTCCCACAGTAATTTCGTTGAGGGTAAAAACTACTAACTGACCCTGCTGCACAGTCCCCTCCTCCGCTACGACCGTTCCTGCTTCGTGGTTATATATTAATTTATATTGAAATGTGTGACCCACTGTTCCGGCAGAATGTTTGTCCCGATTTCGAGGGCATTACCATCCTGAAAGCATGGTCTATTGACAATTCTCCAGAATTCCGTAATATCCTTTTTTTCTGCTGCCTCTCTTAAGTCTGCCCATGCCCTTGTCTCCCTTATGTCTAAACCTCTTCCCCCATTATATGTAGTTAAATATACTGGGGGATTAGCTGGGTTCTCCCCCGAGGTATAAGTTGTGTATCTATAACCTTTAGGGACCAAGGGACCTCAATAACAGCAGTGGGCAATTCTTCTGTTCCTGCTTTTTGTAGGTCATTATAGCTAGAGTTTCCACTTCCCTCCTCACTTGTTTTCAATGGGCAATGCTTCTGTTCCTGCTCTTTGTAGGTCATTATAGCTAGAGTTTCCACTTCCCTCCTCACTTGTTTTCAATGGGTCTACAGGTGACCTAGAACTAGTTAGTCAATCGTTCTCATCTAGCCTCGCCAAAGGGCTGAACCTGTTTCTACAGCTTGCTAAACCTGGATTATTCATCCTTTGCCCACTTGGTGGGTAACCTAGAGTCCCGTATGGGTTAAACCCATCCATGCAACTAACTGTTAGATTGGGACCATCTAAGGGAACTGAGTGTCTAGGATAGAAATATCCTAATGGCAGGGGTTTAATGCAGTTAGCATAGTTGCTCATCCCACTTGTTATAATATGCTCCACTGCTCTCTTGTCCCTAAAGTTAACAATAATGCAGTTGTCTGCAATGTCTTTACGTCTATTTCCCAACCAATTGACCCTCCTAACATGTAGTATTTCCCCATTTTCATTTCCTCTCAAGCGTTTGTTTTGGTTCAACCAGTGTATTGTCTTAATTTTTAAATCCTGGTGTCTCATTCTGCTCACCCTTTAGTTCAGGTGACCCTGCCAAGACTACTACGTAGGGGCAAGCATCCAGTGGTAGGTTAATAGTGGGCAATACATTGGTGGTTACTTTAGTGGACACCTGGGCTAGCTGGTTTAATGTTTGTTCCCTGGGGGTTACAAGCTGCTTTGTTACTTGTGCAGGCAATGGCTGTTACAATAAATCCTGGTTTAGCTGTGGACCCCGCCCACCTACGGTTGTGGCTCTGTCCTTCTGCACTAGTTGGCCTAATGATTTTGGGATCTGCGGCCCTGTGGCTTGGCCATCATTTGGCAAATTTGTCTGCAAGATCGTCTGTTGTCCCTTAGCAACCTCTGGGATAATTATGTGATTGTTAGGGGTCTCTAAAGTTCCCAATATTTTGCCACGATTTTTTACCTCACTCAGGATTTTGTCTAGTCTACTAGCTAGAGGCTTTATTTTATTTACTATAAATAGTTCCAAGTGAGCTTGCATATCCATCACTATTTGCGCCATCCAAATTGGCGGGACAGGTGCCTCGGAAACATTTTCCACCCTATGTGCCTCGTGTTCTCCTTTGGATGTTACTAGCTCTGCTTTTCTTCTCTCGTTTTTTTTTAACCGGCTCTTTGTTTCCTATTTATTAATGATGGGTTACTAGGGCCCGATACCCCCTTGTCAGCCTCGCTATCCAGCTGGGCACAGGGAAGATCACATTCCAGGGTGTCTATCAAACACGGCGGGTAAATTACCATAACCTCTCTTTCTGGCACTTGTGTTGGCACCGGTGGCTCCATTTGAGGTGTTAAAGACAGCCGCCTCTCAGTGCGCTCGATTTCACTTGCTACTGCACCCAACGCTTTTTGTAACATACGGTCGATTGCCATTGGCTGTGAAGGGGGGGTATAAATGTGCTATTATCTACAGATTGCACCTGTTGCAGCAAGGGGGATTTTATCTTCCCTTTAGTTGAGCGAGTTTTAACCTTGCTAGCCATGCTACCTGCACACTGGGTGGGCCTTAAAAGTATTGCAGTTTCACCTTTCACCTCTATAGTACACCCCCTGGATTCCGCTACTCGCGCCTAATGACCTTGCAATTTTACACACACAAATTAGCTTACGTGTTTTGAGTCCCAATGTCACAAATCACACTCCCAAATAAGTCAGCTCTTATCCTGCCTCGATATCCAAGTTTGTCCCACTGTTTGGCTGGTTCGACCAAGAGGTGTGGCCCAGCCCGGCCTCCTTCTGCCCCGGACGGGCACAGACGGCCCGCCCTTGTCCGGGGCTTCTCCCGGCGCTGCCCATGCGCGTCCCGCGGTGCGGGAGGTGTTCTGAGTTCTTAAACTGCCTCCGGGCGCGTTGGGAGCGTCAGGGATGTGCGCCGCCCCCGGGGCAGCTGGAGAATGTGGTTCGCTGGTGAGGATTACAGCCGTTGCCCTCTCGGCATTGCAGGTCCTGCCATTCCCCTCACGGCGGTGGAAAAAAAGATGATGCCGTTGCCCTCACGGCATGCGGTGTGCTCTGGATAGTGACCCCACAGTACTCATTAATGTCTAGGACGCCCCACCCTTGAGTGGCCCAGAGGAACACAGATTGGGTTTTGTTGAGGGGGGTGTGGGGCGGGGGTCAAGCTTTGACAGGGATGTGTTCCTGCTTGAGGAAGCTTGAAGGAAATTGTCATGTATTTGAAATAAAAGCAAAAACAAATTCAAGTTCATTGCTTTTTCCTATTTGTCAGTTTGGGCAAGGGTAGGTCTGGCTTACATCACTATATTCATTGGGTTGTACAGATTTAAATAATCTATGCAGGGATAAATTATCCACTGCCTTACATTATAAGTTATCAGAGGAGTTATGTGCACAAAGGTAAAGTTCCTTTATAATGTCATGGAACTCCGAAGTGAATTGCAATATCCTTTTAATGTATGACGGGGGTAATTTTTTCCCTTCTAATATATGGACATCCCATCACCCTTCCCACAATTTGCTTAAATGAATGGTGTTATGCTGTTTCATATAAACGCACTGGTATGTCTGTGACATAAAGAACAAAAATAGAATCTGTAGTGCAAAATTAAACCCAATAAACGACAGTAAGTAACTTGTTGGAAATATTATATACTAACAGTTTAAGGGAAATCAGATTTTAAAAATGCTGTCGCTCAAAATGTGTAAAAACATGCAGTGATGAATTATTTCCGGCAATGACCAATAATGCAAAAAATAAACATGTCGTCGTAAATATTTCGTTTCTGCTGATCATTGTTCATTGAAGGAAGAAAAAAAACGACCAGAAGAACTGTTTAAACTTCAGCTCTTAATTTTGCTCTGTGACCTGCATTTTTCCTTGCCTGCTTACTCTAGCAGGAACCAATATATCAGAACTAAAAAAGAATAGCTTATTATTGTTTAGCAGGTATGTCATTTTTTAAACAGGTGACTTGAAGACGTCTCAAGTCGCCTGTCTGAAACTAGAGAGGTACATTTAGATTGCAAGGTTCCGTGCATTGATTGTTTTTTTTTTATTTTCCCTGATTTTGAGCTTGATATACCCTCTCATGGACAGCGCAGTATTAACAGTGAATTTGCCTCAATTTTGCGAGATCTGGTCAAATTTCATAATTATTTGTCTAAACAACATGACGTAGAAAGACCCACATGTGTTTAACTTTGCTGTACTCCAGATGTTCAGGGAAACATTTCCTTTTAGCGTTCCAATATTTGTTTATCCATTTCAGGACTTGTTATATTGAACACATTTGTTACAAAATTTAACTATCTCCTCATTTTCGATTATTTCTTCCGGTTGCATCAAAATATTGATGGGAATTTGCCCTAATGTATAGTCCTGAAAGTGCTGATAGAGAACTATAGTTTGTCTGGGGGCCCAAATAGATCAAACATGTAAAAGTGTTTAAACAACCGAACACCTATTTAACAAAAAAACTCCGGCTCAGATTTGTTAACATCAAAGCAGTGAAAGGATTACAGGGCACACGTATGTTGCATAATTATGTAAAAGCCCCATCTCTTGCCTCGGGAAGAATTTCGTAAACTAATGAAACCCATACTTTTCAAATAAGATTCAATTAAGCCCTTTATTATCGTATCCGGCATAACAATTCTCAATTCGGTGCTCTCAGGTGACCGAGGTGAGTGACGTGGGCATATACAACATTTTCTAGGCTAATACATAAACTTGATTGTTGACTGAAAGTTCACATCTGAGCAGTTAAATGTTTCTGTGAACTAGCACAATGGGTATAGATTTGCTTTCAAGGCTATTGCAGCCAGGGTTCTCTTTATTTTTTTCCCTGTGTACTTGACTTTCGTAGCTGTGTTTTTATTGTGTTCCACTGTCTGAGATGGGGTAGCTGCTGGACCCCCAGCCTTTTTGAATTGTGGTGAAAGAAAACTATTCCGTATCGAAAGCAGGGAAATGGGCTGTTAACCATCATTCTCTCAGCATCCGTAAAAGCAATACGCCCTTGCAATATTCTTCCTTTTAATTTTAGTAAGAAGGAACAAAAGTGTCCGTGCCTATTCCCACCTAATGCATCACAAATCTGCTGACATGCTAACCTTGGAGCCTGGGCTGGCGTTAATCAGGCCTGTGCACCGGCAGGAAAGATGTACCTAATGCACTCCATCAGTGCAGTTTGCATATGGAAGTTCTCGCAGGGGAGCTGCCCTGTGCCAGCTGAGGGTTACCTGCCCACTGCAGTTATTGTATGTAATTATCGAACCAATCTGTTCAGCCCAGCGGGGTTTTGATGGTAATCGTAAGCTGCTATTCAGAGAGGAACGATGTAATGTACTCTTCTCTTCTTCCATCAGCAATATGCCGATACAACCACTTTAAAAATAACTGTTCTCCCAAAACATTGTTGCTAAGCAATTGGTAGTTTCAGATGCATTTGCCCCTCTATGTGCCAGAACTGGATTGCAGACATGTAGAGGGCTGTTGGGAAGTTGTCTTCTTGCCTTTCGCTGCAAGCAATTGAAGACCGGCTTTGTTTTGTGCTTTTATGGGTGTCTTCTGCCTTTTAGGGAATTCTGTATCTATTGTTTGAGGGTAGTTTGGACAGGAGCAGCGTCTATCCGAATTTCCTGTTTTTTAATCTGTATTTGTGTAAAGCCAGATTTTTTTTCTTTTGATATAGTATGTGTTTGTACAGATGTCACAGTACTATTTACTTGGTGATTTCCTAACTTTTTAATGTAGGAGATTTTTTTTTCGTTAACATATTTTATTGAAAGTGGCAACATTTTTTTCCTGTTGTGGCTTGGAAATTGGTGAACTTCGAATTCTTAAAAAAACATAGATGTGCTTTTTTGCTTGCCTCAGTGGAGGGCTTCCCTTACAATTGGTCTTGAAGTTAACGTTTTGGTGAAACTTTTAAACATGGGGAGCATACATTTTATGTGCTTCTCACCTAAACCATGTAGATTTGTACAAGTTCCACAAAATTGGGTCAAGACCTATTTTCTTTGAGTGTGTCTCATTGTAAACATTGCTCTTGCTTAAAGGATTGCTATATTGCTATTTCCGTGTATATTGACTCATGCTAGGTCAGGCTTGTGAGTTGAGGCATGCAATACCCACCTTGTTGCAATCTTTACCAAAACGAATTCCTGACAGGGAGTATTTCTCCATTCCAGAGTTCATTTGCTAAACTGCAGTCCTCCATGGGTGTATGATTAGCTTCTGTAGATTGTCTTCTCTTGTTTATTTCCTCCTACTTTTCCTTCTAGGTGTGCATGCCACTGTATAGCTTGTGAGGGAAGGTAGGGAATGTGAGGGAACGACCTACATGAGTACCTTATTACATTTAGTATAATTCCAAATTATGAAGAGATGAACTTTTCAAGTGTGGGGTCACTGGACTCCCATTTAAAATCACAACATATGGTGATCTATTTTAAGTTACAATTTAGCAAATGCTACTTAGAAACCTGGGTTTGGTGTCTCCTGGCCTTTGTGTATTACCTCTAGACAGCCACCACAAAGGAACCTTAGGTATGTCTTGACGGGCCATCCTGGATGATGGGAGGGATGAGCTGGGCACAGCCTCCTACTTTCACCTGAATAGGCTGTGCCCTGTCCACACGAATTGCTTCATACAGCCCTGTAATGAGTCTGGAGCCAGGGCAGACATGGAGGACCTCTGTGCGCTTCATACTTTCTTTGCAGTCTTCCCGACTTCAAAGGCACAACTGGATATAAGCACTAGACCTCTTGCAACATAACTTCAGTACACTTCTGGACCTGTGACTGCTCTGCCTGGAAGAACTGCTGTGGTGCTGAAAGGAAAGCCACTCTGCTGGTCTGTTGCTTTGCTGGACTCTTGCCTTGCTAAGTTGCCCTGCTGCTTTCCTGCGAAAGTGAAAGACTAAACCTACATCACCGGTCTCCGAGCCTTCACCGGCGCTGCCCCAAGGATTTGGAACTCTCTTCCACCGGAAGTACGCAGAATCTCCTCAACAACTGCTTTCAAATTGGAACCCAAAAGGTTCTTAATGAACACATTTTTTTCTTAACATGGCCCAGGATCATTTGCTCAATCATTTTTCCTTCAACCATTGTACCCTCATGTGATGCTGCCCTTCTTTACCGCATTGTGTGTCCCCTTTCGTAGCCCGTTATATTCATGCTTATTGTATACTCTCCTTGACGCTCTTGTTTGGGAAACAAGCGAATATTCCTATTGTGTATTCCAACTTAATGTCCATATTGGATCTATGCTCTTCTTTCTGCAATGTGTACCCGCTTAGTATTCTGCTACATACCCGCTTATGGTACTATTGTCCTTGATTCATTTGTTTGGGATTTTTGCGATTATTAGTCTGTACTTATACATGTATTCCTGTTGGTTAATCTTTTCCTCTTGGCGATAGAGGCTTCATGTCCTTCCTTCCTTCCTTCCTTCCTTCCTTTGTAAAGCGCTCTGATATCCTTCGGGATCTTGTTTGCGCTATATAAAACTTTATAAATAAGCTTGCACCCAGAGTGACTCAAAGGGCTTTCTGGCTTGGCTCCTGTTCTAAGTCTCCGGGATATCAAAGACTTCAACTATCTGCACCTGAACTCTACAACTGTGAGTCTGCCCAGCCATGTGGTGCCACTCCAGTCCTGGACCCTTGAAGGTGAGGCCTAAGGTGCTTCTACACCCACTACACATGCATCATCATCGGATCTGGCACATCTTTGCCTTTGTGTGGGTCAGGACCAGCGCATCCTCTTCGTTGCGGGGAACGAACCAGGCACATCGCCTTCTGAACCAGCTTGTTGCCTTCAGAATAATCGCAGCAGCCATGCATCGCATTCGGAACCAGCGTGTCACACTCTGAACTGACAAACCGCTGCAGTAGTGTGGAGAAAATCGACACAGCTCTTCCACTGCATGACTTGACACAGCCACATCGCTTTGGCTGCTACTTCCATCTTCGTCGACGACAATGCATTCCAGATCAAGTTACTTTGGTTCAGGGGGCCCAAGTGGGTCCCTGTATCGGTCCCACAGTCCATCGCGATATGCCTGAACGTTTGACTTTGCCCATGTCCAGTGCAGCCGCATAATCCACTTAAGCGCTTATTGCTTTTAAGCACTATTTGACATGTATTCTTTAAAAATTCATATCTCAATTTCTACTTGATTTTTTGCCGTTATGGTCTTATTTTATTTATAAAATTGTTCTCTGTTCTAACCTGGTGTGGAGTCTTTTTGCGGTGTTTTTACTGTTATTATTTGGGGCGTTGCAGAAATACTTGCCTCCTAAGTTAAACCGGACTACTGTGGGCCAAGCTACCAGAGGAGCACAGGATAATTTAGGGTGTTTAGAGACTTACCCTGACTAGGATTGGGGTTCCTGTTTGGGCAGGGTGCATACTTCTGCAAACCAGAAACCCAATTTCTAACATAATGAAAATAAAAACATTTAGCAGAATCGCCTGTTATGGGGAAAACCAAATAGGTTAGAAAGTCACGTTCAATAGGTTAGCTTGGCTTAAAAGCACTTACGTTTTGTGAAAGATACCTTATGTCCACCCTTGGGCCAAATCATTCATCAAAGCCGTAGTGTCCCATTTGCATGCATTCCTGGCAGACGAGGCAACCAACAATTAATCAATGCACTGGACAAATGCAGAGCCGTGTGTGAGGAACAGGGGTTCTACATCCTTGTGGATAGCTTAACAGAAAATGATGACTCCGTATACGCTTGTGGGATTCTTTCTCATCAAAAAAACAAGTTTTTTAAATCTGAAAGTCAAAACATTTTGGCTGTCTTCATGCAGTCATGTGGAGAAGAATGTGGAACACAAATCAATAACACTAAACCCTTCTGCTGAAGCAGGCATCTGATACCTATTCCCAGCAAAGGTCGGGACAACTGGGAAACTAGGGATCACTGTCATTAATGGTTCTTAATTAAATTTCGAACCGTCCTCCAATAAATGCCATTATTTTTTCACACAGGGAGAATGGTGCTGGAACATGGGCTTGACTCTGTTCTCCTAATAATGCCTTGTTGTGACAAATATTGGATCACTGGCTCAATTTTGGCTTCTGTGTCTTGCGACCATTTATATTGGGAAATTTGCTGCAATTTTGCTGCCTCCTTCATCCTTACATGCACAGTTTGGGCACTGTAAGTTTTCCCTATATCTCCATCTTTTACTGCCCAGAGCCCAACCGGTACTGTTGCAGACATCTTCGGGTATTTCACTTAACTCCAGAGAAGGCACATTTTGTACTGTCATCAAAGTCATCTCCTTAAATGTGAATCAGGGTTCTTACAAGCTCCTACTCGGGATTAAAGAACAAAATACAATTAATTTCACCCAGGAGATTCCTCCTCAACAATTTCTTAGGACTAGTGTAGCTGATTAAAAATCCATGTTGCTCGGTTATGGGTCCTGTAGTTACAGGAACAGGGATTGGGATGGGATGGATAATAACATTTTTAGTGCGGACTGCTTGCACTAATTTTCTCGAGAGGGGTAATTGGGGAACTTCAATAAATCTTATGGAAGAACATACAGTCCCAGTATCAACCAGGAAATCTACAAGAGGTCCTATCACTTTCCCCTTCGTGTAGGAACCTAATCGATCGCCTGGGAACATTGGAGCCGACAAGTAGTTCTCCAGGACATTGGGTCCCATCTGGACAACCGTCATGGCAGCAAATTTGAAAATTCATCATTCAATATGGAAATCTGCTGACTTGCAAACATGATATTGGGGAGGGTCTGGTGGATAGAACTGAGTTTGCTTTCCAGCTGAAAGAATAGGAGCGTCTGCCAGGGCTCGGCAGTTGGCGCTGCAGGTGGCACAGACTATTCCTCCAGAGATCTTCTTCGAAAATTTTCCTTTCCCATCTCTGAATAGTTGTATCTGCAGTGCCCTGTCTTCCGCACATGAAGTATAGATCTGAGTGCCTTCCCCCATCTCCCCGGCCTCTGCCTCTTTCACGATCACAATGGCCTTTTCCTCCACCCCCCCTGGGGCCTTGCTGCATATGCAACCACATCTCAAATTGGACGTAGAGTGCATTATCTTGGGACAAATTACACATTGCGGCTGCACCTTTTCCTTCAAATATTGCATTACCTTCTTAGATGTTTCCATTATTACCAATGAGGACTCAAACTTGGGATCCACGTGCTGCGGTTACACTTCTAGCGCCCAGAGATACCTTACAACTGTTCCACAGGTCTTTGGTTATCACAATAGAAAACAATGCATCCAAATCTGACCACAATAATTTAACAGTTGTTGTTCTCTCTCTTTCTATATACCACTTCTCAGGGGTTCCCACAACTCGGGTAATCTTTTTTTATATCACTAAAAGTCCTACTTGGCCAATATCACATGAATATGTAGTGGTTGCTCATCTGGCCCCTGTACATCTCAGCATAAACTTCTGCTCAACCCACTTAAGCAATTGCATTTCTGAAATATCACTTTCATCATCTGAGCCGATCGCCTCATCCTCAGCACCCCCTCTACTTCATTCCTCCTTCATCTACATCCTTTCACTTCCTTATCTTTTGTAACCGATCCTCATGCGAATGCTACAATGTTGATATATTTTATTTCTTCACTTGTTCTTTGTTCAATTTTAACAAATATGACTAGCGTCTCCTCTTTCTGCCAATACCTATCCCCCCCCCCATATATTTAGCCTGATTATTAAGGTGGTTATACATACCCTTGCCTGACCACAGGCCTGTAATATTAATTCAACAAATTCATCTTTACTTAAACCTTCCCATGCTGGCTTTTTCATGGGGCGTTTAACATAATACTTCAAAGATGTATTTTTCTTTTCTAGCAAGTTTTGCATTACAATTTCAGGCACATAGGGGAAGGAGGGGAGGGGTGAGCATTCAACACATTTTTTTCAATTAGACAGTCTGTCTTCTTCCGCACCTCAGGAGCCGAAGGTTGCCACCACTGAAAGATACAATCCAGTTCCTTCTGCAACATCTCGCCAACAATCCTTTTCTTTCTGCAGAGCTTCCTTTCTTATGCCAGCCAGAATCTTGCACGCCTGTTTCTTTATCTTACTCTCATTCACTTTATCTGGCTTATGATGTTCCCACTCATTAAGGGATCATATGTATCAACATCCTCATTTGTGATTCTCAAATAGCGATTTTTAAGAAATCGCTATTTGAGAATCGCAAATAGGTATGTATGTACAAAATAGATTTTTTTTGCGATTTCTTAAAATTCCTTAATTGCGATTCTCAAATTGCGAATCGCAGTAAAGGAATAATTTGCAATTCATTACTATGGGCCAGGAGGCCCATAGGAATGAATGGGAAGGTATTCTCAATTTGCGATTCGCAATTTGAGAATCGCAAATTGAGAATTTCAAGGGTGCAGGGGCATCCAAAGGACACCCTGTTGCACCCCTGAAATAAGCATGGGTGCACCTTTGGCACACATACATGCCTTAAGGGCATGTATGTGTGTCACATGGCACTTTGAAAAATGCAAAAATGTTCATTTTTCAAAGAAATCTCAAAATACCACCAGCGTGAAGTTGGTGGTAATTTGCGATTCCTTAAGGCAGAGGTCTTCAAACTTTTTGATGCCAAGACCCCCCTGTCAAAAAACATTAGGCATAAGGACCCCCTTCTGACCAAAATATCAAGAACTTGGTACTCACCATCATTGACAACCAAAAGCGCCCCAAATTCCCACGGCAAATCATTTCACGGTGGGGAAATAGAATTAAACAGTGTTTAGCAAAACCAAAGGTTTGTGGGTGACTGTGGGTCGTTGTCTTTTAGGTTTTGTTATTTGTTTCAGTTTTTGGTAATCATTTTGGCCAAGTGAACAATAAATTCTGAAGGCCATGAGAAAATGCTAAGAGGCTAGCTGCCGGAGTGTCCAGTCACCTAGGCTATAATTATGCTCACGTGGTACAAGTACGGCCATGGGGTATGCCCTTGTGATTTGCGTGCTTGAGCTATACTCAAAGGTCATCTTGAAGCAGACTACCTATGCTCACGGTGCATCTATTGTCCCTAGCAGGTGACATATGACCTCTTTCACGTCAGGGCCCCTAGAAGTGCCCTTCTTTTCAGGCCATACGTTCAGTACAGTGAGAGGCTTAGTGTCTGGAATTGTGAACACATGTGCCCATGCACTTGGTGCAGGACAACATGTTGCATGGTCACACTGGCTCAACTGAGCCTTCGTCTTGGGAAGGCCTTCGCAGGGTGAGGGTCAGAAGAGAGGCTGTGAAAAATATCAAAATACACTCGTCTAGAGATGGAAGTTTAATTTTTGTGGGTGACGTTCATTGTACCCAGAGGCAGCTACCAACCAAAGGATATCTAACAGAGAGAGGTAAACTAGATTATTTAAGATCACACAGGCTGTCAGCAAGGAGCTGGATGGTAACCAAATCAGCACACACAGTGATTCATGAGACAGACAGATGTTTACTGCACACCATTGTCTCCTCCTTCTCCCCGGTACCTGGTTGATTAATGGTAGCATGTGTTCTAAATGAGCTGAAGACTCACAAAGCATTCACTGCTGCAGTGTGTCAACGATATCTTGTTGGAAACTGTCTTACAGCCACACAAAATGGAAGGTGTACACAGTCTTTACCCTTTATTCTTTCCAGCATGACTGCTCATCCCGGTTTGGTAAAGCCGATATGAAATGGTTCACAATTCCATGCATTAATTCACAGTTGTTAAGAATAAATGCAAACAATGTTAAAATAGCTCAATTTGAAATACCATGCCCAAGCCTTTGCAGAGTTTTACACATGAACAAATGGCCAGCACTTTTCTTTGAAAATGGTGGCAACCAGCATCAGATTAAACTGCTGCAAAAAGAATGAAAACGGAAAGCACACTGAAAATAAACATTTAAAAGTCATAAAAATGAACTGGAGCCTTTGCCCCAACCCTGGAGTTTATATTGAAGTACATTTCAGCTTCAAGGCCACATGTGAGACCTAGATGTTTGACCTGCATAAATCAATTAAAAAAGTTATAAATTTGAGTGCTTGTTGAAATTTGCTGTGAGGAGGCCAGTAGGGAGATTCAGTATGTAAATGTGGTTTATCCTAATCTGCTCCAAATTAAGACAATTTAGTGGGCAACATAATAGTACCATCAAAACCCACACCGCTCCATTGTGGTGCTGCTTATTTGAGCAAAGACTGCACAACCAAATGTGTTTAATAATATTGGAATTGTATAGGCTTTACCATGTAATATTTTGATGCTGTGAAAATATTTGGTTTTGTCAATTATTGAAAAAATACATTTTCTATTCAGACAAATAACATGAGCATTGACACTTTCATTTAACCATGCTGCCTGAATTTTTCTCTGCAGTGATATTTAAGCAAACGTAAAAGCAATGATGTTTCAGGCATCAACGTTGTCATCTTCAGTAGTCCATTCACTGCACTTAACTTACAAGCAAGTTAGTCTCTATAAGCTTAGTTGAATAGTAAAAAATATATATGTATAGCATCATTTTACTTAGTTACCAACTTTTCGAGCATTTCACAGTGAATGTCTATTGTCAGCAGCATCAAGCCCCACTGTGTTTAAAGACAAACATTCTCTCTTCCATGGTGTTTCTCTGGAGCAATAAATGACATCGACCACGGAGTTCAGGCAGAATAAATAAATAGACACACATGCAGGAAAGAAAAGAAAACGGACAGAACACAGAAAATAAAAATTAACTGAGTCTTTGCCCAAATCCCCTCATGGCTCAATCAGAGAAACAAATAAGGATCTGTGTGCCTGTGTGCGCGTGAGATAGTTTCAGTGTATGTCTGCAGCGGGGAAGAGGCAGGATTGAACTGGGAAGCTTTGGGTTGCCATGGAAATCAGCGGAAATAACAAGGAAGAGGCAGCAACGAGTCACAAAGCGTGAGGTGAAAGCAGGGATGGCCAAGGAAGGCAGCAGCGACTGCGTGGAATATTGCAGAACTCCCTCGAAGTACAGGCTGCATTGCAAAGGTTTTGGTCGATCTTTGTGGACAAAGTTTGCGGGCATTTCCTGGTATGCATGCTGCAGTCTCTGATTGGAGGACAGGTTTTGATGACGTAGCCACATTATGATTGGCTTATTTTACCTAGTCCTCCAATCAGAGAGCCTCCTGAGATGCAAGCATTTCTAATCCAAAACGAAGAGGAAACGTTTTGGATTCGAGGCAGACGTGAGGTTGGTGAATGCGCGACCCCCTTCTGATGACTCTGCGCCCCCCCCTGGGGGTCGCGCCCCATAGATTGAAGACCTCTGCCTTAAGGCCAAGTTGCACTTTTATTGTGTTTCTTACATTGCATTTAAGGAATCGCAACATTTGCGATACCTTACATGCAATCGCAAAATAAGAAATCGCGAATTTTGCGATTCCTTATTTTGCATGCAGATTTGTGAGATACATACCATTTAGCGAAAATGCGTTCGCGCGAACGCATTTGGGCTTGATACATATGGCCCTTAGTCCCTCGACCTTTGCTGATCAATGTAATTTCTCTGCCACGCATGCACATCCGCAAATATAGCAAGCAATTTACCTCAAACAAACCCTTTTCAGGAAATTGCTATATCCAGTCCTTTTGGGTAAGGGCATGCCATTCTTTCAACCATAAACAAGTATGCACACCAACCTTTATAAGCATTTCGGGGTTGGCTGTCCCTTGTCTATCCTGCCTTTACTTACCCATGAGTTAAGCTTGGGGGTCTACCGCTGATTCACCTGTAGGCAAACAGCCCCTCCTAAGAAATGTCCACACTCGCAACCTACAAGGGAAAAACCTGGTGCATTTCATCTATCTTTCCTGCCTGTGAGATTACCTGGATATGGGTAAGGTTCTAAATCGCATCTGCCTATAACCTATAATGGACTATCATATCCTTAAAGGACTACCCCTTTGACAGACACACTTGCACGCCTGTGCAGGAACCGCCTCTCTGGTGAAGGAAAACACATACTTTTCCTTCACCAGTCTGCTCTTACCCATTTGTTCCATGGTGATCGAGAAGGAACAATTAAATTGGCATGCCTTTCACCAGCGACCTGACTGCAGTCCATTTATTCCTTGGTTAACCCTTTCTTCTCCAGTATTAGGGGTGTCTTTCATAGATTCACATGCCTGAATCATTCCCCGTCGTCGGAGTAGGAGTCCCACGGTATATAGAAAAGCAGTAAAAGCCATTTGTACATAGCAAATAAGTTCTACCCAACCAGGAAGTAAAATAGCCCCAGCTACAGTGGGCAAAACCTTCCACATTAGTGACTATCCAAGTCATTATGTATAGACCAAACTGCAGCCAATCAGGCCACAGCTCCCACCAGAATGCTCTCCCCAGAGACCCAGGCTCTCAGATTTGTTACCGCACGTCGTGTGATAGGGAGTCTCTCTGAGCTCTGCTCAGTTTCTTCTCTATTTCTGAAAGTTTTCACTTTCAAATATGTCTACATCAAAGTCCCTGTTCAGGGCCTGTGAATCCTGCGGAAAGGCAAGGCTATTTAATGAAGATCCTCATACTCTCTGCATCTACTGCTTGTACCCTGATCATCAGGCTAAGGAGTGCAAGATCTGTCGCACCTTCCCTCCAAAGACCCTCAGAGACAGAGAGGGTCGCCTGCTGCTGTGGTTGCAGCGGAATAAGGACAAGGATAATCCAATCTCTGAGGTAGGAAGTTTGGCCTCAGGGTCTTGTGTGGGGTCTCGAAAGAGGATGGGTGAAAGTAAGATGACTACTCCTAAGGCTAAGGTGGCAAGACAGGCCCAGCTCACTGTTGACGCTGGTGAGCCTTCTACTTTGAAAAAGAAAAAATCCTGTGAGAAATCTGTGAAGGCAACAGACTCTAAAAAGACTGCGACTTTAGTGTCACCTCAGAGGCCTGTGACCAAGGCAGCGACTACTCTGCCGTTTTCATGTAAGGCAGCCACGGCAGTGACTTCTACTGTGACTTTTTCCTCACCAAAGCCTTCTATGGTAATATCCTCAGCGTCCTCTCCAACTTATGTGCATGTTCAGATTCGTCCAATCTCGTCGACGAAAATAGTCACACCTCTCGTCGACGAGCCTCCGTCGATGAAGCTGATACCAGCGTCGACGAAGAAGACCTTGCCGTCGACGAAGCTGCCGTCGACGACTCCATCGACGTCGACGAAGGCGTCGACGACCTCTTCGACGAAGAAGATAGTCCCGTCGACGGCCCCTTCGGCGAAAACAGTCCCGTCGACGGCCCCTTCGACTACGAAAGCGGTCCCGTCGACGGTTCCCTCGACGACGAAACCCATCTCGTCGACAAAAACTAAACAGCAATTTCGTCGACGGAGCAATTGTCTTCGACAAGCACATCGTCGACGACGAAGGCAATGCCGCAGGACACAGAATTAAAGGTGGCACAGGACAATCCAACAACACCAAAGTTGTCATCTTGCACAGGTCTTCAAGTCTGGTCAGCAAGGAACAGTGTGATACCGCTACCATCTCCAGCCACCACTGCAGCGCTATTGCAAAAGCGTTCCTCACAATCTGCATCGATGTCGCCACTAACAATGCCAGACAGGCTTTTGGATTCTGAGGAAGAGGACTCTGGTGATGAGTTATTTCAGGCAGCGGAGAGCCCTTCTGATTTACTTATACAAGTAAAAGATCAGGAGGAGGAGGAACAAGTGATTCAGCCGCCTAGGTTGGAGTCTGAACAAACACCAGGGATGCAAATGCCAATGGAACTTTTCCAGAATTTGCAGTACATGCTTAGCGATTATTATCGCTGTTTTCCGCCTTCGGAGTCAGGCGAAACACAAATCACTTCTCCACGGCCTCGAGTATCCTCGACACCAATGGATGCAATGACTGAAGGAGCGGAACATACCCGACCATCAACACCGGTGTCCTACCACCAAACGGAGGGTGAGAATACTGATGAAGAAACTCATGAGGAAGGGGAATTAGATAATACGGATTCGTCGGAGTATGAAGATTATCAAGCCGACACACCTTCTCCAGATGAACAACCAAAAGCTGAGTCACCACCGGTGGATATTGCGAATTTCCATAGGATTATGGACAAAGCAACTAAAAGATTTCTCATTACTATGGAGACTAAACAGGACGAATGCTTCCTGTACGATTTTAAAAGTTTGTCGCAGAGGCAAAGTTGGTCTATTCCCATTATAGACTTTATTTGGAAAGAAGGTCTGAAGATCATGGCCACACCAAACTCTTTACCAGCGGTTTTACCGCGAGTTGATTAAAAAGTACAGGGCACCTACTTCTTCGCCTGCCTGCCTGATTGGTCAGGCCAAGACGGAGTCAGTCATTGCGCAAGCAGCTCAAAAGAGAGTAAAGAACCAGTCATCTCAGATCTCCACTCCTACTGACAGAGATGGGAGGCGACTCGATACCATTGGGAAGAAGGTATGAATTGAATTGAATTGAAAGAAAATTTATAATGCGCAAAACAATAACCCGCAGGTATCAAGGCGCCTAGCAAAAGATCAAAGAATGATCAAAAAAGGACATAAGACCCTAGACATATGCTTGCTGGAAGAGAAGGGTTTTTAAGGCAGTGCGGAAGTTCTGAAGGGTCGGGAGCGATCTCAGATCCAGAGGAAGTTCGTTCCACCACTTGGGGGCAAGGGTGGAGAAGGCTCTGCCGCCCCATTTGGCTCTTCGTACACGGGGGGCTGCCAGAAGCAGTTTCCCAGAGGAGCGCAAGTTCCTTCGAGGGACATAGTGGGAGATGATGGATCCTATTCCAGTGTCGACCATTGCAGCGACCACAGTTAGGGATGCTAATTCGCTGGCAATTCTCGGCAGGTATGATAGGCAGATGTGGTCAGACATATCGCCTTACATTCAGAAACTGCCTGAACCGGACCGAAGCCACTAAAATTCTGCAGGAAGGGGAGTGTGCTTCGTCGGAAATCATCGATGCTGCAGTAGACGTAGCAGCTAGAGGATTCAGGCAGTTGGCAGGAGCTGCAGTCCTTAGAAGAGAGGGATGGTTGAAATCTACATCCTTCAGGCAGGAGGTGCAAGCCAAGGTGTTGAATATGGCTTATGATGGCGAGTACCTATTCGGCTCGCATGTGGATGAGGCTTTACAAGCCATCAAGAAAGATACAGAAACTGCACGATCGTTGGGTACTCTACAGTACAGGAAATCTTCCTTTCGTGGTGCAAGAGGAAGAGGTAACTTCACAAATAGAGGAGGATATTACCAGCAACGTTCATATACGAATACCCAAAGTAACCAGAGATTCCAGCCATACAGGCAACAATCTTACGGCCAAAGGCGAAATAATTATTCACAGCCCCGAGGAAAAACAACTTATCGGGGCAGAGACAACACTGCAAAGAAGTGAGGAACGCAGCCTGCCACCACTTCGTCCCAGCCAGTCACAAATTGGAGGAAGAATATCCCTACATTGCTCAAAATGGTCAGAAATTACCACAGACAGATGGGTCCTGGATGTGGTTTCCAAGGGCCACATATTGGAATTTGTAAAAACCCCACCAAATTCGCCCCCAAAAGGACCGCCCCCAGCACATCTCAAAGAGCTGTTCATCCAAATCAATACAATGATTCGAAAAGGGGCAATCGAGAGAGTACCTCAACATCAGAGAGGGAAAGGTTTTTACTCTCGTTTTTTCTTGGTACGCAAGAAATCGGGGGAATGGCGCCCCATCCTCGATCTGCGTGCCCTCAACAAATACATCAAAAAGTTAACGTTCAGAATGTTAACACTCCAAGAGATCCTCCAGTTTCTGACAGAAGGGGACCACATGGCAACACTCGACCTTCAGGACGCTTACTTCCACGTACCCATTTTCCCCAGGCACAGGAAGTTCCTAAGGTTCAGAGTGGCTGGCAGGGACTTCCAGTTCAGGGTGCTTCCGTTTGGACTACGTTCAGCCACGAGGGTATTCACAAAGATGTTGGCACCTGTAGCAGCCCACTTGAGACTACAGGGTATTCAGATATACCCATATCTGGACGACTGCCTTATCAAGGCCAATTCCTACACCACAACAAGCAACCATGTCCAGAGATGCCTTTGCTTGCTCCACAGCCTAGGGTTTTCAGTGAATTACGAGAAATCAGATCTGGAACCATCACAAAGGAAGTCTTTCCTAGGAGCAACGCTGGATTCCAACCTCGCTCAGGTCTTCATATCAAGCGAAAGACAGGAAAAGATTCAAAGGATGGCGACTGCACTCCTCAGAAAAGAGTGCGTTTCTGTTCGAAAATTCAAATCTTTCCTAGGGATGATCTCATCGTGCATCCCTCTCACTCCAAACTGTCGTCTGAGAATGAGACCCTTGCAGGAGGAACTCGGTCGTCAATGGCTGCAGATATCAGGTTCCTTCAAGGATATCATCACCTTAACGCCTCGAATGAAGAACGCAATCCTGTGGTGGAACCAAGAACACAACCTGCAAGTGGGTTGTGCTTTCCTCGCAGAAGTCCCCAGATTCATCGTGACCACGGATGCCTCGCTAGAAGGTTGGGGCGCTCACCTTCAAGGGATGACTATCAGTGGCAAATGGGACAAACAGCAAAAGACATGGCACATCAATTTATTGGAATTAAGGGCCATTTTCCTCGCCAAGAAATCTTTTCAAGCACTGCTAGAAGGCTCGACAGTGTTGATTTGAACAGACAACACAACAAGCATGCATTACCTGAACAAGCAGGGGGGCACAAGATCAGCCCGGTTGTCCAAGCAGGCTCAAGAGATCTGGAATTGGGCTCTGGATCACAACATCAACTTGTCAGCGGTGCACGTTCCAGGGGTAGCCAATGTGCTATCAGACACCCTGAGCAGATCTAAGAGCAGCACTCACGAATGGGAATTGCATCAACCAGCGCTGGATCGGATCTTCCAGAGATGGGGTCACCCCGATCTAGACCTATTCGCAACATATCAGAACAAGAAATGTACACAGTTTGCGAGTTGGATTCCCCACAGAGAATCTTGCGGGGATGCGCTGTCACTGAATTGGGAGAGGATATTTGCCTACGCCTTCCCACCAATTCCATTAATTCCCAAGGTCATCAAGAAAATGAGAAGACAACCGTGTCGAATAATTTTGATTGCTCCACGGTGGCCACGACAATATTGGTTCACACAGCTTCTTCTCTCAGAACGCGAACCAGACCAACTGCCTCAAATTCCGAATCTTCTGACAATTCAAGAAGGCAGAGTGTATCATCCGGACCCTCATTCTCTGAAATTATCGGCTTGGCTCCTCAACACCATGAGTTTGCACATTTAAACATTCCACAAGACTGTCAAGAAGTCCTAGCCAATGCTAGAGCACCTTCAACGAACAAAACTTACAAGCTTAAATGGAAGCGTTTTTGTGTTTGGTGCCAAACTATGAATTTACATCCCATGTATGCTGAACCGGAGGAGATCTTACCCTTCTTTTTGCAGTTGGCTAAAGCAGGTTTGGCACACTCAACACTTAAGGTGTTTCTAGCGGCTATATCCCGATATCGTCAAGATGGTACGAATTCTCTATATTCCTCAAGAATAATCCAACAATTCTTTAAGGGTTTATTTCGTATGTTTCCTCCAATACGTCGGCCACCTCCATCATGGCATTTGAATATAGTACTGGCTCAGCTCATGCGCCATCCCTTTGAGCCGATCCATAAAGTTGATCTGAAGTTCATCACTTGGAAAGTCGCATTACTGCTGGCGTTAACATCAGCCAGAAGGGTTAGTGACATGCAGGCATTCACGACTAAACCACCTTTCTTGCAGTTCACTAATGACTCTGTCATACTCCGCACCAACCCGAAGTACATGCCCAAGGTACCATCGGATTTTCATTTGAATGAACCAGTGATACTTAAGACATTTTTTCCGAATCCGCAGTCGCCAGCTGAGCGGACCTTACACTCTTTAGATATCAAGAGATGTCTTAAGTTTTATCTCTCAAGGACAGCCGCCATCAGGAAGACGGATCAGCTGTTTGTAGCGCATGGCAGACCGAGACAAGGCTGTGCAGTGACAAAACATGACTATTGCTAGGTGGGTCTCGTCAACTATAGGGCTCTGCCATCAACAAGCAGGTAAACCCTTACAGACCTTACCTAGAGCTCATTCTACGAGAGCAGTCTCTTCTTCGACTGCGTTGTTTGCTGGTGTGCCTCTCCTGCAGATCTGCAGAGCTGCAACATGGTCCAGCAGGCACACATTCACGAGGCATTACTGTCTGGATTCTTCAAGTGATGCCGATGCCTCAGTGGGAAGAGCAGTCCTGCGTAATCTTTTTCAATAAGGTGAGCCTCTGTGGATCTTTCCCACCTCCTCTTGCTCTTTTGACGCTTTAATACGTTATTGCACTATTTTATGTTCATGCATGAAAACTGTATAGCTTGGCGTCCAAGAGCGATGTATTGTATTACTGCTAACTACTCTGATTCAGGCATGTGAATCTATGAAAGACACCCCTAATACTGGAGAAGAACAATAGTTACTTACCTGTAATCTGTGGTTCTCCAGTATTGGTGTCTTTCATAGATTCACATGCACCCACCCAGCTCCCCTCAGAGTCTCACTCAGGCTATGGATATATATATATATATATATTATATTATTCTCAGGTACACTCCGGTGCTACAAAATCTGAGAGCCTGGGTCTCTGGGGAGAGCATTCTGGTGGGAGCTGTGGCCTGATTGGCTGCAGTTTGGTCTATACATAATGACTTGGATAGTCACTAATGTGGAAGGTTTTGCCCACTGTAGCTGGGGCTATTTTACTTCCTGGTTGGGTATAATTTATTTATTTATTTATTTATTGTGACTTGTATAGCGCACTATAACCCAGGGGTCTCTAAGCGCTTTGTTAGGATCAGCTAGACAATAAAAAGATGCATCAGATTACATTTAGCGGCCACCCCACGCTTGCTGGAAAAGCACAGTTTTTAATTGCTTGCGGAAGGGCATTAGTTTCTTTTCATTGCGGAGTTTCAGCGGTAGTTTATTCCACATAGCTGGCAAAGTATGTGAGAAAGCACGCCCACCCACGGTGGTCAGTCTACAGCGTGGCTGAACCAGATATATGGAATCAGCAGATCTAAGCACCCTCCCTGGTTTGTAAAGGGACAGGCGAGATTTCAGATAGGTGGGTGCTCTGCCATGAAGCGCTTTGTGTACAATGCAGAGCCCCTTGAACATTAGCCTCTGCCTAACTGGCAACCAATGGAGTTCCCGCAGGAGGGGGGATGCCTGGGTACTCCTTGGTTTCTTAAAAATGAGCCTAGCAGCATCGTTCATGACCGTCTGCATTCTGTTTAAAAGGCCCTGTGGGAGTCCTATATACAATGAATTGCCATAGTCCAGCCTGGCCAAAATCATTGCAGAAACCGCGCTCCTTAGGGTGGAAAAAGAGAGCAGCGGGGAAACTTTCCTGAGTTGGCGAAGGAGGCCGACGCAGCAGCCCACCACAGCTGTGACTTGCTTTTTCATGGACAGCTTACTGTCCACCTGGATGCCCAGGCTCTTAACCACCTCAGCCGGTTCTGGAGGCGTGCCCAACTCCCCAGGCCAGAAACGGTCACACCAAGGGTTGCCAGCGATGGTAATCGGCAACACCTCGGTTTTGTCCGGGTTGATTTTTAGGGAGTTGCCGGACATCCAGTTAGCTGTACTTCTCAGAATGTTTTGCAGTCTGGTAAAGGCATTCTGGCTATCCTCCAGCTGGATGATGATCTGGGTGTCGTCTGCGTAGTTATATACCTGACAGTCCAATAACTGTTATTTGCTATGTACAAATGGCTTTTTACTGCTTTTTTATATACCGTGGGACTCCTACTCCGACGACGGGGAATGATTCAGGCATGTGAATCTATGAAAGACACCAATACTGGAGAACCACAGATTACAGGTAAGTAACTATTGTTCTTCCTGTCCCCTGTCCTACGCCTCTTGTTGCTTTCAAAGAACCATAAGGGATATGCACAAGCCATTTTCCAATGGAGCCAAGTCAGGCCTACAAAACAGACATCAGATATTTAGGGGGATGTCCCTCTATTTGGCATGTCTTCTGTCTCTGCCGGATTTACTGCGACTTGGCTGACCATAATACAATAACAAGTGCTGATGGCATGCCCACATTCTCCACCAAACTGTCATCCCCGAGTTCTTCAACTGAATTCATTAGCAGGATTGTTCTTTATGAGTAAAGTTTATTCAGCTAAATGACACGCACCGCACCAATTCTTAAGCAGTGTACGACGCACCAATTCTAAGCACATATAGATATATAGGCCCTCAGCCATGGAAATTTGCCCATCAGTTTAGATCCCAAGCAATGCATACATGTGTACATTCTTTAAATGTGTAACGGCTCCTTTCTGGTACAATCAGTACTATTAGCAAAACAGTATTCTTCTCACTGCAAATGCAACTTTGACAAAAATTTGCAAAGGTTAAAACCAGAACATCCATATCTCACTCCCTTGTATTCCGATGCCATCAGTAGCTGAGCTTTGCAAAATCGGATTTTAATTGTTCGTCACTAAAGCCTCTCCGTGTTAGTGCTGCAGCAGTGTGCTCATGTGTTTAATACAAAATCACATGCGTACAGGAAAAAACAGATGTGGTGGGAAAGATTGCACTGCATTTTGTGCATTGTCTTGATTTGTACTTGATATAAAGGTCTTTTAAGTAAGGTGATTTTGCTGGTACTTCTGAGCTTCCATTCTCTCAGTCAGTCAACATCTAAATTCTGCCTCCTGCACTTCACGTTTGCCCCTCCCTTTCCTCCTTGCTTTCAAATGCTTCACTCAGTTCAGTCTTCAGACACATGCTTGTTTGCTTCCTGTGTGTCGGAATGTTACTCTGGTTGCCATTTACCCCACAAGGAATCACACACATGCTGATGGGGCCCAAGCGACCTGCAGTGCTTGCTTTTTTTAAAGTCATGATTTACATGATCGCCAAGCCAGATGCTTCATGCATGTCTTGTATGCTAGCTTTAAAAGCAGGTGTTCAGTAGATAGTCCATGAAGTATTTGATTCTTAACAAAATCCTCTGCTCTGCTGTTTTTTCTTACGCTTTGAAATTTTCCCAGTCATAGACTGAAGCAAATCAAGTAGGGTCGATTGTATATCGGAGCAGTTTCATGTATGTATAGTCTTTTGTTCGCCCTACCTCTCTATTTATGAACCGCTCGACTTCTTCGCTGTCTGAGGTTAAAGCTGTACATTAATTGCCTGGAGTGATGGAACTGAGGATGTTGTGTTTTTGTTGCTTTAGCTAGCGCTCCAACCATATGTTTGTCTGCAGCACTTGCCATTAGTTCACATTACTGCTACCCAACTGAATGTTATTAGTTTTCATTTCTCGCTACAGACCGATTTAGATGCCTGAAACGTTAAATGCAATAATTTTTTTCTTAAAGTGGAACTAGAAGTATTAGCCCTTTAACGCCATTGGCTTCCTTCTGTTTTTTGTAGTTTTACTTTGCTTTGGTGGGCTGTCCATCAAGGCTGTTGTTTTGTGTGAATCATTACATTGTCTCATTTGTGTTCCAGTTCGGTTTTGGCAATGGGGCACGGAGTCGTTTTTTTTTTTTTTTTTTTTTTACTTCAGGTGTCACAAGACCTGTGACTTGTAACGCAGCGCAACTGTCTGTTATGTGATGTATTTACTTTATTGGTAAAAATACACTTATATTGCTGATTAGCATTGCATTCTAGTTTAGAATATGTGTGCTATTTGTGTGCCTTATCCGGTCATAAATTGTTAGTTTTGTTTCACAGCTTTTTCTGTTCAGAGTAAAGATGAGTGCACATTTATTTTTTCTTAAACACTAAAATATACTGGTTGTTTGTCAAAATTATCCATTATGCAATATTTTGCGGTGTAATGCTTTTAGGATACTTTGCAAATTTGAGCTACCCACCCCCTTTTTCTTTGAAAGTACATTTTAACTCTTGTTCAGCAAAATAACTTTGTCGGTTTGATATCTAAAATGCTTTTACCATTCATGGCATAGTTGTTGTAGTCTGTGCTTACTTTAAAGGGCTTTTAGTCAGACTCCTTCAAACACTGGTTTCTTTTTCTCCTGAATTTTCAGGCTTTGCTGCGAAAGACCATCAATTGCATCTTGTTTCACCCAATAGTGGTATTGTAGTGCCAACATTTCTTCAGTTGTTTATGTCCGTCCACCTCCATTGACATTCATGAGGCAATTGTACTTCTGAAATCAGATGAACAGCCCAGTAGCACTGGGGAGCAAACAAGAACAAAAGCTTCTGAGAAATGTAGGCCACAAAGAACAAAACAACTTTGTATGTTTTCACCTATAAGACAGAGCAAGATGTCTGGTTGCCAAAGACTTTGTCAGCTCACCAAGGTGTTACAGTGGGCTTAACACCTGCCCATTGCTTACCATTAGTTCGCTTTATTATCATTGCATGATTCTTTTTCGATGGACTGCTTGTGTTTGGCCCTCCCCTGGATCATATTATCTTTACTTGATTCCTACTCCTGACTTTAAGGGAACTCCATTTTCCCTTTTATACTTAAGCACTCCACCAGACTGTACGTGTTTCCCAGCTGCCTTCCTCGTGTGCTTCTCTCCTACCCTATCAGTCTGCTTTTCATCATCTCCCGGTGCTGCTTTTTCATTTCTTTTTGCTTAAGCACTCCACAAGTGCATGTGTTTTCCAACTCTCCCCCCTGTGTGATTCTCCCCCCTCCCACTCTGTGTTGATCTCTGATTCATATTGTCTTTCCCGCTCTGCTCTCTCATCCATGTGCTTTCCTCCCATCCTGCCCACTGTGTTACTCTGTCTTGCCCATGCTCTTCTGTTCTGTCCCTCCTGTGCTTCTCCCTTCATTCTTCATGTGCTGCTTTCCCCCTCCTCTCCTCCCTTTCCACCCCAAAACCTCAACAAGTACTGTCTTTGTGTTTTGTAAATTGGTGCTTTAGCTCAATTTGTTTTTTGGATAGAAGTCATGAAACTCTTCCGTATTAAATTTGAAATTATTTTTCAGTATCACTAGCCTATAATTATTAATCTCTCTGATAACCCTAACACAGTCCACACATACTGTTCACGTATTTCTCACATTCTAATCGTTTGCACTGTAACACAAAAGTAGCACTCACCCGGCATCTTGCACACAGGCATCAAGTATGGTGCTTTACACTTACTATGCACATTACTGTAATATAAGAAAAACAACATATCAGTTCAGTCACAAAAACACTCTGCCTCATGACCTAATGCTAACCAATTTAAACTACAGTTTATTAACCTCATCACATAATAATCTAACCTACTTTAAAATATCTAAATATAATAAAGTGGCTACAATAATTCTACTAATATTAACACTTTTGCACTGCTTTCTACTTTACTGATGTTATGCTACAGTACAATTTTATGATTTGGAACATTAAACTAAGCAAATGCTTAACTAAGAAACAATTATTTGAAAAGCACAACGGAGTTTGCATTCATTTCAACTCTCAAAATGTAATCTTATTTCTATTCAGAATTAGTAAGTATTTGTACGTATTATCACAGTTCAAATATATTGTACAGCTAATTAATATAACAATATCCTGTTCAGTATTTGTTTTCAAAAAAACTTTCAAATACCATACATAAGTAACAAGTAAGCCCCATTTATAGTACCGCAGCACGTTGTTAAACTTTATGAACTTTGTAACATTTGAGTTGGGTAGTAGACTACTACTTTGGCATCACTTTTCCTTACTGTCTCCTACAATTTCATTTTGTTCCACATGTCAAGGATGCTGTTTAATTTGTTGTGAAATTGTCATTGCCAAAAGCATACTCCGGGACTGCTTCTGTTCTTAATATATATTTGTACTTTTTCAAATTGTAGAAAAAGGCAAAGATAAGTGAGGTAAATGGTGAAGCAGAACCTGTGGATTCAGAGAGCCCAGCAAAGAAAAAAACAACTGCACGTAAGTTAAAATTAACTACCCTGCAAACCAAACCAGAGTTATTTAAGTACATTTTGTTTCAGCTGCAGTAGCTGCATAGGACACTGATGTGTACTCGCATGTGACTCCTCCCATGCTCCAGACTTTGTACATGAAAACAGGTGGTGATCTCCATCTCTCTCTTCTCTATCCTGCACCGGATATAATGATAAACAGCCACACATAGGCTCCACACTTGGGTGATGACATACATTCCCTTTTAAGGCCTGTTGAAACGGATCCAGACCTCCACTCCCACTGATATAGTTAGTTTTTAAAGTGTTGTTCCTACAGATTGAGCATTTTGGTGGCAGTGTAGTGCAGGTTTTGCCTTCACTGGCTACTGTTTTTAAACCATGTTGCAAGCAGTTATTGGCCATGGACCCACATGATAACTGTCTGTGGTGTTTGGGGGCCAAACATTACTCCAGGTTTTGTGAAAAATGCTCCTTGGTGCACCTGAAGGCGCTAGAATTCAAACTTATTTTATACAAAAAGCTAAGTTGGCCCAACCCATGTCGCACTTGTGTAAGCTGAAGAATAAGGCTTCCAAGAAGAAGCACAAATGAGATTTCTCAATTTCCACATAGTTCTTTTTACAGGCGTTGTCTCCCAGTCAGTGTCCAGGAGTTCCCACCTCAAGTTCATCATAATACTTGAAGCCACTTTTGACTTTGGAAATCAATGCCCCCAGAGTACCATGGGCCAGCATCAAATTTTCAGCAGGCAGCAGCCTTCAAAGAGGCCATCAAGCAAATATTAAGTATGACACATGCTCCCTTTGGTGTGTCATCATGCCCCGCAGAGCCTCTGAGGCCAGCTGTCGTCCTTAAGCCGGTGGGCCCTCCTTCAGTGTTTTCTGAATCTGCTCAGATGCCTGATCATCTCTTGATGTGGTGTTGTGCCTCTACTCCACTCCCAACAGTGTTGCTGGCTGTATCCCTGCCAGCACTGCCACTGGTTTCAGCACCATTGATGCAGAAGCATCCAAAATGAACCCTGAATTTGAATCCTGTGACAGTCCACCCCATTTCTCGCATTGCCATTGTACAGCCCCATTTAAAGATGAATCCTCTGCAGTTCTGCTCTCGATGTCAACATTTTACCAGAATAAGGGTAATTTTAGCAACCAATTCTGATGCATTTATGATGATGAAGAGGAAGCAGACAATTTCTACCTCTTTATACTGATGCTAGAATTCGGCTCTACAGAATGGCAGTCGTCTTGACCCATCAGTCAGCCCTTGATCCTCATTTAGTGTACATCAGTTACAGTTGTAGCTCTGGGTAAGAACACCTTCATCCTACAGTGTAGACAAAAGACAGCATGCTTATGGAAATCCTCCAGCTGGGGCCGTCTACTTTCGAGTGTCATTATTTACTTGGTCTCGAGTGGATACCAGCATACCTGCTTAGTCTATGCCCTATTCGGCACAGTTTTGAACCTCCCAGTAGCCAGATGCCACAGTCCAGCACCGAGAGACCCAAAGTTTTGATGCAGCATCCTACACCTGATAATCTAGTTCAAGCTTCTACTTCCAAGGTTAATCTTAACTCCTGCCCTTCTCCTCTGGAATGGGAGCCAAAGGAGATAAATGCAATAGGCAAAATGTTTTCTTTGAGTAGTTTGGGAACTCTATTCATTGATTTCTTTTTGCATTCTAGTCTGTTATTGCCACACTCTTGTGGAGGTGACGAGGAAGGTTCTACCTATGTAACTGGAGAATCTCGGAGGTTCCTTTGCATAGTTCACAGGTAGATACATATATAAATATTCTTTATCCAGTGATTAATTAAAATCATTAGAATGCAGCTAAAAAATGGTCTTTCAGGGGTCAGTACACGTCTTGCCTTTTTAGAAAAACGATAAATACAATTAAGAGCTGTTCTTTAGTAAAAGGAAAAGAGGCAGAAAAAAAAATCCATAGTGCTTTAAAAAAAAAAAGCCTTGCGCCACCACGGCAGATAGAATTAAAGAGCTATATTTCCAAGTTATGCTGTTCGGAATGGGCAATTAGTCAAGTGCCCAAGGTGCAAGGTTGGCTTCTAGTCGGAAGGCCATCCCTAAAAGCCAAGTAAAGTGCATGGAGTTTAACAACCTGTCAACAATAACAGTCTGTGGCAGCCGTGATTTTCTGCCTCCAACGGAGGTCAAGCTTTCGAGGAATTTCAGAAAACGGGTGGCTAGCTGAGTTGAATCATCTTTCAAGCAGGTTTCTGTGGCGTCCTGGCAAGTGCTGATTTTTATTGCTCGCAATAGTGGACGCAGCCTGAACTGTCTTAGCGGGAGCAGCTTTTCACAGATGAAGACAAGGTGGGACAAGGATTTCTCTTCCCTTGCACACAATCTGCGCTGCCAGTTGTTGTTGAATTTCCTGTGGCCATACCAATACGTTTTTAAGGGGACTAGGCCGAATCTTCGTTTAATCAGCTGCTTTTTCACTTCCTTGCCAAGAGGGGATGCAAGATAGTTTGGGATGCCATGTACGGTTTCCTTTAGCGCTCGCACATCTAGCTCCCATGCTGTTATCTTTGCTTGTTTTGTCAACTGTTTCGATATTAGGGATCCAGGAAGGTTACAAGCCCAGGATATTCAGTGCAGTGTTCCAGTAGCTTTTCCAACCTCTTTTTTGGGTGTTTATTACTTCACAAATTGCATGTTTTAATGTGCCATTCTTTGCTTGCTTAGCTTTGAGACAGTAAGCTAGAAATGTTGACTTCAGTAACAAGTGTTGCGAGAAGAAGCACATTCTAGACACATTTGGGCGTGATTAGTGCAGTTGAATAAGGCGAATTTACTTCTTTTGTAGATGGATTGGGCCTGTCCTACCAATTTGCCAGCTTATCCTTAAATGTCGTTGCTCTGTGCCAGTTTGTTGGGAAGATTTTGCTGTTTATCACCTTCAAGAGGGGCTTCATATCTGGGTTCACCATTGATTGCTGTAGTTAATGGTAATGAATTTGCAGCCGCCTGTTGGGCAAGAATATGCAGTGCAGTGTGGACCCTGCTGTCCAACCAGAACTCAAGGTATTTGTCGGTGTCGATGACTTCAATCGCACTCCCAAGGATAAATTGCGCCCCTCTTTTTATAAGTCTGCGGAGATGATGACCACCTTCGTTTTTGCAACATTGATCTTTAAATTGTTGGCTTTGTGGTAGGTGAATAGGGCATTACAAATCCTCTGTAGGCCTATCAGCGTTTGGTCGAGGAGTACCGTGTTGTTCTCTCTCAAGACGCTACCGAATGCAGTTCTGAAGTCAATAAACCCTACATAAAAGGGAAACCTTGGTTGATATTGTTACTTCAGTTAAATGAGCAATGCAAATTGGATTGTCTAAAATATGGCGTCCCTTTTGAAATCCTGTCTGGTGCGGAGTAATCCGTTTCATCTGTTGCCCATTCCTGCAGTTCCTTTTTAAAGATGCTGCGTCACATTTTCCTTCTGTGTCCAGAAGTGCAATCTGCCAATATCATCCCGGGCAGGAGCGGGACCCTTTCTTTTGGCAGAGGTCCTAGGAGCAAACCTCTCATGTATCTGGTATGGATGTCCCTAGCTTGAAATATTGGAGTTATTACTGTGGCCCATCTTTTGGGTTACCATTTAAATACTGTGGTTGGGATGCCGCTTGGGTCCTTTGGCTCCATTTATGCACATTGCGTTGATGTCTTTCTCCACTTACTCCCGAGTTATACTTCTTGTTCCCCTATCTTTTTCAGGCCAAGGTTCAACGGCTGGAGGACTGTCGATGGATGGATCCATGTATAAACTTCCAATGTAGCTCTCCCATTTGGCAGAGGAAATATTGGCTACTTCCTGTTGTCATTTCGGGGCTGAGATGCTGTTTATCCATATACAGAATTTCCTTTGATCTTTTGACTTTAACTGGTGGGATGGGTCCTTCCTGAATGATTCCTCCTCCTTTTTTTTTTTTTTTTTTTAGTGTATAGCGCTTTCTTATATCTTGGCCTTCTATTTGAAACCTTGTTCTGCAGCCGTAGATTTCCATACTTGTCACAGCTCAGGCCTTTACCTAATTGTGTTTTTAGGCCAGATGTTTCCCCTTTGAGACTGTTTCTATTGGCTATGATCTTGTGCTATCCTGAGTCATTACTGTTGGCCAGGTTCATCCTGGTTTACTCCTTCCTAATTAGAAAGGAGGCCAGTGACTCCCAAAGGTCTTGGCTTGATTTTGGATCAATGTTCATTCTATGCAGTACTTCAAGGAACATCTCCACTTTGACTCCCAATCCTGTTTGAACATCTATTTTCCACTTAATTCTTTTGATGGGTTCCAGATCCCCTTGTCTCCAAATGTGGCTCCTTTTTGGTTGGCGAGTTCTTGGTGCCAAAACTTCGGATTTTAACATTGCATGGTCGCTTGTCAGGTTTGGAACAACCTCAAAATTACCTGTGTGCTGGAAGTGAGCTACAGACACTCAGATGTAATCCAGAGTGGCCATCCGGGAGCATAAGAAGTTAGTGTAGTCCACCAATATATCTGTTTCAAACCTGCCAGTTAATCGGCGTAGGCATAGTTGACTTAGTGTGGTCCCTAATTCCTTACCATGGTTACCGGGCCTTTTGAAGGGCTTCTGAATAGACGGTATGGCCCAGATTTCCTATTCAAGCCCCAGAAATGTGTAATTTGACCTTGCGCTGATTATGTTGGCATTAAAGTCTCATCATTACCCTCATTGCTTCTGGATGAGAAAGTTGTAGTCCTCTTAATATACGGAGTTGGGATGCTAGTGTTAGCCCCCTTTCGACCTTGGCTGGCTGGAGCGTAATGCTCCCTAATATGAGTGGTGTTGTCAAGATCCAGTTTAATTTGTTGACTTAAGTTACCAAAAGGATAATAAAATCTCCCTTCCCCTTGCTTAGTACTGTTGTTGTTACGCCCAGTTAATTTTTTACATAGATTGACCCTCCCCCTGAGGCATGCCCACCTGCTTGATATTCAATTGCTGGGACTCCATAAACTGTGAAGTTAGACCAGGGAGTTGAGTGAAGGGTCCATGTTTCTTGTAGTAAGATTATATCCGCAGCCCTCAGTTGTACTATTACCTCCTTTGATTCAGACTCGGTTACTTAATGCTCTTGGCAGCCAAGCCCAGTCGGTGATTTTTGTTTGTTGTGAAGTGCAGGATTGCCCTTCCCCTGTACAGTGTCTTTATTACTAGCTCGTCTTTTGAGATTTCCGTAGGTCTGGCTACATTGTTGGTGCCCTTCAGTACTGATTCTTGCTCGTGCATAGATGTGTTTTGTTCTTCCCATGTGTGGTCTGCTTTCTTGATGGTTTTTGGCACCTTAGGCAGGGGCATCACCAGGGATTTGGCAGCTGCTGGACATGACACTTTTATTCCCCATTGTTCAATTAGGGTTTTTTTTCTTTCTCAGGGATTTAACCAAGGCCTGGCTGTTGAAGCTGATTTCGGTACGCTCATTTATCTCTTTAGGGGGTACGCAGGCTATGGAGTCAATGTCCCTTGAGCTGATCAGTTTCAGGCTAGGGAGGTTGGCAAAAAGCTTCAGTAGATTCCTGCTATTTATATTGCCCCAGTTACTCCTGGAGGTATGTTCAGGGTAAAGCATAATTTGATTTTGATCCTGCATTTTTTTGTCCATTCTTTTGGGATGTACTCTTGCCGGCTGGCAGTTCGGGCTGGACTGTTCCATGAGGCACAGGGTCAAGGCTGATTTGCATATAGCTGGGTCTGAACTAGGGTGGCAAAGTGAGCTAAAGAGCGATGATGGATTCAACCCAGATCTGTGACTGGGGGTGAGTGTTTGAAAAGTTTCTGTGCTCAGTCCATCATCTCCTGTTTGCTTTGTGCGCCCTAAGTTGGCATTGTATGCCCAGACGTCGGTCCCTTGCTCACTTTGCCATTAGATTCCCCGAAACCGGTCCCAGGATGCATGTTTCCGGTCTTGGCTGTTTGGGCTGGACTGTTCCTATAAGGAACAGAGTCTAGACTGATGTGCATATGGATGGGTCGGAGCTGGGGCGGTGACATGAACTGAAGAACGATGATGGATTCCACCCAGATCTGTAACTGGGGTGAGTGCCTGAAAAGTTTCAGCGCTCCATCCATCATCTCAAGAAGAGAATATTTGCCCCCAAACTCCTTTTATTGACAGAGTGCAGGGCAATTCGACTACCTCTCTCATCTTGTGCAATGGTTGACTCCATAACCACATGCGGGAGGGTCGGGCATTTTCATTAACTCCTTGTGTTGCCTTAGGACTGGGGGTGAATATTTGCCCCCACCCGTCTCACATTTTGTCAGTGTTTCAAAACTTCCACCAGCCACCTTGCCCAGGGGTCGTGCAGTGTTCCCATAGGACGGGGCAGGTGTTAAAAAAAAAAAAAAAAAAAAAAAGTCCTACTATTAGCTGCTTTGGTGCCATCTTTGCATTTAATAAGTTGGCATTTGAACAGCTGCCAACCAGCCCTGCTACCACTTGATACACACCATTTAGCTTGCTGCCACTGCGCCACTCCCCCTTTGGCCTTCAGTATTTTGTGAGGTATGGTAGAGCTACGGAGCTCACAGCTATGACTACCCTCTTTGCAATTAAGAGGGCAGCTTCCCTTCATCACTCTGACCCGTAGAATTTTGCAGACCAGGCGGGAACGGGACAACTCTGCAGGTATAATTATGCCATGCCAGTGAAAATAAAAAGTAGCCTAATAAACATGGGATTTAAAGCAATAGAACTTTTAAATACATATTCGCACATTTTTTACTATAGTACAAAATTCAAATTCCGGGTTATTACATGTAGCCTCGGGCTCCTTACTTGGAGTCCTCCCCAGGCGCCAGACTGGATCCACAAACTCATAGTACATCTGCGCGCCTGCAGAGGGCGCCCAGTGACACTGCAGCGATGTTGTCATGTGGATGTGACGTCAGTGGAGTCCATATTACTCCCTTGCTGACGCCAGTTCCTTCTTTTCTGTGCTGCTAACGTGGATCCGGAGCGGATTTCAGGCCGATATTAGGACAATCTTGTTTTCTCTTCTGGAGTAACAGTGTGCCAACTATGTCTTCAGGGTTTAAGCTCTGTCGCTCTTCTGAGAGACCGATGTCGATCACAGATCCAGATACTGTGTTTGTGGTGCCTAGGTGAGGACCACAATTCCATCGACTGTGGCTCCTGTCACGTTCTTCGCCGAAGGCGTTGTTGGAACGCCGTATGAAGTTTTCGGATGAACCACAACGTTCTCAGTCTTCCCCGAAGCCGAGAAACAGGTAGAGCAGTCGCTTGAGTGAGGAGCCGTCGCAGAAGACACCGAAGACCCAACGTGCTAAACGGAAGTTAAACCTCGTCACGCATCTCCAGTACCTTGGAGCCGGGACCAGCTTTGGCCAAATGAAGGAATATTTCTTTCACTTCAACGGGTCTTTGACCCTCCAACTCCCTCTGGTGTGCTTTCTAACCCTAAGGTGGCAAGGAGTATCCCAGCTGAATCCGTTAGCGGATTAGATGCTGCGCCGGTGCACATCCCTTCGAGTTTCACACCTTTGGCGTCAGTGTCTCTTTAGCCTGCGACACTGGCTGCGCCGCTCGATACGCACCCCATTGTAATTTCCGCTGTCAAGTCGACACCACACCGGCGTCGGGTGCGGCGTCCGCGCCTCCGCCTATGGTGGACAATGCTAATTCCGACCCTATTCGGTCTCTTTCTGGTTTTCCTGCAGGAAATCCTTATTTTGCAAGTGGAGAGGAGGGGATGGGGCACATTCTTTTGGGTACTCTTTCTCCTCCCTCCTTCCTTGGAAGATGCTTGACTGGCTGATCTGTGGGGCCTACAGTCCTCCCCAGCTGCAGATTTGCAACAACGTGTTTCAGCTGTAAAGGCCTTTGCCAAGTTACCCGGAAGCGGGTGAAACAGCATTTTGTACACATCAAAGAAACTTCATCATAGACATGGTAGAGTTACTAACACGGAAGTGCCAAATCTATTGCTGTACGGTGGTAAATGAAATTTCAATTATTTTCAAATCACATAACCTGTGCAGATCAATAAATATCATACTGAGATTTATAATTCACATTTCATCTTAACAACAAATCCGGTTGTAAAAAGCATGCATCGGCTTTCCGTATGACCGTTCGATTTCTTTACGCAGTGACGTGGTCTATCCTGCCACTACTTCTGGTATTGCCCTTCAGTTAGCCTATGCGTAAACTGCTTTCTGTAGTAGCTTGGGGTCCTGGTTCCACTACTTCTGGGAATACCGGCATATGGGCCAGGAATTTATTGTATTTTATTCTTGGTTCCTTTATCAATTTTCACCACATGGTCTGTTCCGTACCATTACACTGCATTTTGCATGCTCTTTTCTCCTTTCTAGTGGTATAACACTATGCGTAAATGTTCTTGCCTTCTTATATTTGGAGTTTTTTTTCTCTCTATTAGGCCTTTTTCTGGCCATGATGGTGTTCATAGCCATTACTCAGTCAGGAGTATAGTCGTTAGCCTTCTGGTTTTACCTCCTTTTGCTGCTTCTTGTTCTCTCATTCACGTTCCTTTCTTTACCTAGCTCTACTGGCAGGTAGTTGGTATATATATATATATATATATAATTATGCGGATTTCCTATGGAAACTAGGATATATATATATATATATATATATATATATCCTAGTTTCCATAGGAAATCCGCAACATTCTATTGGGAATAACTTTGGAGCCGGTTGATGAATCTCGGCGAATTTCTCAAAGAAGATGGCCCGCTCCGCTCCTTCCCTGTAAGTTTTGGGGGGATTCATCAAGTGGGGGCTGAGAAAAAAGGAGTCCCAAAACATGTTTTCCCCATGTTATTTTCCATAGGACGATTACACGGCTACAGCCCGAACTGCTGAACGGAATTACACCAAACTTGGCAAAATGGTAAGGACTGGTACGCAGTACAGCCTTTTGTTTAATTGGTGTAAATCCCTCCAGTAGTTGTTAAGAAAATTGAATTTGAAAAAATGTATATATCTATATAAGCTTACTGTACAGGGTGCTTCTACCCTGCCCCCTTTTTGAGTTCTACACGTTTGTTTTTCTGCTTTCCTGTGCCTCAGTCTACCGAGGCACAATATGGCTGCCAACACTTCCTGGTTTGGAGTGTTGACAGACAGTGGCAGCCAATCAGCATGCCTTCCAGAGAAAGCTGCATGCTCATTGGCTGACAACACTTCTAACCAGGAAGTGTTGGCTTCCATCTTGTGCTCTATAGACCGAGGCACAATAAAGCAGAAAAACAAACGTGAAGAACACAAAAAGGGGGCAGGGTAGATGCACCCTGACCCCCTAGGCCTGCCCAGGTGGTCCCACAAGGACAAAAAAGGCCCACATTTAAAAAAAAAAAAACCTGATCTGTTCTTTTAAAAATTCCCCCCCAGGGGGAAAAAATCACGGCGGCATAGTGATAAAGAAGTGTGGGGGGTCCACAATCCTCCCCACACTGCCCCGGGGACCGCTGGGCAAAGCAACGCAGCCCCTTGGCTTTTTTACTAGGGTATGAAAAGGTGAATGTGATTGTCACGTGGATGATGTCATCAGTGATGAAACTGACCATGTCATGAATGATCTAATATGCGACATCAGCAGTGGATTGCGGGTGCGCAAAATATAGTTAGTACAACTAACTATATAGGAGCAATTTCAATGGTTTTGTATGAGTGAAATGTCCAGCTAACTATAACACCCCTAAAACTTATAGTTTTTTGAGTGAATTTCAGAGGTTTTTTTAAAAGCTAATTCCTAACTATACAAGGCCTGAAACCTATGTTTTTTTCAGTGAATATATATCTTAATCTTCATCACTCCATATTACATAGAGCCAGAAACGGACACCAGTTTTCTCTCCGTGCAAATTTTTTGTCTTTTGTGCATTCTGCCATGACGCTTTTCAGCACCTGGAGGCCTTGATCACATGATGTACTTGTGTTTCCTTTCAGTTTTTTAAGTGGCAGTGCAAAAGAAAATGGGAAATAGAAAACAGACTCCATCTGTTTTTTCCACTAGCAGAAATTAAATTTTCAGTTTAAATATCCATTGGTTTCCATTTAAATACAATTGTCTTCGCACCAAAATATATGGAGTTAACAACTTTATACCTTGCATAAATGCATGATTGTAAATTGACTCAGTCATACACAGGCATTGAGGTTACAGTAAGACAGAGTACCCAATTGCTTGTCAACATAATTTAGAGTTGGTGACACCGGATACCCTCTCCTTTTGATCAAACCTATTGTCTGGTCCCAATATGTATTCTCAACTCCCATTTTATATCAGTATACATCATTGCCTGGACGTCTAAATACACCAATGCATACATATATAAATATATAAAAAGATACATATTTATGATATAATTAATGCAGCTCCTCTTGTTACCAATCCTTAAAATCAATGCAAAAGTTGTGGTTAAGGTGTGCAAATTGTACTTGACCCTTTTGTTCAAATTAGCAAATGGCCCGATATATACCTATAGGTTTACCTAGACTAAACATTTGGAAGTGACCTGCCCGTATTATCAAATGTACATCTGCCTTGCCTGTAGAATAACGATTTGGGCTCTCACACTGTCATATTCTTCAATGTACTGCTAGAAAGTGACTTGTGCTGTGAAGTGCAAACAATGCTGATCCTTCGGTTGACCTTCAACGTTAGCAATTCTAATAAAACTAAAATTTACAGTGTAAATTCTGTGGTCAACATAGGGACTGTACATCTGTTATCCTATGTGACTAGCTTTGGAAACAACACATGGGTTGGGTAGGCATAAAAAGATACATGGAGGAAGGTTATGAATCTCACTTGAGTTCTTACATTTTATCAAAGCTAAAATGTAATAAACCTTAATAAAATATAATTATTTTGCAATATAAATATATATACGACAGTATATATTCACAGTGAAAGCTTAGGATAAAAAACTGATGCAACTATCCTGTTTTTCACAAACTTAATGGATGCAGATTAGTTCTAGAGCCAAGTATGTAAATCCTCCGTAGTGTTCAATCCGTTGGGAGTTTTACAATCCAATTCGAATATGTATTTTGTTTCCAAGGGCCTAAGGTGTGCTTCCCTGTCACCTCCCCGCTTGGAAACTAGAACACAATCTATCACAAAATATTTCAGATGCTCCAAATTATTTGAATGCACCTCCTTAAAATGTCTTGCGACAGGATAGGACTCGTCTGAGTTGGTGATGGCCCTTAGGTGCTGGTGCACTTTCTTGTGAACCTGCAGCTTTGTGCTTCCCACATACTGCAGGCCACAAGAGCACTCCAGCACATATATTGCATAGTCGGACTTACCCGATAACCACTAATCATTTGTACAGGGCTTATCTTTAAATGGTGAAGAATATGTTGTTTTGTTTGTCCCATACTTGCATGCCTTACAAGATTGAAAAACCCCTTTCGATTAGTTAGCCAACTACTCTTGGGATATATATATATATATATATATATATATATGACCTACTGGCTATCGCCAGTAGGTATATATAGTTAGGATTAATTCCCTATGGGATTTTTGAAAATTCTATGTCTAATAACTTTGGCGTTTGTGGACGGAATCGGCTGAAATTTTCAGGAAAATGGCACATTTTGTTTCTGAGCAGCCCCTGAAAATTCGGTGGGGTTTCGTCAAGGGGGGGCTGAGAAAAAAGGGGGGTCCCAAAACGCGTTTTTTACATTGAGTTTTCCATAGGGCGGTTGGACTCACTTTTAGCTCGAACGGCTGAATGGATTTGCACGAAACTTGGCAAAATTGTAGGGACTGTTAGCCCGATGTGCCTTTGCTAGGTCTCAATATATGTGCTTCAGTGGATTTTGAGAAATTAACGTTTAAATCAAGATATATATCTGTAACAGCGCTCCGGGCAGCGATCCGGTCCGCTTACTTTTCGCGTTTCGGAACTTTGCGCGCAGAAAGCTGATTGGCTCTCCGGTGTCTGTCAACATTCTAAACATTCCGGAGCGGCCGCCATCTTGTCTCTCGGTAGGATCGAGAGAGGTGAAAAACGAAGGGGGAATTTAATGAAAGGGGGCAAGGTATCCCCCTCTTGACCCCCTAGGAATGTTGTTGGGGTTATTAAAGGGTCCCGTGGGGAAAAGAAAAAAAAAATGATTTTTCACGGTAGAAGCGCTTCACGGGCCGCGAACTGGGCCGCAAACTGGTAGCGAAACGGGAATTCGCCATTTTGTGCTTCGTTAATTAAATTACTAGGTATAAGGGGGTGCGGGAGACGTATCCTAATCCCCTATGTTTCCTGAGGGTGGCTGAGGAGGCTGATATATGTTGATACATCTCTTCCAGCGGCTGTGCGTGAGCTTTTTTTTTTTTTTTGCTGCGTGACAGTCCGGAGCGGCCGCCATCTTGTCTCTCGGTAGGATCGAGAGAGAAGAAGAGGTGAAAAACGAAGGGGGAATTTAATGAAAGGGGGCAAGGTATCCCCCTCTTGACCCCCTAGGAATGTTGTTGGGGTTATTAAAGGGTCCCGTGGGGAAAAGAAAAAAAAATGATTTTTCACGGTAGAAGCGCTTCACGGGCCGCGAACTGGGCCGCAAACTGGTAGCGAAACGGGAATTAGCCATTTTGTGCTTCGTTAATTAAATTACTAGGTATAAGGGGGTGCGGGAGACGTAGCCTAATCCCCTATGTTTCCTGAGGGTGGCTGAGGAGGCTGATATATGTTGATACATCTCTTCAAGCGGCTGCGCCATCTTGCCTTTTTTCCAATGCCACAATTTTGTCGTGCACGGCAGCCATTTTAGATGCCAGGCTGGTCCCAGGCTATCACCTACCCCTGCGGATGTAGTTTATGGCCCCAGCTGTAGAGAATTCAGACATGCCAACCCTCCCGATTCAGGCGTGTGACTACTGATTTCAGTGCTAGTCTCCCGCCTCCCGATTTCTGCAAGCAAAAACCCGGGGGCATATTACGAACAACTAGCGATAATTTTTGTCTCTAACTTGTTTAGAGACAAAAATTATCGCCGCACATCGGCGATTTTATCGCAGATAAACCTTGCTATTATCGCAGAAAAGTCAGCGATATTCATGTATTATCGAGCAAATGCTCTTAGCTATGTTATCCACCTCCCATTGGATAACATGGCTAAGAACTGCTCAGGGCAGGTGTTAGATTTTGGAGATATTCTAAGCGCGAATATCTCCAAAAGTTGGTAATAGGAAAAAGCGATGTTAGGGACTGTTTCCAGTCGCTAACATCTTGGCACGCCACTTTGCATGTTATTAGTGATAAGTATCACTGACATGCAAAGCGGGGCCCAAGATGGTCGCTATCTCCTTTTAGCTGTCACTAACTGGTGTTAGCGACAGCTTGGTAATAGGGAGATAATTTTATCTCCGCTTTCATGGCTTTTAAAGCCAAAAAAGCGGAGATAAACCCCCTTGATAATATGCCCCACGATTCCTTGGGGGTTTCAGCTGACAGGGCTTGGTATTGAGAGGGTCGATGCAGGGGTTCTAGAAGAGGTGATAAACCATTTAAGCCTCATGAACAAGCGCATGGTCTTTTAAAGATTTGTGAAGTACTCGGGGCGGCGGTGTGTGTGTGCCCTCTTTCAGGAGCGGGCGGGGGGGCACTGCCAGCAACTTGCCAGGCCAGGCAGTGTTCAACAAGTGCATCACCCTTTCTCTGCCTGCTATTGCGCTCCATGCTTCGGAAAGGTAAGAAAAAGAACGTGCATTTGAGTTTGAAATGTCCGATCCTGTAGCAGTACACTTGCAAAGCCCACACATGACAATAACCCGATTCAAGGCCCTATTCACCCGTTTAAAAAAAAATAGATAACACTCCAACAAAGTAAGATTATAAAACTTTATTAACTTTTAACTATAATGAACGGAACAAAAACTAAAAACATTTAAACATTTTTCAACTCAAAAAGCAACAATGGTTAGAAGCTGTCTTTTGTGCGAATAGTCCCAAGGCAGCACAACGTGCAGAGTTCTGGACGGCACCCAGGTGATGTCGCCTGGGTGCCGCACTGGTTTTGGGATCCTACAATGCAGCACAGAAAAACAGCGTGGGGCGTCCCGGGTGGTGCGGGGGGAGGCCTCGTCAGTAGCGGTCTGTTGTGCGAATAGTCCCAAGGCAGCAGAACGCGTTGAGATGTTGATGGGACTGTGTCCAGTGTCCCATGGCTGACACAACATGTACGACAGGCACCCAGGTGATGTCCAGTAAACTGCCGCACTGGTTTTGGTATCCTACAATGCTGCTCCGAAAATTGGCGTGCGGCGGCCCGGGGGGGGGGGCGTGGGGGAGGCGGCGTGAACGGGCCTCCCCAGGTGGCGGCCATCTAGCTGAGTTGCGCCCGCTCTTGCGGCTACAGCGTCTCGCTCACCATGTTGTTGAGTTGCTCCCACTCTTGCAGTGCAGCGATAGGCGGCTGCCACATGGCTCTTAAAATGGCGGACGGCTCCTCGGTTTTGGGCCTGGTCCACTGAAATGGCCCTGGGACACCTTGGAACTCGGACGCTTGCCTGTTAGGGCTTGGACTCCATTCTCGAAAAGCGTCCCCTCAGCCGTGAAGATTCTACAAAAGTCTTGGGGGCCCCCGACTCCCGCAGGCTTCCGGTGGGGAGCGGCTGCCATGATTGCTCGCGGAATGACCACGACGGAGCCACGAGATGGTGGTGCTCTCATGCTGACGCCAGCTTCAGTCTGAATGATCCAGAAACAAGGTGGGGCTTTCATCGTTTGGGAAAAAAAAATGTTCTAAACCAATGAAAAGTGTTATTTTTAGGTCATATGACCAAGACTTCCATCTTTAGGAAACCAAAAGTAAAATGAACCAATGAACAGTTTTATAAACAAGTCACATGACCTGTTATGCGGCATAGGGCTACAAAAAGCGTAGAAAATCCGTTGGCACGTGAGGCGGCGTCAGTAGCGGACCGATGTGCGAATAGGCCGAAGGCAGCACAACGCGCCGAGATCCGGATGGCACCGAGGTGGTGTCCAGCAAATTGCCGCACTGGTGTGGCCATCCTACAATGCTGCGCCGAAAGACGGCGTGTCCAGCTGAGTTGCGGTCACTGTTGCGGTACAGTGACTCGAACGCGCCGAGATCCGGATGGCACCGAGGTGGTGTCCAGCAAATTGCCGCACTGGTGTGGCCATCCTACAATGCTGCGCCGAAAGACGGCGTGTCCAGCTGAGTTGCGGTCACTGTTGCGGTACAGTGACTCGAACGCGCCGAGATCCGGATGGCACCGAGGTGGTGTCCAGCAAATTGCCGCACTGGTGTGGCCATCCTACAATGCTGCGCCGAAAGATGGCGTGTCCAGCTGAGTTGCGGTCACTCTTGCGGTACAGTGAGTCGAACGCGCCGAGATCTGGATGGCCCCGATGTTGTGTCCAGCAAGTTGCCGCACTGGTGTGGCCATCCTACAATGCTGCGCCGAAAGTCGGCGTGGGGTGCCCCGTTGGCTTATGAGGTGATGTCAGTAGTGGACCGATGTGTGAATAGGTCGGAACCAGCACAAGGCGCCAAGATCCGAATGGCAAGTCCTGGATGTTGAGTGCCTCAGTTGAGAGTTCTGAGCAGTGCTTGTAAGACTGTCTGAAGCTTATTTGCACCTGCTGCAGCTTCACTATTGCCCTGGTGTGGCCAAAGGTCGCACATGACATAGGCGGCCGGCTCCCGAGGTCCGGCGGAACTTTTTTCCTTTTCCTTTCTGCTTCTTTTCCTACAATCCGTTTCATCTGAAGACACAACCAGGTCCCTGAATGTGTGCAGGGGGACGCTATTGATTGAATGAAAATGGCGGCTTGACACAAAGCTGACTCCAGCGTTACTGTTGATGCTATACAGACAAAAATTGGTTTTCAGTTTGTACATTCTTCAGGTTTTTTTTTTCCATCCAAGTCTGATTGAGAGTTTGTAGAAAAATGGCTTCAGATTTTCCACATACTACTCTTCAACATTCTTCCTAAATGTAACAATGTGAAACTCACTAGGAGAACGGCTGTTTCTGTTTCCTTTCAAAATGCTGCCAACAATATTTTCTGAATGGAAGACACCATCTTGTAGCATAAAGGGCCGAAAGGGGTTCTGGTCTGGCCGATGGTTGGTGGAGACATTTTGACTATATCTTGGACCTGCCCGGCCTCGCCCAAAATGGCGCCGGTATAAATGGGACTCGTAACTCCTTGCCCGCAAATGTATATCTAGAAAATGTTATTGTAAGTGGCCCTGTCGTATTTTAATTACAAAATGTACGTCCACCGATTCCGCAACTGTTAGACACCTTTGTTCTTGCAACCTAATGGCCCGCTCGTTACGTTCTTCTACAGTGTAAATGTCTCCTCATCATATACGATTTCAGTTTGCTCCGTGGCCGGCCCACGTGGTTATAGGCCCGTATTTGTATACTGACATTTTCACAATAAAGGTTTTTAAAACAAAACACGGTAGTAGTATTTACATTGGTAAAGTTTTTACTTTTAGTCACTGTTTTCGAATCAGTAAAAGGCAAGTGAAATAAAGCAGTCCAATTACATGACGGATAAAAGGTATAATATGTAGGAACGCAGTAAAGATAAATGGTCAAGGGCAGTTGTGTTTTTCATGTCTGCAACATAAAGTGATCGATAAGAATCTGATAATCAGGCGTATCGGCGACTAAGACAGCAGGCCGAATCTCTTTTACTCAACGGCTCCGTCATGGAAGGAAGAAACGCCCTTTTTCTCGAAAAAGAAATATATTTTACTTGCAAGACAGTTGTAAATTTTCCGGGAAAGTACATTAGCCTGGAATATTATAACATATGTTTGAAAAAAATATATTGTTCGAAAACAATAAAAAGCGTAATTTTTAGGTCATATGATCAAGCTTTTCATCATTAAATTAACAAAAGTAAAATGAACCAATGAAAAGTTTTATTAACAAGTCACATGACCTGTTATGCTTACGTTACGCGCTGCTCGCCGCGCCTAGGATCACTTCCGGGTGCGCTAACGCGGCGTGTCATATAACGCATTACGCGACAACGTAGGTCAAGAATATAGTCAAAATGTCTCCACCAACCAGCGTTCGGAACACAACCCCTTTCAGCAGTCCAAAAAGTTCTGTTAAATGACAACAGAGGGGACAGGCAACAAGAACCATCAGTCAAAGAGGGGAGGGCAAGTTCTTCTCTTCCTGGTCATGTTGGGGCGCTACCGGAACTGATCGAATTGGTAGTCTACAGTGTTTCTGGATGTTTCAGACTAAAGCTGGCGTCAGCATGAGACCACTACCATCTCGTAGCTCCGTCGTGGCCATTCCACGAGCAATCATGGCAGCCGCTCCCCACCAGAAGCCTGCGGGAGTCGGAGGCCCCCAAGACTTTTGTAGAATCTTCACGGCTGAGGGGACGCTTTTCGAGAATGGGACCCAAGCCCTATCAGGGAAGCGTCCGAGTTCAAAGGTGTCCCAGGGCCATTTTAGTGGACCAGGCCCAAAACCGAAGAGCCGGCCGCCATTTTGAGAGTCCTGTGGCAGCCGCCTATCGCTGCACCGCAAGAGCGGGAGCAACTCAACTACATGATGAGCGAGACGCTGTAGTCGCAAGAGCGGGCGGTAAACAGCTGAATGGCGGAAGAGGCACAGTGTAGCAAAAGCGGGCGGAATGGCAACTGAAACGGTAAAGGGGCGCCCCACTACAGCGTGTCTTCAGGTCAAACGGATTGTGGGACAAGGTTCAGAATTGAAGAGTCATCAAAAGGCAAAAAGTTCTGCCGGACCCCGGGAGCCGGCCGCCTATGTCGGGGGCGATCTCAGGCTACACCAGTGCTATAAGACTTGGGGAGGGTGTCGGAGCCAAGCGTCTTCTCCGAGTCCATGGCCATCACACCGCCCCTCAGGGGCCTCCGTCAAGCTGTTTAGGAAGGTAACATATCACATTGTTTTCTAATGCAGTCAGGTCCACAAACGACACTCACTTACTTTGAGAATAGTGAAGCTGCAGTAGGTGGAAATAAGCTTCAGACAGTGTTACAAGCACTGCTCAGAACTCTTAACTTTGGCACCCAACATCCAGAACTTATGCCATTTGAGAATGGCAGTGACATCGAAGCAACTCAGGGACCAAAACCATTAACGTACTTTCACGTATGAAAATCTTACTTGGGGAGGGGGCAGGAGCGAAGCGCCCTCTCCCAGTCAGCGCCACCACACCGTATGTTGAAAATTTGAAGCCATCGTTCTACAAAGTCAACCAAACTTGGATTGAAAAATCTAGAAAAATGTACAAACTGAAAACCAGTTTTGGTCTGCATAGCATCAGTAGCAACGCTTGAGTCAGCTTTGTGTCAAGCCGCCATTTTGATTCAACAAAGCACAGGCATTGAAAAAGGCTCAAACTCAGAACTCTGAACTATGGCACCCAACATCCAGGAGGTTGCCATCCGGATCTTGGAGCCTTGTGCTGCTTTCGACCTATTCACACATCGGTCCACTACTGACATCATCTTATAAACCAACGTTATGTAAATAGTTTTTTAATAAAATGTTTTACCCTGTTTCTTTGCTGGTGTGTTGTCTATATTTTTAATATTTGCATAGGGTTTGTCGTTATTTTGTGCGGGATGGGTGATGGAGCCGAGCTGTCTTGCAGCCCTCATGGTGTGGAGCTCAGTTCATCTCACTATTTTCGTATTTCTCATGAAGGGTTGTTCCTAATATTTCTATTTTAGCGAGGTCAAAAAGAGATCCAATTAGTGGCCTACTGATTTTGCTCGAATACTTTTATTTTTTTACACGATTTTTCACTATCTGCAAAGACTAAACAGAGTATTGCGACTTTGTGCTTGTTTGTAAATAGAGAATGATCCAAAGAGAACCAATTCTAAAACAGTAAATGCTTGGACAACAATCAATCAAATGGAGAGACAAGCAGGCACGACGGATTACAACGGGGGTAAAGGCCTGCGTTAACTACCCTTCAGTATCTGCAAAGAGAGAGTACTACTAAGACAAAAGAGGGGAGGGGGGGGGGTGCAGCGTTCAAAGCACATCAGCGTGCATAAATACGAAAATGTTTTTATCGATCACGTACTTGACATTTTAAAGCTTTTCATATTTGCTATTAAAAAACCAATGAAATTCACAGAAAAAAACATAGGTTATAGTGGATATATAGTTAGGAATTTGCATTTACAAAACCTTGAAAATTCAATGAAAAAACCATTGGTTTTAGGCCATATATAGTTAGGGATTTGCATTTACAAAACCTTATTTTACTCGCATAAAACCATTGAAATTCCATATATAGTTATAAGCGCTAACTATATATCGCGCACCCGCAATCCACTGCTGATGATGTCACATATTACATCATTCATGACATGGTTAGTGACATCACTGATGACATCACTGATGACGTCTCAAATGACATCACTGATGACATCGCTGAAAACATCTCATTTGACATGACTGATAACATCACTGATGATATCATTCATGTGATAATACGATGAACCTCTTCAGACTCTAATATAACCTTAGATACAATCAGTGTAAACAGACACTCACAGACTGTCACTCATCCATGGAGTTACTCACACACCTAGTCAGTCATGCAAAGAATCAATCACACCTCCATTTCCTCAACTATACAGTTATACAAACTTTACTTATTCAAACATATACTAACACATATTTACTCTATTATACAATCCCTGATACAAGTTCACAATGATCCATACAGCCACTCACACATTCACTGGCTCTTATGCACAGTTATTTATATATGTCAACTCTCACATGTACTGTGTTTTACATATGTACTTACTTTGACATGTAGCACTGAGATATCCATTCACTCACCAATACACTCATGCACACAGTCAACCGCCCATACAGCTGTTTCCACATGCACTTTTGAAACCATACATCTAGTGAATCAACTGCTCACACATCTATGCACAGAGTCACACACCTCCCAGCCACCCACACACACACTCAGTATCCCATACAAATACTTGGGCAACCAATCAATAACCCATATAGTTACTCATATAGCTACTTATCAACACATGCAACAGTTTACAGAACAACAGACATAATGATGCACAAATTAAGACAGTTTAGTCACTAACCCATGCACTCAGTGAGACACATTTAATCACTCACTCATACAGTCAGTCATGCACCTACTAAATCCTTCATCCAGACACTTATATATCCACTCATTCTTCAATATGTAAGAGATATTTTAACTTTACAGAAACATACAGTCACTGGATGTTGTCATCAGTGATGTCATCAGTGATGTCATTTGAGATGTCATCAGTGATGTCATCAGTGATGTCACTAACCATGTCATGAATGATGTAATATGTGACATCATCAGCAGTGGATTGCGGGTGCGCGATATATAGTTAGCGCTTATAACTATATATGGAATTTCAATGGTTTTATGCGAGTAAAATAAGGTTTTGTAAATGCAAATCCCTAACTATATATGGCCTAAAACCAATGGTTTTTTCATTGAATTTTCAAGGTTTTGTAAATGCAAATTCCTAACTATATATCCACTATAACCTATGTTTTTTTCTGTGAATATATATATATATATATATATATATATATATATATATATATATATATATATATATATATATATATATATATATATATATATATATATATATATATATATATATATATATATATATATATATAGTTATTTTGGTTATTGATTTATTGCTGTGAAATAAGTCTCGAATTTCCGACTTTGGTTTGGGGATCTTCTTCCTACATCTGCTATGGGTGCTTCTTTTCACAACACTTGAGGTCAGGTACTACACCGCTTGAGGTCCAGCACTACCTCATGCTATTGGGGGTTCCTTTCAGTTGACCCCTTTCCTCCTTATACTTCCTTGTTTAATGGCGGTTTTCATGCGCTTTGCTCACTATGTAGCTGGAATCCGCTTGATTTTTCTATGTACTTTACTGCTCCATATCTGTTGCCATATCGTATTCTTTGCCGTTATTTCCTGTCCTTCTTACATATAAATTCACTCTCTAGTTGTGGCGTAAGCATTATGACATTCTTTCTTTTACCACGGGGATATAAGTATATATCTATATGCCCATACGTGTATCTTAATGATATTTCTATATCAGTTTTCCATATATATATATATATATATGTATGTATGTATGTATTGCCACACGTTTTGATCAAGACTACTGATCTAGTTGAAACGCGTTACGAAAGGACTGTGAATCGGGCTGCTGTTTTATCAAATAAAGAGTACCTGCTAACCCTGAAGTCTGGTCGGGCGCACTCCTTTTCTTCGATCAGGAGGACGTGTGTTGGATGTTAATTGGAGGTTGTTCGCCCCCAGCGACCTGGCCGCCCACAGAAGTGTCCATGCTCTTGCGAACAAAACGTGTGTCAGTATAAACTTTGAAGAGCAGGACCCGCCCGCAATCCTCGGGAGGCAGCACGGAGTATCCCGGCAAGCACGGAGAGGTCTAGCGAAGATTTGCCCTAAGAAGGATTTTGCGAGGCGTGGGAAGGTGAAGCACACTTGTGAATCTCGTTCGGATTTCAGGCAGCAGGTACCTGTCATTACTGAAAATTGCAACTGCAGCCACAAAATACGAGCGAAGAAAATAAAGACTTTGAAATGAAGTGTCTAACCCATGCAATGCATAATGCACTATGAACTGAAATCACAATGGGAGACCGTTTTTCAGAAATCAATAATAAAGGGTAGACCGTATCAATTTGAAGTGCACCCTGGGAACTGTAGGAATGCAGGACCACACAAAGAGGGAGTGGTCTGTGACGGCGTATAAGGAAGTAACTACGCCGCAGAATCCAGTTAATGCAGCTCAACCTGTGATCAAGACTACTGATGTAGTTGAAACGCGTTAGGAAAGGACTGTGAATCGGGCTGCCGTTTTATCAAATAAAGAGTGCCTGTTAACCCTGAAGTCTGGTCGGGCGCACTCTTTTTCTGCGATCAGGAGGATGTGTGTTGGATGTATGCAAGTATGTGTGTATATATATGTATGTATGTATGTGTATATAGATATATATATTACCTACTGGTGGTCGCCAGTAGGTAGTTATAGTTAGGATTTTTTTCAATGTTAAATCTCAAACTTCTATTTGGAATAACTTTGGCGCCGGTTGACGAATCTGCCTGAAAATTTCCTCAAAATGGCCTCGCGGTGCCCCGGTCCTTCCTTGAAAGTTTGGGGGGGATTTGTCAAGCGGGGGCTGAGATAAAAGGGGGGTCCCAAAACATGTTTTCCCCATGTTCATTTCCATAGGGAGGTCGACCTCACTTTTAGCCCGAACGGCTGAATGGATTTCCACCAAACTTGGCAAAATTGTAGGGACTGGTAGCCCGATGTGCTTTTGCTATGTCTCAAGATATGTGCTCCAGTGGATTTTGAGTAATTTAGGTTAAAAAATATATATATATCTATGGCAGCGCCCCGGTACGCGCACCGGGGAGCGCTCCGGGACGCCACGCGACTGCATACGGAAAGCTGATTGGCTCTCGGGTGTCTGTAAACATTTCTAAACTGTCCGGAGCGGACGCCATCTTGTGTCTCGGTAAAATCGAGACATAAGAGGTGGAAAAATCATCAAAGGGGGAAATTACCATAAGGGGCAGGGATAGATCCTCCCCCCCCCCCCCCCCCGACCCCCTAGGTTTGACGTGGGGGCCATAAAAGGGCCCAGCGGGGCAAAAATAAAAAATACATTGATTTGCGCGGGGGGAGCGCCCAGTACGCGCACCGGGAAGCGTACTGGGGAGCGTACCATGGGGAAAAAAGAATGACAGACTTTTCCAAAAATGAAGCTTTTTTTTATAATTTGGAGGTAGTTCTAAAAAGAACTGTTTTTTCTTCTTTTTGTTTTACATTTTTTTTTATTTTTTTTTTAACATTTTGTACTTTTTTTGGGTTTTCTGACGAGTTTTATATTTTTTTTTGTTTTTTTCATGGGGAGAAACGAAAAAACAGGGAATTGAAAATAGTTCAACTGGAGCAAAAAAAGAAAAGAAAGAATTAGGGTTGATTGGGGCATTTATGGTTGTCCCCAGCAAGGACGATGAGCTTTACGCTCTGTTCTCCGTAGGAGATGGTCTTCCCACAATATTTACAGATAATTCTGAAATCTGCAAATCGTGGCTGATTGCAAGGCATCGTCTCACTTTCCTCTGGTGCCAACGGAGTGGGTTGCTTCCTTTTTGAGGTGGTGCTTGTGGATTTGGGAGGGTTACTGGCCAGTTCCCTCATCTCTGCAGCAGAATAATTTATTGGATGCTTGCGCTATCATCGTGTTGTTCCCAAATGAATATTTCTTATTCGGGTTTCACCTGGAAAGTTCCACGCCACAGATTCTGCAAGTCACCTTTGCTGCATTTACTTTTTTCTTCCCCTGTGGGATAGAAAAAAACTCCCAAATAATGTGTGGTCTTGGCTGGTATGGGGTATTTTGTTCTTGAAGCCATCTTGAACTCCCCTCCTCCTCCTCCTCCTCTTCCTCTTCTTGTTGACCACCAATGCTATCTTGAGGTGGTCCTCTTGGTGGTGGTGGTGGTGGTGGTGGTGCAGATGCACCAGCTGCTGCTACTACTGAAGCCATTATATTGATCAAAAAGGTACAGAGAGGTACAAAAGGTCTTCCTAAGTCAAAGGACAAAGTTAGAATAAGGAAAAAAGGTGGGGTCTTTCATCCTTTTGAAACCAATGAAAAGAGTTGTTTTTAGGTCACATGAGCAGGGGCTTCATCATTATGAAACCAAAACTGTTATGAACCAATGAAAAGTGTTATTTTCAGGTCACATGACCCGACGTGCTTACGCTACGCGCCCCGGGGCGCGTTCCGTAAGCGCGTCGGACGCCTACGTTGCGCGATCGTATTCGCTCAAGTGCTTCCGGGTGCGCTTACGCCGTGCGTATCACGCGGACGCGGCTACGCGATACGTCACGATCATGTTTTCATTCGCGATATTGGCGCTTACGGGACGCTCCCCGGTGCACGCCCCGGGGCGCTTCATAAAACTACGCTTTCCTGGGCGCGCACCGGGAGCGCTCCAAGGCAAAAAAAAATTAAAAAATAACAAAAAAAATTTGGCAAAATTGTAGGGACTGGTAGCCCGATGTGCCTTTGCTATGTCTCGAGTGGTTTTTACGAAAAATAACTTTGAAAAAATATATATTGGGCTACATTGGGCTATATATATGTTAGAGCCCAAATGTAGCCCAATGTAGGCCAAAGATGGCCACCAGAGACGAAAAAAAAACAAATGTAGCCCAAATATCAGCCAGATGTAGCCCAATGACCGAATGAACCAGAGTGTTTTAAAGAACAACTAGAGCGCTAACAGTCTTACTTATAAAGTGAGACTTATAGTTAGGAATTAGCATTTAAAAAACCTTTGAAATTCACTGAAAAAACCATAGGTTTCACACCAGTTATAGTTAGGAATTAGCATTTAAAAAACCTTTGAAATTCACTGAAAAAACCATAGGTTTCACACCAGTTATAGTTAGCTGGAAATTTTACTGACATAAAACCAATGAAATTACACGTTATAGTTAGTTGGACTCACTATAACTTGCGTGCCTGCAATGCACTGCTGATGACGTCACATATTACATCACTCATGACATGGTCAGTGACATCACTCATGACATCACTCATGACACCATCATTGTGACAGAATGACAGACCTCCTTTCAGTGTAATGTAACCCTTGAAACACATATTCAAAAATAGAAACTAACATTTTCAAAAAAGTGGATAAACCCATACCAGTTACAACAACCAATTCAGTAATTCCACCATCTATATACACATCCACTCATTCACCAACAGTTCTATATAGTCACTCATACATATACTCACTCATCATATGTAGTGATACACCTATACATCCTGTTACACACCGACAGTCATCCAACAGTTACTCACACATGCAAATAAACTATTGAGCATCCATTTATTTGCATATACAACTATACACAACTACCACCTTACTTCTAAGGAAACTTACACATACTTACTCTCTTAAACAATCACTTATAGAAACACATACTTATTTAAACAGGAACTCTTACAATCTCTCACTCATACTCACTTATATACATCAATACCCACATATACTAGATTAAAACATATGTCGTTACTGATAAAGACACTAGTGAGACAGTCATTTACTCACTAACACACACATATACACACTCATCCACCCATACAGGCCTGCACATATGCTCTCTTCAAAAAACATACAAACAGTGAGTCAGTCATTGATGCATCTATGTGCTAAGTAATACCCCCACCAAACCATAGAGACACTCATACTGATACTAAAAAAAACATCTAATAACCCATATACACACACATGTAGCTACTCACCAACCCATGCAGCCACTTATACACAAAGTGAAACACTGATACATATATTTAAATATTTAAAAATTACTCTCGAATATATGTATTCACTAAGATACACTTATTAAGCCAGTTAACCAATCAATTCTTTTTAAAAAACATCCATTTACACACTTATTAAAACATTTATTCTTCCATCGACCTTTACAAATACATATATAAAACATTTATTTTTCAGAAAGACACACATTCACTGGATGGTGTCATCAGTGATGTCATGAGTGATGTCAATGACCATGTCATGAGTGATGTAATATGTGACATCATCAGCAGTGCATTGCAGGCGCGCAAGTTATAGTGAGTCCAACTAACTATAACGTGGGAATTTCAATGGTTTTATGTCCGTAAAATTTCCAGCTAACTATCACTGGTGTGAAACCTATGGTTTTTTCAGTGAAAAAAAATATATATATATATATTTTCCTAGAGGCTGCTTATTGTCTCTAGCTCATTCTTCTATTTAGGGTCATTCTATGCAGAAAGTCGTCATGGTTGTTTCGACTTCGCTAGCATGCCTCTTTCTGCAAAATAAAGAGATTGCTCAGTGGCTTTTCAGAGGCTCTGTGATCCACAGGACCTATACAGTGTTCTAGATTACTTCTACGATCACTTATAGCCTTGGTTATGCAATTTTTTGGCTTTTTCTTCTTGTCATGGGTATGGTCTCCTCACACTGTTGGTGTTTGTCTTCTCCTTGTCATGGGTGTTTTCTCTTCACATTGTAGTGTTTTTTTGTCTGTCCTGTGACTTCGTTCACACTTGTCACATATATACCAGGGTAAGATGCCTTTGAGGTCGAAACGTTGTTTCTCCTGTTGCATTCTTTGACATTGATCTGTCCGGTTGACTGCCATTCTGCTCCCATGGTCCTTAGGTGTACAGTTCTTCTACCCTGGTCCCTCCGCAGGACTTATGTGGCTGAGTGTGATACTTTTCCCCATTCGTTCTTTCTTTCTGGTCTCCTGGACCCGGTTTATTCTATTTCTACATTCTTTGGTAGTCTCAGTTCGCAGTCCCTCCGGGGATGTTATGGCTTGGGTATCTGATTATATGTAAGGAATCTGTGGCAAGATGTCTCTATCAGATGAAAAAGTTACTTCCCTTCAGTAACTCTGTATCTGGTAGAGACAGGATCTAGCCACAGATTACTTACACCACTCCCATCCTCCCACACTGCAAACTATTTGTTAGAAATGGAATCTCTGGTTGGCTAAGGCTTGCGCCAAAGCCAGGCAGAGACCACCACTCTAGTCGGGGCAAGGGAGTTACACACCAAGATAACCCCTGCTCACCCCCTTTGTAGCTTGGCACGAACAGTCCGGCTTATCCCGGTTGGCAATGTGTAAAGTGTTTGCGCAACACACACAGCAGCAACCCACTAGGCACACCACAAAAGTAACTCCTCACAAGGTTATATCAAAAATAGCCTTTGTATTATCATATAACACAAGATCATAATCACACAATATACACTGTGTCAACTGGCACTGGGCAGTATCTACAAGGATTATATACACATGACAGGGCCACAGGGACCACCGTACGAATCATCACTTAGAAGAAATAGTAAAAGTAACATTTATCGTACGCGTAGGCCACAACCAGTGATTACTGGTACAATAATGACCTTAGCATTATCACATTAGCATTAGGTATAAAACATATCCTGCATAAATCTCAGGGGCATAAATACATTATGCATAAGCACCATAGCATTACATTAGGCATCACAAGCGCACCTTAGGAAATAAACTTGCATAAAAAACAGTGTGCCCCAATCGGGGGCACAACGCACTGAACCTGGCCCCAGGCCAACTGGCTCTCACAGAGGCTCAAATGTTCAGAATGTCCGGGCTGGCTGCGCATGCAGCAAAAGCAGAAGCCGCAATTACTTAAGCCTAAACGTGGCAGCTGCCCACTAATTGTTTGGCAGCTGTAAAATCAACAGGATGGGCACAGGCATTCACTGTGCTCTCTGTCCCTCACTAGGACTCTAACAGAAAATGGTCCAGAGGAAAAGAATGGGGCTGGCACCACTGTGCCTCACAAAGGAAAACCCCCAAGTCCCACTCCGGGACTTCGCAAAATAAAGGCCCCAAAAATGTTGCAGCTGCCCACTGTTATGCGGGGCAGCTGGAGGAAACCAACAAGCACTGCCACTCTTGGTGCCTCGGGAGAGCGCCCCCATGGGGAAGGCACCGACAATGTATCTTGATCAAACCCCCTCAAATGTACTACACAACCCCACTCACCGGGCTCTGCAGGCTTCCTCCCACTCGCGCTGGCAACTCCGCTCTGGGCAGGACTCTGTGCCTCCTCCGGTCTCATCTGTGGCTGTGTGGTTTATTTACTACACCTAGGACCCAGGACTTCTGCTGGGACTCTGTGGTGGGCGTGGCAACACGTGGGGCTCTCCCCTCTCCACACGGGGAGGTCCCGCTCACCCCGCCGCGCTCCTCTCTCTCCGGGCACTGGAGCGCGGGGTGGGCTCCCGTCCGCTTCCTGCTTCTCTTGTGGCATGCGGGGCTCTCCCTTCTTCACGGGAGCCCCGCTGTTCCGGGCTGCTACTTCCGCTTTCTCTCTTCCTGCAGCCCCGCCCATGTCCCAACACAGGTTGCCTGGCTTCCTGTCCAAGCCAGGCTGCGGCGGTGATTTCGGCGATTCCTTTCTTCTTTCTCGTGTCCATGCGGGGTGGGCACCCGCTGCTGAATTAAAACGAATGCGGGATGAGCATCCCCTTTATCAGTAGGCAGGCAACCTGGGGTGGGCTCCCGCTGATGGCGGCAAAGAATGCGGGGTGGGTACTCGCGCCGGTTACACCACAAAAGAAATCTAAGTACACGAGGTGAGCTTCCCACATTGTGCAGGGGAATCCACACGCTCGGATTCCCACCAGAAGCTCTGGCAGCCCAGCACTGGAGGGCACACACGCTCCGCTCCTTCAGGGAAAACAAGATACAGCGCCCAGCCTGTCTCCCACCTGGCACAAACAGGGAGCAGGCATCCCTTACTTTCCAGGGGTGCGTAAGCAGGAATAACAAGTTCTTGGGGCTGGGGACACCCAAGTAGAGTGCAGCAAGGCAGGCCAGCACGCAGGGACCCCCCAGAAGCAGCAGCTGGGTCCCGCGGCGGTTCCTCCTGGTAACGGGTCCCCTCAAAGTCCGCACAACACTTTCATGGGGTCACAGCCCCTGCATTTATACTGCATATCCTTTGTGTGACAGCACAGGTTTTAGGGATACCAATTAGAACTGGGTAGCTTTGGAGCAACCTATGACCCTGCTCGCAGGCAGGTCGCTCCCCACGCTGCTGCACAGCTCTGCCTGCATTGTTTTTGCCTAATCTTGTATTTTTCCCCTGTGCCTAACTTGCTTTCTTGCCCAGACTTGTTTTTATTTCTCTGTGCCTGTACTTGTTTTCTTGCCTAAACTTGTTTTTCCTTCCTGTGCCCAGTTCTCCCGCAGCCCCGCCCATTTTTCCCGCCCCTGCGGCCACGCCCACCTGCAATCCCATTCGCTGCCCCGCTCCCAGCTGCTCCTCCCTCCCACACCCCTTTATATGGAAGCCGCTCAGCAGGAGTGCCTCTGGCGCACCTAAGGCAAGCCCGTCTGTGCCTGGACAGCGCCCAGCGCCAGGACCCCTGCCTGGACACCACGAACGCCACGATGCCCGACACCGCTACAATGCCAGAACCCTCCACGCACTCAACACCGGATGATCACACACCTGCTTCCTGGGCTCTGAAGCGAACCCACGGAACTTTCACCTGCCGGAACTGCAGCTTCACAAGCATCCGCCCCACCATGCTGCCGACCAGGAAAGAACCCAACCACCTCAGATGCATCCTTCTCAACACACGCTCCACCCGAAAACATGCCTTTGAACTCTGGGACCTACTCGACTCAACCTCCCCAGATGTCTCCTTCCTGACTGAGACCTGGCTGACCCCCGCCTCTGCACCCGACCTAGCTATAGCCCTCCCAGAAGGCTGCAAGATAACTCGCAAAGACTACACCAATAGAGTGGGAGGAGGAATCGCCATCGTCCCCAGGAACACTCTCAGAGTCTCGACCAACACCGACGACCCCCTCAGCACCGCCAAACTCCTGCACTTCCAGATCCACACCGACCCCCAACACCACCCTCAGAGGACCCTCCTCTACAGACCGCCCGGACCCAGACCACAGTTCAGCGACTCCATCGCCGACTTAGTCTGCACACACGCTCTCGCCTCCAGGGACTACATCCTCCTCGGGGACCTGAACTTCCACCTCGAACAATGACAACACCAACTCCACCACCCTGATTGACAACCTAGCCAACCTCGGACTCAGACAACTCGTCACAACACCCACCCACTCCGCCGGACACATGCTTGACCCCATCTTCTCCGCAAGCCCCCACGTCTCCTTAAACCATACCACCGAACTCCACTGGACCGACCATCGCTGCATCCACTTCACCTTCAAGAAACCCACCACGCACCACCGCACCCAACAGATGCCTCACCACTGCTGGAGCAAATTCACCGAAGACCAGCTAACCACCACCCTCGCCCAGAGCCCACAGACCATACCGACCCTGACACCGCTGCCCGCAACCTCAGACAGTGGATCAACGACTGCGCCAACACCCTCGGCCTGATCAAGAAACCCTCCAACAATCATACCAACAAGAAAGCCAGCTGGTTCACTGAAGACCTCCGGGCCTCCAAGCAAACCTGCCGAAAGCTGGAGATCTGGCTCTGTGAACGAACACCGGAGTGCCACGCCGCTCACAAGAATGCCACCCGCAGACACCCATCACCTCATCAAATCCGCCAAAGGGCCTCCTTCAAAGACCGCATAGACAACAACGCGCACAACAGCAAAGAGCTCTTCAACATAGTGAAGGAACTCTCCAACACCAACGATGTCCCACCCTCGCAAGACCTGTGCGACTCGCTGGCCACCTTCTTCCACCGCAAGATGACAGATATCCAGGACAGTTTCAACGCCACGACCGCCCCGAGAACCACTGAGACCTCCGCCCCCACGACCACCAACCGCCTGCTCTACTGGACCAACATCAACGACGATGAAACCATCAAAATCATGAACACCATCCACTCCGGATCTCCGTCAGATCCATGCCCACACCACATCTTCAACAAAGCCAGCACATCCATTGCACCCCATCTGCGGAAAGTCATCAACACCTCCTTCGAGACAGCAACCTTCCCGGAGTGCTGGAAGCACGCCGAGATCAACGCCTTACTCAAGAAACCCAAGGAGGACCCCAAGGACCTCAAGAACTTCCGGCCCATCTCCCTGCTCCCGTTCCCGGCAAAGGTCATTGAGAAGACCGTCAACGAACAACTGACCCGCTACCTCGAGGAGAACAACATCCTGGACCCTTCCCAGTCCGGGTTCCGCAGCAACCATAGCACGGAGACTGCCCTCATTGCCACAACCGATGACATCAAGTCCCTGCTGGACAACGGAGAAACGGCGGCCCTCATCCTCCTGGACCTGGCAGCCGCCTTCGACACGGTCCGTCACCACACACTACGAACATGCCTCCACAATGCTGGGATCCAAGAGAAGGCCCTGGACTGGACCACCTCATTCCTTTATGGCAGAGCACAGAGCGTCCGCCCCTCCCCCCCCCCCTCTTCCGCTCCGAAGCCACCGAGATCTGTGGCATACCCCAGGGCTCATCCCAACTCTGTTGAACATCTACTTGGCACCGCTCGCCCACGTCGCCCATCGGCACGACCTCAACATCCTCTCCTACGCCGATGACACCCAGCTGAGACTCCTCACCAAGAACCCCCACACCGCCAAAACCAACCTTCATCAAGGAATGAAGGGCGTTGCTGAATGGATGAGGAACAGCCGACTGAAGCTGAACTCTGACAAGACTGAAGTCCTCATCCTCGGATCCAACCCTTCGGCCTGGGATGACTCCTGGTGGCCGACCGTACTGGGAACTGCTCCAACACCCACCAACCACGCACGCAACCTAGTGGTCATGCTCGACTCCACACTCTCCATGACTAAACAGGTCAACGCCGTCTCCTCCTCCTGCTTCAACACCCTCTGCATGCTCCGTAGGATCTACAAGTAGATCCCCACTGAAACGAGAAGAACAGTCACCCAGGCCCTTGTCAGCAGTAGGTTGGACTATAGAAACGCCATCTACGCAGGAGCCTCGGTCAAACTCATGAGACGGCTCCAACGCATCCAGAACGCCTCTGCACGCCTGATCCTCGACATCCCTCGCCGCAGCCACCTCACACCCCACTTGAGACACCTGCACTGGCTCCCGGTCAACAAGAGGATAACCTTCAAGCTCCTCACCCACGCACACAAGGCACTCCACAACACCGGACCAACGTACCTCAACAGACGACTCAGCTTCTACACCCCCACTGGCCAGCTCCGCTCCGCCGACCTCGCTACAGTCCCCCGCTTCCGAAGAGGGACCTCAGGCGGCAGATCGTTCTCCCACCTCGCCGCAAAGACCTGGAACACCCTCCCCATCCACCTACGGCAGACCCAAGACCTGCTGACCTTCAGAAAGCTCAAGACCTGGCTTTTCGAGCGGTAGCAGCATTCCCCACCCCAGCGCCTTGAGACCCTCACGGGTGAGTAGTGCGCTTTATGAATGAAGTGATTGATTTGTTTTGCTCAGCTCCTCTCTCCTTTGTTAGGTGGGGGCTCAGGGATCAGACGCACCACAGGGGGCGGAGCCGGCATTGTGGAGGGAATGCACAGTCCTATTCAGGTACCAGGTGCAACTCCTCCCTTTCATCTACATGCAGACTCATCCTGGCTCCTGGAGCCACCCACACCATCCAGCACCTGTCAATCACAAGCCAGACATGCAATTCACATCAGGCAGGCAGACACACAGCACACAGAAATGCCTACTTCTAAAGGTGGCATTTCTCCACCAGTCACCATACATCTGCGCGCACCATTGCGCAGCATTAATTCTCACGAGTTTGCACATACTAAACTCTGCACTCCTCTCAGACCAGGAATTACCAGGGACACACATATCCCCCATGCATTCTAATGGGCGGGCAGGCCAATCTCACCACGCACTCAGAGCGTGCAAGCACTTTACACTGGCCCACAGTGCTAAAGTGCGCAGAGGCCAACAACTACCAAATTCAGGTCACAGAAAAGGCAACAAGTTTAGGGGTGAACCTGCCAAAAGGGCCAAGCCCAAAACTTTATTTTTCTCATATTGAGCCTGATAGTGGGATAATTCTCCTTGCAGATATCCTTGTTGTGTTGCAGGTCTTTCCTGCCTCATATCTGGATATTCCTTCATCCAGTAATAATGTATTCCTGGAGGTTATGTCTATCTCGTTGGAGGATTATCAGGACATTGCTATTGCTGCTTTCTGCCCTGAGTGTTCTTTGGTCTCTTCCATTTGTTGGCTGTTTCTCATGGAATTTTGAATTCAGTAGATGTGACACTTTGTATCTGTGATCTTGGCTCACTGTTCCAATAAGCAGTTTCTATATATGGCTCCACATTTGAGCACAGACCATAGTAACAGAAGAAACTGGCGTCAGCGAGGGAGGTATATGGACTCCACTGATGTCACATCCTGAGGACAAAGTCGCTGCAGAGTCGCTCAGTGGCCTCTGCTGGCGGGCCGACGTACTGTGGGGAAATAAGTTTTCGGATCCAGTCTGGCTCCTGGAGCTGATTCTAAGTAAGGAATCTGCAGCTAGATCCTGTCTTTACCAGATACAGCATTACCAAAGATAAGTCGCTTGTTCTTTACTTCCTTGTTGGCATATTACAAAGACATTGCACAGGGAAACAACTCTAATAGTCAGGAGGCCTCCTCAATATAATTTTTCCTAACTGCACAAATTTAACTCATGTCATTCTGAGTCTTGACAGCACAATGGCATAAACCACACATGCAGATGCACAAAGTTTAATAGGTTCATTATTACAGGTCTTGGAGGAGAGGGGCGACATGACCTTACAGAGGCTTCACCTCTTGTGAGTCGGGCCCCTTACCAATGCTCTGCAGTGGTAATACATAGTATTTTTTACTCCATAGCATCATATACATGACCTCTGTTAAGACTTTTGGATCCTTAATAACTTTGGTTAACAGTCGGCCAAGGAACATGCAATGACAGCCCTGATATGGATGCTGACAGCCCTGTGATATGAAGTGCAGCCTAAAGCATGCACAGTGCAATGGGAGAACATCAACCAAAACGAGGGACAGAGGTAGGGGATGGAAGGAGTCAACCAGATTGGGGTGAAGTGGGTCCGAGCATGGCAGGGCGAGGAGAGCAGAGCAGCAGTTGGACAAGAGTGCTGAGGGAGCCGAGGGCATTGGAGGGGCCGAGCAGCAGCACCAGCTGGGCCGGGCTGCACATGCGCGCTGCCTTGGCTCACCCAAAACAAGCATTTGCAATGCAATAGGTCTCGCATTTATTGGAGTTGGAGCTATTGACATTGTAAATGGCAATGTTTTTTAGTTCTATTTTGTAAGTGGAGTGATAATTTAAAGAAAGAAGTGCACACTATACCATTCTAAAAGCTTCTATAGCAACTGTACAGTAAAGCTAAGGCTATGTTAACCTAAAGGGGTGTAAATGGGTGAATACAAATACATAAAGGATCTTAAAATGTTGTAATTCTGGCTCACTTCTATTGTCCTGACTGGACAGAAGCACCAGGACACACGGTCTGTGAGAGCAAAACTCAGGAGTGGAGGGACCCGTGGAGTCTTGGGGGACAAAGGATTCAGCTGGTAATCAAAGCCCTAGTGTTTCAGCAGAAGCCCCTCCAGTCCAGTCTATAAGACGAGAGATGGGGGGCCTGGGTATCCGAGAATGAAGCAGATAAACAAAGAGGCCAACCAGTGAATGTGCATGAGATTGACCACTGTTTTTTTTTTCATTTAAAATGACCCTTCCACAGAGGTGCAGGCAATTAAATGGACAGGTGGGTAGAACTCTGCTGCCCTCACGTCCAAGGGTAATCCTAGTAGGAAAAGGCCAAAGAAAGAAAGAGCTCAAGCGACAAGCTATCGCCAAAAGGAGAGGCCAAGACTTGAATGTGCAAAGAGCACACCCACCCCCTGCAATGAACCATGACATGGGCACCTGTCTAGCAGCTCTCTAGCATCTCCAGTACTAAAGCCTACAATTCCACACAGCACACCTGCGCCCCTTTTTCTTAGACCTCAAACATTGGGCATTCATTATGCTGGATATCTAAAGGGGGTGTTACCTTTCACAGGAGCAGTTTCAGTATCCCGGTGGGGCCCGTTGCTCAGCCACACGGCAGATAGGCGTGTTTCAAGGAGAACCGGTGCAGGACGGCAGAGTCGGAGCTCCCTTCAGTGCAGCAGGTGCAGTGGTACAGGTGCTGAGGGGTTTGCAGGACTCACTGCGCAGGCTTTAACTATCATATAGGGCAAAGTTTGGGGGGGGGGGTGGCATAACAAAAAAGAGCTTCCGACTGAGGAGCCAGGTCTTAAAATAACGTGTTTTATTCTCGGCGTCCGCTCAACTTCCATGGATTCTCTGCAAATCTGCTCGTGCCCACCAAAAATGAAGGTGTCTTTGTATAACGTAACTGGTGCTCATGTAAAGGGACGAGTGTGCGCGATATAAAACATTCAAAAAACAGTACCCCGTTCAGGTGTAATGTTAAATGTTGTACTATATATCTGGATGCAATGACAGAAGCAGGTGGCACACTATGCTAAGCACGGATTGTTATGCATGTTTTAAGCCACGCCCTAATTACATCGGCTACGCCCCTTTGCCCACCCCCCCCCCCCCCACCCCCCCCCTCCCCCCAACTCATACCCTTTTTTCACCCCGCTTAAAGCCCTTACGAGAGCAGGTGCATGTGTCTTCGAGAAAGGGTGCAAGTGCGGCTACGAGGGTGTTCAGGTGTATGCTGCATGATGTTGGGTGCATGTTACCTCAGGGTAACAAAGTTGTTATGGTCATGGTGTCAACATGGGAAATAACCCTCATTTCTACTGGTTGGACAGCAACGTACAGCCCTAGCATGGGTGCACTGGGCTCATGAGACTTCCCAGGTGTGGCGCCCCCCTCTCCTACTCTGCCGTTTGTTGCTTGGTGGCGCAGCTAAAAGGCCCAGCTTTGGCTGGACGTTTCAGTTCGATTTCCAGGAAGGGCATCATCTATGCTTCGGTGACCCTGATTTCCGAGGCTAATTACTGCATCTCTTCCAGGCACGCGCCGCCGCGTTCTACTCTGGTGCGCTCCGGCCCACTCCCTGGACAGTGGCCAGCTCACCACGCACACGCAATTAGAATTCTGCTCCACTCCCTCGCACTCTGTGACTGAGCTTTCGAGCCCACGCCCTTGTCGAAGAATGCCTGTAGTGGCGTTTGCACGACGTGAAAACAGATTACAGACCCATACATTTGTGCTGAGCAGATTAACAAAAGAAGAAAGAACTAATAGTTGGATGCTGAGCTACACATAGCAATTGTGTTGAAGTGTTTGTTTTTCTAAACTGGAATGCTTTAACGTGGATGTACAATTTGTATTGGGGATAAAGAAAGACTGACTTCATGTGTAAGAGATGCACACAAAGAGAAAATGAATGAGGGAGAGAGAAGGGGCTACAATGGAATGACACAGTAAAGTCTGCAGTTAGCAGCCAGCCTGTTTATCACCGCCACGCGCCTCGTGAAGAGCGCCGTGCGGCCCTCTGCAGACTCCCCCTGCATTCCAGCAGGCGCGCCTCGCGATCCGGTCTGCATTGGCATGTTGTGGAGACAAGACCTGGCCGCGCGCACAACGTTATCCTATGGGGAAACGCTGCGCACGGCCAGGTCTTGTCTCACTTTGTCGGTCTCAGACTGCTGAGACGACTATAGTTCTCGCTTGCGAGAACGCGCTTTCAGCGCATTCGTCTTAGGCGAGACCTAAAAAGGAAGATTCCAAAGGAAAGTGTGTTTGAAACACAACAAATCAATGCTGCGTCTTCAAAAAACAGTTAATGTTTTATCAACTGAACCGTAAGTAACTCATGATAGAAGTTTAAAAACGCAAAATAAAAAACATGTTAGACAAGTTACTGAACTATGCTACAATGGCAATAACAGGGAACGGAATCTTATTAATGTCCAAACTTGTGGTAAAAGAGTGCAGTGAAGGATACATTGGTTCGGGTCTTCGGCAGGCTGATAAATTAGTAATCCAAGGGGGTTGGTGGGGGGGGGGGGTTAAGTACTATAAGGCATCAAGATAAGCATGCTGTGTTCAGCCGTGAGGTGGAACGATCACAGACCTATTGCATGGCATGGCATGAAATAACAAGCAGCAAAAGGACTGGTGGAAGGTCACGGACAGCATGGAGAGATTAAGTGAACTAACACCGAAGACACGAGCAGCTGGGATCAGCGACAGGTGCAGAAGCTGAACAAATGCCTTATTGCAATCACTTTTTTGCATGACATTGGTGAACTAGAGACTACTCTCCCTTTGTATCCAACCCACTTCCTGTCAAACTGGTTCTTATAATGTGCATTCTTTCTCTTGACAGTTGTCAGCTTTTCACATGGGATTGCTCTTTATGCTTCCCACATTCTTCTCTAACCTACATATATCTAAGGAGGAAGAGAGAGTATACTGGTTAGAACAATGATGTGTTCTTAGGGCCAGATGTAGGTAGGCTTTTACCGGTCGTAACGGCCGAAAAATCCGCCGTTACAGACCGGTAAAATCCTTTTCCTATGTAGGAGGCTTTTTTACCGATTCGGTAAATAACTAATCGTTATTTACTGATTCGGTATTTACAGAATCATCATTTACCAATTCGGTATTTACCAGATCGGTAAATGAGATGTAGGAAGCACTGTAAACAGTGCTTCTGGGCTTTAAGAATTCATTGTTTACCATCAACTATTAGTTGGTGGTAAATAAGGAATTCCTATGTAAATGCATAAATGCATTTAAACCTGTGACATGTGACAGACTTACATGCCCTTAGGGCATGTATGTATGCCACATGTGCACACCTGCACTAATCGGGGGTGCAACAGGGTGTCAAAGTGACACCCTGCCACCCTTGACTTTTGCCCAATTTTACAGAATCGGTAATTACCAATTCGGTAATTGACATTCATCCAGGCCCATAGGAATGAATGGCAAATACCGTATCGGTAATTACTGATTCGGTAAATACTGAATCTTAATGATTCGGTACTTTTTTACCGATTAATTACCTACATTGCATTTACCGATTCGAAAATACCGAATCTGTAAAATTCGGTATTTTAGAATCTGTAAATTAAAATTACCTAAATCTAGCCCTTAGTTGCTTCTTTAATAAGGCTAAGGAGTACTATATTGATGATCAGCTTTTTATTGGTTTCTCCTTTATGAAGGGAAAGGCAATCCAGAAGCTATCCTTTTTCCAATGAAGTGTCCTCTGCCATGTTATAACTTTCCCATGTAATTCCATGACTCAAACTAATATCATTTTATTTGGGGGGGGCGGGGGGGGGGGGATGCGTTGGTACAACTTCCAAAGATGAGGTATCTGTGAGTAAAAGTATATATCAAAGAATATGCTATTTTATTTTTCTTTGATAACACTTTTTTGGTGAATACTTTTACCTACCTACCGATTCCTCACTGCCTGCCCACTTCCTCGTTCTCGGATGTGAACGTTTGGTAATTAATAAGATCCCTAGTTGGATTTGACCACGGCTAGTCATCACATCAATATTGCCAATCCTATTTCTGCTTCTGAGGGCGTGCATAAAAGGAGGGGTGGTGTGTATAGGCAGGTCTACTTTGTCCTGTCTGGGGTGGATGGAGTAGCAGGCTGGGCCGATGGAGCAGTCTAGCGGTTCATATCTATTGCAGGTTTTTATAGATCCTTTCTGGCACCTGGGAAGATTGAAACCGTGTAGATTCCGTGGGTAGATTGAGTATCCACCAAAAAGTGCATTGCTGTAAACATTTAAGTTGCTAATTTTGTCTTGCTTTTGTCTTTTTTTGTAATCCCATTTTGGCCTTTAGTGTTACATATATTTCGGTTTATGTAAATTCTTCAAGGTCGTAGTATTCTTTCATGTGACCTTCAACAGTTATGACCATTGCAGTCATCTCCCATAAAATAAATGTAATGTCCCAATTCCCTGAGACAAGGCTGCAGTGCGGAAACATTTTAGGAAATATTAGTATTGATATCTCGGCAGTCTGGATGATGTAGCATACTTGGTGGCAGCTGAGGCTATTGGCTGGGTTATAGGCTTAGGCACATCAGTGGTGCTGGATCTATGAGTGTAGTTTGTGTCCTAGAGAACTTAATCAGTGGACTGAAATCAGCTATGGAAGGAACAAGGTCACAAAGACCAGCATGTTATCTCCCTCTTTTTCATGGACCCCAAAGACCCAAACATGGTTTTTTCTACTCTGGTCTTCCAGCTCCGTTACCTTTCTCTCCTAATTCCAAACTTCATTGCCCTAATCCGGTATAACCAGTAGCTTATCCTTTATCTCTTCAAGTTGTTTGTCTGCTTTCTTCATTCGAGCTATGAATACCAACTACAAAAAACAAACGTAGCCTCATCAAAACTGCCCTAACTTCGGGCTAAGCCACCCTGCTGTATGAGAGCTTGCTTCTTATTGCAGGCCGATCAAATATCCTAGCATTCCACCAATGGGACGCAACAGGTATATAGTTAAAAAGAATGGGATGTCCTCACACCCCTTCTCCTCTCCACCAGGTGTCATTCTATGATCATTAGCTATCCTGCGCTCACCAAAGCATCCTCTAATGGATGAAGGTCCTCGTCAGCAGACTGAGGTAAGGAATACAGAAAATCAGAGGGATCTTGTAAAACTCCCTGTCATCTACCAAAGTAGCACTCTAGATTATTTAAAGGTGGTGAAGGGATGGTTAAAATATTGATAGGACATTTAAGATCTATTTATGCCACTCATGTCCTACTTAGGTCGATATGTTTCACTCAAGTGGTCCGGGTCCTTTCTTCACGACCAAACAACCCTATGTGACCCTGTATAGTTCCCTAGTCAGTAATGATCATACATGCACTCTGTACACACACATACAATACCAGAATACTAATCTCTGGTTACTGGAATCAGGAGGCTTTTCCTTCTTAGTGAGGGGGCCTATGGGAGACACACAAAGACATTTATAATATTGACATCACTGAAGCACATAAATGATAAATTCGAAAATCATAATGAAGAGACCAACAATAACATAAACGTATGGTTGCCAGGATAACTTTACACACTTTATAAGAACCGAGGGCAGGCCATGGTCAGCCATTCCCCTGTGAGAATAATGTGCTGTTATGGTGTTCACAACACACTGTAAGAATGTTATGTTTTTGTAGGCCCAACATCCCACTCATACTCAAATCACAAAGGTGAATGCCAAAACCCAGCTGTTCCATGTATATAATAATACTCACCCTAACATGCGGTTTTAACACTTAATGGAGGAGCGGAGTAAGTGGGCCTTGTAGTCACATGCTGCAATCAGGCACAAAGAGAGAAAGCAGTAATTAGGTCATAAGTCCCAGAGACCACTTGGAGTCTCTAGCCGGTGCTCCAAACCCAACTTACTTCGTCCAATGTCAGCCCTGATGGATCACCTATCTCATTGCTCCACTCTCCTCCCAATGCTACCACAACTAGTAGCCCGCGCTCGAAGAGGGGCGCTAACAGGGACACTCATTAATTGCCCCCACGGCTTGACTGATAGGAAGTGTAGTTAAAGATACTATTGCCACAACTCCGAGGATGTCACAGGTATTCGAGTGTCATTCACGTAAGAGTGGAAAACACGGCATGTGAAGAGAATACACCCTACATCTGTGTGGGTGGAGAAATGTCTGTTGTAATTCCATGAGAATATAAATCTTGGTTGAAAAAAAGAGAACAGCTGTGGCGATCACTGCTAGTGTCCGCAGCGCGCATGATGGGAACTGTGGTTTCATACTACCTCTGCATCTTGATGTGGAAACATGTTGGAGTGACAATCACTGGAAAGTATCTAAAACAAAAGCTATAGATCTCATATGTCGTATCATATATTTTAACCATCCTTTCACCACCTTTGAATAAATCACCTTTTGGTAAGTGACAGGGATTTTTATTCGATCCCTATTCCTTCTGTCAGTCTGCTGAAGAGGGCCTGCTGCACATTAGATGATGCTTTGGTCAGCGTGGGATGACTGATAATGAAGCATGACACCCAGGATGTGTGTGAGGCCATTGCATTCTTTTTATATACCTGTTGGGTCCCATAAATGAAGTGCTAGGATATTAGATCCACCTGCAATAAGAGATAATCTTTCATATGGCAGGATGATTCAGCCCGGAGTTAGGGCTGTTTTGATGAGGGTACTTTCTTTTTTTGGTGCTTCGTTGTTGTAAGGGAGAGCACAAACGTTTACGCTACAAACCTCTCTGCTTCCCCCGGCCGTACAAAATTGAGTAGGCATAGGTGTTGTGTGTAGTTATCAGATCAGAGGCCTCTGGTCTCCGGCGGAGTCTGAGCTCCATATCAACCTTCTGGAGCTCCGGGCGATTTGTTTTGCACTGTAAGCATACCTTCCTTCTGTCAGAGGAAGAGGAGTGCAGGAGTTCACGGACAACACCACTGCCATGTGGTACAGTAACCAACAGGGCGGTGGGGTCGTGGACCCTGTGTCAGGAGGCTCTTCGCCTCTGGACATGGCTGAAACATCAGGGCATGCCCCTGGTGGTTCAACACCTGGCAGGTTCCCTGAACGTCAGGGCGGACAAACTCAGCCGCCGTTACATGATGGATCACGAATGGCGTCTTCACTAAGAAGTGGTACAAGGTCTCTTTCAGCAGGTGGGAGAACTTTGGTTACATCTGTTCGCCATCGAAGAAAACATGCAGTTTCAGCAGTTCCACACATTGGAATTTCCAAGGCAGCACTCGCTCGGCAACACTTTGTCGTGAGTGGACTTTCGGTCGTCTATATACCTTTCCCCCTATACCACTTCTGCCCAGAGTGCTGAAGAAGATCAAGCGCGACCGGGCCCAAGTCATTGTTGTAGCTCCGGACTGGGCACGAAGAGTCTTGTATCCCGAGCTCTTGAACATGGCCATCGATCATCCGACCAGACTGCCTCTTCGGGAGTATCTTCTGTCGCTGCAGCAGGGGACGGTCCTCCACCTGAATCTGTCCAGCCGCCACCTCCTTGCATGGAGATTGAGCAGCGCCAGTTGACAGCTTTTGACCTTCCTCCCGAAGTCTGTAATGTTATGTTGGCAGCCAGGCTTCCCTCCACTAAAATGGTATACACCTGTAGATGGAACAAATTTGTGGCATGGTGCACAGCAAAGGTTGTGGATCCCCTTTCTGCCCCTCTTTCAGAGGTTCCTCTCTTCATTCTTTCTTTGGCCCAGCAGAGCTCTGCACTGGGCACCCTTAAAGGCTATATTTTGTCCGTTTCGGCCTTTCTTTGCTTTGCTGATCAGCCTTTTCTTTTCAAGTACCCTATTGTAAATAGATTTCTTAAGGGAATCACTCACCTCTTTCCTCCTAATCCTTTCATAATGCCCCAGTGGGACTTGAATTTGGTTGTAACTTACCTTATGTGTTCTCCTTTTGAGATGCTGCTTAATTGTCCTCTCAGACTCTTGACCTTCAAGACTGCTTTTCTGGATGCCATCATCTCTGCTTGCAGGGTGAGTTAGCTTCAGGCTCTATCTTCTAAACCTCATTTCCTTGCTTTCCATCCGTACAAGGTTGTCCTTCAAACTAGACCTTTTCTTCCAAAAGTGGTTTCCTCTTTCCACATAGGACAGGCCATCACTTTGCCCACTTTCTTTCCACCCCCGCCTACTTCCGAGGACGAGGAGAGACTCCACCGTCTGGATCCAAAACTTATGTTATAATTTTATTTGGCTCGCACAAAACCATTCGGGCGGACGGTCAACTCTTTGTTGACAATATGGGCGCCAAGAAAGGTCGGCCCGTGCTTGCTTTAAAATCTGCTATTCCTTGTTAAAAAAAAAAACACCTCTGGTAGTACTGCGCACCCATTCCACTAGGGCGACGGCAATCACTACTGCTTTGGGATGTGGAGTCCCCCTCAGTGATATCTGCCAGGCAGCCACTTGGGCATCCCTGCACACTTAAACTAAACATTACTGCCTGGATAGTCCAGTCTGGAGTGACTGCTTTTTTGGCCGTTCAGTTCTCAGTTCTCCAGGACTTTCTGTTGTGAACTTAGTTTGCAGAACCACCTCCGGGGTTCGTATTGCTGGGGTATCTATTCTAAGGTAAGGAATCTATAACTAATAATCTCTTTCAGATGAACAAGTTACTTTCCTTCAGTAACGATAAATCTGTAAGAAACCTATATTAGTTATAGATTCCTTACCCGCAGGTGTTGGGGTCTAAATCGATACCGCAACATCATCCCGGCGATCACTACGAAGAACACAGAGTCCAACTACGCCACCTACTGACACGCAGGGGCACTGCTGACAAAAAACACGTGGAGATAATTCTAAGGTAAGGAATCTATAACTAATATCTATCTCTTACAGATATATCGTTACCGAAGGTGAGTAACATGTTCATCAATTACGTAGGATTTGTTTTTTCATATTTTCCTACTTCGGGCGCACCCCTCCAAACTTTTGACTTTTGAGAACTGCGTGCTAGCCATAATCATAGTCCTGCGCATGAAAGTACTCATACCTCCTAAACCACAACAGTTTACGTTCTAGACAAATCCATTCTCGATTATGGGTGATAAATATGATGGTTGTTGGATTCGCAAGATGGCTGCTTCTTCCAAAAACATAAAAACTTTTTAAAATCTTGACCTTTGAACCATGTTCAAGAGGTTTGCAGTGTACACTGAGGCAGACAAATAGTTTTTCTTCATAGGATAGAGGAGTATGACCCAATTAAACGTGTTGTCATCATTCTGTGATTTAATAAAAACGTGCCCAATTTTTCCTGACCAGTATGAAATCTAGAGAGGCACAATTTACTTTTTTTTTACTTGCGCTCCAAATACTGTATTAATGACCTTAGATCACACCCTCCAGCCCCTCTCCCTCCTCTCCCTTGTGCGTTGGCCCACCCCTAATTGAAGGAGCCATCCAGTAAAGAGCAAAAAAAAAAGTTCTCTTTTTCTTGAGGAGCACACAAAGATCTGGGGATGATAATGCGTTCCATTAATTCCTCCAGCTTCATTTACCGTTGTGCTATTTGTAGACTTGTAAACGTCCATCCTTACAGGAAGCTTTCGCCTTGGATTTTTCATTTTAAGTTCGAGAGGTGTAACTTATAATATAGCGGGTCAATAATATGAGCTGTTTTGAAGATGGGTCATGTGCAATACCAAATCAAACCCATAACCTTGAAGTCAAGATCAGAGTGATAATCATTGGCCTGCGTGCTATAGATTAAGCATGCGGCTGTACGGATTTTAGAGCTGAGCTTGGTTTTCGATTTACCGTGCTGTGGAATGGTTCTAAAATGCTAGCATCATACCTACATGTTAGGTCTTTCATTTTCACAGAGTAGAATTATTTGCCTTCTGTTTAATAACAAGAGATGTGGTGACAATTTTTGTGGCTTTTTTATTATAATGAAATATTTTATGCAAGGCCTGGTAGACCAATTTGTTTAAAATATATTTCTTTGAGAAAGACGTACCCAAATTCCTCAGCTACATACTCCTGTGCCTCCCCAATCCACTCGCCTATCAATTGAGCTCTAGAGGCAAAGCGATCACTCGAACTCTTGGGGCAGCATAACAGATCCTCTTCGCTAGGTGGGGAACAGAATTGGTACCAACACAACAGAACTGGCTACATACTATATGGGAAGTACTGGGGATGGGGAAGTTGACCGCTGTTGCCAAGCATCAACTCCCTCTCTTTGATAAGATGTGGCGACCGTGTATACAGTATCTATCAGATGAGTTTTATGAATTATCCTGCCCTCAATATACTCAAACTACGTTTGACATCCACAGATCACACTGCAAATTGCTTAAACATCAATACCCCACAAATCACTTGCACGTCTAACGCACACCCCCGTTCACCCCCGAACTTGACTCTTTATTGTCTCTCTGCTAAGCTCTACCATTTTACTTTTGTATGATACCTGCCTGATATATATTTTTTTCATTGTTACCACCGGCCGATGGATGTAGGTGGGTTATACTGTATCGTTCTTACTTGCTACATTACCAGTAAAACAGATTTAAATCAAAATATATTTAAATTTTTAGTCACTACCTCCTCCAGTGACGTATATTTCTCTGTATTCACTTTTCACCAAAACATTTGCTGCAAACCAGACTGTTTTCTATCTATTGTGGGACAATATTGAGCAATGGTGTCAACAATGGGTTGGAGGGACTAATCCTGGCTTGTTCTTGGATATTACTGGTACTGCCCTGGCTAAACCTAGTCTCCATTGCAATAAAAGGAAAAGGTGGGTAGTTAAAAGGTGCCAAATTGTCAACCACGCGAGAGACGCCCTTGAGGGCGATCGACAAGTAAACGCTATATGAGTAAAGTTTTTATTATCAAAATTGAATCTTTCATGCTTAGCCAGTGGTGGAAAGTGTAGCGTTCCAAAATGCAAAGAAGTGTAAAGTACAAAGCAAGAACTAATGCTAAATAGTTTTACATGACTAGTTAAGTAAGGAGCCAAATGTATGCTTGGTGTAAGGAGCAGATGTGTACCAGTGTAAACTGGTTCCAGTTAAGCACTAATAGAAGATCCTGCTAGTAGCACATTTTAACCATTATGTAACAACGGTATTTCGCCAAATATGTAGTGCACCATCTCTAGCTTACCTTATGTGGTTTAAAGCCACTCCGGACATGTTAACCGATTAAGAACTGCTAGATGCTGAGGCTTCTCAAACAAGCATTGGCAAAACCAGTAGGTCTTTCCTTTGGTTTATCAGACCATTAGGTTCGCATCTGACAGTGTGTTTAAAGTTTTCTTAAAACCTTTTCACAAAAATATTGAATATTGGGAGCCGGTGTGCACATATTGGTGTGTACATGCAGACCGTTATCTCTCAATATTTTTTTGGAATGGCTTTCTTATGAACATTAAAAGATGCAGCACGCCACTTCTGCTCCGGGCTGCCGCCACCGTCTAAAGCAATTTTCTGCAAGGCGGTGCCATACGCTTCCCAGGCTGGGGTGGCAAGGTTGCATAACACCTGGGGCACGCATTGCCAGGCGCGAAGTGAAGTGGTGAAAACGGACGGAGGAAGAACGGGCCGAACAAGGCGGGCGACCTAAACCCGGATGAAGTATCCGCCATCTTAACTACCCAGACCACACGTCTTTGCAATCACCGCCACGGGTGACTCCTGTGACCGGTGGTGAAGCTCCACAGCTTCGGGAGGTTGGATCGGGGCTCGGGAGGGAGCCTTGAGCTGCGGGATCCTGGCCAGCCTGCCAGTGATTGACGGAGGAGCAATCAGTACCAAAAAGCGAGAGTGCATCCACCATTTTGCTGCGTTGGAAGGTCGCAGGCCTCGTCTGGGCAGTGCTGACCGGCCGCTGGCGGAGGGCTCCAGCAGAGCAGAACTCAAACAGGTAGGGGGCTTCCTTCACGACTCGAGCTGTCTGCGGTCCAGTCTCCCTGCTGGCCTTTTGGGACCTGGTCCACAGTCTGGCGGCGGCACCCTCTGCCCTACTGCCTCCCACTGCCCGCATTGCCACACAGATCAAGTCCTCTACCGGCTGCCAGAGCGCAGCTCTCCATTCGAACCCCCAATTACAGGAGACTCTAATTGGGGCCTCCTGCACGCTGGCCCGTACCTTCTGCACCCCCAACTGACCTCTGGGCCTACAATAGCAAGCTGGCGCAGGGAGACAGACACCGCTGGTGGAAAACCCTGGGCGGAAGACGAGACCTTAAGCCACTTGGAGGGCCCAACATAACTCCTTCTCCCTGGTGAGAGCCGGCGAACTGACATAACATAGGGGGGGACCGGGTGGTGGGTCTGGGCCTCAGTTTACATATCCTATTGAGCCGTGCAGAATCCAGTACCGCATTGCCCCGCCAGGGTCTGTTTCTGTACACCTCCACCACCAGACTCACGGGAGCAGCTACTCCAACTGTTCACCAAGCTGGTCCCTTGAGCGCAGGGTCTGCAGCCCTGCACTGCCCTTCTCCAGACGCCGTAGTAGCCACCGCATTACAGCCCGCCTCGGAGATACCACCTTGTCTGCTGGGGGAGCTCCCGGGCCGCATTAGCTCCACGCTCCTAGAGGGACAACACTACAGGTCGACCTGCCAGGCCCCTTCTCTGTCTGTGGCCTTCACTCCCTAGAGGCAGATAGCTCCTGCAAGGCCTCCGAAACAGCACTCCACCTCACTGTGCCATTGGGACTGGTATTTTCCTGCTGCAAACCTGGTGACCGGGAACTAGGCCACGGCTGGGAGTTGACAACGGCTGGTGGGGCAACACCTTCTACGCGATCTACAGCGAAAGCCACCAGCAGTCACTGAATGTGACCCGTTAAGTTCGGGAAAGAGCCCTCAACAACCCCCTAAGACACTATGGTCATGGCCCTGTGGAACAAGGCAGGATCGGTACCGGCGCCTGACGCGACACTGGCGGCTGGAGGCCCCTCGGAGCCAGTTAAGCAATCCTCCAGGACTCTTTTCATGCAGGAACTTAAATCTGAAATAGGATCTCTGCGCACCGAGGTCCAGGCATGTGTCAAGGAGCTCCGGAAAGACGTAGGGGAGTTGGGTGGACCTTGAGAAGACCCTCGACACCCGTACCGAAGATCAGGAACACCTATGGCGGTGGCTCGCCACCCTGGAATAACAACACATCGATCTGCAGATCAAACAGGAGGATCTGGAAAATATGGGGCGCCGGAACATACAGGAGATTCCGATTGGGGTGGAAACACCAACATAATGACTTTTTGTGGCTGAACTACTTCACAACAGAGGCAATGACGACTCCTCGCCACCTGTCCTGTATCGCGCACATAATGTCTGGACTGCCTGGGAGGCCTAACCTCGTCCCGGATATCTTGACTCGGGTCCATTTTTTCACCAAGAAGGAGGCCATCCTCAAAACGGCTAGGGACAAATCTGAGATCCTGTGCAAGGGCGCGCCCATTCAGTTATTCCAAGATCTGGCCCCCATGACACTTCGACGCCGGAGAGACTTCCGACCCATCACAGACCAGCTCCGGCAGCTTTACATCCGCTACCAATTGGGACACCCCTTCGCTCTCATATTCCAGTGGCAGATCATACAGAGAGGCGGCCCAGTTACTTCAAAATCCCTGACACTCCCCCGGCATGTCCCACACGCAATCCTCAATAGGCCAGAGTCCCTTTGAAGCCACAGTGGACTACGGTTCGTCATGCCAGGCTTCCATCCTCCCGAGAGCTCTGCAGTTCATCCCAAAAAAAGCAGGACATAATCCATAAGATACCTTCTCCCCCAGGCTCGCAAACATCTGTCAACAAATAACTCAACCCTGTGCTTGTTGATCCAATAAATGTTCATCTTCTACCTCGGGGTGGATCCCCGACCATCACTTTGCAGCCGCTTCACCATTCCTTTCATCGCCCCAGAGACTCTTGTCAATCGAGGCCTAGCCTGTACTAAAGAGGCGTGGCCCTGGGCTCCGCTTTCAAGGTATAGATTTGTTCCACAACGCGATGACCAACCCCCACTCCTATTCCTGGGAGAGTGACATCTCTGGGACAGCCTGTGCCTATATGCCTGGCTAATCCCTGAACTGGAATAGGCCATGTTGGCCCTTAAACTATATGAATTGTTATGTTAGTCCTTATCCCTTCCCCCTCCTTTCCCTTCCCACCCATCCACATGGCGGGGGAGCCATATTGACACACGGAGTCCCCAGTAGTTACTGTGCTCCTCGGATCACCTGCCTGAGACGGCGCTTGATCTTGACGATAGGGGACCATGACTTCTGCACCCTGCCTGAAGATTATATCCCTTAATGTAAAGGGACTCAATTCCCCCAACAAGCGGTGCCAAATATGGAGATGCTTACTCTTGCTAAACCCTGTCACTGTTTTTTTTGCAGGAGACTCACCTTCTCAGGGCTGACGCCACGTGCATGTCACATCCACGCTTTCCTCTCCAGTTTTGGTCCTCGGCGCCCACTAGGACAACCGGGGTAGCTATCCTCTGCCGGGCGGGAATACACCAGGGTGACTCTAAGGTGATCCGTTGCACTGAGGGCAGGCTTCTTGAAGTGGTGGTCAAGTCGGGCCACGCGCACTCACCCTTTGCAACATCTACGCACCAAATCAGGGCCAAGACACTTTCTTGCGCAAGATCCTCCGAGAACATATAGCACTTGTGAACTCAGACCTAATAGTAGGGGGTGATTTCAATCTAGTGTGGAACGCAAACCTAGATCGCACCGGGGGCTCATTTCACAGGGTGGGCGCCATGTCGGCAGCAACGAAAAAATGCCTCACTGCTCTGGGTCTTAGACATTTGGCGGTACCACTCCCCGAGACCCGTGATTACTATTACTATTCCCACGCACACCGCTCCTATTCAGGCATTGATTATCTCTTTGTGTCACACTCTCTGGTTAAAGATCCGCTTTCAGCAACCATGTCTGATATCTCCATCTCTGACCATGCACATGTAGAATTACTCATCCAAGATCACTTTTCTCGCCCCAAGAGGCCTACTAGATGGCGATTTCCCCCTCACATCCTTAGAGATCCGGTGGACGGGGCAGAAATCCAGACCGCTACCGTCCTATTTTGAAACTAACAACCTCCCGGAGTTGCCGCTTCCAGTTCTATGGAGCGTGTTCAAAGCAACGATTCGCGGCACCCTCTATTGCCATTGCTCGGACGCGGGAGGCCCGCCTCTACGAGAACAAACTCACGTGCGAAATCAAAACTCTCGAGCAACTAGATCAGGAGCGCCCACTGGCAGTTCATTAGAGGCACTTGGTTATACTCTGGGGACAACTTAAGGCACAAAGAACTAACAAGGCCGAGCACGCTCTTCTCACGCTGCGACAGCGTTATTATGACGGAGGGGATAGGGTGGGTACCGTCTTGGCACGCCGTCTGAGATCACGCCCGACCAAAGCACACATTGCTAAACTAAAGCTAGAGGATGGGCCTTGGGTCACAACAGAACCCGCTAAAATCCAAGCATTTCAGCATTACTATGCGTCCCTGTATGCACGACATGTGCCTGCTGTGGGTCAAATATCGGCCACCTTAGAAGCCTGCGACTGGGACCCCCTGAGTGAGTACCACTCCAAACTATTGGAGGAACCCATTACATTAGAAGAATTAGCTAGCGCTCCTAAGGAACTTCCCCTCGGAAAAACACCGAGCCCCGATGGACTCCCAGTCTTGTTCTATTGCTCTTTCCTACCACAACTTCAATCTTATATGCTAGCCTTTTTAACTCTTTCACAGATACAAATGGGCCTTCCACGGATATGGCGATGGCTGAAATTGCTCTCATCGCGATGCCCGGGAAAGACCCTACGCTCTGCTCTTCCTTCCGCCCCATTACCCTGTTAAATACAGATCTCAAACTCTACACCAAAATCCTTGCCAAACGCCTTAGCACACACTTACCTGGCCTCATTGAACCTGATCAGGTGGGCTTTATTCAACAACTCCAAGGCGCAGACAACATGCGCCGAGTTGCGCACCTGATTGGGAAGGCAAAGCACTGGAAGATACCTGCGTGCTTGCTCTCGCTGGACCCTGAAAAAGCATTTGATCAGGTGGACTGGGGGTTCCTCCGCGCCGTCTTGCAGAAAGTAGGACTGGGCCCACAGATGATGGTGCGCATTATGGCTCCTTATATTTCACCGCTTGCCAGGGTATGAGTCAACGGACAACTTATACAATCTATCTCCATCCTTAGAGGTACCAGGCTGGGCTGCCCCTTGCCACCCCTATTGTTCGCCCTCATAATAGAGCCACTCGCTATTAAGATTCACCAGTCGCCCGATATCCCCGGACTCACCCTCGGGGGCGTCGAGCACAAGATTGCCCTGTTTGCAGACAACTCACTCTGACCCGATCCGCTCAATGCCATTGGTGCAAACCCTGCTCCAGTCTTAGAAACAAGTCCCACGGCTTAAAATTAATCATTCTAAGTCATGGGCTCTCAACCTCACGATTCCGCCCGCTGAGATTGCGACCCTGCAAGCACTCGTCCCCTACCAATGGGCAACCAGCTCTGTTTAGATATCTTGGGCTTAACCTGCATCCGATTTGACTACTTCGTCCCAGGCTAATTGGCAGGAATATAAAAATTCAATTGTGGCTGATCTACGGGCGTGGAGATCTTAGGCGCTCTCCTGGTTGGAGCGTCTTAATACAGTTAAAATGTCCATTCTTCCAAAGATACTTTACTTATTCTAGACCCTGCCGACGCCCATCCCAGAACACCAAATCCAGAGCCTGCAGCGTGAACTAGTCGCCTTCATATGGGGAGGGAGGAAACTACTAGTCTCTAGCAAAATCTTAATGCTCCTGTGCGAAACGAGTGGCCTCGCTTGCCCTAATTTGGTAGAATATTATTTGGTGTCTCACCTTCGCTTTATACGGGAGAAGACTGCCTGTGAGAGCGAGTAGGTATGGTTCCACATGGACAGGGCAGTTACATGTCGCCCTGTTTGGGACCAGGCCTGGCTTCCTCGCGAGGCACGTCACCGCAGCGCCTACATGACGGTCCCTACCAAAACGGTATTGGCGATCTGGGAGAAACTGGCTGTCCGCAGAGGCCTCACCTCCTTTCCATCTCGCACACTCCAATTGACCGCAACCCGCAATTCCCTCCTGCTTGTCGCCAACTCTACTTCGTAAACTGGACAGACTAGGGCTGTAGGACGACACAAGACCTATTCCTAGGGGATAACTTTAAAACCTTTGCCCAATGAAAACAGGAATTCAGGTTAACATAGAAGGAGAGATACCAATATATACAACTCCGGCACTGGATACAGGGGTCCTCTCTGTCACAGGCAGTCACACAACCTTTTACCCTGGTTGAACAGAGGGTGCGCACATTCAACAATTCCAAGGGGATTAATATCTTGGATAAATCAAATTCTCCAACACTCACAACGCCTTAACTGTCACCCATACCAGCAGCAATGGCAAGCTTTATCAGATGCCGACATTACCCCCACTCAGTGGACATGTCTTTGGCGCGACATCCCGAAAACATTCCATAGCATCCCCCAGCAGGAGTCCGCCTATAAGGTAATGGCCCATTGCTACTATACTCCCACTAGACTTCAGAAAATGTTCCCCAACACTTCACCCCTCTGTTGGCGCTGCACTCACACGCTGGGCGATTTCATACACATCAGGTGGTCGTGCTCTCTCTTGGCCACCTACTGGAAAGAAGTCCTCAGCTACATTAAACGGGTAGTAGGCTACCCGCTGCCTGAAAATCCGCTCACAATCATTCTGGGCCTCAGGCCGGTGAGCCTACGTGTTATGACCCGCTGAGATCGGCATCTGTCTCCATATGCTTGGCATTGCTAAGCAGACTATCGCCCTTCATTGGAAAAAATCTGAAACACCTTCCACAAATGTATGGTTCACCCGCCTGTTGCACACGGTGGCAATGGAGCTGCTAACGGCGCGCCTACAGTTTCGAGGCACCAAATTCACGACGCTGTGGAAGCCGCTGGTGGATCTTCTGGGACGTCTGGAGAATGCTAGACTACAGCCACCAGGACTGCGGGCCTTGCGCATCTTTGACAATGCGGTCCATCCTACAGATCCAGAGGGTTTTTGGATTCCCGCTGACTGATTGCCCCGCTCGGCTCCCTAATGCACCCTTTGCAACTTGGACTCTATACCTCTCAGCACTCTGACCATCACTGCCACTCTTGGCTTCGCCCCAAGCATTGCTTGAGACTGTAACTGACATAGGTTCAGCAGCACATCCCAGCAGTACGAGATGTCATGGTAAGAGTGTTAAAGTACCACTGTGCATCCCCCGCCACATCATCTCCCCTTCCCCTGCTGACCCCTCCCCATCCTTCTCCCCTCCCTATTGGTTGTTTCTTTCTCTTGTTAGTGATATATTGACAACAGCTACAACAGAGGTGCCATCGCACAGGTAGGCCCTATTTGGTGGAGAACGAGATTTAAAGCAATGACCCATGGCTCTCCGCCCTAGCATCATAGCCTTTATCGCTAGGCAATCAGAACTTTACGATGCTTACACCAGAGATCTGTACACCTGATGTTATAATCTACCGCTAATACTGTGATTTATTGTAGTGCGCAATGCTCTCGCATTTGGTCCGTTCGGCCTACCGAGCCAACAATGTATGAATAAGGTACGGAATGCAGAACTTGGTAATATTCTGAAGCACCTGTCAACTGTTGTACTGAATAATGCACTGTAGTTATAAATGCTAATAAAAACGTACTGAAAAAAATAAAGATGCAAATGGTTGTGCACCAACAGGGTGAAGTCTTTGAATGTTTTTGTAAACAAATGTAACAATAAGATTCGACAATGCCTAATCTTGCATGTGTATTTGCGTGCAAAGGCATCCTTTTTGTAACTGGGTTGAAAGCTAATTAAAAGATGGGAGCTCTTGCGTGCACCTGTGCTTGCCAGGGCGACAATATTTGGAATGGGTTAAACAGCCTATTTTAAAATATGGCCGCGGTTAGATGTGGGAGTCTCTAGTTAGCAGAGGTATGCTCCTTATTGAAGTACGGATCCTTCGTACTCGTCAAGATAAGGAAGTTACACACTTTAGATAACCCCTGCTTCACCCTATTGGTAGCTTGGCACGAGCAGACAGGCTTATCCCAAAGGCAAGATGTAAAGCATTTGCACCCAGGCACACAGTAACACAGTGAAAACACTACAAATGGACACCACACACATTTAGGGGGGGAAAGTATCTTTATCTAAACCAAGCAAGACCAAAAAAGACAAAAATCCCACATAAAATTCAAAATATGACATTTAAAAGGTTTCAAGCAGTTCTGTCCTTAGAAATCTATAGATGAGTGATTTTACACAATGTGTAAAATGGAAAGTGTTGAAAAACCCAGCGATGCGTCCATTCCTGATTCTTTGAGGCAATGCAACAGTTCTGCATGTAGAAGTGATGCATCGAATCCGAACTGTAGGGGTAAGTGATGCGTTGATTACAAGACAGTTCTAGTCTGCGGGTGATGCGTCCAAAAACTTGCAGCACAGGTGCGCTGGAGTCCATGCAGCGGCGGCAAACAGACGCTGTGTAGATACTTTTTCAGCTACAGTCACGTGTAGATTCGTACAGCCTCACAGCAGGGCCTATGTCGGAGGTCGGTGCACTGGACTCGGAGTGCAGCACATTTTTCAGCCCCTGACAGGCACTGTCAATTCTTCTGCCGCACAGCGGCTGAGCGTGGAAATTTCTCCCGCTCGGCATTCTCTTAGTAATCTTTATTGCAAAAGTCTCTGAGCTCAGTAAAAACTAGTTCTGTACTCCCTGGTCCCGCTTGACTTCAGGAGGTAGAGACAGCATTGTGCAGTGAAGACACAGCCTATTGAGGTGTTAGTGAAAACTCCTCCCATCACTCTAAATGCAGAAAGGTCTATTCAGCCTGGCTATGAGACAACCATGAAAGGCAAGGCACACCTCAAACCCCTTGGGGCTGTCTAGATTAAATGCATATCCCCATTTCCTGTTACTCCAAAACCAGAGGGTGAATACACAAACAGGCAGAGGCAGACAGGATGGTTTAACAAGAAAATGCCCACTTTCTAAAAGTGTCATTCTCAAATACAATTTAAAAACCACCTTCACTAAAAGGTGTGTTATTAAATTCTGAATTCTGAGAGCCTAAACTCCAAATCTCTATCTCATCCCAAGGTTAAAGTTACACTCGTAAGATGTGACATGGCAGCTCCCATGTTAACATATGGGACAGACAGCCTTTCAATAGTGAAAAGCCTTTTCAATAGTGAAAAGCAAAATGTAAAGGATTTCACTATCAGGACATGTGAAACACACCAGCACATGTCCTTCATTTTTAATACACTCCCCTGTGCACATGGGGTGCCTTGTGCCTACCTGAGGGGTGCCTTACATGTAAGGAAAGGGAAGGTTAGGGCCTGCAAGTGGGTGCACTTGCCAGGTCGAAATGGCCATTGAAAACGTCACGCGCAGAAACTGCAGTTACAGGTCTGAGACACATTTACAGGGCTATTCATGTGGGTGGCACCACCAGTGCTGCAGGCCCTGGCCACACACAGTGCACTTTATTAGGGGCTTACCAGTAAATCAAATATGCTAATTAGGGCGAACCTGATCCGAATCACTATTTAACAAAGGAGCATTTGCACTTTGGCACCATCAGTGGCAAATTGCCCAGAGTACCTAAACCAATAATTTACAAAAAGGGGATGACCCGGTGTCCCTCAGAACCTGGGTATGTAACGGTTTAACAAAAAATTGGTTCTGTTGGGTAGTACAGGTTATTTGAACAATGCTCATAAATGCAAATGAAAACAAATCAGCTCTCTGATACAGGGACTAGTGTTAAGTGAGAAATCAATTGCTCAAAACACGGAAGAACGAGGTTATAAGTTCAAAAGTATTGTATTGTACATATTAATACATGATTACTTCTATACAAAACGGAATTACTTCATTCGTAAGTTAATTTATACATACAAAGCAGGACCGTGATAAACAATTTTTGTGACTTTTTGTGAAAGAGTGCTCAGTGAACAGGGTAATATATACAGTGTGAAAAATAAATCAATACAGATGATTCCTGTTGATTACTGTGGGAATCCTGGTGATTCTGAACCTATGGATTCGTCGACAAATTCGACCCTGGTGTGCCCCTGTAGGTGGTCACGGCGGGTCATTCTCAAGACAGGGGGAGGGGGGAGGTTCAAAGATCAAGGCAGGAGTTCCTTGGGTTGATCTGGTATGGCTCAATGGCCTCTCGCATCTAACGCGTGTGTCTCCAAACACGGGTGCAATCTCACTGTCTGGAGCCGGTAACTGCATGGATGCCATTGAGCCATACCAGATGTACATGCACATTCACTCAAAAACCTCTGCCCTATGGGCATGATAATCTGAACAAAAAGGTCTAGAGTGGTCTTCTGTGAGAATTGAAGGTAGCTCTGTTTCTTGTACCTGTGAGCATTGGTCTGGCTGATGCCTTCATTCATCCCCTCAATCACATTCAAGCCTTTGCTTCGGGCCACATCAGTCTCATCAACCCTACAACTCCTAGAACTCTCGTTGGATACTGCTAGCCTTGAGTCTTATCTCCTATTCATTTCTATGTTCAAGCAGGGTAGTACCACAGCCACTTTTGGGGTACAGCTCTTGGGGGGGTCCTCTTCCTGAGTAATGGAGAGGAGTAGGTGACTATTCTGGAATAGGTAGGTATCATCATAGAAAACATGCCAGTTGAACTCCTGGTACAGAAAGGCAGTATCTGTTCTGAGCCTCACTGCTTCAACTCCCTTCTTTCAGTGGCACTGAACTGCTTCACACGTATTAATATTATTTTATATTTGGGCCCACACATGCAACCATTTTCAGCATGAGCGTAACAATCCTTGGAGAACACTAGAGAATATTTAGCCTTTTTATTTGCTTAAATCTGGATAAATTATAACTGTGTGGCCTAATGGGCAATGTCAAGCAATTGACCGGTGGCAAGACTGAACTGTAATCTGTTAAAATGTCATCATATTTGCAGGTGCAACCTTCTTACCTCTTATCTTTCATACTCTGATATGCCAAAATAGGTTCAACATAATTGTAAAGTGAAATGTTGCCAAGTTGTTCCTTACATAAATGTGAGTGGTTTCTTGTTGTGGTTTTACCCCTGGCTGTAACAAATGGTCTTGAAGTTCTCCTTTCTCTATGAGAGAGATAATCGAAATTGCACTGCTGAGGACCAAATCCCATAACAGTGACTAGATGTTTGTATTGAAACGGAGACCCGCAGCAGGATTTTCAAATTTCCATGATTTGTAGCATTGATAATTTCCAGGTTACATGTTTAAAAAAAAAGATTGTTTTTTGCACCTATGTCGATCTTTTAACTAGCACATGTACAGTGTGGTCAACTGTGTTGTCATAAATCTACTTCCCATGCTGTTTTGATTAAATTATTTGCCTTTTTTTATTTTTAAACTACAGGACCAAAAGCGTCTCCTTCTGGAAGAAGAGGAGGTGCTGCCACTTCAGCAGGCAGAGGAAAAGCAAACCCTTCACGGGGAAGAGGCACAAAAAGTGGTAGTAAAAAATAAACCGGCTCCAATGTCTGCAAGGTGTAATCTTTCTTTTTTAAGTGCTGCTTTTATTTACATGTAGTGCAGAAAAAATTATATACCTATTTTCGAAAAATAAACTTTTATAAAAAAAAGTGAATTCTAGTGTTTTGCTTTAATCAAATATCAATATATATATATATATATATATATATATATATATATATATATATATATATATATATATATATATATATATATATATTGTTACACAAATTGCCCTGAAGCATTCGGAAGGCACTCGCGTTGCTCCGCCATCCAGCATTATAATGCAGCCTGTTCACTCACCCTGTATGCCATTTCATATAGCCGACGCGTTTCAGGGCTCAAGGCCCCTTCTTCCTGGGCAAAGACATACACACACGAAGCCTGCATTTCACTTTTTCGGTTTTATTTCAAACAGTCCTGCGCCCGTGGGCGTGTTCTTGTTACACTTCCCTCAATGGTTTCTGGGGCTTGGAGTCCTTTATGCAGGTAAGTGCGTTCTTCAGTATGCGCTAAATAAAGTTCGTTTTGTCTCTAAGTGAGTTACAGAGCTTTGAAACAGGCCAATTTCACATATATGAGCAACGTGCTGTTTAACCTGAATTGTTCAGAGATGCAGCCTCTGGCAGCTGGTGACTGTCGTTTCCTCCAACTGTCGACGGTGCTCTTCCCACGGCCAGGCTGCCGTGCGATAATTTTGTTACACAAATTGCCCTGAAGCATTCGGAAGGCACTCGCGTTGCTCCGCCATCCAGCATTATAATGCAGCCTGTTCACTCACCCTGTATGCCATTTCATATAGCCGACGCGTTTCAGGGCTCAAGGCCCCTTCTTCCTGGGTAAAGACATACACACACGAAGCCTGCATTTCACTTTTTCGGTTTTATTTCAAACAGTCCTGCGCCCGTGGGCGTGTTCTTGTTACACTTCCCTCAATGGTTTCTGGGGCTTGGAGTCCTTTATGCAGGTAAGTGCGTTCTTCAGTATGCGCTAAATAAAGTTCGTTTTGTCTCTAAGTGAGTTACAGAGCTTTGAAACAGGCCAATTTCACATATATGAGCAACGTGCTGTTTAACCTGAATTGTTCAGAGATGCAGCCTCTGGCAGCTGGTGACTGTCGTTTCCTCCAACTGTCGACGGTGCTCTTCCCACGGCCAGGCTGCCGTGCGATAATTTTGTTACACAAATTGCCCTGAAGCATTCGGAAGGCACTCGCGTTGCTCCGCCATCCAGCATTATAATGCAGCCTGTTCACTCACCCTGTATGCCATTTCATATAGCCGACGCGTTTCAGGGCTCAAGGCCCCTTCTTCCTGGCCAAAGACATACACACACGAAGCCTGCATTTCACTTTTTCGGTTTTATTTCAAACAGTCCTGCGCCCGTGGGCGTGTTCTTGTTACACTTCCCTCAATGGTTTCTGGGGCTTGGAGTCCTTTATGCAGGTAAGTGCGTTCTTCAGTATGCGCTAAATAAAGTTCGTTTTGTCTCTAAGTGAGTTACAGAGCTTTGAAACAGGCCAATTTCACATATATGAGCAACGTGCTGTTTAACCTGAATTGTTCAGAGATGCAGCCTCTGGCAGCTGGTGACTGTCGTTTCCTCCAACTGTCGACGGTGCTCTTCCCACGGCCAGGCTGCCGTGCGATAATTTTGTTACACAAATTGCCCTGAAGCATTCGGAAGGCACTCGCGTTGCTCCGCCATCCAGCATTATAATGCAGCCTGTTCACTCACCCTGTATGCCATTTCATATAGCCGACGCGTTTCAGGGCTCAAGGCCCCTTCTTCCTGGGCAAAGACATACACACACGAAGCCTGCATTTCACTTTTTCGGTTTTATTTCAAACAGTCCTGCGCCCGTGGGCGTGTTCTTGTTACACTTCCCTCAATGGTTTCTGGGGCTTGGAGTCCTTTATGCAGGTAAGTGCGTTCTTCAGTATGCGCTAAATAAAGTTCGTTTTGTCTCTAAGTGAGTTACAGAGCTTTGAAACAGGCCAATTTCACATATATGAGCAACGTGCTGTTTAACCTGAATTGTTCAGAGATGCAGCCTCTGGCAGCTGGTGACTGTCGTTTCCTCCAACTGTCGACGGTGCTCTTCCCACGGCCAGGCTGCCGTGCGATAATTTTGTTACACAAATTGCCCTGAAGCATTCGGAAGGCACTCGCGTTGCTCCGCCATCCAGCATTATAATGCAGCCTGTTCACTCACCCTGTATGCCATTTCATATAGCCGACGCGTTTCAGGGCTCAAGGCCCCTTCTTCCTGGGCAAAGACATACACACACGAAGCCTGCATTTCACTTTTTCGGTTTTATTTCAAACAGTCCTGCGCCCGTGGGCGTGTTCTTGTTACACTTCCCTCAATGGTTTCTGGGGCTTGGAGTCCTTTATGCAGGTAAGTGCGTTCTTCAGTATGCGCTAAATAAAGTTCGTTTTGTCTCTAAGTGAGTTACAGAGCTTTGAAACAGGCCAATTTCACATATATGAGCAACGTGCTGTTTAACCTGAATTGTTCAGAGATGCAGCCTCTGGCAGCTGGTGACTGTCGTTTCCTCCAACTGTCGACGGTGCTCTTCCCACGGCCAGGCTGCCGTGCGATAATTTTGTTACACAAATTGCCCTGAAGCATTCGGAAGGCACTCGCGTTGCTCCGCCATCCAGCATTATAATGCAGCCTGTTCACTCACCCTGTATGCCATTTCATATAGCCGACGCGTTTCAGGGCTCAAGGCCCCTTCTTCCTGGGCAAAGACATACACACACGAAGCCTGCATTTCACTTTTTCGGTTTTATTTCAAACAGTCCTGCGCCCGTGGGCGTGTTCTTGTTACACTTCCCTCAATGGTTTCTGGGGCTTGGAGTCCTTTATGCAGGTAAGTGCGTTCTTCAGTATGCGCTAAATAAAGTTCGTTTTGTCTCTAAGTGAGTTACAGAGCTTTGAAACAGGCCAATTTCACATATATGAAGGGAAGAGCACCGTCGACAGTTGGAGGAAACGACAGTCACCAGCTGCCAGAGGCTGCATCTCTGAACAATTCAGGTTAAACAGCACGTTGCTCATATATGTGAAATTGGCCTGTTTCAAAGCTCTGTAACTCACTTAGAGACAAAACAAACTTTATTTAGCGCATACTGAAGAACGCACTTACCTGCATAAAGGACTCCAAGCCCCAGAAACCATTGAGGGAAGTGTAACAAGAACACGCCCACGGGCGCAGGACTGTTTGAAATAAAACCGAAAAAGTGAAATGCAGGCTTCGTGTGTGTATGTCTTTGCCCAGGAAGAAGGGGCCTTGAGCCCTGAAACGCGTCGGCTATATGAAATGGCATACAGGGTGAGTGAACAGGCTGCATTATAATGCTGGATGGCGGAGCAACGCGAGTGCCTTCCGAATGCTTCAGGGCAATTTGTGTAACAATATATATATATATATATATATATATATATATATTCATATTCCACAAAGTGCATGGAGCATTCAGGAGGTCACACAGCTTGGAATCCACCATCCGGTCTATGTCATTCTCCCCAGCGTTGTGCCTCAGTTACCTGTTGTGCCTGACGCGTTTCGATGCCTCGCGCATCTCATCAGAGGCTGCTTTGCTTTATCGGTGGAAAAGGCCCTCTTTTATTTCTATTCTGACATGCAGGTGATTTCTTTTACCCTAAGTGGGTCTGCGCTGTTTATGCAAAATATGTGGTGCATGCTGGGAACTGGAGTTACTCGATTCGAATCTCGAGTTCCAAGGGAGCCTTCAAATTATCCCCACTGTAAAGTCATTTAAAAGCATTTTGATTTTCCTGTATTAGGATTCAGCACAAGTTGGGGAGTTCATTAGGACGGACTCCAGCCGCTGTAACGCCACGGATGAGTTCGATGACACAGCCTCTCTTTTTCGTGTTTTTAGAGATGGTGCTCCTCCCGCGACGGGGCCGCCGCTAAAGTTCTGTTTCCACAAAGTGCCCTGGAGCATTCGGGAGGTCACACGGCTTGGAATCCACCATCCGGTCTATGTCATTCTTCCCAACGTTGTGCCTCAGTTACCTGTTGTGCTTGACGCGTTTCGATGCCTCGCGCATCTCATCAGAGGCTGCTTTGCTTTATCGGTGGAAAAGGCCCTCTTTTATTTCTATTCTGGCACTCCAACTCCCAAAATGCAATAGAACACTGTCCCTTGTGGGCGGCCCATCCAGGGCGTGGCATCGAACATTTAAGATGTGGGGGAGTGCCTGGTTGCGATTTCGTCTGTAAAGCCTCTGAAGAAGAAGTTATTCGAAACGCGTAAGGCATGACGCACTCATAAGGCATGACGCACTCATTGCTACAATGTTTCCAGCTTGTTGTGCACCGCCCGTACCTTTCTATAAAGGTTTAAAGGTTGAACCTTCGCAGCTGCCCGTGTGCTTCCTAACTTGTGTGGCAACCTTGGAGCTTCTATATATATATATCACGCTCCAATTCCTCCTCACATACGAGAAAGACGACAGCACTCGGGGTTACTTATCGAGAAAGTGCAGGTTTGCTTATTTATTTATATATATATATATATATATATATATATATATATATATATATATATATTTATACTACTATTATAAAGAGAGAACACAAACCTTTGAGCCAGGTAAACTCGAAAAGTACACCACCAATCAAAACACCCAAGACATCTTTGAAAACCGCAGGGCAAGCAGAAGGACATAGGCTATTAAAAATAAAAAATATACGTTGTTTAAAAAATTTCGAAATAAAAATAAAGTAGTCCCTTGCAAGTAGCGCCGGCCCAGACGTCTGCATGATGACATCATTTGCGTTTGCGCTCCCTGGCAACACTTCCGGAAATGGCGCTGAAGATCGCGACCTGCTGGGAGGACTGCCGCGGCCCTGCTTGCTGCTGGGCGAAGTGGCGGCCTGTGCGGGCAGGGCGCATGGAGAGTGGCGGCCTGTGCGGGCGGGGCGCCTGGAGAGTGGCGGCCTGTGCGGGCGGGGCGCCTGGAGCAGGACCGGCGGCTGAGGTAAGGATCAGGCTCTCCGGGACACGGCGGGAGGGGGCCGAGACGGGAGGGGGCCAGGCCGGGAGGGGGCGGGAGGGGCCCGGGGGCAGAAGTGCACGCAAGCCTCAAATGCTGCCCCCAGCCCCTTTCTGCCCCAGGCAATGCTGGGGCGGGCTGCTAGTATATATATATATATATATATATATATATATATATATATATATATATATATATATATATATATATATATATGAAAAAACAAAGGTTTCTGGCACATTATAATAAGGAAAAAACATTAAATAAAACTTGGAAATTCACAGAAAAAAACAGGGACGTCGTAGTTGGGCTCAGATTTCCCTTATACAAAATCATAGAAATTCAGTAGTCAGTTACCTGAGCTAATTATAACGTATAACCCCGCAATGCACTGCTTATGACCTCCCATAATATATCACATGACTGATGACCTCTCAAACGTCATCACTTATGACATCATCCAGTGATTGTGAGTGTTTTCTAAGTGTTAAAGATATATACTAAGATACTACAGAAGTTAAATTAGTATATAATGTGTTTACTACAATTGGGTGATCCTATTTGTAACACATTATGTGACTGGCTGTGTCACTGTGTGTATCTGTGAGTAGGTTTCAGAGTGGCTGTATGGGTGTGTCAGTATGTATGGGTGAGTATGTGAGAGGCTGTATGGGTGAGTGGGGTATGAGTGGCTGTATGCGTGAGTGGGTGCATAAGTGGTATATGTGTGAGTGAGTGGGTATGTGAGTGACTATGGGTGAGTGTTTGTGAAAGTAACTGTATGGGTGAGTGCTTGTGTCAGTGACTGTGAAGGTGGGGGGAATACAGGACTCGGGACACACGCCGTGAGGGCAACGGCTCATTCCTACCTGTCCCTACTGCCGTGAGGGCAACTGCATCTTCCTCTCTACCTTCCGTGCAGTGAGGGCAACTGCCGCAGTCTCCATCACGTCGGACCCACCAGCAGCGGGAAACTACATCTCCCAGCTGCTCCGGGGTCCGGCGCAGCTGCACTGACGCCATCTACGCGCCCGGAGGCGCTTTAAGTGCAAGGGACAAGGGCGGGGCCGTCCGGGGCCGGCAGAGGCCGGGCTGGGCCCTGTCAATCAATCAACTAACCTAACAACTTTAGACCGGGAACAGACTGGAGAAATTATCTGGACCATTCTATCGGTTAGTGACAAGGAGGGCATTTGTCTATTGTTTTAAGGGGCCAATCCGAGACTGATTGTGGGGGCTACTGGCAAATCTGTGAGTCAGCGGGTGGTAGTGACTGATCTCTACCGTGGGTAGTGCTTTGGCACCTTTGTTTGTTCTGGTTTACTTACTTGCTAGTGCTAAAGATCTACAGACTACCAGTCCATAATATCAATGGCTAGCACGGTTCAAACAAGGTCTTCCAAGCACACTAAGTGTATACCCCCAGACTCCTCTCGAATTATCAAAACAAAGGAAATGCCGCCCCCTATTCGTGATAAACCAACAGCAATAGACAGAATGCTGCGCAAAGCGATGGGGGAAGTGGCAAATGAGATTGAGCGAACTGAGAGACGCCTCTCACTAACCCCCCAGATAGACCTAACATCTTTGCAAAAGGATGGGGACATAGAAGTCCCAGCAACCTCACTACACGTTTCTCTAGACCCTGAGATAACTGACATTCCCTGTGCACAAGGGGGGACTTCATTTACACAGGAGAAATCCACAAGGGGAAGACACCACAAACAGGCAAGAAAAGGAAAAACAGCAGTAAAAAAACTAGGCGGAAGAGGGCTATACCCACTGAGGTCCCGCTTGATAATTTCAACATAGAGGCAAGGTTACATGGAGGGGTCGAGCCAGACACACAAGCGCCCCCAATGTGGGTAGCCCAAATTATATCCGACCTACAGAACCATTTAGAGCAACTGATTGCTAACCAAACAAAACTACTTCTCAGTAGGCTGGACAAGGTAGTAACTTTGGTTAAAACAAAGGGGCTGGGTGGTGGCCTTGATTCTCCCTCCCGCTCTTCCCCCCCTCATGTAACATCACAGTGGGGGACTCTACTATCATAAGCCCAGACACGCTACCAACAAGTCAACCCCCAAAAGGACAAAGAACTACTGCTACATGCCCCCCCCCCTCCCTAAGGACACAAATACCACGCTCGGCCCAGGTTCCCATGGGTCACCCCACCAATATTGGGGAGGTTTCCCGGGGAGCGTCAACAGGCACCCATCAAGTCATGGTCCACAGACCATCCTCCCCATCACCTGTGACCCAGTGTCAAGCTGAAAGACCAACCCCCAGGTCACCCACTTATACTTCAGTATATTTTAATTTACTCCCTGATACAGCCCCATGTGTAATTATTCTAACGGGAGTACCGGAGCTGAGACCAGAACAGACAGAGCTCTATGGCGAGCTCAAAAACAAAACCATGTTCTGGCTAAACAAGTGTAGGCCTTTAGTAGGCAATGAAAAAGGGGAAATCTTGATGGTACGCAGGGTAAATTGGGTGGGAAGTAGGCCCAAGGACCACATCGGGGATTGAAAGGCCGGTACACCCCCCCCTGCAAAAAATCTATGGTCCTCCGACCCAAAAACAAGAATGGGACTGGATCGCAAAAACAATTAACTTCAAACAGTGCAGCCAATGACAATCTGCAGAGCGATTTGGCCCCCCCTCAAATACAAATTGGTCGCTTAAATTGTGTTCTTGGAACATAAACGGTCTAAGAGCAAAAATCACCAACCAAGATCTAAAGCTATATTTTCAACAGTACGACTTAATACTGTTACAAGAAACCTGGTCAGCAGAACCGCCGCATCTCCAGGGCTTTAAAACATACCACCTCCCAGCAAGGAGAAAATCAAAATTCGGTCATGAGAAAGGTGGTTTAACGATATACACCTCAATACAAACAATAAACCACGTAAAAGAACTGCTAAACAAAAATATTTCGGGAACTGAAAACATGATCATTGCAGTCCAGCTGGAAATACCAACACTGGGTTTAAATCTTATCCTGGTTAATACCTACCTGCACCCAAAAGAAAAAAAAAACGGCGCCACTGCCCTGGTGACAGAACTGAACAAGCTAATAACGGAAGTGGACAATCCGAACCTTATAGTGTCAGGAGACTTTAATATGTTCCTTTCGAAATCCTCAGGGAAGAATTATCCAATGGAAGATTATCTGCACGTCCGGGGGATTGCAGCTCTGGATGCGTGCCCTTGGGGCAAACAAACAAATCTATCAAAAAGCTTTACAGAAGACCTAACCAATTTGGGTCTGATTTCGGCAAATGGGCGATCGCCGGGGGATCGTCCCCAAGTAGCAACCTTCCACAACTCGATCACATCATCGGCGATCGACTATACTTTCTTGTCTCTTTCACTGTTCACATTGGTACAAGACTTTAAAATCGGAATATCTGACTGTAGCGACCACCTCCCGCAAGAACTGTCACTTAGGGCACAAGGGACAGCGCAAATATTGCTATCAAACGGCCCAAAGCTGATGACCTCAGCAAAATGCAACAGAATTAGGTGCAACACTAGCGACCCAGTTCGATTAATGCTAGAAGCAAAGATGTGCTGGGAAAGTGCTGCTGAGTTGAACCACAACAAAATACTCGCCTGGGAGTCCTTCTTGAAATCCTTTGGACTAAAGAACACTAAGCTTAATGTCAGTAAAGAAACAGACGTACGGACAAGCCAAAATAAAATATAGTCTAGCACGACAAGCAACCAAAAATATTACCCTCCATCCTCTCAAACGCCTATTCTAAGGGCAGTAAAAACAGCCATCAATAGAACACTTCGCGAGCTGCGGAAAAATGGGAGCGACAACGACTCAGTGTCTAAATTGAGATCACTAAAGTGCAAAAAGAATAAAATCCTGTGGCGAATCAAACAAGAAGCAGCGGAAAAAACTTGGGCAAAACTTCTCTATGATTCAAAAAATAATAACAGGGCAAGATTTTGGAAAACTGTCAATAAAATAGATAATCTGAATGCCCCTGGAGTGAACTCCCACATCAGAGGCATCCTGGGTAAACTATCTGTTTAAACACTTTGATGATGAAGTACCAAGCATGGGCCATCGAAACCCGGAATTCTGCAAGCCAATCGCGACTCCCCTAAAGCCCCTAGCTGCGGATTCCAACTTCCCAAGTTCGATTGAACAACTGAGGGACTAATTGCGAAAGGACGGAAGGAGGGAGCCCTAGGCCCAAATGGAATCCCTCCCATTGTATTCAAACAAGATCCAACCTATTGGGCTGAACAACTCCTCCCGCTCTTCGTAGAAACCTGGAACGCTGAACAATTTCCGTCCTCTTGGAGGGGTTCAATAATAGCCCCAATCTATAAAAAAGGCAACAAGAATGAGGCTAAGAACTACAGACTCATAGCGCATATAGATATAGATGCAAAATATTTTTCAGGGCTACTCTTGGAAGAACTAACCTCCTGGGCGTCAAATAAAAAACTAATCCCTATCAACCAGACTGGATTCCAAAAAAATCTAGGGACCTCGACTAACATCCTAGCCCTCTCCTTGCTGATAGATGCTGCCATTAAACATAAAAAACCATTATATGCGTGCTACATAGACTTCTCAGCCGCTTTTGATAGAGGGAAACTGTGGTCAAAACTTTCAAAGTGGGATGTGGACTCCTTGAGCGCCCACCTTTGGAAAGAGCAGGAGACAAACAAGGGATCCCCAGCAATGGTGTACCTTCAAGCAGAAATAAAATCCCTTGCATTAAAAGACCTTTAGCACTCGAGCTGTTCACACAAGTGCTTCAAACGACTTGTTAACAAGTCAGTGAAAATTCTTTCCATGGAAGAAGACAAAGCCGCACAAACCAAGAGATCACACTGGTGGTTCGTGATCCAAGGCTACACTAGCGTCCTACCCCAGCCATATTTCAGCACCAGCTTCTCAAGGAAGGTGAAGGAAGATTTCCTGCGGCCAAGGATGGGGGTAATTCCGTCAAAAGTACATCTTCCCCCATGGAAACGCTTGGAAACAAACTCCAATTGCAGGCTTTGCGAAAATCCAAAGGAGGACGTTCTGAACTTGTTATGTAGCTGCAAAGCTCTAGACAGTGCCCGAAGGGGCCAACTAACAAAGCTCTGGAATCAAAATGGTGTGCGAACTCGCAGACAAGCCCTGTTGATCAGCTTCAAGGGAGAAGACATCCAACTAGCCTGCAGTTTAGTGCGTTTCATGAAAACAGTTAACACGATCCAAAACCCAGAGGCCAGTGATCGAACTTGACTCAAAAAGAAAAGACCTGCTTTTTGCATCTTAAGAAAACTCTTTCGATTATCAAAGACTCAGTAAACCTTGAACTGCTCTTTTTGTTTCTTTTTTTTCTCTTTTCTTTTTCAACCACAATGTATTGCATCAGTTTGCACGTATTTTTCGCCCATATTTTTAACTCTCTTTTACTGTTTTTAACTGTTTTTGTAAAACTCTTGATCATGTATCTACTCCAATGTTTCTTTCAAAGAGTCATTGCAAAGATTTTTATTAATCACGCAATAAAGCTATTATTACATCGGGGATTGTGTGGTGGTAAAATTTCGGAACCAGCGTGTCGTTGACCAGATATTAAGGTGGGGTCCAACTACAGACTCGAGCAATATTATATCTATTCCCTTGAGTTTTTTCTACCCTAGGGGAAATCATAACCTAGGGTGGGCTCAGGATGGTCAAAGCAGTAGGGAGTGAAACCTAGTCGGGGCAGTCGCAGACCTTCCAACACGTTGCCCTGAGGAACCAAGGAGCGATATATTTACAGAATAGATTTGATCCTTTGACGTCATTGGATGAACTGGACTGACTAAGGACAGATATAACCCCCCAGAATAGGGAAAAGAGCTCTGAATCAGACGAGGCACAACTTACTCTCTCAGCCCGGTGCGATGCATCACAGAGAGTGGTTGAATCACGGCCTAGAATTCTAGAGGGTCCACAAGCTAGGTCTGTAGCAGTAAAAGAAATTAAGGGGTCGTGTAGAAAAAGGTAGGGTAGAAAAAGGTAGGGCTAGGACCTTTCTCAAGATTTGCCCGGCGCTAACCGCCCTTGTACCATTCAAGTTTACCAAGCAATGAGGCAGGCGCCGGAGACCAGAAGGCAGGAAACAGAAGTTTATTCCGACGGAGCAGAACACATCAGATCAGACAACAAGGTATCATGTCGAGGTGCTCTCACAGCCACTCAGAGGCCTGGCCTCTTATACACTGGTTTATGGCATGTGACCTTCCTCTAATACAATCACAACTTTGTAGGGCATGGAAAAGACATCCCCGTAATCCTCGTGTTAATCCCACCCCCATATACCTTCACAATAGAGGTCCTCAACCTGCTGATAAGAGGAGGGGGTCGTCGCGCAGCTGAGTGTTTCGTCGAGTCTTAGGATGTGTGCGCCTGATCATATCACAGGGGGTGGGGAGGCCTGGATCAATAGAGGGCCCTTTGAAGGAGAGCGACCTCATACAATATAGGGCAGTAAATGATATCTCCCGGCTTAGGCAATGGCCTCGGACCTGTGTGGACAGTCGGACACGGGGTGAGGGGCCATCAATGGAGTGGTATTCATGCCGCGTGGACAATCCAGCGCAGGAGGGAGGTTTGTCAACAGAGGGGCATTCATGGGAGGAGAGGAGGTGTTGGTCAGGCGCTAGCGTGACTCCCAAGGACAGGGTCATGCAGAAGGGTCCTGCTCGTAAGGAGGAGGAGGGAGGGGGAGCCGGGGTGCGCAGAGGATGCTTGCTGGGTCAGAGGGGCGTGCTGGCGATCGATCGTGGACAGGGAGACCATGATACCTAAAATGGCTGCCATGCACGTAATACATAGGTGACCTAGAATAGCTGCCGTGCATGTAGTACATAGGTGACAAGCTGGCGCAGATGATGTTTAGATCGCAAGTCAAAATTCCACAGTCCTCCCTTTTAACATATCTCGCCAACTTGTCAGTTTGAATTTATCCCCATAAGGCCACGTATTTCTACTTCATAGAGGGGGCTCATGTGCTCATTTCGGAAGTCCAAAGTCTTTGGGCACATACAGTTAGAAACAAGGCCGCACAAGGGTGGCAGACATTGGATACCTAAACAACACCCACATAAGATCACAACAGGTATCAACACAAAGGAAAACAACTTCCAACCCCAATTCTTCAAAGTGTCCCAAAACCAGTTCCCAAGCGACCATCCTTGTTCTTGGTGAACCTCTGAGGAAAGTCTGTGGAGGTGTTCAATGGCTTTGTAGACTGAAGGCGAGTTGTCAGGCACATATGTGCAGCAGCTGGATCCGATGATGCGGCATGCTCCTCCTCGGTCGGCTAGGACCACGTCTAGGACAAGTCTATTTTGGAGGGTCACGAGGCGGACCGCCTGAAGTTCTGCAGTGTTGTTGGCGAGGATACCGGCAGTGATGTTGATCGTTGTTTCTACTGCCTGGGTCAGGTGCCGGATAGCACGGCTGTTTGCCATTGGGCCCCACAGAGGAACAAGTCCCTTTGCTGCATCTAGGAACTGTGCTCCGGTGGAGTCGGCTTGCCCAAGGTCGTCTGCACGCCTCTGCCTGTGATGGTTGGCAGGGGCTACATATGTGGGTGGGAGAACGAAGGCAATGTAACAGGTACCCTTCCAACCCTTCGGGAGCCAGGTGTAAGCCTTGGTGCCACACACAAAGTACATGTTTGGAGAAGCAACAAAGGAAGGAGGGTCAGCTGAGTCCAATGTTCTGGTGGTCTGGCAGGCGCTGTGACCCACCAGCTGCGTTCCATGGCCTTCGAGACACACAAGTCCTGTGACATTGATGACAGACAGAGCCACAGTCAGTGTTGCGGTAGTTTGTTTTTGTAGATGAGAGAAGGTGGTCCTGGCTGGATTGTGGAGCACCTGTACTTCGACTCGTTCTTTGGCTGGAATGTTTTTGATGAAGGTGGCGCCTGTGAGCGCAGGACACAGGGCAGCAGGAGTCTTTCCGGTTCTGTTCAGCCAGAACCCAGAGTAGAAGTGTGACACTGTCCGGCCAGAGGTGGCGTTATCCTTGTGGCTCTCTTGCATGAGGATCAGCCAGGCGAGGCAAGAGCCGTGAACTGAGAAGGGTGAAGGGATGAAGGGAATAGAGTGTCCGGTGGCATGCGGGAGCAACCCGCAGATCCAACAGTTCGTAGCATTGGCAGCAATGTTGTGTTGGTGCAACAGTTGCACAAAGGAATTGTTCCAGAATTCCCTGCGCCTTTCTCGGAGCTGAGGCGACAGAGAGATTAGGTGATGCTCTTTCAGGGGGGTCGGCTGCACAGTAGGTAGCAATGCCTCATGAGCCGGTGTGCTTTCTTCCAGAATCCAGAAGGAGGTCATGAGGAGGAGGCAGAAGAGGAAGACAATGAAGAGTGCGATTGTCTTTGATTTGTGCAAGTTGTCAGTCTTTGGATTTCTATACTGGGTATTTCCTGTTGCTTCCATCATCTTCTTATCTGGCGCTTCCATCATCTTCTTATCTGGCGCTTCCATCACCTTCAAGGGAGCTCGGTAGCGGGCAGAACCACAGACTTCGTTTAGCTTCTCTCCCGGCAACCTTTGATTGTTTTTAGGTCACCGTTCTGAGATTTAACTTAGTCCGTGGCCTACTTAGCCGAAACTCCCCCCTTTCGACGCAGGAAATACCCTTCTCTGGACGGCACAGTGGATCGGAGAATTTTGCAAGTTTGAGTGCCCCAGTATCGGGATAACAGTCCAATATCGGTCGGTCTTTGCTCAGGAGCTCTTCTTGGGTGCTGACGTTTTCTGTCGTGGCCAGGTTTGCAGAGACTTTTCGGCAATGATGCGCATGCAGCCAATGCCTCTTCCCCTCCACTCGGAGCGCCGTTCGGGTGGTGATCAGCACTTGCCAGGGGCCCATCCACCGAGGTTCCAGACTCTTGGTTCGCTGGAAATTTCGTATCAGCACGAAATCTCCCGGTTGGATGTCATGGCCGGGGCCCCTGGAAGCATCGGGGATAGCCTGCTGCACCTGTTGATGGATGACAGACAACGTTTTAGTTAACTTGCACAAATAATCAGATAGTAGGACGTCCGGGACGTCATGAATGGAGGTCGGTTTGGGAGCAGTCCAGAGATTCATCGGACGCCCAAACACGACCTCGTAGGGGGTCAAATGGTGCTTGGTGGGAGTGGAGCGCATTGATAACAAGGCCAGTGGGAGGGCATCCGGCCAGTTAAGTCCAGTGGTGGCCACTATTTTTGCCAGTTTCAGCTTCAGGGTGGCATTATGGCGTTCCACTAGACCAGCGGATTGAGGGTGGAAGACCGCATGAAATCGTTGCTTCACCCCCAACCCTTTTAGGATTAATTGGATAACCTCAGCTATGAAATGGGGGCCATTGTCGCTCCATAAAATCCGACAAAGGCCATAGCGAGGGAAGAATTCCTTCAGTAGTACTTTGGCAGTAGTCATGGCAGTGTTGTCACGGGTTGGATAGGCTTCCACCCATTTGCTGAAGGCACACACAATGACTAGTACATACTTCAGGTTTTGGCATCTCTCTAGTTGGATGTAATCCATCTGAAGGACCTCAAAGGGGTGATTGGGGGTCCCGAACCCTCCCCGGGGTACTACAGTCCCTTTCCCGGGGTTGTGTTGCAGACAGATGAGGCACTGCTGAACTAGGCGTCTGGCTGAGTCGGGGATTTTGTCGTTATGCCAGACTTTGGAAATGAGTTCGATCATGGGTGCAGATCCTATGTGTGCGGGGGAGTGAGCCATTGTCAGTATGGGAATCAGATATGAGTCGGGCAGCAACCATTTGTTTGCATCTTTTGTTCGCCAGCAACCCTCTTCGTCCTTCAAACCCACCCTTGCCCATTTAGTCAATTCGTGAAGGGTGCTGGCCGACTGTATGTCTCTGATCATTTCCCTTGTGTCACTCCATTTTTCTGCTTGTGACCTAGTCACATATATGCGTGTCACTGTCCTATTCTCAGCTGTGGTTCGTGCAGTGATGTCGGCTAATGCATTCCCTTGTCCGACTAAGTCTGTCACTCTTTTGTGTGCCTGACATTTGATCACCGCTAATCGTTTGGGGAGGATAACTGCCTCAATCAGAGCGGACACTAAATCTCCGTGGAGGATTGGGGTGCCGTGGGACGTCAGGAATCCCCTCTCCCTCCACAGGAGCCCAAAATGGTGGACCACCCCGAAGGCATACTGGCTGTCCGTATACACGTTCGCGGTGGTCCCTGCGGCTATGATGCATGCTCGGGTGAGGGCTATCAGCTCCGCTGCCTGGGCAGATCGTTGTGTGATGCAGGCTGTCTCAACTACTGTTTGGGCTGTCGTCACTGCATAGGCAGCTGAAGTGGTGCCATCTGGGAGTTTGATGCATGAGCCGTCTACCCATAGCTCTCCATCGGGGTCAGGAAAAGCAGTGTCTCGGAGGTCAACCCTACTCCTAGTCTGTTCGTCTGTGAGGGTCACACAGTCGTGTATGGGAGGAACGTCGGGGTCGTTTTCAGGCAGGGGTAACAATGTGGCAGGATTCAAAGTCGTGCATCTCTTAAGTGTGATGTGGGGTGCAAGCAGAGTCAACTCGTACCCTGTCAGTCGTGCGCTAGTCAGGTGTTGGGTCTTTGTCTGGTTCAAAAGGGTGTCAACTGCATGGGGCACTAATACAGTGAGGGAGTTGGAAAGTACGATTCCCTCGCTCTGACGGATGGAGACAGCAGCGGCAGCTACTGCTCGAAGGCAGGCAGGTAAGGCTCTGGCTACAGGATCAAGAGTGGCGGAGAAGTAGGCACAAGGGCGCTGCTTAGGGCCAATCGATTGAGTCAGGACAGACAATGCGCATCCCTCCCTTTCGTGGGTGAAGAGGGAGAAGGGTTTGGAGTAATCCGGCGTTCCGAGGACGGGTGCTGAGCAGAGTGCATCCCGTAATTCCTTAAAGGAGGCTTGACACTCAGTGGTCCAAGGAAGCGGGGAGGGGACATCTTTGGTCAGCAGGGCAAGTAATGGTTTCACAATGAGGCTGTAATTAGGCAACCACTGTCTGCAAAAAGAGGTTAGGCCAACCAAAGAGCGGGCCTGCTTTTGCGTTTTTGGGATGGGGGTGTCTAGGATAGTTTGGATTCGGTCAGGGGTAAGTTTCCTCCCTTCCTTGGACAGAAGATGGCCTAGGTAAGTTACTTGTGGCTGGCAGAACTGTAGTTTCTTTTTGGAGACTTTATGGCCATTTTCTGCAAGGAAGTGTAGGAGTTGGACGGTGGCTGTCGTTGCCAGCGGGGTGGTGTCGGCCGCCAAAAGGATATCATCGACATATTGGATCAACACCACTCCCTCTGGTAGCTGGAAAGCATCCAGCTGTCTTTTGAGGGCCTGGCTGTAAATGCTGGGACTTTCAGTGTACCCCTGGGGAGCTCTACAGAATCGGTACGAGCGAGATTTTAAAGTGAAGCCGAAAAGATAACGGCTGTCTGGATGGATGGGGATAGAGAAAAATGCGTTTTTAAGGTCGATAACAGAGAAGGTGGTGGCAGTGGACGGGATGAGGGTCAAAATGGTGGTGATATCAGTGACTACAGGATATTGGGGTACCACCACTTTGTTAATCTCTCGTAAGTCGATGATGAAGCGGTACGCTTTCTCATCTCCTTCACCTTGCTTCTTAACAATAGGTAGGATTGGGCTGTTGCAGACGTTGCTAACCACTTCTTCAACCACTCCTGCATCTACCAGAGACTGAATGATCGCTACCAGTGCCTTCTCACCCTCTGGGGATATCCGATATTGCGGGAGTTTCGGGAGCATAGCGTCCTGTCGTACAGTTATGTGGATAGGGTCAATCATCATTCGCCCCACATCAGAGTCATTTTTGGCCCACAGGTACGGAGGCAGGGTGTCAAGCAAGGACATGTCAGCGTCAGTTATGCAGCACATGTGTCGTGGGGGACGGGATCTGGGCATGTCTGGGTTGTCGTACAGGATGACTCGTATTCCATCTGGGGAACACCTAATGGTAGCTCGAAAATGCTTCAGTAAGTCAATGCCCATAATGGCGTCAGGGGAGTTGGAGGAGAGTAGAAATGTCGCGTCAGCAGTGTTGCTTTCTAGGTCAAAGGTAATAGGTACGGACAGGGGGTTAGTGGAGGGCGTCCCATCGAAACCTATCGACGTTATGTGTGAGCCAGACAAGGGTGCCCTTGGAATCAGTCGTTTTGATAACACACTACGTGTCGCCCCAGTGTCTACCAAGAATGGAGACTCTGTACCCAAGACCTTAGCGGTGACATAAGGACCTTGCTGGTCAACACAGAGCTCGACTGGATCCCTCCCTTGCCCCTGGCAGTCCTATGCAAAATCAGGGGCATTTTCACCTTCGGATAGCTGACATTGATTCTGTCGGGGACGGTCAAATGTATTCAGTCTTCCTGATCTGTCATTATTAGTGTCGTTGGAGTTCCCTCGTCCCTGTACTCTATTCCTCGGACCACCTGCCACATCCCTGGAATCCCTATTTCTATTCATCTCTAGCAAAACCGGACACTGGGTTTTCCAATGGCCGAACCCTTTGCAGAAGGCGCATTGGTCATTGCTAATGTCTCTCCGTCCAGTGTGAGATGTCGGGGTGTGATCCTTAGGAGGTAGATCTCTGGGGGCGTTTGATTGGTAGTTCCCCCTTTGATGTTCCCGTCCTAGCGCTATACCCTGTATCTGGGCTATCATTACCCTTTCCTTCAAATCTTTCTTCTTTTTCTCGGACGCCCTATCATTCTCATTCTTTTGGTGCTCGTAATACTGAGCCATCTGAAGGATAGCTGCGGGTTTGGAGGCCCCCCAACTGCTCTCACTTGTCTGTAGTTTTTGGGAGACTTCTTGAGTTAGTCCTTTTACATAATTTTGCACAAACAGGTGCTGTCCGGTTGCGGTGGTCATGTCCTGGCCACTGTAGTCGGAGAACACTGTCTCAAATCGGGAGAAGTATTCTGACACATCTTCCTGGGGTTTCTGTCGACAGGCCGTGACTATCGACCAGTCTACTTTTCTTTCCGGGACCAGTGTTTTTAATTTCTGGACTATTTTATCTGGGAGTTCCAGTATGTCTTTCACTGGTTTGCTCCCCGGTTCTCGCTGTCTATCTAGTTTACCGAGTTGGTCCCAGGTATGTCCAAACAGATCCGTGTGGTCAGCCTTCCGGATTTGCTTCCACACGTCAGCCGGCAGACATAGCCCAAAGAACAAGTCAATATCTGCTAAGGTCATTATTGTCGAACCCAAGGCTGTGCCTAATTCGGTGTAAAATGCTGTCGGGTTCTTTCTTAAGTCGGGCAGGGTTTGCTTGAAGGTTAGGATATCTTGTCGGTCCCATGGTTGGTAAACCCAATTGTACACAACCCTCCCTTTTGCATTTTCATTATTAATATCATCGCTCGTTCCCTGGCCCCGTGGCGGGATCCAGTAAGGAGCCGCTTCTCGGATAGGCATCATAGTATTGGCTACCTCTGCCGAGGTTGTTTCAGGGGCCGTAACCTTGGTTTCTGGTTTCTGTTCTGCGAGGTGGCGGAAGACCTCAAGCATTTGCATGAAGAGCTCCGTCGCCTCACGTTCAGTCCCATCTCCAACATCAATTTTCCTATACAGCGTTGTTAATTTAGCGGGACCCTTGCTCTGATACCTATCTTCATACGCGTTCAGGGTGTGGTAGCTGAATCGCAAAATAAAATGCCGTCTGTGGCTTTCGGCATGTGAATTATATATGTTCATTGTGTACTCTTCGCTCTCCCTTCGTTCTACCAAGGTCTTTGCTATTTTGTCGATCCCGTCCCGCTCATCTTTGCTTAATCTATTTAATCTGGCCGATGATTGTTTGCTAGACTCTGGGTCGTCTGATGAGGTTGTTAATGTGGCTGGTGCAAAGGCCGTGAGGGCTGGTGCACTAGCGCTGAGATCGCTTTCGCTCACACTCGGAGCGTGGAAGCTTTGCCGGCAGGGGGCATATGGAGGGGGCATGTAGATGGTTGGGGGACCTAGTAGTAGCTCGTCGTTCGCTCGTTGTTTGGAGGGCAATTCAGGGTAGAGCGCAGAGGGGGTCCTAACAGGACATTGGCCTGTCGACCCTGATTCTTGATTTTGCATAGTTTCCTTTCTTTCTTTTATTTCTTCTTCTAGTTGCTTTGCGGCTAGGTGGGCTGCCTTTCGTAATTCTTTCCCTATTTTTGCTTCTTCTCTTTTCTTTCGCTGTTCCGTTTCTTTGCGCCACATGCCGATACTGTCGAGCATAGTGGGCGTGGTCTTATTCTTCTGGAGCGCTATTTCTAATGTTTTTATTTTATTTTCGTCAAAGGAACCTATCAGTGGCCACTGACTTTCAAGGTTCTTTTTCGTATATTTATGCCATAGTTTAGTGTAAGCTATAGCGACTAGTCCATACTTAGTGAACATGTCCTTATTAGGGGTGCCCTCCAGTGGAGCTGGATGGTTCATCTCTAATAAGCGGTCCGGGCTAAACAGGCTACCAACCAGTGGGGAGAAGACAGGCATGACGGATTACAACGGGGACAAAAGTCTGCACTACCTATCTTATCACGGCGGACAAAGACTAGACAGAATATTTCTATTCTACGTTGTTTGGAGGCCGTGAATACCTCAAAAGAACCAATACCGAATAATCGGCCAATCAAACAATCCAGTGGGGAGAATAAGTGGGCACGAAAAATTATCGCTACCCACTCTTTCTCTACCTGCAAAGAGAGGCCTTGTTCTTCCCTGTTTGCAGACAAAGAATCTCCAGACAATAATCCACGAACGATAGTTCGGGAAACAGTGGGGGAGGAAGATAGGTACGACGGATTACAATGGGGACAAAAAGTCTGCGTTACCTATCCTTCACTGCTTGCAAAGAGAGAGCCTGTTTGCTTTTCCCCGTTTGCAGACAGTGAATCTCCAGAGGGTTTCAACAAAGCGTAATACTAGTATTATCCAAAAACAATTTCCTCAATTCGTCGTGTTTACACGACCTTACCCGGACCGCATGGACGGTTTCCTGTCCTCTGGATCCAGCGCCCGATCGTCCTCTCTCCTTCGTGTTGTTCGCGGCACTCCTGATGGTTCCCAGTCAGGACCGTAGATCACTCGAGAGAGGTCTGTTCAGAACTAGTGAAGGTCGGATGATCGGCTGTCAGACGAGGGTCTATCGGACATGAGCTCTTCCCGATCGTTGCAGTCGTTCACTCTGTCATCGGGACCTCTCCCACTGGATCCACGTGTCGCTGATGGGCCCCACGCTTTGGGACGCCAATTTGTAGAAAAAGGTAGGGCTAGGACCTTTCTCAAGATTTGCCCGGCGCTAACCGCCCTTGTACCATTCAAGTTTACCAAGCAATGAGGCAGGCGCCGGAGACCAGAAGGCAGGAAACAGAAGTTTATTCCGACGGAGCAGAACACATCAGATCAGACAACAAGGTATCATGTCGAGGTGCTCTCACAGCCACTCAGAGGCCTGGCCTCTTATACACTGGTTTATGGCATGTGACCTTCCTCTAATACAATCACAACTTTGTAGGGCATGGAAAAGACATCCCCGTAATCCTCGTGTTAATCCCACCCCCATATACCTTCACAATAGAGGTCCTCAACCTGCTGATAAGAGGAGGGGGTCGTCACGCAGCTGAGTGTTTCGTCGAGTCTTAGGATGTGTGCGCCTGATCATATCACAGGGGGTGGGGAGGCCTGGATCAATAGAGGGCCCTTTGAAGGAGAGCGACCTCATACAATATAGGGCAGTAAATGATATCTCCCGGCTTAGGCAATGGCCTCGGACCTGTGTGGACAGTCGGACACGGGGTGAGGGGCCATCAATGGAGTGGTATTCATGCCGCGTGGACAATCCAGCGCAGGAGGGAGGTTTGTCAACAGAGGGGCATTCATGGGAGGAGAGGAGGTGTTGGTCAGGCGCTAGCGTGACTCCCAAGGACAGGGTCATGCAGAAGGGTCCTGCTCGTAAGGAGGAGGAGGGAGGGGGAGCCGGGGTGCGCAGAGGATGCTTGCTGGGTCAGAGGGGCGTGCTGGCGATCGATCGTGGACAGGGAGACCATGATACCTAAAATGGCTGCCATGCACGTAATACATAGGTGACCTAGAATAGCTGCCGTGCATGTAGTACATAGGTGACAAGCTGGCGCAGATGATGTTTAGATCGCAAGTCAAAATTCCACAGTCGGATAGTATTGTGGCACGCACCCAGCAACTAAAATCATACAGCTTAGTCGATTTGAAGGAAACCCCGTTTAGTGATAGGAAAGTAAGCAATAACCTCACCACACCCCTCGCAAGGAGGCCTAAAAGGCAGGATGGGTTAAAGCTGATATTCTGGAACATAGCAGGAAGGCAGCGAAATTTGAGGATCAGGAATGGAGGCAATATATCACCAGGTTTCACGTTATGTCTCCTGGAGACCTGGGTGATTGACTGCAACCCTCTCTTCCTGGAGGAGTTTAAGCGTTTCTCAGTGCCTGCCCATAAGTCGGCATCCGGGAGAGCTATGGGAGGGCTGACTATATATGTGGATCTACAGGTAAAAGTGGTGTGGTCTAACCTTAACTGGCCATCACATAATATGCAAGCTCTGGGTTTACACTCAAAAGGACTAAACATTACCTTGGTAAATTGGTATAATGCTGTGGGAGACAACGGGAAGGGTACCACAATAAAAGAATTGGACACCCGCCTAAATGCCCAGTTGGCTGTAGGGAAGACAGCGGTGGCACCGTCCCTAGTTCTAGCGGGCGACTTCAATTGCCACTTGTGCCCGACCCTGAGACCTGTCAACAAGGGCTGGTCCCGCTGCACAGTGGAGAAAGGCCCACACTTCTTACATTCCTCTGAAAGGACGGATTTAGACTGTGTTGAAAAGCCATAATTTGGTTCACACCATGGATCTTGTAGAATTGGGTAGCGGTGGGGAGATCAATCCCACATTTAAAGGTAGAGGCTGTCGCTCCTATATTGATTTATATTGTGGTCTCTAGTATATTTAAAGCATGGGTCAAAGGGGCAGATATAGAATGGAGCATATACAGTGACCACACCCCCCTCGTGTTGGATTTAAAAGGCCTGACCACTAAAAGCACGATCCGAGGGGTAGGCAGTGTAGAGAGGGTAACAGACCAGGGGAGGCGACTTAGATGGTCCAAAGTAGATGGGGACACCTTTTATAAATCTCTAATGGTGAAAGAGGAAGACACATTTCATGTGTGTCTCGATCCCTCTATCGAGGGGGTTGCTGTGGTAAACGCATTTGTGGAGATGGTGCACCTCATCAAAGGATTATTAAAGACCACCAGAATGGTTTGATAAAGACTGTTCACAGGCACACAAAGAGCTGAAATCTAGCTTAAAATCTTTACCCAGGGATAAGCTATATATTGCCCAATGCAGGCTGGCATACAAAAAGGCATTAAAAAAACAGAAATATTGCCTTCAAACGCAAGCATGGGAGGACCTAAGGGAGGCTGCGGACAGAAGGGACCTGACAGAGTTCTGGAAAATCATAAACAAACCATGTTTTCAGGACTCAAATGCCCCGGAGATCTGTAATATAATTTTGCCAGAACAATGGTACTGCCACTTTAAAAATGTATACAATCGTACTGGCAAAATTAACGATGAGGGGCAAGGACTAAGATGGGCTGCAATGATAAGAGTTCACTTTGACAGAAGTAGAAGGGGCCATACTAGGTCTATCAAAAAATAAAGCGCCCGGACCAGATGGCATACCTCCTGATCTCTACCTAAGCAAGGTGGAGCTGTGGGCCCCTATTTTGACGAGGGTCTTAAATGCGGCAGTTGAAGCTGGTCTGCCGCGCTCCTGGTCCTCTGCAATAATAGTCCCAATTTTTAAAAAAGGGAATAGGGACAACCCCCAATGTTACCGCCCGATATCTTTGATCGATGTCACGGCAAAGGTGTTGGACCATGTTGTCCTTAATCGCCTCACAGAATGGCCGGACACATCAGATAATTGCTGACACTCAATACAGGTTCAGGGAGGGAAGGTCAATTATGGACCAATGCCTGAACCTCTACCTTCTGGTCGCTAAGTATACCATAGCCAGCAATGAGGCGGTTTATTTAGGGTTCATGTATCTCTCTGCTGCGTTCGATCATGTGAACAGAGAGAAGCTATGGGCCCTGATGATAAGCCTAGGGGTGGACCTTGATTTAGTTAATATCCTTAAAGCCTTGCTTTGGAATACCTCAGCTTCAGTGCACTTTTAACTCAGACGGAGGTATTACACCATCTTTTCCATTCAATAGCGGGGTTAGGCAGGGCTGTATTTTAGCTCCTTTTTTGTTCTCCCTTTATATTAATAATCTAGACAGAGAATTAGGTAAACTAGGGCTAGATTCCACCCAAGTAGGCAGCCGTCGGTTCCCGTCCTGCTTTACACAGACGACGCAGTGTTGTTAGACTGGACCCCTAGAGGGCTTCAGAGGCTGATCAATGGGTTTGTCGGCTTTATGAACACACTAGACCTATCCGCAAACTTAGAAAAGTCTTGCGTCCTGCTGACAGGGGTCAGACCCGACAAGAGGTTTTCCTACAAGATAGGTACCGACAAATTAGGGCAGGTTCAGTACTTTTCCTATTTAGGCCTATTATTTGATGGACTGTTAAATTTCAAACTCCTTGTGGATAAACACCGTTCAAAACTAGTGGCCTCAACCGGGCCAATAATGAATTACGGTCGCAGGCTGGGAAGGTGGTCACCTGAACAAGTCATGAACTTGTACAGATCAATCTGCTGTGCTAAAGTAGCCTACGGGCAGAAGTTTGGGCTTTGTAAACATCCAACAGCTACAGGCAGAGGAAAACAAATATTTTAGAAAGGTACTTAAACCCCCACACAGTATCCCTGCCTATATTATACACGAAGAACTAGGAGGGGCTTATATCGAAGACCAAATCAAGGTATGGCCTGGGTGAAGATCCGGACTAACCCGGAGGCAAACTTAAGCAGACAAATTATTACAGACTGTCTGAAAAGAGACAAAGGAATGTGTATCCCCAGGTTAAAATATATAAAGGGCACACTCGAGGGTATCTGCTGTAAGAACCTTTTTTATCAACCCTGAAGTCATTACTACCCAAGACAAACAGAGTTAAAAAAAAATGTTTGGGGACCGGGCAACTGCAAGTAGGGCGGCCATTGAGAATGTAAACCCACAGTTGCTGCTTACAGATTACTGAAAATTGAGAATGGAATGGAACCCTATCTTGCACTCACACATAACACGCAGGACAGATTTTTCATGACCCGATTTAGGGTCAACCTTTTACATCATATACTGGCTGAACCCCCAGGTTTTACTTCAACGGTTGAGCAGAAGGGTCCCTGCGGCTGCGACAATAGGTCTCCGCAGGATACTCTTCATTTTGTTTTGTTATGTTCATTTTATACACTACCTAGGCGCAAGTTCCTGGTGGGAATCTTGAAAAGAGCAAAGTTTAAACACGCCAAGGTAGGTCTATTGTTCCTGCAAAAGGCTAATTATGCTTATACTCTGTTCTGTATTATGAATTTTATTAAGATGGCGGTCAGCATAAGGAACTCGAGAGGGAGGAGCTGACTGTATTGCTCGTTAACTGATTGACCCTTGGCTAATGAATTGTATTTTAGAGTATCTCTATGGGTGTGTGTGTGTGTGTGTCTGAGTCAGGGAGTGACTGCATAGGGTCTGAGTGGGTTTGTGAGTAGGTGTGCGAGTGTTTGAGTGGATTTGCAAGTGCCTCCATGAGTGTCTGAGTGGGTGTATGTGTCAGCGGATGCATGAGTGTCTGAATGGGTCTTTGAGATGTTGTATGGGTCTGTGAGTGGGTGTCTGAGTCCATCTGTGTGTGTGTGTCTGTCAATAGGTGTGTGAGTGCTTGGGTGGGTGGGTGTCTAAGTGTCTGTGTGAACACTGCTAGTGTCTCGGGAACCACACCTGCCCTTTTATCTAACAAGAGTCAAGTTTTGCTCAGAATATCTACCTAAGGGGAGTTCTTTCTACTGGTTAATTACTGAGTACTACCTCCTTTGGTAAATGTCCAGTATGTCATCTACACTACAGCTGCACAATAGAGCACAAGGAAATGTGACCTTGTGTGCCTTTTTAGCAATGTGATTGTTCCTGTGCGTCTTTATCCACTAATATAACATTAATTCTTCTATGGCAAAGAAGACAAGACTACAAAGCGGTAAATCTCCACCAAACACGGGTCCTTCCTCTTAACTATATGAAGTAAGTGCTTCTTTGCTCGGTGGAGATGTCCTCATATTACTTGGCATTAAGAACTCCTCACCAAAATCAGTGCGAAACGCTCTGGGGGCCGCTTGTTAAGCTGTTCATCATCCTGCAAAAGGCAAGAAGACTACTACTAAGGCGGGCAAGGCCAAACTGGGAAGCAGTCAAGTGATTTCCACATTTGCATACACCTAGCAATTTAAAGGCAGAATGATGGACTCTGCTCTCACCATGAGAACACAATAAAGAACCCACTTGTCACAGTTGCATACTAATTGCGCTTCAATTGATCAACAATGCAGTCACCGCCACAAAGGATTTCAGATAATTTTTCAATATGGAATTGTCGCGAAAACACACTTGGTTTCCCTTCACCAAGCCCAGGAGATAGGATCATATGTCCTTTACAGAAGTTGACTTTTAACAGGCATAATATAACATGCCATCCTGCTACTGCCCACCCAATCGTGCTGGGAGACCCTTTAAGGGAAGCTGCTCGCTCTAAAAGCTCTTTAAATCAATAATCTATAACTGCTATGTTTATAGTGTATGTGCTTACTGTTGAGGTTTATTTATTTTGCAATGAGCATCGGGGCCAGAACGGCCCCCAAAGGCAGGCCACAACTTAATTGGGGAGGAAGGCTGCCTGCCTTCACCCTGGGCCAATTTCGGTCCCGTTGGCCTCATCCCCCTGGGCCCCAGTCTTATTTAACGTGGGATGGGGGCACATAGCCTCCAAAGCCCATTTTGGCCCCGGGAGCCCCATGCCCTGAGACACGTTGGGGACCACGGAGGAACCTAAATGCCCCTTTGGTCTCTGTAGGCTCCTTGGCTCCTGCGGTAGCCAGCATTGCTCTCACACACAGGAAGCTGCTAAAAATGTGATCCTTTCATCTGCCGGGCAGGGAAACAGACAAAAACTGCTCTCAGGAAGCAGGAGCGGTTTCACAGCTCTCACTTGCTGAGAGCAGAGTTTGTGTTTTCTCTTGAGAGCAAACCGCTATGGCCCGGGGTGGGCACCCTGGGACATAGCATGAGTTGGTAATGGGGAGTGACGGTTCCCAATACTTCATGAAGATTTGTCCAATGACATCAAAGATTGCAAAATGAAAAGGCAGCCATATTGTTTAAACCACACTTTGGCTGTATAGTGTGTTTCTCCTGAGATATAGGTTATTACAATTTTTGAAACCTGTAGAAAGGAATGAGGGGCTCACTCTAGTGTCAATAGCTAGGGAGAAACATTTATATTTTTGTTTGTATTTTTTAAAAATGTTTATCAAGTACAGTGATACTGCCTCGAAATTACATAGGAAATACTGTGGTACATATTGAGATGCCGCAAAAAATGTATTACAAAAGATACTTGATAGTACTGCGGTCAACTCCACTCTACAACACTTCACTCTGACACGCCACTTCACATTAACTCGCCACTTCACACTACGACATTCCTCTCTACTGTACGCCACTGCAGGACATCACACTACATGATATGCCACTCCACTCTAGGAAATGCCAGTTCACTCTTTGCCCTTCCACTCTAAGCAACTGTACGACACACCATCAATCCACTTTAGAAACACCCCCACCCCCTTTCTTTGCCCTTCCACTGGTTGCCACTACTCCACTGTACTACACCCCATTCTGGTCCACTGTCTCAACATGCCACTCCACTTTACGACACTCCTTTCTACTCTGCGACATGCCACTCTCCTCTCCACCACTCCATTCTACTGTATGCTGCTGTGCTATAAGCCACAACACTGAATGCCACTCCACTGAATGCCACTCCGCCCTGTGCCACTCTACGCCCCTGTATTCTATGGCACTCTACACCCCTCTACTCTATGGCACCCTGCTCCAATCTTCTACTTTACCACACTACTCCCTCTACTCCATCTGTTCCACTAACTCCACTCTACTATGACACAGTACTCCCCTCTACTGCTCTCCACTCGGCGACATTCCACTTGATGACACTCCACTCAGTGACACTACTGTTTGCCACACCGCTCTGCTCGATGACACTCCTCTCTGCTCAATGGAACGCCACTCCACGGAAATCTACTCCATGGCATTCCATTCTACAACATTCTATTCCACTGTATGCCCCTGCACTCTGCCACTCTACCCCATGCTGACACTCTGACATTCAATTGCACTCTATTAGACGCCATGCCACTTTACTTTACACTTCACTCTACAACTCTACACTGTCACACCACTCCACACTATTCCAGTCTATTCCCATAAACTCTGAACCTCTACGTCACATCACTCCACTTTATTCCCATCCACTTTATGCCACTACACTCAATGCCATGACTCTGTATGCCACTCCCCAAGACTACTCCACTCAACACTGCTCTGTGTCACTCCACTCTATATGCCGCGCCACTCTACCACATGCCACTCCGCTCTACCACATGCCACTCCGCTCTACCATATGCCACTCCGCTCTACCACACTCCACTCCAGTATACTTCACTGTATGCCACAACACTATGCCACATCACTTTGCCACAGCACTCGACGCCACTGTACTCTACACCTTTCCACAACACTGTATTCCACTCTATGTGGAAATTAGCAAAATTAATGTACCTAAGCGGCGTTCATTTGCCTTTTCTCACTCCCCTCCCTGTAAGCACCATGAATACCGTGAAATATTGACCGCATCATTCCGCCAGTAAAAGCCTGTGCCCATATGTACATGACAGCCATTTTAGGCACCATGGCCTCTTTGCCCGTTCATTGAAATCCCCGGCTTCCCTCCTGCACGCATTTGAACACCCCCCCCCCCCCCCACTCTCAAATGACCCTCTCCCTCCGCACACTCTGGCTGCCCTTCCCTCACATGCACAGGTCCGCATGACCCTGTCCTTGGGAGTCACGGCCGCGCCTGACCAACACCTCCTTTCCTTTCATGAATAACCCCTCTGTTAGTAAACCCTTCTCCGCGATTGACTGTCCACACATATCCGAGGCCATCGCCTAAGCCGGGAGATACTGTTTACTGCCCCTTATTGTATGGAGTCACTCCTCTTCAAAGGACCCACTATTGATCCTGGCCTCCCCACCCCCTGGGATACGATCAGGCGCACACATCCTAAAAATCAGCGGAACACTCAGCTGCGTGATTGCCCCTCCTCTTATCGGCAGTTCAAGGGTCTCTATTGTGGTTACATGTGGGGTGGGATTGACAAGAGGATTACGGGAATGTCTTTTCCTTGTTTCACAATGTCATTATTGTAATAAGGAGTGCTTTGTAAGGTATAAAAGGCGATGTCTCAGAGCACTTGTTAGAGCACCTCCCGAAAGACACTGTGTTTCGTGTCCGAAATGACAGGCTCTCCTCATAAGTAATAAATCCTGTTCTTGCGATTCCTGCTCCCAGCGCCCGTCTCTTTATTTGGTAACTATTCAGAATGGGAACTAAGAGGCGACTTGCGCCAGCAGCCCGGGCATCGATAGTAATGTGGGCTCATTTTCTACATCTATGCCACTCCACTCTACCACACGCTGCTCCACACTGACATTCTACGACACTGCTTCATACTACGCCCTCTATTCCACTTCACACCAGTGCCACTCCACTTGACCAGTCTACAACACTGGATTCCACTCTGCCACTCCACGACCTATCACGCCACAACACACTACTGCACTCTATGCCACCTGACGACATTCCAGTAAATGACCACTCCACTGTGCTTGATGACACGTCACTCCACTCTACAATATAACATGCTATGACTCACCACTCCACTCTGATATGCTTCTCTGTTCTACTCCACTCTGACCTGTGCCCTTCCATGCCAAAACACTGTATGACTCTCCACTCTACTACACATACAGTCTACTCAACATCCCTCCACTCTACAACGCTACATCACTCTGACACTCTACACTATGGCACTCTACTCCATGCCACTGCAAGAAACTATTACATTTGGCGGAAATGAATGAGACTATATTCCACTCAATGACACTTTGCAACTCCCTCTATGACACTCCGCTTTACTCCACCTTACTGTGACACACCACTCCAATGTGCAGTACTCTACTGCACTATTCCACCGCTCTCTATGCCACTCCGCTCTATTACACTGTTCTCCACTGAACAACTCTGTACTCCACTGTGCCATTGCACTCAACAACATTCTATGACACTTTACTGCACTGCACAGCACTCTCCTCCACTGTACAACACTCCACTCTAAAACACTGCCACTCTACTATGCCACTGGATGACACTCCACAACACTCCATGCCACTCCACTGTACTCTACGACATGCCATTCCATTCTATAACACTCCAGGACACACTACTCTACTTTATGCCGCTTCACTCTACACCACTGTACTACACTTTACACTACTCAACTCTCCTCTACTGTATGACACTCCGTTCGACGATACTCCACTCTACAACACTTTATGCCACTTCACTCTACTATACTCTGCTCCGTTCTACTGTACAGCACTCCACTCAGTGAAATTCTACTCCATTTTATGTCATTACAGTCTGCAACACTCTACTCTTTATGCCATTCAATGACACTCCACTCCTCGACATGCCACTCGAAGACACACCACTTTACAACACTGTCTTCCACTTCGCTCTGACATTTACTTTTCAACACTACAACACAACTCTGCCATAACACTGTACAGTATGACGCGCCACTCAATTCTAGAACACAACTTCACTGTATGCCCCTCTACTCTGACACACCACTCTACAAGAGGCTGCTCTACTACACTACAACTTACAGCACTCTTTCACTGTAATCTAAAACACTCCACTCAAACCTCTACTCTGACAATCTACTGCACTCTATTCCGCTCAACACTACACTATGCTATATGCCCCTCCACACCACTGAACTTTACTAGCCCACTTGATGAAAATACACTCTACGACACTCCACTCTATGCCACCCAACAGCTCTCTACTCCAGTCTATGCCACTCGACGGCACTTAACTCGAAGACACTCCACTCAGTGCCCCTCCACTCTAGAAAACTACTCCACTGTATGCCCCTCCACTTTATGCTACTCTACGGCACGACACTGCACATTACAACACTCTTTTTCCCAAGTACTCTCAGACATGCCACTCAACAATATTACACTCAACAGCGCACCACTCAATGAACAGAAATACCTTTTATATAAAAAAAAATTGAATTTCAATGAAAAACCCAAAGGTTAGGTTCTAGTTGGGAACATTTTATTATTGTTCTTAGAAATTCTAAAGTTATTGTTATAACTTATAATTTCTGTCTTGATGGAAACGTACTATAACTCAATCACCTCCGTACACAGTATTGTCAACTCACTAGCCACGCTATATTAACCATAGCATCGCCATCTACCATACACGCTGTTCTACTAAATGATCTAATTTGAGACGTCATGAGTATTGTTATGCTATCATTTAACATGCTATAAGTAATCTAATGTAAAAGGGTATAAGCAGTACATTCGGTGTATGGAAATACCCTGACTGATATCATCTCCGTAATTTCCATCATATAGGAAGCCCATTGATTTGGTAAATGCAACAATGGAATGTCATGTACTGGCAAAGCTCTGAATAATTCTTCAATCTGCTTTCATCATTGTTTCCTTGCCATTGCACATTCCTCAACAGGCATAAACCTTAAGCTTTGTATGGCAACACAAAATAGGTAGGAGTTTATTTCTCCTATTACAGAAACACCTTTACTACCTGCTAGAATACTTCAACATCATTCACTCAAATGTAGAATCTGAGTTATCTTAACTTGCCCATCAACACTTGAATAGAGGCAATGAAACATGCCATGTAATCATCAAATTCTTGGGAATAATTGACTCATCTGCAGAAAACGTCGCATTTTATAAATAAAAGGCAACATAGGCTTGTTCTACCCAAAAGGATAGTGCCTTTAAAGCTCCTGAGTGAAGAATTCTTAGTTAATGCATGTTCAGCAAGATGGAGGGTTCCTCAAAAGTATTCTTGACTTCACATGCTGGGTTCCAGTGACTCCCAGACCAGGATGGATCATTCATGCATTTGCTCCTGTCATTTGTCAATCCCACCATATTCATCAGCAATCCGTTCCGAAATGTGTTAGCCAAGGCCTTGATAGGTTCCTGGAATTGTGGGAATGTCCTGGAGCCCATACTGACCTAACTGTGCCAATCTGTCATCCAAATTTAGATCCCCTTATCCGAGGGAGTTATTATTTAGGCGAAGGCATAGTGTGCCTATTCTTAGTAGCATGGAGAGGACAAAGGGCGGGGCCACTGGAATTCAGCTATTTTTGCAGCAAAAGCGTTTTCTGCATAGTTGTGGCTTTGCTGCATTTGCCACACTATTCATCATCCACTCCCTAATCTGAAAAATCAACCAATCAAAAGTTACAGAAAATGTGATGACCGGTGTAACTGCGCAGTGGAAGGCCCTTTTTCAAAAGGCGATTGCTCATCTTTCTGTTGGTCATTACTGTATTTGGGTGTTAAACTGGTACTAAATTGGGGAAACCTTTGACCAGATAGTGTTAACTTGTGTAAAAATAAAAAAAATATGGGATAATACCATCACAAAATGTGCTGCAATATGGTGCATGATTTGCCTCTCCTTTTTGCATAACTTGGTCAACCCTGCCACATAATTCCAGTGGCCCTGGCTATAGGGTACATGTGAATTAAGTTAGCTAAACCTATTGGTCTGTGTTGCACAAATACTTTACACATTGCCTCCTGCTCTACGCCTTCCTGCTCTATGCCAAGCTACTCTGTCTGAATCTGTGGCCCCTACTTGGACTAGGGTGCATACCCCTGCCAACTAGAGACCCCAGTTCTAACAGGCACTATATCTGAAAGCGACTTCTAGCTTCTGATTCTGTTAAAACTTAGACTGCAGTGTCAACATTATCGGCGCCATCTTGCCCCCTTTTCGAGCCCATTCGTGCGCGTAAGCGGCAGCCATTTTGAGTACCATGGCCTCTCTGCCCATCGCCGATAGCCAGCGCGTCTCTCTCTCTCTCTCCTGACCTCGCAAGCATCCCCCGCACGCTGACAGCCCCCGCTCTCACATGCCTTGAGTCATAAACCCCTCTTCAGCGCAACTCTGCCTCGGAACCCCATCCTGTTCCCAGCGCGACACCTCCCTTCATTCCTTTCATGATCCCGGGTCCTTTGCTAAAACCCCCTTTCCTGAGTGCCCGTTTGTCTTACTCGTTCCCAGGCCGCCACCTGGCCCTGCGGATACTGTTTATTGCCCCCCTATACAGTAGGAAGCTTCCCCCATCAAAGGATCCACGAGTTGATCAAAGCCCCCACCCTATGAGATCCGATCAACCACAAACATTCCGTGAATCGGCGGAATGTCCAGCTGCGCGACAATCATCACCTGTTGTGACCGGGGTGGGGACTTCAACTGTAAACGTGTGTGGGAACGGGCCTGAAGCGGGGATTCCGAGGATGTCTTTCCGTACATCAAAGTATTGACAGAGATGTGTTTTACGGAATAAAGCAATAAACTTGTGTATAAGAGGCCAGGCCTCAGAGATGCGTTTAGAGCACCTCGAGAAGATACCCTGTTGTCTGATTTGATGTGTTCTGCTCCGTCGGAATAAAACTTCTGTTTCCTGCCTTCCAGTCTCCAGCGCCTGCCTCTTTGTTTGGTAACTTGAGTGGGTATAGAGGCGGTTAACGCCGGGCAACTCTGAAAAAGGTCATCAGCCCTACCTTTTTCCACAATTGGCGTCCCAAACGTGGGGCCCATCAGCGATTCGTGGATCTAGTGGGAGAGGTCCTGACGACAGAGTGAACGACTGCAACGATCGGGAGAGCTCCTGTCCGATATACCCTCGTCTGACAGCCGATCATCCGAACTTCACTGGTTCTGAACAGACCTCTCTCGAGTGATCTACGGTCCTGACTGGGAACCATCAGGAGTGCCGCGAGGATCACGAAGAATAGAGGACGATCGGGCGCTGGATTCGGAAGACAAGAAACTGTCCATGCGGTCCGGGTAAGGTCGTGTAAACACGACGAATTGCGAAATGATTGTTTGGAAAATACTAGTATTACTCTTTTGTTGATTTGTTTGGAGATTCACTGTCTGCAAACGGAGAAACAACAGGCTCTCTCTTTGCAAGCAGTGAAGGATAGGTAACGCAGACTTTTGTCCCCGTTGTAATCCGTCGTGCCTATCTTCCTCCCCCACTGATTGTTTGGCCCGAACTATTGTTCGCGGATTGTTTTCTGGAGATTCTCTGTCTGCAAACAGGGAAGAACAGGCTCTCTCTTTGCAGGTAGTGAAAGGGTAGGTAACGCAGACTTTTGTCCCCGTTGTAACCCGTCGTGCCTACTTATTCTCCCCATTGATTGTTTGATTGACCGAACATTGACTGTTCGATATTGGTTCTTTTTGAGGTATTCACCGCCTGCAAACAACGAAGAATAGAAATATTCTGTCTAGTCTTTGCACGCAGTGATAAGATAGGTAGTGCAGACTTTTGTCCCCGTTGTAATCCGTCATGCCTATCTTCTCCCCACTGATTGGTAGCCTGTTTAGCCCGGACCGCTTATTAGAGATGAACCATCCGGCTCCACTGGAAGGCACCCCTAATAAGGACATGTTCATGAAGCATGGATTGATCGCTATAGCTTATAGCAAGCTGTGGCATAAATATACGAAAAAGGATCGAGAAAGTCAGTGGCCACTGATAGGATCCTTCAATGAGGATAAAATAAGCGCGCTAGAAACAGCCCTTGGGAAACACAAGACAACGCCCACTATGCTTGATAGTCTCGGCATGTGGCGCAAAGAAACCGAACAACGTAAAAAGAGAAATGAGAGTAGGTTGGGAAAAGAGCTACGAAAGGCAGCCCACCTAGCTGCTAGGAAATTAGAAGAGGAGATTAAGGAAAAAGAGGAAGCCAAACAAACTAGAGGTAGAAACATCAAGCCAGTGTCCGGTTAGAACGCCCTCTACGCTCTATCCTGAATTGCCCTTGAAACAGCGAGCCAACGATGATCTTTTGTTAGGTCCTCTGATCATCTACATGCCCCCTCCATATGCCCCTTCCCAACCCTTAGCACAGCACCCGCTACCCCCAATCACAGACAAGAGTAGTACCAGAGCTTCGGCCCCCATGGCCTCTGTGCCGGCCGAACCCCTTGTATTAGATACAGCACAAGCGGCAGCGTTAGATGACCCTGAGACCCGAAAGGCTGATTCCACAAGAACGAACAGATTAAGCAAGGATGAGCGAGCAGGGATTGATAAGATAGTGAGGACATTGGTAGAAAGAAAGGAAAGTGAAGAGCACGTCACGGACATGTTCAACACGTATACAGGGAGCCACAGATGGCATTTTGCCGTACGACTGTGTTACCGTGTCTTGAATGCGTACGAGGACCGATATCGAGACAAAGGTCCCGAGAGCCTAACGACTCTGTATAGGAAGGTCGATATCGGGGATGAGGGCGAGTGTGATGTGACGGACCTCCTTACGCGTACGCTTGAGGTTTTCCGCCACCTCACTGAACAGGAATCGGAAGCTAAACCCACGACACCTGTAGCAACCGAACCACAAACTGAGCGAGCTAGCGCCATGATGCCAATAAGAGAGGCTGCCCCTTACTGGGTTCCTCCACGAGGTCTAGGAACTCACGATGATGTCAACCACCAAGATGCAAGAGGGAGGGTAGTGTACAACTGGGTCTACCAGCCATGGGATCGGCAAGATATCCTGACGTTCCGGAAATCTCTGCCTGACTTACGCAAAAACCCCACTGCCTTCTATACTGAATTAGGTACAGCCCTAGGTTCAACGATTATGACCCTAGCTGACATCGACTTGTTTTTCGGGTTATGTCTGCCAGCTGATGTGTGGAAGCAAATCCGGAAAGTCGACCACCTTGAGCTGTTCGGACATACCTGGTCATAACTCGATGGCATAGATAGGTACCGAGAACCTGGACAGAAGCCTTTGAAACCCATTTTAGATCTCCCAGATAAAATCGTACAGAAATTGAAAACCCTGATTCCAGAAAAGAAAGTGGACTGGTCGATAGTAACGGCTTGTCGTCAGAAACCCCAGGAGGATGTATCGGACTACTTCTCCCGGTTTGAAACGGTGTTCTCCGATTACAGTGGCCAGGACATGACCACTGCAACCGGACACCATCTGTTTGTCCAGAATTATGTTAAGGGTTTGTCACTGGAGGTCTCCCAGAAACTGCAGGCCAGCGAGAGTAGTTGGGCGGCCTCCAAACCTGCGGCTATCCTTCAGATGGCCCAATATTACGAGCACCAGAAAAATGAAAACGATAGAGCAACAGAGAAAAAGAAAAAAGACTTAAAAGAGAGGGTGATGATCGCACAGTTGCAAGGGGTGACTATAGGACGAGAGCAATACAAAGGAAACTATCAGACAAATGTCCCTAGGAACGCACCTCCTAAAGACCGCACCCCGACACCCTGCATTGGACGTACAGACATTAGCGAGGACCAGTGTGCCTTCTGTAAAGGATTCGGCCACTGGAAATCCCAGTGCCCGGTTCTTTTGGAGATGAACAGAAATAGGGACCCCAAGGACGTAGCGGGTGGACCGAGAAATAGAGGACAGCACCGGGGGCCAGCCAATGACACGACTAACGATAGATCAAACAGACCAAATACATTTGACCGACCCAGACAGAACCAGTACCAGCAGCCTGACTGCGACAATGCCCACAACTTCGCATAGGACTGCCAAAGGCAAGGGAGGGATCCAGTCGAGCTCTATGTTGACCAGCAAGGTCCTTATGTCACTGCTAAGGTCCTCGGTATAAAGTCTCCATTTCTGGTAGACACTGGCGCAACACGTAGTGCGTTATCTAAACGACTGATTCCAAGGGCACCCTTGTCTGGCTCACTTGTGACATCGATAGGTTTCGATGGAACGCCCTCCACTAACCCTTTGTCCACTCCGATCCCCTTCGACTTAGAGAGCAATACCACTGACACGACGTTTTTGCTTTCTGCCAATACTCCTGACGCCATTATGGGACTTGACTTACTGAAGCATTTCCGAGCGACTATTAGATGTTCCCAAGACGGAGTTCGAGTTTTCCTGTACGACAACCCCATTCTGCTTAGACATTGCCCTTCCCGACGCATGTTTTCTATCAATGACGCTGACACGTCCCTGCTTGACACTCTGCCTCCGTATCTGTGGGCCAAGACAGATTCGGACGTAGGGCGCATGATGATTGACCCAGTGCACATTACTGTCCGACCGGACGCAATACTCCCAAAACTTCCACAATACCGGATATCGCCCGAGGGCGAGAAGGCATTGGTAAAAATTAATCAGTCACTGATAGACGCAGGAGTGGTAGAGGAAGTGGTTAGCAACGTCTGCAACAGCCCTATCCTGCCCATCATCAAGAAACAAGGAGACGGAGATGAGAAAGCATACCGCTTCATCATTGACCTTCGAGAGATCAACAAAGTGGTTGTACCCCAGTACCCCGTGGTCTCAGACATCACCACTATCCTGACTTTGATTCCTTCTACTGCCACCACCTTCATTGTCATTGACCTCAAAAACGCATTTTTCTCTATCCCCATCGACCCAGACAGCCGATATCTCTTCGGCTTCACCCTAAAAGCCCGCTCATATAGGTTCTGCCGAGCACCCCAAGGCTACACAGAAAGCCCCAGCATCTACAGTCAGGCCCTCAAGAGACAGCTGGATCAGGTCCAGTTACCCTATGGAGTGGTGTTAATACAATACGTCAATGACATCCTTTTGGCGGCCGACACCACTCCACTAGCAGTCACAGCCACCATTCAACTCCTGCACTTCCTTGCGGAAAATGGCCACAAGGTCTCCAAAAAGAAGTTGCAATTCTGCCAACCCCACGTCACTTACTTAGGCCACCTCCTGTCCAAAGACGGAAGGAAACTTACTCCCGACCGGATCCAAACCATTCTTGAAACCCCTGTCCCTAAGACTCAGAAACAGGTCCGCTCCCTACTAGGCCTCACCTCCTTCTGCCGACAGTGGTTACCAAACTTCAGCCTCATTGTGAAACCGCTGCTTTCTCTGCTAGCTAAAGATGTCCCTTTCCCCCTCCCTTGGACCCCTGAATGCCAATCCTCCTTCACGGAACTACGAGATGCCCTTTGTTCGGCCCCTGTCCTAGGTACCCCCGATTACACAAAGCACTTCTCCCTCTACACTCACGAAAGGGAGGGGTGCGCTTTATCTGTCCTGACCCAGTCCATTGGCCCAAAGCAACGACCGTGCGCTTACTTCTCTGCCACTCTTGACCCCGTAGCCAGAGCCTTACCTGCCTGCCTTCGAGCTGTAGCTGCCGCTGCTATCTCTATCCGACAGAGTGAGGGGATCGTGCTCTAGAATTCCCTCACGGTATTAGTACCCCATGCAGTTGACACCCTCCTGAACCAAACCAAGACGCAACACCTGACGAGTGCACGACTGACTGGATACGAACTAACTCTGCTCGCACTCCACATCACCCAGAAAAGATGCACCACACTGAACCCAGCAACTCTGTTACCCCTACCAGAGAATGATCCCAATGTGCCCCCTGTACACAACTGTGTGACCCTCACGGACGAACAGACTAGAAGTAGAGTTGACCTCAGAGACGCAGCTTTTCCTGACCCTGACGGAGAGCTGTGGGTGGACGGCTCTTGCATCAAACTCCCCGATGGCACCACTTCAGCTGCCTATGCAGTCACCACAGCCCGAACTGTAGTAGAGACAGCCCGCATTACACAACGATCTGCACAGGCAGCGGAACTGATTGCCCTGACACAAGCATGCATCCTAGCAGCAGGAACCACAGCGAACATTTACACCGACAGCCAGTATGCCTTCGGGGTGGTTCACCATTTTGGGCTCCTTTGGAAGGAAAGGGGATTCTTGACCTCGCACGGCACCCCCATCTTACATGGAGATCTAGTCTCCGCCTTGATCGAAGCTATCCTTCTCCCCAAAAGACTTGCGGTCATCAAATGCCAGGCACACAAGAAAGTGACAGACATTATTGGACAGGGAAATGCACTAGCCGACCTCACTGCTCGTACGACAGCTGAAAATAGGACAACAACACGCATGTACGTGACCAGGTCACAAGCAGAGAAATGGACCGACGCTAGGGACACTATTAGGGACATTCAAATGGCTAGCACACAACACGAATTGACTGAATGGGCACGGGTGGGATTGAAAGACGACGAAGGCTGGTGGCGGACAAAAGACACAAACAAATGGTTGCTACCTGACTCATACCTGATTCCCATACTGACTATGGCACACTCCCCTGCTCACATAGGATCAGCCCCCACGATTGAACTTGTCTCCAGAGTTTGGCACAACGATAAAATCACAGACTCCGCCAAACGTCTGGTCCAACAATGCTTGATATGCCTGCAACATAACCCTGGGAAAGGAACTGTGGTCCCCCGGGGAGGGTTTGGGGTTCCCAACCACCCGTTTGAAGTCCTGCAGATGGACTACATCCAACTAGACAGATGCCAAGGCCTGAAATACGTACTTGTCGTGGTGTGTGCATTTAGCAAATGGGTGGAAGCATACCCAACCCGTGATAACACTGCTATGGCCACTGCAAAAGTACTGCTAAAAGAATTCTTCCCTCGCTACGGCCTTTGTCGAATTTTATGGAGCGACAATGGCCCCCACTTCGTAGCCGAAATCATCCAGCTCATCTTAAAGGGGCTGGGTATCAAGCAAAAGTTCCACGCAGTCTTCCACCCCCAGTCTGCTGGACTTGTCGAGCGACACAATGCCACACTAAAGCTAAAACTAGCCAAGATAGTGGCTACCACGGGACTGAAATGGCCAGACGCTCTCCCACTAGCATTGCTATCGATGCGTTCCACCCCCACCAAACACCACTTGACACCTTTATGAGGTTGTTTTCGGCCGACCCATGAGCGTCTGGTCTGCACCGAAACTGACTTCCATTCATGACGTCCCGGACGTCCTAATGTCTGATTATTTGTATAAGTTGACTGAAAATCTGTCTGTCATTCACCAACAGGTGCTGCATGCCATCCCTGACGCTTCCAGGGGTCCCGGACACAACCTGCAACCCGGGGATTTTATCCTCATAAAAAATTTTCACCGCGCCAAGAGTCTGGAACCCCGGTGGACGGGCCCCTGGCAAGTCCTACTCACCACCCGAACAGCTCTTCAAGTGGAAGGAAAGCGGACCTGGGTGCATGCGCACCATTGTAAGAAGATTCCCCCGGCTCTGATGACAACTGAAGACGTGACCACCCAGGAAGAGCTCCTGAACAAAGACCGACGATCGCTGAATTGCTACCCGGACACTGAGGCACTTGAACTTGCAAAGATTCCTGACCCTACCGTGCCATCCAAAGAAGGGTATAACCTGCGTCGAAAGGAGAGAGTTTCGGCTAAGCAGACCATTGACTAAGTCATAATTCTCAGATCGGTGGCCTAACACAACAAGGGCTGTCAGGAGAGAAAGCCAGACGAGGTCTTTGGTTCTGCCCACCACCGAGCTCCCTTGAAGGTGATGGAAGCGCCCGATAAGAAGGTGATGGAAGCAACCGGACATCCGAAAATTCGCTACAGAAACTCAAAGACAGAAAGACTCCACAGCTCAAAGACAATTACACTTTTCATCACAATCCTTTTCTGCTTTCTCCTCATGACCACACTCTGGATTGTGGAAGAAAGTACACCTGCTCATGAAACATTCCTGACCACTGCACAGCCTACCACCGTGAAGGAACATTATCTGATCTCGCTCTCTCCTCAACTCAGAGAAAGGCGAAAGGAGTTTTGGAATAACTCCTTTGTGCAGCTGCTGCACCAGCACAATCTTGCCACCAATGCCACCAACTGCTGGATCTGTGGGTTGCTACCCCACGCCACTGGACATTCGATACCTTTCATCCCTTCACCCTTCTCAATTCACGGCTCCTGCCTTGCTTGGCTGATCCTCCTGCAAGAAAGCTATAAGGACAATGCCACCTCCAGCAAAACCATGACACATTTCTTTCATGAGGTCTGGCGAAACAAAACCAAGACACACTTCTGCCCGCAGACCTCCAACGACTCTATCCATATGGACATACCTGCTAAAGAACGAATTGAAATGCAGGTGTTCAACAATCCAACCAGACCCACCTTCTCCTACCTACGAAAACGAACAGCTGCCACTCTGACTGTGGCTCTATCTGTCATCAACGTCACAGGCCATATGTGCATAGAAGGGCTTGGGACACAGCTGGTAGGCCACAGTGCTTGCCGTTTCACCAGAACTTTGGACTCTACCGATCCACCTTCCTTTGTATCCTCTCCAAATATGTACTTCGTTTGCGGCACAAAGGCGTACACCTGGCTCCCCAGAGGCTGGGGGGGCACTTGTTTCATCTCCTTCATCCTTCCTCCGATCTATGTGGCCCCAGCAAATCACCATAGACAAAAGCGAGCCAAGGACACTGAACAAGCCGACTCAACAGGAGCACAGTTCCTCGATGCTATGAAGGGACTTGTTCCACTCTGGGGCCCGATGGCAAACAGCCGTGCCATCCGACATCTGACTCAGGCAGTCGAGACGACAATGAACATCACAGCTGGCATCCTTGCTAACAACACAGCCGAGCTTCAAGCGGTCCGCCTGGTGGCTCTCCAAAAGCGCCTTGTTCTAGATGTGGTTCTTGCGGACCGTGGTGGAGCATGCCGCATTATTGGGTCCAGCTGCTGTACATATATACCGGACAACTCACCCTCAGTGTACAAGGCCATCGAACACCTCCACAGACTCTCCTCAGAAGTCCACCAGGAGCAGGAAGAATGGTCGCTTGGTGGATGGTTCTGGAGTACTGTTAAGAACTGGGGCTGGAGACTGTTTACCATTATCCTGATTCCTGTAGTTGTAATATGTGGTTTGTGCTTAGGAATTCAATGCCTGCCGCCTCTGTGTTCGTTATGTGCGAATTGTATTTGCCCTAAGACTGTGGACTTTGGAAAGGAACACATGGGAGCACTATATGATGCCGAGGTTAGGAATTTAATGAAGATTGACATTGAGTAGACAAGCTGGCTAGATATGTTGAAAAGGGAGGACTGTTAAAACTTAGACTGCAGTGTCAACATTATCGGCGCCATCTTGCCCCCTTTTCGAGCCCATTCGTGCGCGTAAGCGGCAGCCATTTTGAGTACCATGGCCTCTCTGCCCATCGCCGATAGCCAGCGCGTCTCTCTCTCTCTTGACCTCGCAAGCATCCCCCGCACGCTGACAGCCCCCGCTCTCACATGCCTTGAGTCATAAACCCCTCTTCAGCGCAACTCTGCCTCGGAACCCCATCCTGTTCCCAGCGCGACACCTCCCTTCATTCCTTTCATGATCCCGGGTCCTTTGCTAAAACCCCCTTTCCTGAGTGCCCGTTTGTCTTACTCGTTCCCAGGCCGCCACCTGGCCCTGCGGATACTGTTAATTGCCCCCCCTATACAGTAGGAAGCTTCCCCCATCAAAGGATCCACGAGTTGATCAAAGCCCCCACCCTATGAGATCCGATCAACCACATACATTCCGTGAATCGGCGGAATGTCCAGCTGCGCGATAATCATCACCTGTTGTGACCGGGGTGGGGACTTCAACTGTAAACGTGTGTGGGAACGGGCCTGAAGCGGGGATTCCGAGGATGTCTTTCCGTACATCAAAGTATTGACAGAGATGTGTTTTACGGAATAAAGCAATAAACTTGTGTATAAGAGGCCAGGCCTCAGAGATGCGGTTAGAGCACCTCGAGAAGATACCCTGTTGTCTGATTTGATGTGTTCTGCTCCGTCGGAATAAAACTTCTGTTTCCTGCCTTCCAGTCTCCAGCGCCTGCCTCTTTGTTTGGTAACTTGAGTGGGTATAGAGGCGGTTAACGCCGGGCAACTCGGAAAAAGGTCATCGGCCCTACCTTTTTCCACAATTCCTTACCTTAGAATTATCCTCAGGCACATGGCTGGACTGGGAACCGAAACTGGCCCTGGCAAACTGCTTGGCGGCCCCCCTGGGGGGAAAGGGGGTGTACGGCTGAGCTGTTTGGTAGGGCCGGGTTCGGCCTATTTTGTTACAGGAGACTTTATATTGCCAGCTCCCAGTAACAAAAACGGCCCCCCAGGGTGGGTCCCCACTCTGGCTGCCCACCGGGGAAATGCCCAGTGACCGCGACGGCCAATCTGGCCCTGCTCAGGCATCAGACTGGATCTGAATTATTTTTAGTGAGCAGTACCCCAGTAGGTGGTAGTATTCGCCTCAGCGTGCCGGCTGCATCCACGCCGGATGCTGCGATATTCCCTCCAAGGCCTTGAGGGAGCAGTCTCTCAAATTCCTTGTCGCCTGATGAGCGAAACCACAACACTTGATAGCGTTCGAGAGGAAGGTCCTGGGATCGGTCGTGAAGTCTGTGATCCTCGTCTCATTCCAAGCATTTGGACCACTCTGGTAAGCCCCACAAGAAGAACAACACTTAGAAGTCAAAGAGGTGTGCGACTTTGCCTCGTCCAATGAGATACGAGGTAGCGTCAAAATTTGAGACCTGGCTTCGAGGTTGAGGCAGCCTCTGGGTTAGTTCCTCACTTCTCTCAGTTTCCAGGAGCCAGAAGCTTCAGCCTTTGCATCAGTCTGGGCCCTTGGATCCACCGAAGGATGCAGACCAGTACTGGTCGTACAACCTCAACCTTTCCTGGCACAGATCCTGACTTTGATACTCCTGGTGGCACCGATGCAGGCTCCATTCCCATTCCGATCCACGACTCCACGCACAAAGCTGGAGGGGCATTGACTGACTGACTGCAACGCTTACTAGAGCCATGCCTTCCAGGCAGTAGCCGGAGTCCTATTCCTATGGGCTAGGATTCTGGGAAGATTATTAGGTGTTGCTGGACTTTGTGGTATACCAGCCTTTATACCCAAACATGGACTGCTGTAAGGAGTTGGCAGAGACCAGTGGGCTGAAAACCTCCAGATACTGATATGCTTTTCCCCCCCTACAATGGCTACAAAGGAGAGAGCGTCCTTTGTAATGTTGATGAGAAAATTGGTCAAGATCCTGCACCTTGAATAAGCCCGGGCGGTAAACTCTGCTCTGCTCGCAGAGTTTGTGCAATTTGGGCGCTCCAATGAGGAACTCTGCATTCGGCCTTTTGGCACGAAGCAGAGGTTTTTCCCTTTTGCTTGCTAGAGTTTTCTTTTGGCGCTCAACCACAAAGGCCAAGACTCTCGGGCCGCTTGCGAGCGCATGTGACTTCTCACACTGTTAGTAAGCTCCCACAAGACTTCGCACTCACTCGCACAGATTCCGGCCGCGACGGCACAAATCTATCATCCTTACTGCCAATCGCAATCTCAAACTGAGCGGTTGAGCAGCTTTTCTGCTTGAGAATGCAGCTTAGAGGCATTTGGAGTGGATTTTCTTCTAAACTTTGCATTGGAGTTGGGTTTTTTTTGTGTGCGAGAAGAACTTTTTAAAAACCTTTTTATTTCCAAACCAGAAGGAAGTGCCCCAGAGATTCTAACTTCCCGTTCCTGTCCAGCAGGCTCCTCCCAGGGCTTTGTCCCTCTCCTGGTCACTTTTCATTGGGATTGGAGCTGGAAGAACAACTCCTTGTCTGCTGCATATATACCATTAAATTTAAGGACTCTGTTTTTGAGATATCACAAGTAAGTTGAAAAACTGGTGTATGGGGGTGTTTGTTTTACTGGGGGTCATGCATCTCGATTTATTTGTACTTTTATTTGATTTTTAAAATTCATTGTGGTGGGTGGCCTGCAGTTTTCGTAGGGGTTTAGTTATTTTTTTGCATTTGATTTTTCTTATTTTGTGAAGGAAAAAAGTTGCAGTTTGCTACATTTTCTCCCCGTTTTTTAATACATTTGCAATATTGATTTAATTGTTTTTGTTGCCTAGTCTGCCAATGGGCATTCCAGCCATTAGGCACTGTACTATTTGTCGGTGCATTAAACGGTTTCTGTGGTGTCTGTTGAATTTGAAACATAATTTAGGCCATGGATGGCTTTGGAATAAAAGACAAAATGTGTTTTTTATGGAATTTCACTTCCCCCCAAAGCAAATAGTGTTTAGGTGGGGTAGTCCCTTTGGAGGATGTATGTTGTGAACATTTTTAGCCCTGTTAATTTTCGTTTTTGGCATTAATGAATTAATGCTGTTACTATGCCTCTTTTGTCTGGCCAGTGTGTACGTGTGTTTGGCATTGGCCACCATTTCCATTTGTTGTTCATTATGCCATGTGGCCAGGAGCCCTTTTGTATAGACAGTGTTCACCGTAGGCCTGCATGTGTTCTTTGATTTCCAGGCCTCCTGCTTGTTGTTCTGACTATGTGGCTGGCAGCCATTTTGTGTAGCCAGCTTTTGTGCTTTCACCGTAGGCCTGCTTGTCTTCTTTGTGTCCATGCCTCCTTGCTGGTGGTTGTTGTTGTGACAATGTGGCTGGCTGCCATTTTGTATAGGCAGCCAGTGTGCTTTTGCCATAGGCATGCATGTCTTCTCTGAAATTATGACCATGCCTCCTTGCTCAGTGTTTGTTGTTGTTGATGATCATGTTGCACTATCTGGCAGCCATTTTGTGCTTCCAGCCAGTGTGGGAATTTGCAATAGGTTTGCATGGATGGTTGACAATGATAGCAGTTTATTAAATTAATATTCTCTTCACTTATCTTTAATTTTTGTATTTCAATTATTTTAAAATTTTAGGTGTTTCAATTGTAATTAAAATATGTATTTAACTTTTTAATACTTTTTTTTGCCTATGTATTGTTTAAAAACAAATTCTTTTGATTATTTTATTCACATATTTTAGTTTTTTTTAAATGTATTTATTTTTTTGTACATTTTCCTAGCATCCGCCATCAACCCCATGAGTGAAATAGGTGCACTGCACAGCAGCATTCATTGTCTAAGGATTATTCCATTGACACCTGCACATATAGCAAAAAGTTGCATCTGTTTGTTGTTGTTGCTCTTTCTGATCCTTCCTGAGTGCACTGCACACAATGAAAGTTTGTTAGTGTGGTTTTACGAATGGATAGTTAACTGTATTATTGCTAAGTCACCACAATAAATGGTATTGTTTGTTTGTACTACTACTTGAACTGCAACAATGCCACATTTCACTGATGCTTTTCTTGCTTGTTTGATTTTAGGTGCACAAGAGAAAAGACATCACCCACAGTACTGCCAGACAGAATGCCTATTCATATAGTGACGCGTGACTGACTACGCAACACGGTCAGATCTTCAGCATGTTGTGATGCCAAGTGCCACTGCCAACTGACAGCTTCAAGATGGCACCAAAGAAAGATGCTACCAAGAAAGTGCTAGTGGGAAGCAGAAGAAGCAAATTTCCACCACTTGCATGCCAATTGCAACCTTTTTCAGGAAAATTGTGCCTGCCGCACCAGTCCCGGTGAGGAAGCTAAGAGCAGCCTCCTGCATCAACAGCACCACACCCCCAGCATAAGCTCAGGAACATGTCTGTCAGTGAGGCAGCAAGTGCAATCAAGTCAACACCGATGAGTAGTGATATTGAATTGGATATGTCCCTTTCGCAAAGTAGTACACAATTCTTTCAGGAAACACAGCAAAGTGTACAGCAGCTGCAGCCAGCAACAATCCATTTGTCTGATTTTGCAGCATAACAGGAGGTTGAGCTTCCTTCCAAGCAAGAAGTTTAACCTCCACTTTTAGAATCATTAGCTCCCATATCTCCAGCAAGGAAAAGGAAGGTTACTACAGCACCATCTTCTCCAAGCACCACTTTTTTTTAATTAGAACACCATCAGTTGATTAAATACATAATCTGAAAGAGTGTGTAGTTATAGATTCCTTACCTTTAGAATTACCCCCATGCGTCAGACTGGATCCAGAGATTTTTCTTAGCCGTCCCTTTGTGCGACGGTAGACTCTGCGTCTGTCGTTGGCATTGTGGTCGCCTGAATGGCGTTGCAGTGTCTACTTAGATGCCCCCCCCTGTGTGCTGACGTCCGTTCTTTCTTTTTCCTCGTCAGCCTTGCACCGATATGGAGAGAGCTACCCCTTAGTCATTTTTTGACTAACTTTTTCTCGACTTTTGTTGACTTCTTGTTGAGTCTTCGACTCTTAGTGTACGAGGGATGTCCCATCAAGGGACCAGGTTCAAGCCGTGTGAGGCCTGTAACCGTCTGATGACTGTTACCGACCCCCACCTTGTGTGCCTCTTGTGCCTGGAGCGCGATCCCGACCCAAAGTCGTGTTCCAACTGCCAGGCCATGAATCCAAAGTCTTTGCGGGAACTGTCCCGAAAGTTGCTGGACGCCACCACCTTCATTCGTCATCCTAGTCTTCGAGATTTAAGAGTAAGTTGAAGCAGAAGAAGAAGGTGAAGAATCAGCGTCGCTCTTTACCTTCTTCCCATTGATCGGCCGACCCAGGACCCGGAGCATCGTCATTCTCCAACTCTGTTTTCAGAGCCTGCTCCAGGGATGGCTCCAAGCTTCCCTCCTTTCCCGGTGCCGGAGCGTCCCCTGCCCAGATTCGACGTTTTTACGAAGTGCTTCATGGCATCTTTGGACAGCCTGACTCAGCCTGTGTGTCTTCGAGCCCCGCAGACACAGCTGGGAGCCCTGGGACTTCGATGCCCGAGGCTCCAGCGCCGTAGGGCCCCTGAGGATCCAGGCCTGAATCCAGATCGAGGTAGTCGACCTCACAGTACCTTCCCCGGCGCCAATCCCGACGACGCCCCTGGTGATGGTCATGCCCCTGACCGGTGCTGACCCCAGCCTCATCCCAGACTTTGACACAGCGCCAGAATGCCGTTCTTTGACACCATGCTGGAGGGCACTTTTGTGCCTCTGTTCATCCCTGGTGTTCCTTTAAGGTCTGAATGGCAACCAGAGGAGGGTGAGTAGGACTGGGAAGGGTCTGTGGACCCTTCAGCTGACCAACTTGATGAGCCAGACTGGTGAGAGGACCTGTGTGACGTCAGTGGTCTGGATACCTCCCCAGACCTTGGCATGCTTTCTTCTCTTACTGTGGCTATGAGGGGAGAGCATCATGTGCAGTGGTGGCAGTCAGGACTAACCTACTGACAGAGATGCTTCAACCGGCGATAGCCTTTTTGGAGCCCCTTCTGCCTTTTAATGAAGCCTTCATGGATGTCCTTCTGGGCGCTTGGTCCAAGCCCAGCACAGGGGTTCCTTTGGACAGGATGATTGCCCAATGCCCCGGTAACCCACTTTTCCTTTCCAAATCCCCGAGAGCTTGGTAGTCCAAGCCTCATCCTCTAAGGGTGCATTCCCTACAGCTCCCCCAGATAGATAATCCAAGATGCTGGACCACCTTGGGAAGATTGTTTAGGCCAGTCCGACCATAACCCCCCTGCAGCAGCCTCCAAATCCTCCTAGTCCGACCTTTCACGGCCACCAGAAGCCAGTGTGCAGCAGGATTCGCCTCCCCCTCCCCCACTGCCAGACCACGTTGGGCAGGTGGGTTTTGCAGATAGTTCGAAGGGGCTCCTCCCTCCCCTTTGAGAATATCCATCTCACCATCCTTCAATTGCATGTCGGAGGATCGCTTGGCCCTTCTCCGCCACCAAGGCGCAGCTTTCTTGGCCAAGGGAGCTATCGAAAGGCTCCCTGTGTCAGAAATAGGTCGTGGTTGCTACTCCCACTACTTTCTGGTACCCAAGAAGAATAAAGGCCTGCGTCCTATCTTAGGCCTCAGGGCCCGCAGCAGCTTCCTCCGGAAGGAGAAGTTCAAGATGCTCATGTTGGCTCATGTCCTGTCTGCCCTCGACCCCGGAGACTGGATGGTAGCATTGGACTTGCAGGACGCATATTTCCATATCCCCGTCCTGCCAGCCACAAGCATTTTCAGTTTACTGTGCTCCCCTTTGGCCCTACCAGTGCCCCTCGGGTGTTCACCAAAGTGATGACGGTGGTCGCAGCTCATCTGTGCAGATTAGGAGTTTCTGTCTTTCCCTCTCTGCATGACTGGCTCTTGAAGGTGGACTCGCCCTAGGATGTTGTCTCCCGCCGCCAGACTGCGGGGGACCTCCTGCGCTCACTGGGGTTCACTATCAACGTGCCGTAGTTCAGAAACCCAAAGTAAGTTGAGAGCCTCCTTAACACGCAGAAAACAGGGGACCTTACTGAAACGACCAACCTTCATGACATCCTTGAGACCTTCAACATAGTTTGTGAGTTCAGAGTGTAGTAGAGCTTATGGGCCCATTGTCGACATCTGCTAAGTTAACATGAGCTTTGCTGCCATGAGTCTACTTTTGCGCACGCCACTGAAAGCATATATTTGGCAAGACTCTGTGCCCCTTTCACATGAGATCTGTCTGCTTTTTGCGTCTTTTGCTGTGCTCTGAGGTTTAGTCTGCACACGAGGTACAAGGTCGATCAACAGTGCCCCTTGTTATTCTGTTCTGGTCAGTCCATTGCACCTAGACATAACAAACAACCCACAGCTGCACTTCTGGAAATCATGTGCTTTAATATTGCAAGCAAAACCTGTTTTGTCACACTTGGAGAGACACCTTTCCAGAGAGAAGAGCTGTGCTTGTCCTAAGATGTGAACATTTCATCTAGGCCTTGAGGTATGGGGTCTGCTGACAAAGCCCAGAGGTCTTCTTTTTATAATTAACTATTTCTTACAAGGGGAGGGTGGGTAGGTCTTTTGGTCTTTTTCCACGGTCTTTATAAAATGATATCCCCGTTTGTATTCTATGGAATTGTGACAATGCTGACTATATTGTGTTTTTGCATTTTGCTGCTAGTAATGGCACGTGTGCTGTACCATAGAGCTTGTTAAAATACACATTTTTATTTATACAGCATCTATGATTACTCGCATTGTGGACACGTATGAGTGAGTGAGCGAAAGAGTTGTCTGGCTCCGCGATTCCCAAGAGAGAGTGACGTTTTCTGGGTTATGTAATCAGTCAGTCAATAACCTTTATTCGGATATTTCATTATCCATAAAAGTACACACATAATTACGTACATGGTCAGAATAAAAATCACATTAAAATAAGGTAAAAACATTGTTGGATTTTCCTTGTTATTAACAATAGCAGCAACACTGACATAACAAAGTGCAAGGTGTCATTATTGTCCAGATCATCAAGTTCTAGTCTTTTTCTATGGCATTATCTAATGAAATATACATATGCAGGAATCACCCTTAGAATAGCAGCAATATATACACAGGACACATGTTTCAAGCATCAGTTAAGATAAGGGCTTGCTGGAGCATTTAGCAGCATTATCTAAGGTGCTGGTTTTGTAAGGTGCATAGTGCATAATTCCTAATCGATAGGCCATCTAAATAAAGTGTAGAATGCAAGGTCATCCAAGGATCATTAAAATAGGCAGGTTAGTATAGCTCAGTATTTACAGGTAAAAATTCGAAGTAAAGTGCGACTGTGCAAAGTGCTAATATGCAGCGCCTCTAAATACAGATAGTACATATTGGTCTGATGGACATTAATTCACAGATTATTTTAACTCCAGTATTTACAGATAACAGCGTGAATTAAAGTGCGAGTGTGCAAAGTGCAAATAGACCATTTCCTAATGTATATGACTCACGTTGATCTAAGTAAGTCGGTGTTAATTCATAGAAGAATGAGATCGAATAGCCATTTTTAAAAAGGTGCACACACGGTATATGATGCCATCATCTTTAAGCTGAAGAGCAGTTTTATATGCCACTTTAAAATCCTTTATGCCTTTTCGGCTCTAAAAAATGATATCAGGATGGGCTTACTATAATTTTGGTAATAGGAGCAGAAGAACAAAAAGTGCATCAGTGTTTGTTTTCCTGAGTTCTGGCATGGGCAGACCAAGTTCTCGATGTTAGGTTGGTAGCCCATGAGGAAACACAATAAATACTTTATAGATCCTGCTCTTACTACGCTCCCAACATGTGATATCTTTGAGGAGGTAACCAGCTGGTGTACGCAAAGTAGATTCAGTATCAACTTCTATTTGGATATACTGTTTCACAGTTGTTTTAACCGATTCTACTTTATATCTGGTCTCCCCATAATGCTTGTAAAGAATGTTGCGAATTGTCTTCCCATTAATCACATCTAATCCATTTGGACTATCAAAAATGTGCTCAAGATTGACTGCTGCCTGGCTCGCCCGTACTTGGGCCAGCCATGGGATTTTAATACCCTGATCACATTTTAGACAGTCAGCAAAGATTTCCCTGGTCAGAGAAGCTTCGGGATTTTTCCAGACCTTTATCCAGAACAAAACAGGGCGAGACTTAATGTAGTCCTCCAAATAAAACAGTTTCAGTTCGGTGTGGCTTATAAAAGTAGATGATGAGATTGGTAATCCCAAAAGCCTTCTGCAGAATCTGTTCTCAGCCTGTGCATTTTTTAAATTTGTGTATCCCCAGATTTCGTCCCCATACGTCATAATTTGGACACATTGTGTCCTATAAATTTTTAGTAATGACAATACCACCTCTAATCTTTTAGGCTTGGGGAGGGTCAATACTGAGTTTTTATAGCTTTAATAAACTTAGACCGTCCATAAGGCAGGTGTGGGGTCCAAGAGCCGTTGTCTGAGAATTGTAGGCCCAGGAAGGGTAAAGTGCGAGTGCTTAGCAGCGAGTCCTGGTCCAGAATAATCCTGTTAATGTAGCGTTTTTTGGGGCCACAACACATTAAAAATGATTTTTTTAAATTGGTGCAAAGGTCAAGACTATACATAAAATCTACAAATCCCCAACTAAAATCCTCAGGTCATTTGGTGTGCGACCCATTAAAACCGCATTGTCTGCATAGAGTAAGGCGGGGATTTTAGTGCCATTTATTATAGGGACGTCGGGAGTTTCATTAGACAAAACATTGTGAAGTTCATTAATGTATAGAATGAATAAAAGAGGGGCAAGGACGCACCCTTGTCTAACACCTCTACCGACCATTATGTCTCCTGACACTGCTCCATCCATACTAATCCTTACTCTAGCTTTTAAATCTTTATGAAGGTCGGCCAAAAAATGTACCAAAATTTTACCCAGACCATAATGCAAGAGACGATGCCAAAGCCTTGATCTATTAACAAAATCAAAAGCGGACGAGAGGTCCATAAATGTCAGGTACACTGGACTGTGTCGAGCTATGGTATATTTTCCTATTATTAAGTTAAGGTTCAGACACTGTTCCACTGTACCAAGGTGACTCCGGAATCCCTACTGGCATTTGTTTAGAATGTTTTCTTCCTCTGCCCAAGCCCTGATCTTGTTAAATAAAACTCATCCTAATATTTTAAGGGTGTTATCAATTAATGAAATGGGCCTATAACAAGTAGGATCGGATCTGGATCCTTTTTTAAAAATCGGTATAATTACAGAAGTTGATCATGTACTGGGGATATCAGTTGTAGTTAAATTATTAAAAACATTTAATAACAGGGGGGCCCAGAATTCCGGCTCTGATTTTATAAGGTCTATAGGTAGGCCGTTCGGGCCTGGGGCTTTGTTGCCGGCACTCTGGGATATTGCCTCCTCAACCTCACCTAAAGTTATTGTGATTTCAGTGGGAGGCATAATTGCCAGGGAATTATCACAGTATAACGGAGGAGCATATATCTTTGAAAAGTGGGCGACCCATGCTTCACTGGAGATGTTACAGACAAGAGGAGTGGAAGGGTTTCCAAGAGTTCTCAGGGATTTAGTGGCAGACCAAAAGGCGGTTGTGCTGTTAATTTAGGCGGCACAGGCTAGGTTGTCCCAGTGTTCCTTCAGGACAGTATCGCGCCTGAATCTTAATTCCCTTTTAAAATTGGATCTAAATGCACGAATAAGAGTGGGATCTCTGGGATGTGCCGACAGAGCCAATCTCTGGAACAGATGTTATCAAACCATTTAGGGTCGGGATGACGTATGCCCACTGGTCTAGAGATCAAGTTTTTTATGCCTGCACATAATTCAGTGAAAGCAGAGACAGCCTCAGGGTTAGGGTCTGACGGAACAAGACATGTCTCACACAAAGTGGGATATGCTTTTACCATCTTTACAAAAATCTCCTTAAAATCTAAGCCTCTCCATTTAACTCTCAAGGTGTCAGAGAGATGTAAATTACTTGCTCCCAGTTCCTTCCTGAAATTAGAGCAACGTGCAACCTTTAACAGGACGATTATGGGATTATGGTCTCCGAAAGTGGATGGCTTTACCTCTGCCCCAAGGAGATGGTCTTGTAACGAGAGAGATAGGAAGACCTAGTCAATGACTGAAGCTCGTCCTAATCCTCTATATGTGGGCAGTGGATTTACAATGGTATAGATTGGAGCAATATCCATCACATTTAGGAGTCTTGAATTTACTAGGTGGTCTATTAACTCATATCCCCTTTTGCATGGGTCATGTGTGTTTAAGTGAGTGGGATACCCATTAAGGCCTCTTCCTGTCTTTGCATTGAAATCTCCCCCCAGGCAAATCCCCGCCAAATTATACTTTCTTAATAGATTATCTTGGTCCTGAATGAAATAAAAAAGTTCTACAAAATTAGGGTTCGGAGTTGTCAGGAAATCATTATTATAAAAATTAATAAAACAAATAGAAGCACCCTGTGTATAAATTAGGACTTGAAAATTAGTGTTCCCAGTAGGGATGAGTTTTATTCTACCCCCTGAGGCAATGCTGATCCATATTGATAGACCCCCTGATGATCTGCCATGGGTGGGACTTGCAGGGATGGTGTTAAAGCATTTGTATCCTTCAAGATATAGTTCTTTAGAGGCCCAGGTCTCTTGGAGCAAAAGGACATCAAATGCTCTTATCATATCCACCCACTCTGTTAATTTTAACTTTGAGCTAAGCCTGCCACATTCCAACTTAGGACCTTCAGTATGGATTCAGAATGATCAACTTGGTGGGAGTTAGGCACCTCAAGGTTGATACAAACCGTCTCATCCACGTCCCCACGCACCGTCAGACTATTAGAGGTGGTTGTATCAGGAGGTCAGTCGAGGGTGTCTAGGTCAGAAATGTCTGAATATTGATTTACATGCTGGGGGGGGGGGACTAGAAACTCGATGTTGTGTCAGGGGGCGTTTATAAAAGGATCTGAGGGATAAAGCACAAATATTAGTTGAGGAGAGGTTGTTAGTTTCCTTGAGTGCAAGTATGGATCCAGCAGTCCTCGGGTGTGAGAAATTAATGACAATGATGATGGTTTTTGTTGTAGGTCCCACCCTACCAACCATTACAATTTCGCGCATATCTGGCCTGTACCTCTTATGTTTAGCCAACCAATCCATACATTTATTTCTTAGTTGTACCAATGACTCAGAATTGTTTTTCTCTAACGGGGGTACCCCTGCAATGACTAAAACTAAAAAAGGGCATGAAGCAGGTGGTAAGTTCAAAATATCCTTGTTAGGTTAGTCAGCCCCCTTATCCCCAGCCACAACTGTGCTAGTATTACCTGTCACGCTGCTGTGTGCGGCGTTTGAGTTAACAACACGAGATGTACCGGAGCATATGGATTTATTACTATTGATGGTAGTTGACATTGGTTTTACAGTTTGGGAAGCTGGGAGTGCAAGGGAGGGCAATGGTGTTCCTAACAAGGGATTATCCTGAATATTTACAGGGTTAGGTAAAGCTTTGTTTTCCTTGTTTGGCAATATAAGTTTCATGGTTAGGCTTTCCAAACGATCTAAACTTTTCCACAACTTTTCAAAGCTTGAATCCACAAACCCTTTAATACGATTACACACTGTGTCAACAATAATATCAATGGCAGTGTCCCCAAGTGTAAAGTCTGAGAAGCCTGTTTGTGTAGACTTCATTTCCGTATTGTTACATTGTGTATCCTCCTCGACTACGATGATTGGATCATTGGTGTCACAACATGGGTCGCTGCTTGGAATTGGATCTGGGACAGGGTCTGTGATGGTAGAATTGCCCAGGAACCCTTTATTTAGGGTTGCGCTTTGAGAGTTCAAACGTGGGGGCTGTCTCCTTTTAGGTTTAGGACAGGATGGTTTTGATGCCTTCCTCTTCTTTTTAGTCCCACATATTTCTGGGTCAGGCGAGGGGGGTGCATTCGCTATGATTGAGGAATCAGTTGGGCTTAGGTCAGCCTCGGCGTTGGCATCTAGACCAGTAAAATCTGGTCCTTCTGTGTCCGGGGAAATTTCTCCAATTGCAGTTTGTGGTCAGTGTATGGTTATTACGTGTCTCAGTGACTGTGCCACGCTAGAGTCTGGGGTGTCATGATGGTTAGTGCAGGATTGTTTAAAAGAGCCCACAGACAATCTTCTCTCCGCCATCTAAATGTCATTACTCACCAGAGTCATAGCGTGCTCCAGCAGTGTCGATAGTGTTTAAATTGGCCACAGGAGCGATGGCACCATTCTTTCCCATTTTCAGCAGATGACCACAGAGTATTATAAAGAACTTGAGTACCACTCACCGCACATCTATCAGATATGAGATGTTAGGGGGACTGGCCCAGCCCTGCCTCCTCCTGCCACAGACGGCCCGCCCTTTGCCCGTGCTTAGCCCGGCGCGCGTCCCGCGATGCGGAGGGAGCCTGTTCCTTTTCAAGCGCCTCCGGGCGCGCTGGCAGGCAGAAGTGAGCGCCGAGCAGTCTGGGCGCTGTAGTCCCCCCGCGGCGTCCTCTCGATGTAATGGACAACTGCGGCAGGGGAAAACCACAGTGTGAGGTCCCCAGGAATAGCGGCTGGCTGGTGGTGGTGATCTCTGCCCCCAAGGCTCGTAATGGGCTCCTGCAGATTCTCCCCGCTCCACCGAGGGAGCCTGTTCCTGTTCTAGCACCTCCGGGCGCGCTGGCAGACGGAAGTGAGCAGGAGTGAGCGCAGAGCAGCCTGGGAGCTGTAGTGCCCCTCGCGGCGTCCTCTCGATGTAATGGACAACTGCAGCAGGGGTGAACCACAGCGTGAGGTTCCCAGGAATAGCGGCTGGCTGATGGTGGGGATCGCTGCCCCCAAGGCTCGTAATGGGCTTCTGTAGATTCTCCCATCATTTGTAGCTTCGCTATAGTCTGAGAATGAATGAGACACCATAGCTAGTCGGTTTGGGATTTTGGGTACTAATGTGGTAGGATGGTACACCCCTATTCACTGAGGTCCTGTTTTCCGGTGCATAGTTGGGTATATGTGCTGAATCCCTGCAACAAAGGGTAGTCTATAGGCATCTCCAATACAATAATAGGTGCAACCAAATTTTGCCCAACAACTCTTTTACACCCAAGGCCATAAAGAGGAAATATAGTGGAGTGCTGGGAGGGAGAGAGCAAGATTGCTAAAGAATTTGTTTTTAGTGTTAATTCTTCATGATTGGAAAAAACCCAAAGTTCCGCACAATATAGTGCGGAACCTAATGCTGTGACCGTATACATTTTAAGAATGGATTAGATAGGTTTAATGTATGAAGTTGAATTCTCCTTAAGTATTACCCCTGAGATCGGCTTGAGGTTTTTTTAGCAGCCTTAACATGGGAGTGCCAGGTCATACTGCCAGAGAACATTACTCTGAGATAAGTAAAGGAGTTAACCTTCTCCAGGGTAGCTCGCCCAGGTCTATACTCCCCTTACACGACTTGTGTTGATTAAGTGACATCATTTTAGTTTTAGAAGAGTTGACATCCAGGTCACGAGAAAGGCAATACTCATCAAAATGAGTCAAACGTTTCTGAAGCCTGCTCGAGGTCTTGGAGATCATCAGGGTGTCATCCGCAAAGAGGACAATTGGAGTTTTGGTTTGTGCCAGTGAGGGAACATCCGTATCAGCCTGGGACAAAAAATGGACAATATCATTTGGTGGACACCTTAGCGGACTGGCATCCTGTCAACAATTGAGTCTGGTCCCCCCATCTGACACACATAATTGTCTTCATGTAGGCTAATTAGTAATGATAAAACATGTAGAGGCATTGCCAGGTCAAAAAGAGCTTTCCAAAGGCCAGACCAGGGGATCAAATCAAAGGCCAATTTTAGATAGACTAAGACAACATAAAGGTTGCCATTGTCGATAAAACGCTCCTCCAATAAATCAGCAGAGAGCAAAAGGCCTGGTCAATGGTTGAGACCTTCCTGTGCAAACCAGCTTGAAAAGGGCTAAGGCCATCTTCCTCAGTAATCTAAGTCTGGACTTTTGCCAGCACACAGCAGCAAAAAACTTATTGAAGACAGTCATTTGAGCTTATTGGTCTATATACTTGTGTGGTCAATCTAATTTTCTGTAGATGGGTACAATTATTGCAACCTTCCAGGATTCCGGAGTGGGAGCCCCTGCTTGAAATAGGATTGGCAATAGCTAAAATGTAACTGAGCCAAGCTTCCATTCCAAATAAGAACATGTCAGCCGGCACACCATCTGGGCCCGCAGCCCTACCATATGAGACCGCATTTAGAGACTGAACAATGTCAGTAATGTCAAACATTGGCGTGGCACACGACAGTGGTGGAAAGGCAACAATAACAGCCTGGTTCAAGATGGCAGGGTGAGCAGAATATACATTTTCAAAATAGTTAACACAATCAATTCAAGCAAGATTATTTGATGGCTCTCGTGTGCAACCAAGACTCAAAATTTTGACAGGTCGCTGGAAGAACATGCGTGCTCATCCAAATCCCTTTTGACATTTGTAATGGCCGTCTTGTAGGCCTTTCAGAGAGGAGGGATACCAACCAAGTCCTTGAATTTAATAGCTTTAACTAAGGAGCAATTAAGGCTTCGACATTCTTTATTAAACCAGGAAATGTTCTTGTCAAGGCCTTTAATATGGGATACATCTGGGCTGGTTAAATGACCTAGTATACGCTGAAAGAAGGCCTTGTGGGTAGATGTTTGGTTGGTCTGCAGTAAAAAAATGACCACCCTCAACATAGGCAAGGATTGTTTTAAGATCTTTAGCAATAGCAGATAGTATACCAGGATGGGCAGCCACCTTGTGCCATTTTAGGTGGCGTTTGTTAGCTGACCTAGTAACATCCCTTGTATAAGAGGGCTAACTAGAGTCCGGGGAAATACTTTCACAGAATGCCTTAGAAGTCGTACAAAGAGGGTTATGGCCACTTGCTGAGCTATCTAGAACAACCCTATTGATAATTGATGGCCACAGCCTTAGGTGAACTAATATATAATCAATTTTGCTCGTATGATAAGGTTTATTATAAGTGTGGGCTCCTTTTTGGTCAGATTTAGTGCTACCATTCAGGTTCCTGAGCCCATACTCTAATGTTAGTGCCTTTGGTTGAAGAGTGGCTTGTGTCCATCTATTGATTGGAGGAATATTTAAAGGGGGACTTCCCATGCAGCATCCTCATCTCTGGTTAAATACACATCATCATTATCAAGACGCTCAACTGTTAAATTAAAACCACCCACTACAAGGAGGTAACATTTGTTAGAACTCAGTTCAATGATGTTTTCAAGAGCCTTTAGAGTTTGCGATACATGACACTCCTGGCCCCTCTTGCATAAACATTGAAGATGGTTATTCCATATTTACCTCCATTGTTCAACTGAATACCCATTATATCAGAAGAGTTGGTAAAGAGCTGCCTATTTGGCACTTGAAAGAGGCTCTGACCCAAAAAGCAAATCCCCCAGAAGCCCTGTCCCTCTGACTATGGATTGCAGGAATAAAAACAATAAGAGAACAGGGTCGATGGATTGAATCCAAAGAACAGGTCTTGTGTAGTAAGCAAATGTCATAGGTGTCCGTAACTTTATTTCAATCAGGAAGAGTTACTTTCGATCTAAGCCTGGCCACATTCCAAGAAACCAGAGACAACTCTCTTAACTTAGTGGTTTTAAGTCTCCTACATGGGGAAATACTTGCAGGCATCACTGACGAGATTACATCATTGGAGGGTAAAAGGAGGTCCTGATTATTGGAGATACTAAACATAAAGTAAATAATAGAGAAGTAGACTATGTCAAAACCCCAGCTAACCAGACTTAATTTATACTATTATATGCCCTGGCATCCAATAGTGTGCAGGGATATTTGAAATTTGGTGACAAAAAAGGTGATAGGTCAGAAGGTGGAGCAACAACACCCCTGAGTCGATCATTGTCGCTGAGACCTGAAATGGGATTAAAAGATACCATACAGAGTCTGTTATCAAACTGATGAAGAGCCTCATGCACCCTGTCAAACATCTGCTCAGATACTCATGAACCCACTCAGTCATTCACCTGATCACATGTCCATTCATACACATGCACCCTCTCAAACATCCACTCAGACACTCATGCACCTACTGACAGACCCACTCAGATACTCATGCACCCACTCATACATACTTATACATCCACACACATATACCTCCCACTCGTACTAATACACCCGGTCTTACAGACACTAACAAACCCAGACACTCACGCGCCCAGACACTCATGCACCAACTCACTCATGTACACACTTACACACCCATTCAGAGACTGTAGCACACATATCCACTCAGACACTCACATACCCACTCACTCATGTACCATCTCAAACAGCTAATCAGACACTCCTGCACCCACGCACAGACCTATTCACAAACTGATGAACCCACTCGCATACCGATTCACATACTCATGTACCTACTCAAAGACCCACTCAGACGTATACACCCTCACATACTCCTCCTCTCGGAGACCCACTTAGACTCATGTACCCATGTCACATCCCTACTCACAAACCCACTCAGACACTAACACACCTAGAAACTCGCTCATGCACCCACCCACACATCTACTCAGAGCATCATGTACCCATTGACACACCCAAATAGATACTTGTGCACCCACTCACAGACCTCTCAGAGACTCGTATACCATCTGAAATACCTACTCAGATAATCATGTACCTATTCAGTCATGCCCCCACTCACACTTGCGCTTAATCCCAGACCCACTCAGATACGCATGGACCCACTCACAGACCCCCTCAAAGGCTCATTCACTCTCAAACCCACTCAGACACCCATTCACTCACACACCCACTCAGTCATTCACTCAGACTTTTTCAGTCCCATTCATCCGATCACAAAACCACTCAGACAGTTGCTCATAGATCCACTTAGAAACTCATTTGTGCAGTCACAGACCCAGACACTCATGCACCCACACAAACCCACTCGGCAACTCATGCACCCACTCAGTCATGCACCCTCTGACAGAACCACTCAGATACTCATGCACACACTGACAGATTTACTCAGCTACTCATTCAATCACTCATAGGCCCACTCAGACACTTCTATACCTACTCACAGACCCTCTCAGTCATGCACCCACTCAGACTCTCATGCACCCACTCAGACTCTCATGCACCCACGCTGACTCATGTACACACACTGATACTAATGTACTCACTCTGACACTCATGCATCCACTCGGAGACCTACTGAGAAACACATGCACCCACCAACAGATACACTCAGACACTTATACATCCATTCACACACCCACAGACTCCCATACCCACTCACACACCCAGTCAGACTCCCACCCAGCTACAGACCCACTCACACTCATGCACACAATGGCAGATCCACTCAGACACTCATGCAATCACTCATAGACCCACTCAGACACTTCTGTACCTACTCACAGAACCCACTCTGACTCATGCACCCACTCAATGACCCACTCTGACTCATGCACCCACTCAATGACCCAATCTGACTCATGCACCCACTCTGACTCTCATGTACCCACTCTGACTCTCATGCTCCCACTCTGACTCTCATGCTCCCACTCTGACTCTCATGCACCCACTCTGACTCTCATGCACCCACTCTGGCTCTCATGCACCCACTCTGGCTCTCATGCACCCACCCTGGCTCTCATGCACCCACCCTGGCTCTCATGCACCCACCCTGGCTCTCATGCACCCACCCTGGCTCTCATGCACCCACCCTGGCTCTCATGCACCCACCCTGGCTCTCATGCACCCACCCTGGCTCTCATGCACCCACCCTGGCTCTCATGCACCCACCCTGGCTCTCATGCACCCACCCTGGCTCTCATGCACCCACTCTGGCTCGCATGCACCCACTCTGGCTCTCATGCACCCACTCTGGCTCTCATGCACCCACTCTGGCTCTCATGCACCCACTCTCTGACACTCATGCACCCACTCTCTGACACTCATGCACCCCCTCTCTGACACTCATGCACCCCCTCTCTGACACTCATGCACCCCCTCTCTGACACTCATGCACCCCCACTCTGACACTCATGCACCCCCACTCTGACACTCATGCACCCCCACTCTGACACTCATGCACCCCCACTCTGACACTCATGCACCCCCACTCTGACACTCATGCACCCATTAACAGATACACTCAGACACTTATACATCCATTCACACACCCACAGAGACTCGCATACCCACTCACACACCCAGTCAGACTCCCACCCAGCTACAGACCCACTCACACTCATGCACACACTGACAGATCCACTCAGACACTTATGCAATCACTCATAGATCCACTCAGACACTTCTGGATCTACTCACAGAACCCACTCAGTCATGCACCCACTCAATGACCCACTCTGACTCTCATGCACCCACTCTGTCACTGGTGCACCCTCTCGTGGACCCACTCTGACACTCGTGGACCCACTCTGACACTCGTGGACCCATTTTGATACTCGTGAACCCATTTTGACACTCGTGTACCCACTCTGTCACTCGTGCACCCACTCTGTCACTCGTGCACCCCCCTCTGTTACTTGTGCACACCCACTCTCACTCGTGCACCCACTCACTTGTGCACCCACTCTGTCACTCGTGCACCCACTCTGTCACTCGTGCACCCACTCTGTCACTCGTGCACCCACTCTGTCACTCGTGCACCCACTCTGTCACTCGTGCACCCACTCTGTCACTCGTGCACCCACTCTGTCACTCGGGCACCCACTCTGTCACTCGGGCACCCACTCTGTCACTCGGGCATCCACTCTGTCACTCATGCATCCACTCTGTCACTCGGGCACCCACTCTGTCACTCGGGCACCCACTCTGTCACTCGGGCACCCACTCTGTCACTCGGGCACCCACTCTGTCACTCGGGCACCCACTCTGTCACTCGGGCACCCACTCTGTCACTCGGGCACCCACTCTGTCACTCATGCATCCACTCTGTCACTCATGCATCCACTCTGTCACTCATGCATCCACTCAGAGACCTACTCTGAGACCTATCTAGAAACTCATGCACCTATTAACAGATACACTCGGACACTTATGCATCCACTCACACACCCACTGAGAGAATCACATACCCACTCACACACCCAGTCGAACTCCTGCCCAGATACAGACCCCTCACATTCATGCACACACACACCCACTCAAACACTCAAGCACATACTCACAGAACCACTCTTGTTCACTCACAGATTCACTCAGATACTCACACACTCATATAGATACAATCAGACTCTCATACAGCCTCCAACAGAGTCTCTCAGACAGTTATGTACCCACTGATAGATCCACTCAAACAATCATACAGGCACTCACACACTCAGACATAGATATATTTTTATAGAGTTATTTAGAAAGTGATGTCGAAAGTGTGATGCACAGAATCACTTCTATAGTTATGAATTATTGAATGTGCTGTTGTCTATTGAATGTCTGCTTTTGTTTTGCGTATTCGCGACAGTCAGGAATATTTTTTTTAATTTAAAAATAAGATATTTATAAAGAAAATGAATAACATTGTGGGCGATAGGGTGGCTGAAAAGAGAAATTGTGCTCATAGTGAGAGGTGTGGCCAGGGGCCAGAGTGGCTGACTACGGAGCACTAGCTTTCGATTTGATCCCCAGCTCTTGCTCAGCATCATGTGACTGGGCAATAGCTTACTTAGGTTTCAAGGCGCTAGGGCCGTCGGGGAAATTTATGGGGTGATATGCTTGCGCTTTAAAAATATAGATTATTATATTGTGGATCATGTGACAGCTGCAAAAAAGACAGTAAGCACAGTTTCAAGCTCCTGAGAAACACCTCATTGCTTTTATCTGTGAAGTGAGTTTGCTGTAGTAAATAGAACCCATGTTATGGTCTCTGAGGAATGCAGGGACCGTTTTATTAATATGTTTCCTGACCGTGTCAATCTGTGGACATAATTTATTTGACCACTTCCATTTCTGCCTTTGGCATATATTGGAGTACCCCAAGACAGTGTGAGGGAAAAGTGTTGTCAATTGTGCAAAGGTATCCTTCATTAGGACTTCTAGTCCTACCTCAGTCAGTGTGCCAGGGAACCACTGCTGCTGGTGGAAAAACTTGGGGTCAGCTAGGCGCTTGACAGGAACGTATCAAGATGCCGGCAATAGTCAGGCTCTCGATATGTTCCCTTCACGTGCCTAGCTTACCCCAAGTTTCTCCAACAGCAGCCATGGCACCCTCCCTATTGAATGCGACCCTGAGTGCCCTCCTCAATCATTTGGGACCTTCACTCCGTTCCTCACAAAGTTGCCTTCGCAAATTCTCTACTGCCCTGGATCCTGCCCTTCCTGGACTTATGACAGTGCTTCCCCTTGCCACTGCCATTTAAATTATCGTAACCTGGTCCTGATTATGGCCTAAGACCCCTACAGGCTGAAACGCTGTCGACATATACAGCGGAACTCTCGGAGCCTCCCTAAAGGATACACCACTTGATTATTTTTGCATTTATTATCATTTACTGTTTGGGTTATCTTTACTCTGTATAATTTTAATCCTCACTTGTTCTCCATTGCGCCCTTCACCATTGCTGTATATACCACTTCACGTGTCACTTGCGCCGTCACAATCCTTCATGAGACCTTGTGCACAGTTTCCAAAATGTTACATGTCATTCAATGTAACACGGTGCAACCCTTCCATACATCAGATCATATGAAGTTTAATATGTCAAATATGTAAAATCACCAATACAATTTATATTGCAAATATTCTGGTCTCCCTGGTTTTCTCCCCTTCCTGATTCATCTCCTAGCAATTAATTGTGCTATTTATAATTGACCTCCTATTGACACCCTTTAAAGACATTGTTGGATGTTACAGATGTTTGCCCTAGTCTCCCTAGGGTTTATGGGCTACCTCCTGTGGTCTGTAATTGCCACTCCAAGACAGACACAAGCTCTGACACAACTAGTCACAGACCCCACACAGCCACTCACAGACCCACTCTCACACTCCTATACCACCTCACACAGCCACTGAGATGCTCACACTTGCAATAGCAGACCCACACATACACTTTCTCTCATACACCCACCAACAGACCCACTCGGGTGCTCACACATCCACGGTGAAATGTTACAGGTTACTGTTATGAAAAACAATTTGTAAAAACCTTAGAGAGTCTCATAGGAGGGGATTTTAATGCAGTTATACATAATACGCAGTATAGATTCCCACTTTGAACACAAACACTTGGTCCTTCTCGATTCGGTAACTTCTTGGAAGCACAGGGATTGATTGATATTTGGCGCCACATGCACCCAGATGAGCGGCAGTGCACCTACTACTCAGCTACACATAATAGCCTGTCCAGAATTGATTACTTTTTCACCCTGGGCTCTGGCCTTCTCACGATAGACTAGGTACAGATTAGTCCGAGAGGTATCTCGGACCACTCACCATTGACGTTAACTTTATCCAGTCAGGAAAAGACCCGTAGAAAAGTGTATCCGATCTATCCAGGGTATCTCAGGGTACCGTCCGTTGGTAAAGAATTGAAAAAGGCGACCCAAAACTACTTTGCAGAAAACTTGACCTCGGTTGAGTCCCCCTCGATCGTGTGGGAAGCCTACAAGACAGTCCTGAGAGGGCAAGCCATCTCGACCATAGCAGGCTACAAACGAGCTCAGAGGAGGGAATTAGTGGAGCTTGAGCTAGAACTTAGCAGAGCAAACGCGGCCCACATGGCAGACCCATCAGACGACACATTGCATTCCCTTCAGTTGTGCCAGCGGCTCCATGATGACCACCTGAGACGCCAAACGGTGGCAGATGTAGCGGCGACCGCACATAAGGTATATGACATAGGAGATAAGGCAAGTAAGCTTCTGGCCTGGCTGGACAAAAAGAAGGGGGGCAACAGGACCATACTGCAGATAGCTGATGTGAACGGGGTAATGCACACGCGTCCTGAAGAAATTGTAGACGCACTAGCCGACCACTTCCAAGGGGTCTACTCTCCATTTGTCGAGGTAACAGAGAGAATGGCGAGGGCAGCTCTCCGCGACGTGCAGACACCGACTCTGTCGACGGACGCAGCAGAAGAACTTGATTCTGACTTGACAACTGAGGAGATTCAGTTGGCTATCAACGCGATACGGTCGGGCAAGGCCCTCGGACCAAATGGGATACCAATCGAATGGTATAAAACAATGTCAGAGTCCCTGTGTGAGCCCTTGCTGGTAATGTACGAGGAAAGTCGGAAAGGAGGAATCTTGCCCCCCGATCAACGAATAGCGACTATTGTGGTGATCCCGAAGCCAGGTAAACCACCTAGTGACTGCACGTCCTATTGACCGATATCGCTTCTTAACGCGGAGGCTAAAATACTAGTGAAAGTATTGGCGAATAGGCTGATGCCCTACCTGGAGCAATTGATCCATCCATACCAGTCTGGCTTTATGCCGCATAGAAGCACGGCGCTCAACCTCCGTAGAGTACATGGAGCACTGGCGTGAGCACCATTATTGAAGGATCCGGCGGTTATACTGTCCCTAGATGCCAAAATGGCATTCGACATGGTGGAGTGGCAGTACCTCTTTGCGGTACTAGCCCACATGGGATTCTGCTCTAAATTCATCTCCTGGGTGCGGCTGCTGTACACGGGCCCTGTAGCACGTGTGGTGGCGAACGGGCTTATCTCCCGTGAAATACCACTGGCGAGGGGAACCAGACAGGGGTGCCCACACTCACCGCTACTATTCGCGTTGGTTCTGGAGCCGCTGGCTGTTACCATCAGGAAGACCCCGCTGCTGAAGGGGATCTGCTGGGATAACAACTGGGAGGATAGTCTCCCTGTATGCAGATGGCATGCTCATTTACCTGACAGACCCAGAGAGAGGTGTCCCTAACCTATTGGAGATATGTGACACACACGGGCGTGCATCTGGATACACTATAAACTGGGCGAAATCGGTCATCTACGAGCTAAAAGGCCCGTCGCCGACTCTTCCTGACGCTTGCCCCTTGACGGTGGCAACCTCCTCCTTTAAATACCTGGGGATCTACGTCACCCAAGATGTTGCTGAATTCTTTGAGAGTAACCTGCAACCACCGCTCACTAGGTTGCGGAGCGATGTACGGCACTGGAAAGCCCTTCCACTGACGCTGCTAGGCAGAGCGGCATTATTCAAAATGATGGCGCTGCCAAACTTCCTGGATGTGCTCGAAAACACACCGACCCTGATCCCTCCAAGTTATTTCCAAAAAGTTACGGCTATAATGACAGGCTTGTTATCGGGGGACCGCCCAGCTCGTATAGCGCATATAAAACTTAATAGAAGCTGGTACGATGGTGGGATTGCCCTGCCAAATATGCAGTTGTATTACTGGGCGGCACAGCTCAAGATTATTAATCAATGGCTGCATGCCCCACGGAACGACCCGGCCTATCTCGCAGACAAGGCCCAGTTAGGCACACACAGTTTGCTGGCACCACTATACCACAAAGGAACAGCGACAAAATTAACGGGACCCACCAAGCACATGGTAACATTGTGGCATGGAGCACTGGCAAGACTGAAATGGGGGGGGGGAGGGGGAGTCATAACAAAGCTAACACCATTATGGGACACAAAGGCTCTGGGACACCTACGTCACACTAAAGGATTCACCCAATGGGATAATATAGGAATCTCAACGGTAGGAGATATGTGGTCAAGAGAGGGGGTGGTCACGTTCTCGCATCTTCAGCAACACTACGGCCTAGGTCCTACAGAAACATACAGATATGTGCAAATTAGGCACGCCCTGATGGCAGCTATCCCAGCAGGTACCACGGTCCCGGAATCCTCGCCGCTTGAAGATTGCCTACTCACTGACTTCATGCAGCAGGGGGCTACCTCCCTTACTTATCGTAAACTGCTAAATAACTTGCCGAACCTACTAGAAAAGCTGCGGGACAAATGGGTTGCGGAGATAGGAGACCTGGATGAAACGAACTGGAATGCTGCAATGGCATCTCCGCGTGAGGCGGGCATCTCGGCTAGGTTCCGTCTGGTGCAGCTAAATATTCTACATAGGGTATACTACACCAGGATACATTGTACAGACTACGCAGGGCGACACACCCACACTGTCTCAGGGGCTGTGGAGCAGAGGGTACCTTCATACATACACTCTGGGAGTGCCCAGCCCCTGTGGGCTACTGGCGTCAGGTGATGCGCACCATCTCGCAAACACCAGAAGTCTCCCTAGCGCCCGACCCCCGTGTGTGCTTGCTGAATGTGTGGGACCCTAATGAACTAACGCATCAAGGTAGGCTATGGGCCACCGTGGGTACAATGACAGCCAAAAGAGACATAGCGCAGAAGTGGGGGGCGGCGGAGTTACCAACCTTGACACAATGTTGTAGGAATATGGATGCACTTATGATGACAGAGCGGGCAGTCTATAAAATGAGAGCGAACCCTCACAAATGGAACAAAGTATGGCAGCCTTGGAATACTTACAGGGGGGATTTATGTGAACCCTTAGAGGAAGACGATATTGATAGCTCGGAGGACGAGATGAAAGAAAATTAACGGTCTGGGGTCATTGGCTAATAATGACGAAGCTGGAAGTAGGGGGGAGTCCGGAATGCCGAATAGATCAATAGCGTGGAGCCGAGTTGAGGATGGGGGTGGGTGTGATAACGGTATAGGATAATGTAAATGTCACAAAGACAGATTGTTGATAACCGGGGATGTCAATCATTTAAGCAGGATGGCACTAAATTTGGATGATAAAAACGACGCACAGTTGGTCATGTATACTGGTGGGTGTGCTGCCGGACCTATGGTTGTCGGCTGAATAGCTGTGTATTCTCTTTCTTCAGGTTGGAAAGTGATTGTTATAGCCGGCCCCAGGGTAGTAGGCCCATTACTGTAATTTACTGGAAATGTCAATAAAGTCTTGCGTTTAAAAAAAACAAAAAAACCTTAGAGAGTCACTGAAAAAATACATAGGTTATAGGGACATTATTGTTAGGAAATAGAATAAATAAAACCTTAGAAATTCACTGAATAACCCCAAGGTTGCAGGTACATTATAGTTCAGAAATAGAACTAGAAGAAACTTAGGAATTCATAGAAAAAAACAAAAGTTACAGGTATGCTACAGCTAGGAAATAGAGTAAAAAAAAGCCTTGGAAATTCTCTGGAAAAAAAGGTTACAGAGACGTTCTAGTTAGACTCACATTTTACTCATACAAAACCATCAAAATTCAGCATTTATTGTTACCTGGGTGAAGTATAACTTACCCCCCGCAATGCACTGCTAAAGACCAAACATACTATATCACTCATTAGATGGGCAGTGACATCGCTGATGCTATCACTCATGACATAATCCATAAAACTACTCACACACCCTATACAACCTCTCATACAACCACTCACACACCCATACAAGTACTCACACCCCCCTCACTCATCCATAGAGCCACTCACACACCCATTCACTCACCCATACAACTACTCATACAAGTAACACAAATCCAACCCCACACTCACTCCTACAGCTATTCACATAGCCATGTATTCACCTGTACAGCCACCTACACCCCCTAATCACTCACCCATATAGACTCTCAACACAGCCACTCACTCACCCATACAAGCACTCTCACACACTTACACAACCACTTATATATCCATTCTCACATCCATATAAGCACTCACACATTTGCTCGCTCACCCATGTAGCTATTCACGCACACACACTCTCTCCAACCCAGTAACTGTCACACCAACTTATGTAACTAAACACTCACTCAAACATCTACTCAGTCACCAATGTAGCCACTTACACACCGAGTCACTCACTTATATAGCCATTCAGATACCCACTCACTCACCTTAGCAGTCACTCACACACACACAAACACACACTCATCCATCCATACAGCTACTCACACAGTCTTTGATACACCCACTCATTCACATACCAATACAGTCACTCACACTTATTTACTCACCCATACAGGTACTCATGCTCATACAACCACTCACACACCTATACAGCTACTCAGACACCCAGTCACACACGAATACACAAAGCCACTCACATAATAGTTCTTCGATATAGTATCACTTATTGGTAGTACACTAATTTAACTTTTGTAGTAACTTACTATAGACGCTTAACAATCATAACTCCTAGAAAATACTCACTTGATGATGTCGTCAATGATGTCCTTTGAGATGTAATTGTTGATGTCTTCAGTGATGTCACTGACAATCACAACACGAAGAAAAGAAGTGACACCCTAGGTGTGCTCTAAACCAATTTGTTCTTAAGCAGCAGATTTCCGTAATATCTCCATAGCTACCTACTACAATACGAACTCCCAGTGTGAGGGCAATTACAAAAATTGAACAAGGTAGGCTCACACCATCTCAGGGATGGTTGAGTCAGCTGAATGCCAGGGGTGGATCAGCAAAAAGGAGGCAGAATGTTTGGTCAAGATAGACCCAAGGGTCACTTATTTCGACATCCTCCCGAAGATCCATAAGGGGATAACACCAGTCCCAGGTCACCCGATAGTCTCCCGGATCGACTCAGTATTGGAACCCCTGTTGCAGTTCTGCGTCCACTTCCTCCAACCGCTGGTTAGACATATCCCTTCCTATATCCAGGATACAACGGATATATTGTGCCTACTGCACGATTCCGAAGACTGTGCCCAAATAGACTTCCTAATTACCCTTGACGTGGAAGCCCTTTACACCAACATCCCCCAGAGGGCCACTCTCGACGTAATTGAGGAAGTACTCAATACAGACCCATGGGAGTCACCTACCACATTCATTATGGAATGTGCGGAAAAAGCCTCAACTGAGAACTACTTTGAGTTCAAGGGCCAGTACTACCACCAGACACAGGGAACCTTGATGGAGAGCACCTTCACCCCAAGTGTGGCCTGCCTACACATGGCCGACTTTGAGGGTAAGAACATCTCCATACAGTCAAATCCTTACCAGACCAACATAAAACTGTGGAAACGTTTTATAGATGACATCCTGGTTTTCTGGGCGGGTAGCAGAGAATCCTACACTGAGTTCTTCAGTTGGTAAAATACACTGAATCCATACCTTAAGTTCACCATGACGGCATCTGCTTCGCAGATCGCATTTTTAGACCTCACCATCAAGAATGAAGGGGCAAGACTCAGCACAACCATGTTCAGGAAGAGTACTGACCGCAATAGCCTCCTACACTTCACGAGGCACCATCCAAGGGCTCTCAGAGTCAATCTACCATTTGGGCAGTTCTTAAGGGTCAGACGTAACTGCAGTAGCCTGGAGAACTACAAAACAGAGTCCACGATCCTCTCCAGGAACCTAACAGATAGGGGTTACCCATCTAGGGAAATCAGCAAAGCCAGGAAAAGGGCACAACATAACCACAGGGAGAGCCTGCTAGAACGCAGAATAAGGGAGCCCCTAGATAACCAACCTATGACATGCGTCACAACTTTCACACCAGCCACCAACGAAGTGAGGGAAATTGTGAAACGACACTGGCAGATTCTGAACACAGGAACCCTTGAACTAGAACCACCCAGGTTCGCATTCGAAAGGTCCAAAAACATCAAGGATATTCTGGTGCAGACGAGACCTAAGAAGCAAAAGACAACACAAGTACAAACCACACTGTGGCAATTACCTGCAGTTAAGGGACATTACCCATGCCGCAGTTGTAGTGCTTGCCCGTTAACCAAAACGCACAAGACAATCACTTTGTCCGATGCCTTCACTTGGGAGATGAGGGGACATACGAATTGTAACAATGCCAATTGCATTTACCTCTTAATATGCCCATGCCAACTGTACTACATTGGGATGTCGACTCGCCCAATTAAGACACGAATTTCTGAACACCGGAGCAACTTCCTGTGTAAAAAGAGCAATACCAAGATGTGCAGACACTACATAGAGATGAACCACACACCTGATTCACTGCAATGGTTGGTCCTGGAAGCGAACCCCAGAACATCCAAACAGAGCTTGTTCTTTAAAGAACAACGATGGATACATAGGCTATCTACTGACAGCAGAGGCCTTAACGAAGAAATACCATGGAGTGCCCTGTTAGCGAACCTCCACATGCCTCCACACCGAGCTCTTCGTAGCGGACAACCCTTGTAAACTGCAAGCAATATGATAGACACAAAGATTTGGCAGCGAGAACCTATGTGGCAAGGCCTCACTATCTACACCTTTTGATGTACACCATATATGGCTCACCTGCCCTAACACACGGGAGGTCTTTCAGGTGCACCTAACTAGATTCCTTGTCTAGAGCTCCACTCTGCCATGGCCGCTTGCTTAACGCCCATAGTCATGTGCCCTGAGGAAGACTAAGGCAATTTAATAAATAAAACCCCTACCCATTTATTAATTCGTGATTCTATTCTGGACACGACACACAACAAGAGGTACCCAGCGCAGACTCCACTAAGGAATACAACCAGCGTTAGCACATGAATCATAGAGTATTCTCCTTAAATCACTTCTCGCCTGTTATTTTGATCGTTCATGAATAGAAATGTAACACCAATAACTAACCAAGTCCTGGCCTCACAGGCCTAGATGTTGATTAAATATCTTTTAGTACGCCACATGAGCCTATGAACATTTCCCCACTACAACATGACCGCTATGGTTTCTCTAATATACAGGAGACACACCTTTCCGCCTAGTTACGCGGTCACGTGACATGAGGCACACACTCATAAGGCTAAGCCGCCGGTCTGCTAACCACGACCCCGATCCGGCGGCGAGGGGTAGGCGCCATAGGAATCTACACGGGAGCAATCAAGTAAGTGGACTAGCCCACTGCAACTAAGCAATTGTCGAGAAGGCATATGCACCTCCCAAATGGAGGACCCTCGTTGGTTTAACTATCGGGCCGTTTAATTGACTACGGGTAACCACACCACTCTGGGGACTGCCAAACTGCTTTCACCAAACTGAGACCACTGACCTTATTTACTCTTAGCGCTCTCACTCATTGGGCCGGTTACCGCAGGGACCTTGGGGGCTGAGCACCTGTTAGACGATACCCCTTTATACTGTGCCGCCCGCCACACTCCATTGTTACTACGGGCCGTAGGTATAGTCAGCTTAGGGGCTGAGCACGGTTACCACGCCACCCAGTGATACCGTGATGCCCACCACACTCTACTGAGACAATGGACCACGGTTATAGCCAGCTAACCTCACCCTTGGTAACATGAGCGAGCGCTGCCTGGTTCTTTTGCTCCAATATCTTGGTTTTCAAACACAGGTACTTTTCATAGGTTCCTTTAACACAGCGCGCTTCGCTAGATTAGGATGTCTGAGCAAGCCAAGCACTAGGGATACACTTTACTGGCAATAGTGGGGTCCCAAACACTGGGGACACCTTTTTAAGGGGAGGGCTCTCTCTGTGCTAGATCTACCTTTAGCCACAGAGCACATGTCAGCGGTTTTGAGCCACCTCCACCCACGATATTACTGTTAGTTAACCATAGCCTGTGACACACACTACTAGATACTAGCCTTTAACCACGGTTTCCTCCCATGACCAGCCAGATGTCGGATGACATACCCCGATGTACAACCCGCCGGATACTGTTGTTGTCTGTATACTAAACCAATTAGGTAAGTTAGATGCCTTACCACCTAAGTATTTGAAGCTGCATTTGTGATTTTAACCAGAATCTTTTAATTGCAATTGTCCACATGAGCATGCCCACAATATTGCTCACTAAGGATTTGCACCAACACCTGAACTCACATGCTAGCGGCACTTGTTCTAGCATGACACAAGGAATGTACATTATCACCCGATGTTTTATTTCGAACCTGTTGTGATTTGCTCATTTTCTCCCAATCCAGGTAAATGCAGCTCAACACAGGTATAACACAGGAAACACAATTTTTCTGTTAGTTAATCCACTTGAATGTATTCTTAACAATAGATACTAGTGAAATCATACTGACGTAGACAGTTGAAACCCTAGATATAATTTGTATTTGAAGGTCCTGAACAATCGCTAGCCACTGCACAAGAGCGAGAAACATGTCGACTGACTATAGCACACACTGATTCGTGACTCGTAATTGGAAGCATAATATTCCAGCGAGTACCGGTTAGTTCGGTTTTTAATTAGAGCAGGGGACCCCCAGAATAAAGTCATTCCTGGTACTCCTAGCTTTATTTTAACCCACACTAGCACGTCTACACTTTTCTGGCCCCACACGTGCACTTCATCTAAAAGGCAGTTGGATAAAAGATCCATGCCAAAGAGCACCTCTTAAAGGTGTTGCCCGTTGGGTATTGCACCGCCGACCCAACGAGGAGCAGCCCAGATAATGAATCATGACACCTGAAAGGGTGTGTGAGGTCATTACATCCAACAAAATGGATGCCCAATCGTAAGACTCCACGAGCCCCTACAACATCCTACACACTACAGTGATACGTACATTCATTAACCTCAAGGAACAGCCCAGCCTTTTTTGTACTTACTCTTTACTTTAGGGCGCAAGCTGAGGCAGGACCTACCACTCATTGGGAGTGGTGATTGCCCTTGTCCAAATTATTCTCCCTCTTGTTATAAACTATGCTTCATCATTTGCCACCTCATACTACCCTGGTAATATGGCACACTAGGGCGTATTGTACCTCGGGGGGAGGGGTCTCGCCTAAGGGAGTTCTTAGAAATTATTTAACTATTATGGATAAAATACTTGGATCCAGTTTGAAGGTTAAAAAAGTCTTAGCATAAACCACAAATTATCCTTCCTTCAAGTGATATCTTGGCTTCTTTAAAAACACCAAAAGGTATTATCAAGGGGCATTTATGGGTATATAGACCTATATGCATCTCTGAATTGGTAACATTCTTATGCCAACATGTTTCTGCCTTTAGTCACCCAATCACTCTTAGGCATTCATCAGGGATAAATCTATGTGTCCCTACACGACAAGAGTCAGTGCAGAGTCCCATAAAAGGTATATAGAGAGTAATAAACACTCTCCACAGAAGTATTTCAGGCTATTTAACCTATAGGGTACATAAGGGGAGATATCAAGTAAGAATATATTAAATATGGTAGCAGTTTACAAATCATTAAGAATCTTATCATGGTCTCTTTTCCATGATGAAAAAACCCCACAACTGAGGACTGTTTACTGACAATCCACTGTACTTTTAAAGAACGTAACTTAGCAGACAATAACAAATGTGAAACCGTGATATTTGAATACATTTACATACATTACATTCATGGGTGACACACAACACACATGGGTAAAGGGTGACTTTTAGACCTGGCCTCCTTGGCGTGGTTTCCCCTTATTTTTATTTGCCTCTACATCCTGTATTTTTTTGATGCTGTGCTGAATTTAAGTTTTTCTGGCTTAGATGCTTTGGACACGTTGCCACTGCCGATCAGTGCCAAAGTGCAAATGCTCCCTGAATACATTTTTATTATGATTGGTTCTCTCTAATTGGCATATTTGATTTACTAGTAGGACCCTAGTAAAGTGCACTAAGTGTGCCAGTGCTGGTAAATCAAATGCTACTAGTGGACCTGCAGCAGTGATTGTGCCATCCACATGAGTAGCCCTGAAAAGATGTCTCAGGCTGCCACTGCAGTGTCTGTGCACAGCTTGTTAAGTGCCATGCTAACCTGGCAAGTGCACCCACTTGCCAGGCCCTAACCTTCCCTTTTCTTAAGTGTTAGTCACCCCTAAGGTAGGCCCAAGGTACCCCTGTGGACACGGTGCAGTGTATGTGAAAGGTAGGATATGCCCTGGTGTGTGTGGCATGTCCTGATAGTGAAATAATGCCAATTTCATTTTTCACTATTGCAAGGCGGCTATCTGTTTCCATGGGTTAGAATGGGGAGTTTGCTTATAACATCTTATAAGCATAAGTACTACTGGGAACAAGAGAGGAAAGTAAAGTTTAGTAAGCCTGAACTCCGAATGTTAAAATGCATCTTTTAGTAAGGGTGATTTTTATATTCTGTGTTTGAAAATACCACTTTTAGAAAGTAGGTATGTTCTTGCTTAGCCATCCAGTGTGCCTCAGCTAGGATGTGTATTGACTGTCTGGCTTTGGGAATGACAGGGGCTGGGGGATGTGCAGTGGCTGCAGAGAGTATGGAGGAGTCAGGACTGATATGAATAGACCTGGGCTTCAATTAGAGTTGAGGAGGAGATTTCCTATCACATGAATGAGTCTGGTCTGCCTTCCACAATGCTGTCCCCACCTCCTGCCAGAAAGCTGCACTAGAGAGTACAGAACTGGTTATGACTGGCCACAAGGCTTTTCTGCCACCACAGAACAAAGGATGCTGCTGTATAAATATTGGGGCCCAGATCCCAGAACTTTAAATCATTCCAGGAATTCAAGAGGACCCTTTGCCAATGAGAATAGCTGGAGAGACACTTAGGAGAAGTACTGCCCCTTTGCTGTGTGTGGTTGGTCTGCAGTTGTTGTTTCTGCCAAGGAAAGGAGAAGGACTTTGCTATGCCCCTTGCTGTGTCCCCTGCTGTGCCCCCTGCTTGAAGGAGATCTCCAAGGGCGTGAGTGTGCTGGCCTCCTGTCCTGAAGTTTCAGGGACACAAAGACTTCACCCCCAGCTCCCCTGAACTCAGCTGTTGTGAGTTCTGACCTGCCAAGAGGTGCCTGGGCCAGTTTTGGACCTCTGAATGTTGTTGCTGCTGTTTGAGAGCTGGAAGAAAGAAGAAACTGGAAGAACTGCGAAAATCAACGCATTGCTCTTCTTGCGGCTGTCTTTCCTAAGCATCTCCATGGCACGAGAAGAATTTCCTTGCATATAGCTGTGCCGCTGTGAAACCAGACACAGCACCTGTCACTGCTGCAAGACCAACGCATCAAGGAATCGCAGCTGAAGAAACCTGACGCACTGCCGCTCGACGCCACGAATCGACGCATCACCTGTGGACCGGAACCGTCACGCAGAATCGACGCATCACTCCACATACAGACCAGATTCGATGCAACCTCTTCCTCTGCATACAGCGGGGCTGTCGCATTGCCTCCCCAAGGTCTCAAGAGTGACGCATCTCTTTGTTTCTGACTCTGCGGCTATTTGGCCTTGTAAATTTTGACGCAACGACAGGTACTTTGCTTAAGTCACGCATCCACAGTTTTCTATGGGTCAAGTTCTTGAAACCTTTTGAAAGTCATATTTTTAACTGTGTATGTTGGATTTTTGTCATTTTTGTCTCGTTTAGTTAAAGATATTTTATTGTTATAAACTGGTGTGGTGTCCTTTTGTGGTGTTTTGACTGTGTTACTGTAAGTGCTGGTGCAAATAATCTACACATTGCCTTTGGGATAAGCCTGTCTGTTTGTGCAAAGCTACAAAGGGGGTTAACAGGGGTTATCTAAAGTGTGTTTCCCCCTTACCCTAACTATAAGCAAGGGTCCCTATTTGGACAAAGGTACCTACCTCTGCCAACTAGAAACCTCCATTATTAGTAACAAATAGTAGTCCCGGAGCGTTTTTTTACCTAATTGTAAAGTGCTGGTTGCCTCATGGTCTGTTTCGGGTGGATGTTCTCCTGTTGTCACACTCTAATATGTTTGTGCCATATTATTCAGAGGGTGAAAGGAGATAAGGGAATATTGTAAAGAAACGCACATTGATCTTGTCTATCTATTCCTTCTCTTTGGGAGACACATTAAAATATCCTATCAAGACCGTTATGTCTTTGTCCCTATACTAAAAGCACAAAAACAAAGTTACTTCATCAAGATAGTATGCCCACTGTGGTCCTACCTTTCCTCATGGAACAGCCAACTACTGCAACAAAACCAAATTTCCTTATGCCACAATTTAAGGCAAAATATTTGGCATGTTGAAGCTACTAATTTAGCCCGCTTCCAGTGTGTAGCATGTCGGAGCGCTTCAAGACCCAGTACTTGGGCCTTCGGATCATTGACCCGCCCACCGGCCGTACCTATATCCATAAGCTACTTGTGCCCAAGTTATTCCTGTTTCGGTGCAGCTCCCGAATATGCGGGTCCAGATTGGGTGCCAAAGAGGCAGAGCACCAGCCTCCTCCCTCACTTCTTGGAGGGGGATGCCAACGCACAGGATCGCGAGCAGTATGTTACTATGGTATCGTTGTACCCACCTCTGCTGTTAGCAGAGGGTTCTGGATACAAATACAAAAGGGCTGCTCATCAACCTTCAGCCGTCAATGTTGAAGACAGAACATCACCATGGTTGGTCACATGCAGCACATTTCCATATTTAGGTCAGCTGCTTGCCTATTCACAGTAGGTGTTTCTGGGAGTCTCAGCCCACAACTAGGGACTCATCCCAGTCCTTGCGGTCATTGATTGGCCCTTAATGCCGGAGGGAAAAGTCATGTGACAAGATAATAATAAAAATAAAAACCAGCAAGTGATTATTATTTTCAATGCATATTTATCATCTAGAGAGGAGTTGTATGGGTCTGCCATTAGTAGTGAGATTTAGTGCTTTCACAAGGGAACTTAAAAGCTAGCTTATAGGTACATGATGTTTGTTTACTGAGAAACCATGATGGATTGTCAGAACCAGGTTATTCTACCTGCCCAAAGCGCCCCAAGGAATAGCATTATTTAATCCCAACGTATCGGATCGGAGGCTGAATACCCATCGTTGTTCATTTTTAAGTAATGCTTTGATTAGATCTGTTTTACTGTTTCAACATCTCAATTACGTACCACTCTGTTTCGTGTTGTTCGGTGTAGTGTCTGGCCAGTTTTGTGTTATCCTTTTTACTGTAACAAACAAAAAAAGTCTACCTTTGATATATAGAATATACACATTCTTCCTACAGGAATTCTTACCCTGTTGGTGAAAAAAGGGGTGTTCCCTAATGATGTATTGGGAAACCCAATGTGTTTTTATATAGCCCTCACCCACTAAATGTGTATTCGTGGCATGCTTTATCATCTGGTTCTTTCCGCGCTGCTGCGGGACGGGGCGTGCCGCGGCCTGCGTGGACGCGGAAGCACTGTAAAGTGAATTGACTATGTGTAGTGCAGATGTGAGATAGGAAGGGTCAAAAAGGATAGTGGTGCAAGTTAAAGGGTACCTGGCTAGTAGAAAAAAACTATTTATTGCTTTCCCTAGCTGGTAACATAGAAAATGAGGAGTGGAGGCGATATACTTTAATGAGATATCATCTCACTGGTCAACATGTTTCAAAGTAGTTAACAAGATTTTACCCTTTGGACTCGAGAACAAACTTCTAGATCAGATACACATACACCACATTCATACACTTGGAACAACTCCAAAAGGGGTACAATCACTGATATTACAAATCTTTTATTTGTTACAAAAACTGAATAAGTTACGAAAAAAATCAATAACAAATCATTACATTGCAATATTAAAAATGGGTACCAAAATTACCACAGAATAAAAAGTACATTTAAAATTCATAATTCTCAAGAGACATTACATAAATAGCAGCAAATAGACAGCACTAAATTAACACCACACGGAAGGAGAAAAAGGATAAGGCTGCCACAGTCCGCCTTTACAAAGTTAATCTGAGAATGACTACGGAGAAGGCAAGGGACAGTAACATTTGGCCTCTATGCTTCTAGTCCTGTTTCAGATTTAACAACATTAATTATGTTGATGAGTTTCGGTGGGACTATATGAATACGTCCACCATCTTCAGGACAAGGATAGAGAATTCCTTCCACCTTTGTTTTCACTAGAAGTATCTACCATGAAAACATAATACAAAAAACATATTATAGCACATATTTCTTTCTCATAAAGACATAAAAGAGCATATCAACAATACTTTTACTGTAATACAGTCTACATATCTCTCAATAAGACAGTGCTACATTTTATCACCGACAATTATATAAAACAATTTATAAAAAAGGGGGAAGAAAACTATTTAAAATCACAATAGATCTCAATCTCATTTGGGGATGTTCCAAACCACTCAGTCATTGCCCATAGGTCTCACCATAACACAACTACCTTCCATCATTTATGGTTGAGCTTGTCTGCTCAGACTTCATTTACAAACCCTATCTGATAAACAACTGGGTTATGCTTAATCCAGTCCTAACTTATATTTGGCTAACATGCTCAATTCACAGTATATCTATTTATCATGGATCCTTTACCTTAATAGGACTTGTCTTTTATGGACCCCTACGGGACTTCTTATGAAAAGGGACCAAGTATCTGCCTAGTCGGCTCACGACCATACAAAAGTGAATAGAGTCCTCAATGTTTCAGGGATATATATAACAATTTTCCCTTTACAGATCAATTATCTTACTGGTAAGCTACATCAAAACATAAGAGTGTGAGACAAACTATAGTAACTCCTCACCTTGTAGACTAGTTGTCAGCTCCTAAAAGAAGTGCCACTTCAAACGAAATTGACCTCTTAGTATTCTGAATCTCAGAAAATTATAAATTCAGGCGGCGGTCTACCTGAAATCTTTTTTTTAAAAATCAGGATATAAATGTCACAGTAACACTATAGCGCTACCATCTATGATTCTTAATTTAGGTCTACATATCTAATACTCACCTTGCGGATTGTAATTTAAACTCACATTTTTGAAAGATTTTCACCAAAAGATCCTTCCCTTTTGAAAAGCGGCAACTGTGTTAAGCCTGGATGAGCCCGATTTCAATGATTACAAAAGGGATGCGAGAAAAGAGAAGGACTAATCAGTGGACTCGATATTTAAAATACACTCTATGCAAGCAGCCTAGTGTGTCCAACCTTAACTGACCAGTTTGCTATTATGTTGTCATTTGTGTATGACCACCCCATATGCTACCAAATGCCACTCGATATAGAAAGAAACTCAATGACACATCAACCGGGGAGCAGCACAGCATATATGATGCTATGCGCACACCGCTTCGAAAACATAATCTAAATAAATAAATAAACCCTTAAACATTATCCTGACATTGCGCGAATATAAGGCTGTTTCACATTTTCCTTGATCTAAAACGATAGTGGGACTTGATTACCTACGCGGTGCCTGATAAATCATTTACCGCTCATGGACCGAGAACCGTCCGTCTTGCCATATGACCAGTATGTCATCAATATACTGTTGCAAAAAACACAGTTGATGGACAGAATGCAGAACAATGTCTTACATTCACCCCAGTACAAGGATCTGGGCCTAAATCCACCGTTTTTTTTGCACTCCACACCACCCTAGGTCAGACAATGGCTATATGCAAATCAGCCTTGACCCTGTGCCTCATGGGAACAGTCCAGCCTGAACTACCAAGCCATGTCTTTCCTAGACCGGAATCAAGCATCCAAGGACCGGTTTCTGGCTATCAGCCTTCTTCAGCCTGGATAGCTTGACTCCAGTGATGTGGAGAGCCTGGGACTCACGTCTGAGCATACCCAGCCCACTCGGGGTGAAAATTGCAAAAAAACACAGTTGATGGACAGAATGCAGAACAATGTCTTACATTCACCCCAGTACAAGGATCTGGGCCTAAATCCATCGTTTTTTTGCACTCCACACCACCCTAGGTCAGACAATGGCTATATGCAAATCAGCCTTGACCCTGTGCCTCATGGGAACAGTCCAGCCCGAACTACCAAGCCATGTCTTTCCTAGACCGGAATCAAGCCTCCATGGACCGGTTTTTGGCTATCAGCCTTCTTCAGTCTGGATAGCTTGACTCCAGTGATGTGGAGAGCCTGGGACTCACGTCTGAGCATACCCAGCCCACTCGGGGTGAAAATTGCAAAAAACACAGGTGATGGACAGAATGCAGAACAATGTCTTACATTCACTCCAGTACAAGGATCTGGCCTAAACCCATCGATTTTTTGCACTCAATATACTGTTTCCATACCTTTATGTGAGTGCGGAAACGGTTGATGGTGTGTAATATTTTGTGTGTTTTCAGACGGTAGACATAAAGGCTGGCTATACTTGGAGCAAAATTGCTTTCTATACTGGTCCCAAGCTTCTGAAGGTACACGGTTTTGTTATATTCAAAAAAGTTATTGGTCTGTGCCAAATTTCAGCACTCCATGATGACATTACGGGGTGTTTGGTATTCTCGATCTGTATTGAAAAGAACTTCTTCAATGATGTTCAAGGTCTCTTCATGGGGGAGACTTGTATATAGGCTCTTCACATCTAACCCCATCAATAGGTTTTTTGAGGGGTCAAACTCCATTGTTTGGAGAAGGAGCAAGACATCCTTGGTATCCTTGAGGTGCGTATCTGTCACTGATCTTTAGTGATAAAGAAAAATGGAAGGCTTTTCACCAGGGGCCTGAGGAATGCATTTTGATAGCGGCTCTAGTATTGACCCTATGCCAGATACTGTTGGGCAGCCAGGTGGTTTCTCCAAGTTTTTATGTATCTTGGGAATTGTATAGAAGTAGAGGATCCTTGGTGAGCTATTGATGAGAAACTCTCCTTATTTTTTGGAAATCCACTCATGTGCGAGGGCTTCTTCCACCATGCTTGTAATCTTTATCCTCAACGATTCGGCAGGGTCCTGGGGGAGGATCTCATAGTTTCTCTGATCCTCCAGAAGGCGTAGGCATTTGTGATTGTATGCCTCTGTTTTCTGAATAACTATTGCTCCTCCTTTGTCCACTGGCTTTATTACTAAGTTGTTGTTGGTAGTAAGTTCCTTGGTGGCTTGCTTCTCCATTGTGGGAGTATTGTGGAAGATTCAGGTCACGTCTGGGTTTATATCCTCTAGTTCTTTCATCACTGCCTTTTCAAACATGAGTAGTAAAATAGGTAGCGCGGAATCTGGTGGTGTAAAATTACATCTTACTTTTAAGAATGTCTCCTTTTTGTTTGTCAGTTTGCTCTTTCCCTTTGAAAAATACCTGGAGTTTGAGTCTTCTCATGAATTCCTTTATTTTTTTGCATAGTAGGAATTTATCCAGATTTGCCATAGGTACGAAGCCTAGACCCTTTTCTAGAACACTTGTCTGCGCTGGTGTGAGTTGATGGTCTGTTAAATTCACCACTAGGTGGTCTTCTTGCTGGTTGATGGTGGATTGACGGTTGCACCCGTCATGCTCCTGGTGTAGACTCTCGTCGGCTCGTCTTCCCTCATCGCCCAGTGGACATTGCTTCCTCTCCTGTGACTTCCTCTTCTCAGGTCGGGGCGCGATCCTAAAAAAGGTTGCTCCTAGTAGGGGATTCCTGTTGTGGAATGTTCGAGTGATGGTAAGGCGACACGTAATCCTCCCTTGTGTGACAAGGCCTGAATACGGATGGCAGACATCAGACGTGGGATCTAACAGCTCGGGCTCCAACCGTAGCAGCGGTCACAGATACCAAGGATCAAGAGGCTTGAGTAGGCGTGCTAACTACAGGGGACCTCAAGGATAGGATCATTATCAAGGACCACTGATGTACTCCCATACCCATATGGCCCACCACCTAACCAACCACCACAAGGACCTTACCATCACTGGAACTTCTCCTTCTCACAGAGAAGAGGGAAAAATCACTGAGAAAGGTTGTCCACACAAGACCAAGGGACACCGGACGACCAGAAAAAACCAACACCTTACTATCACCAGTCAGGGGGCACCACCCATGAGGTCAGTGTACTGTGTGCAATCTCCAAAAAAAAAGTCAAAACATTGAATTCATTAATGGATCACAATGGGAACAACACAGTTTTACGAACTGCAATAGAAAAAACGTTGTGTACATGATTACTTTCCATGCCGAATGTAATACATAGGCATGACAAGGCGCCCTATAAAAATAAGGATAGGCGAACACAAAAGCAACATTAGATGTAAAAAAAAACTCCACCAAGATGGCTAGTCATTTTCTGGAAGCCAGCCACACTCTTGAGAACATAACCTGGACAGTCACTGAACAAGTGCAAAATGAAAGGTCCCTGATTGAAAAAGAACAAGGTTGGGTGTTCCAGCTGGGAACACACGAGACAGGCCTTCATGATGAGATTCCTTGGGGTTAATTAAATCAGTTCCTATGAAACACTTTTATAACATGAGCTTCATGTAGTGTAATAACAGTTTGTAAGATACATCCTCTCTTTCATGGAAAAAACACCTTCCGTTAGATCTAGACCGAGGATGTATACTCATTGGGCTGCCCTCCTTGATAGGGTATCACCATCACCACGGTCACAAACTACCAGTAGGTGAGCTGTACCTAGGCTGACAGAAACCCAACACTACGCGCAGGCTTGCCGTTATCACTTCAACACATTATATCCCTATTTCAAGACTGCGATAAGTTAAAAATGTATGTACGAAAAACACTTTCTATTAACAAGGGAATGTACACCACAATAACGATGCACAGATTACATCCTGCATAGAACAATAGTAGGACACCATACAGCAAATTACATATGGGGGTGTACAATAAAGTTTTATTTCCTTGAATAGGCCGTTTTTTTCTACAATCAGCTATATCCAGTAGAGAGGAAATTAACACTTCACCTAGAAAGGCATGATTATCACCTGATGATTAGAAATGCACACGGCCCGCATTGCGGAAGTACTTAAAATACTGCATGTTGTGTTGAATCAGTTCCAGTGGAGATGCGTATATTTTTACAGGCACTCACTGTCCATTTCTCAAGCATATCAGTGAATCCCATTGCAGTGAGCAAGCGGCCTTTTGTATATATACACTAATATGGGCATAGAATCGGTCAGGAGTCACTCGATGATCACTCCCCTAGGACCAGAGAGCTGGTATTTGTAACCTTTTTTTTCCATCGTATATGGGCTTACACTTGGGTAGGTATCGATTGCCATGACAATGCCCAACAGGAAGAGTGTTTGGACAATGAGCGGGCAGCGCCACAAGAGCGGCCATTTTGAGCCAGGTTTCCCTCTATAATTGTTTTAGGTTCTTTACAGGTGCATTTCCTATTGCAACACGTAAATAGAAGCTCTGATGGCAGAAACAGTGTTCCACGGAGCCACGGTGAGGTATTGACCTCGACGAGTGAGCAGCCTTGAAGACGTAAGTAAGCCATGCTTTACTATAGTGCCCTTCTCCCTGGTGGCATTATACTGACAACAATCACGCTTACTTTTCACATTATTTTTAATCCCTTTACAGTGTTTGACTACAGGCGCCCTCCCCTCCTGGGTGTAGCTCATGAGGCTATAGTTTACCAACACTAGTGTATGTTAAGTAACTTCTCAATTTTTGTGCAGTGTGAATGGGGTGTTTTGTAACATTGGACCAGACCCTACAAAGAACCTGAGGTCCATTTTTAGAATGTGTGTGTGTGTTTTTTTAACTCCATGTGGTTGTGACTTTTTAATATACGATTTGGGCAGCACAGCACCCACCATGATTCAGGAGTGAGGTGCACTTCGATGTGTGAAATATATCACAAGAGAGAATGTATCCCTCCTTCAGAATTGTTCCACACACTGGTGGTGTTTTTCTTTCAAATATGAATATTTCAAATATAATTCTGTTCTGCTTTCTTTTTTCAGATTGTTAATTTTTGAATACAGGTACCAATTAGGTATAGATTTTGAATGCTTACTAATTACGCATGCCTTTAGCTTATATTTATTGGCCAACAAACATTGTTTTCCATTGCCAGAGTGGAGGAGGGATCTCACTTGTTCCTGAAGAAAAAGACAAAGGGGATGGCTTTGAAACACGTTGACCATTGGTGTTGTATCTCATTAAATTGTATCGCCTCCACTCCCCATTTTTAATGTTACCAGCTAGGAAGGCAATAAATAGTTATTTCCTCTAACCAGATACCTATTAACTTGCAGAACTATAATTTTTTTGACCCTTCCACTATCACATTTGCACTACAAATAGTCAATTCACTTTACAGTGCTCCTGCGTCTCCACAGGTCGCAGCACGCCCGTCTCGCAGCGGGGCGGAAAGAACACGATGATGAAGAAAGCCACCAAATACACATTTGGTGGGTGAGGGTTATATAAAAAAACATTGTTTCCCTATTCATTATTAGGAAACACCCCTTTTTTCACCAACCGGGTAAGACTTCCAGTAGGAAGAACGTTTATATTCTATATTCTTTTTGTTTGTTACAGTATTCATTGAGAAAGACAAGTCTACCTTTACCACTCCTCGTCACTCTCTCCTTTGTTTTATTACATTATCTTTTTTTCACCTGATAGTGCTCCTGTGTTTCGTTATGGGAACACGTATTTTTCTGGTGGTCATCCCAATGTATAGTAGTGCACATGAGCGTTTTAGGACAAATATCACATTGCATGAGTTGCAGTTTGTTAGATCTTTGAGTACCCACGGGATGGTTAGACCCAGTTAGCCTGACATGCACTTCCTAGTAAACTTACAGACAAGGTTAATTGCCAATCAGTTGGGGAATGCCCCAGAGTGAAGGTCGGGTTTCCCTAATTTTGGTTTTAGGGCGTGTATGTACCACAGCATCCTGTAAGTTTTGACTCCATTTGAAGGAAAACATTGTCTGTTTGATATTCACGTTCCCTGTGTTCAGGATCCCTGTGTTCAGGTTCCCGTAGTGTTTCTTAACCAGTTTTTTTCTTGAATTATAAATGGGGAGCATGTTTTCACACAGATTGGTCTAGTGTCTTGTGTTTGAATTTTTTTTTTACCTAGCAAGGCCTCCCTATTAATATTCATGGCTCTTATTTTTGCCCTAGAGATCGTACTTTCAGGATAGTTCCTTCTTGCGTAACTTTTCACAGAGTATTGACGCATGTTCTTCCTATTTGGCAGTCTCTGTGCAACTGCATCTGAGCCTAAGGAATTATCCTATAGGTAGGCCTGCATAAGTGTTCAGGGATGATAGCTCTCAAAATGTATGAAGCTATTTTTGTCTGTTGGTTTGTAATACTCATCCGTTTTTAAAATGCCATCCTCAGGATATATTCGCAGGTCAAGGAAGGGCATTTCTACAATTCCCATGTTCATGCTCAAAAATTAGTTGCCTGACATTGTTTCTGAGCCACCCCCGCCCTTGAGTCGCTCAGCGCCAGGATGCCTGCAAGGTGATAGTGCGCTTTATAAGCCAAGGGATCAAGACTGTTTACCCATTTCGAGAAATTGATTGAGTCTTCTCTGGTACCTCTCCAGATCACTAGAACTTCAACAATATATCTTTTCCGCAACCTCATTTGTCTCTGATAGGGGTTCAACTCATTATAGATACATTTTATCTCAAAGTTGTGGACATATAGGCATGACAGACTAGGGGTGCAGGTATGCCCATTGAAGTACCATGATTCTGCAAGAAGAAATCACCCTCGTACTTGAAGATGTTCCTTGTGAGCACCATTTGGGTGCAGTCAAGGAGGAACTCTGCAGTCTGCCCTGGTAGTACCATCTTACCAGGGTGGGATGAGGTGGCAAATGATAATGCATGTCAAATTACGTGAGTTAGCCTACCTCTTCCAATTTTTGGAATTGCCTCACTCTGGGAGATCATATTACAGTAGGTAGCTATACAAAAATTAGGTAGTTCTTCCTCTTAAGACCAAATTTGTTTGGAGCACACCTAGGGTGTCATGCCTTTTCTTGGTTGTGTGATGTTGTGAAAAAGGACAGGTGTGAGCCTGCTAATGCCCTTTTTCTCTCTTTTTGTGTAATATAGTCTTTGGCACAACATTTACCTGTGAGAGAAAGCTAGAACAATGGTGTGAAATATATTAACAGTGATCACTGATCTTTAGTGATAAAGAAAAATGGAAGGCTTTTCCTTCAATGGCTACGATTTCCTCCCCATTCTAGCAGAACCCTTGATTATATGGGACACTACCTTAGTGCAGACAGTAACACAGATGAACCACTGGGATTAGTTATCGGATCTCAAAAGAACACATGATAACTATGATCCAAGGAGCAGTGATGACAGAATACTTGAAAGGCAATGTGGCTCCAAGAGGCCTTGTTGTCACCAATGAGCCAAGAATTTATCTTGAGGATAAAGAATTTCAAAACAAAATGGTACTTAATAGCCTAGACATGTACCAGGGATTGCCTAGCATTGATCATAAAACAGCTAAAAGACTATCCAATGCCCTGGTGATTGAAATAAATTAAAGCACAAGAGAATACATTGAAGGCACAGCTCTCTATTACAGTATTTAAAAAGAAATTGGAGGAGGTAAATAAGGGACTCACATAGTACAACGATTACCTGATGCAATCTAAAATAAATAACTTCCAGAGGGATCTGGCCAACTGAAAGTCTACCCATACACTAAAGAAGATTATGTGAGAAGAGAGAGTGACTCTTCCTTCACATCAGAAGAAAGAATTTCTCAGGGTTGGATAGATCCTCAGATATCCCACTCGGATACTCTTATAAGAGAGGAAGTGGGGGAAGATGAACTATAGACAAAACCACAGAACCCAATGGCTGAATATTGTTGGTAAACAGCATGCACCACTATGGGGATGGCCACCATACGGCTTTCCACAATCCACACCATCAGGAATTCCCATGGCAACCACCTTACCTGCCATCTTTTTTCGCTAGAGCGCGAGGCTGGGGGAGATCCAAAAACAAGGATTGCAGGGTCACCTGGAGACAAGCATACCAGAGACTCATAAGCATCAGAGAACCCCAACCAGGGTCCAGTAAGAGCTAAGGGATAATGTCATTAATTTAACTGCCAAGCACAAATTGACACACAAAAACAAGTACTGAACATGTGCCTTGGTTTTGTCCCAACACCGTCCGAGACCGGAGGAGGCCGGGCCTGGCCCCCCCTCTAAACTCTATTACATCATAAGGTCAGACATGTTAATTTTACACCTTGTACTGCATAAACTGTTGTGCAAATAGTGTGCCCTCTGGGTTCTGATCAAAGCTTTGATGATGAGCAAACGAGAAGGGAAGAAGATGGGCGGACCCCACGGAAGTGGTGTGGCAGGGACTCTGAATCAATTCATACCGAGAGCGACCTCTGTCTTGGAAAAAGAGATAGGGATTACGGAACGTCGCCTATCCCTTGTACAGCTATTGTTCAAAAGATCCTCCCTCCCTCCGAACATTAACGAGGTGAGTGGCCCTATATCTATTTCAACTGAGCCACAGGTGGAAATTGTAAAATCTCTTGCAGCCATAAATGAGGCTTCCACCAGTGAGACCCAACAAACTTCAGCTAGGTCTGGCCTTAAAACTAAAAACAAAAAAAAACAAGCTGTCCCCGATCCCACATGTAAATAAGAAGAGGGGAGGTATCCTGCAGAGGCCCACAACTGCAAAAACGCCAAGGATAAATCCAAATGGAGGATGCAACACATTATATGAATGTAATGCCATAGAAACTGCCCCTTCGATCTGCTCAGACTTTAACTTTGATTCTATAGGTGGCACATGCCCCAAGCCCACGAGGAAATGTCAAATGTGGAGAAGGCTTGAAAATCTACTGTCCACATTACGAACTCCTATTACCTATAGATTGACCCGATTGAGGAGCATTTAAATAACTTTGAATCCCAGGCTAAGTCTGATTTTTCTGTCTTAGAAGGCCTTCTCGTTCAGCCTAAGCCCACTGCTGTGCATTTATACAGTAAGCTCGGTAACATGGTCCCAGTTACGGTGTCAGCTAATTCTAAGCCCCCCAGTCCACAGATAATGGATTCAATTGCTTCTATTAATGCCCCACACAAAATTTCAGTACCACCGAATGGAAATCACATTGAAATGGGGAACATGTCCAGCGAATTTGCCCAATCCCTCTTGAGCACTCCAGGGGATGGAAGTGTGGTAGCAGCGTCTGCAACAAATAACTCACTAAAGGAGAACAATTGCAAAAGCTGTGCACCAGCAAGACAAGTTAGTCTACCACAAGGACCACTTGGCCTTGGAGGTCTGGAACACTCTGCATCAGTACTTGACTATCGCCATCTACACCTTCCCCCTGCAGCAGCTCCTCTAGTGGTTATTTTGAGGAATGTGCCAGTGTTGCAGGAAGGACAGACTGAATCTACTGAACAATTATTATTTAAAGCCCTGCACTGGTGTAATACTCAATTGAAGGATGCTGGGATTTGGGAGGATGGTATTATCAACCCAATGAGCATGGCCAGATGCTCACAGTGGATCGGCCCCTCTAGGAAGGAAGGGAATAGTGACTGTGTAGTTGTAAATTTTAATAACAAATATAAAACTAGATTTTGTTGGATATTTTGGGCAGGAATCATGGGAGATATTCGGCCACAATTTTGGTTCTTCCTCTAGGGTTCTTTTACAAACCGGGGCCCCACTCCATCACCAAGCAGAGCTGCCCAAGGGTGGCAAGACAACCATGGGTACCCCTTTGCTTAGTATAGACAAACAGAGGTCCCACTGTCTAACAGATTTGCCCCATTATCCGGTCTAGATCTATGTGATTGACTACAGTTGCCTATCCCTACATTGGCAGAAAGTATGGATAGCCGATTAGCTTCTTCCCCAGCACACATAGTAGGGTTGGATCAACCGGAGGCCTCGCATCGGGCGAGTATGGAAACTCTATTACCCTCTGCTAACCACAAGGGTTTACCCCCCCGCCCATGATATCCCTGTTATGTAATATTGCCGGCTTATTCTCTAAAACTATGTCATCCGACTGGTCGAACTATATTGAGGGACATAACTTTATTGCCTTTCAGGAGACATGGTCTGTGAACATGACTTATGGTCCAGGTTATCTGGCTTTTCGGTGATTGCAAATAGCAAGGGGAGACCTAGTGGGGGATTGATAACATGGGTTAGGCAACAGAGATCATTTCAAATAGAAGAGCTACCAAAAGATAGCCCAGACATCCTTGCCATTAAGGTAAGCTCAGCAGAAGAGTTAGATTTTATATTACTCAATGTGTATGCGAGAGGGACTGCCGGTGGGAAAGTATCACCAACCATCCCCCTTCCGGACACCCTTATAAACGACTTAGTTGGCCTAAATGTACTGGTGATTGCAGGTGATCTAAACTGCACATTTGAGCCCCTGGGTCCTGATGACCATTGTCTTAGTATGGAAGAAGACTCGAACTGGGGGATACCATCTCTGTTGCTGCCACCCATTATTAAATGGATAGAAGCGGCGTTACAGTTAAAACGTTTATCTCTGAGGAGGGGGCTCAGGGCAGTTAATGGTAGATCTCCTTCAGATATGGAAGGTACCAGCACTTTCAATAATGGGTTAAGAAGTAGCAGAATGGACAACTTTCTTATTAGCTTGGAGCTTTGGCCAAGACTTGTGGAAATGCTGGTCCAGTAAAGACCGGAGAGTGACCATGACCCCTTATTACTAACCTTGATAAGGAAGTGACTAGATCCTCCAAGGCCACGCATGGAAACAGCTACAGGAGATGCAATCATGTCACAAGACCGGCGACGGCTGAAATGGGCAGTGGAGTCAGAGGATGAAAGTACCCCAAGCCAGATTAAGTTAACCATTGAAGAAACAATAGTACTACTTTCCTCTATAGATATCCATGATGTGTCCTTTTTAGGTCTCATGAAGGTACACATGGACCTTGAAGCAAAATTGGAGACCTTATTTACTAAAAAAAAAGGAGAGCACCTAGGAATATAGTAAAAAAAATCAGCCAAATGGTATGATGATGCATGTGGGACTGCATTAAGACACCTCTCCCAAGCAATAAAGATGGTAGTCCAACAAGAGGTCAAAAGTGCAAGGGTAAATTATAAAAAAGCCCAATTCAGTGCTAAGAAGAACTTTGACGAGAGCAGGTGGAAAGAATTAACTAATGCTAGCAACGGTAAGAATTTGACTAAATGTTGGCAATTAGTCAAATGAGGCAGCAGAGAAACAGGGTAGATACCAGTTAATAATGTGCCAGCCGAACTCTGGGTCACGCATTATCAAGCACAATTTGCCACACCGCCAAGTACTCTAACTGAATATCCAGAGTTTACTTTTGAGGTTGTTTTAACATTTCATATAGGGGAAATAGAAAGAGTTCTGGGCGGTGTCCCATCAGGAAGGGCTCCTGGACCGGATTGTATCTTGGCCGATATATGCTTACTAGATGGGAGGAACTGGATCAAATATATCTACATCATCATAAATGCATTGGCTAGATGTGTCCCATGGCGTGGGGCTGAAATTATCCCAATATACAAATAAGGGGATTGTGCCAATCCAAGCAACTATAGGCCTATAAGCCTAATTGATACCCTGCAAAAAATCGTGGCTAGACTGGTGTTAGGTACAGTCAACAAATGGGTAATCGATCAGGATGTGTTATCTACCTACCAAGGGGGTTTCTGACCGCTTGTCAGCACCTTTGACCAAGTTTTTAGGTTTATGATGATTTATTGGAGCACAGTGATCCTAGCAGTGTTGACTCTATATGCAGCATTTGTTTATTTAAAATCCACATTTGATTTAGTGCCCCACCATAAGCTATGGGACTCTTTAAAGGAGGCTGGGATGCCAACAGAGCTCCTAAGTTTTATTATCAAGTTACATGAGGCAAACCACGCCCAGGGAAGGTGGGGATTACAGGGCGAACTAAAACAGATTGCTTCGCAGTTAATAGGGGAGTGCGGCAAGGGTGTGTTCTTGCACCTACCCTTTTTTCCCTGTTTATAAATAGGGTTATCTTCTACTACATCAATTTTCCAACTGATACTCCAACTCTTGCCGGATCAAGGGTTCCTCTTTTAATGTTCACAGACGACACTCTAATTCTGTGTAAAACTCAATCTGGTCCGCAATAAACCCTTGACAGATTTACTGATTACTGCAACGACCATGAACTTGTAGTCAATGTCGATAAGACCAAGTTCATGGTGTTGCACAAACATAAATCTGTAAAAGGCAGAGTAGTAATGAATCGTATACCGCTGGAACAAACGGATACCTTTTCATGCCTGGGAGTAACTATGGGTAGGAGTATGAACTGGAATTCCCAGATAGATCTTTTCATTTTAAGGCACAATCAGTTAGCAGGAGCCCTACTAAAAGAATATCGACTTTCATACACTAAACTGGTGGGGCCGGCCCTAAAGATTTATAATGGGAAAATCAGAACATCTATAATCTATGGAGCGGAGCTCTGGGGATTCGAAAACTTAAACCCCTTAGACCTTGCATAAAACAAGTTCCTGAGATCTGTAACTGTCCCATTCAACCCCTATTAAGCCTCTGCTGCTAAATCTAGGATGTATTTAATTTGATGAGGCTTCAGGATTTAGACCCTTAGACTACTGGAGGAGGCTTTGGACGACTCCAGAGCTAACATCCTATGCTAACGCATTAATGCCTATTAGAAAAGCTGATTTGTCTTCAAAGATGAACTGCTTGCAAAAGATTAAGGGCACTTGGTCTGAAATGGGGCTGAGCCACCTGTGGGAAGACCCTATAGGGAATCCTTTTCCTAATAAAAAGGAGTGTAAAGCATTATACTGGGACATGATCAGTAGGAAGGGTGAGTAGCCGCTCTCCAACTGGTATTTTTATGGAGCATAAGCTCGTAATGAGAGTGGAAGCCTACTGGAACTTTATCACAAGACCTGGTGATAGGAAATTATATCACCAATTTAGAGAGGGCACCATCCCGTTAGGATCCTTTACGGCAAAGTGGAATACCATTTTAGTTACCAACTGCCCTACGTGCCCAACCTTGGTAGAGTCAATAGCCCATGTACTGTTTGTATGTCCAGCATATAATGGTCTGCGTCACAGGTGGCTTAAGCTGGTGTGCTCTAATCTTGGCACTAAACTATGTAAGACTGCATTGCGCTTTTTGATAATAAACACCCGCGAATATATAGTTATTGCCATGGCGAAATTCCTTAGCTGGACTTGGGCACTGCGAAGAATAAATTTGGAGGCTAGGCTGCTTCAGTAATCCCACCTTCTACTTAATTGTGTGTATTCGGCGAAGCGGACTTCCTTCAGTTTAGAATTATAGAAAAATGTTTTTATCTCTTAAATTATTACATTTTATAATTTTATGGCTAGGACATTAATTGTCAGGTAACCGTTAGGAAACTTCGATAAAGATGTTAATACATTTTGTAATGAATGGTTGATTTTAGGGCAGAACAAGGAAATAAACCTCTTTATTTCATAATTGATATTCTATTTGTTAACTAAATGGTGTATGTTTTCATATTCATTTTCTTTTTTTTTTTTTTGCTTTCACCGGTTTTTATGACACTTTTATCTCTGTACTGTGTCTTTTATGATTGAAATTATCAAATAAAGACTAACTGAACTGAAGTGAATAAAAAACCCACAGAAGACGTCACTGAAAAAATCTCCTTCCTTGTTAATTGAGGTCTTGAAAATGGTTGGGTGACTGAAAAGGAGGCGGCGTTCCTTGTGGAAAAGGAGTCCAAGATGCCCTATTTCTGTATCCTGTCCAAGGTACATAAGAACATTAATCTATCACCAGGGCCCCCAATTGTATTGGGTATAGGATCAGAATTTAAACCATCAATATTGTGATTTTTTTTTCTTTAACCCTTAGTGGCAGAAATGACATCCTATCTGAAACGCTTCAAAGACATCCTCAACAAACTAAAGGATATAGCTTTGACTCAGGGAAACAAATACTATTAACCTTAGATGTGGAATCACTATACACAAATATTCCACAAGAGTCCACACTAGAGGTCATAGACAAACTGCTTACTCCGAAACATATGAATGAAATGACACCTGCGGATTTCCTACCTTGACTGCACCCATATGGTGCTCAAAAGCAACGTCTTCGAGTACAAGGGGGATTTCTTCTTGCAGACTAGTGGTACTTCCATGGGGAGTACCTGCACCCCTGGTCTAGCATGTCTATATGTCCACAACTTTAAGATTGAATATATCTTTGAAGAGACAAATCTATCAGAGACAAATGAGGTTGTACAAAATATATATTGATGAAGTTCTAGTGATCTGGAGAGGTTTCGGAGAAGGCACAATTGACTTCTTGAAATGGGTTAACAGTCTCAATCCCTTCCTAAGATTTAGTATGAACATGAGCAAAGGTAAAAATGCCCTTCCTTGACATGTGAATATATCCTGAGGATGGCATTTTAAAAACAGAGGTTTATTACAAACCGACAGACAAAAATAGCCTCCTACAAATTGAAAGCCATCATCCCCAAATACTGAGGGAAGGCTTACCTATAGGACAATTCCTTAGGCTCAGATGCAACTGCACAGAGACTGCCAAATACAAAGAACATGTGTCAATAGTCAATGAAATGTTACGTGAGCGGAACTACTCTGAAAGTACAATCTCTATGACAAAAAAGAGAGCAATGAATAATAACAGGGAGGCCATCCTAGGTACATATAGAAAATGAGACACCAGACCAATCTGTGTGACAATATTACCCCATTTCAAATTCAGTAAAAAAAAGCTGGTTAAGAAACACTGGGGAGATCCTGAACACAGGCAACCTGAACATCACATACCCAATATTATCCTTTAAAAAGAGTCAAGTTATGAGATGCTGTGCTACATACACACCCTAAAATAAAACCTAGGGAAACCCAAATGACACTCTGGGGCATTCCCTACCGATTGGCCATCAACCATGTAGTGGTTGTGGTGTCTGTAAGTTTACCAATAGGTGTATGTTGGTCGTACTGGGTCTAACCACCCGTAGACACTAAAACATCTAACAAAGTGCAACACATGCAATGTCATATATGCCCTAAAATGCCCATGTGGACTACTATACATTGGGTTGACCACCTGAAAAAATATGTGTTCGCTACTATGTAACACTATCTGGTGCAAAAAAATAACACAAACTGACCAGACATGACACAGGACAACAACATACTGCTAGTGAAACCGAGTGGTACTTAATTGAGATGTTGGAACATAGAAAAACAGATATAAGCAAACCATTGCTTAAATAACAATGGGTGTTCCGCTTCCGATCTGATACACTGGGATTAAATTATGCTACTCCATGGGACGCTTTGGACAGGTAGAATAACCTGATTCTGAAAATCCATCATTGCTTCTCAGTAAACAACCACCATGTACCTATAAGCTAGCATTTAAGTTCCCTTGTGAGAGCACTGCATCTCACTACTAATGGCAGACCCAAACAACTTCTCTAGATGATAACTATGTGTTGGGAATAATAATCACTTACTGGTTTTTATTTTTATTATCTTCTCACAGGATTTTGACCTCCGGCATTAAAGTCCAATCAATGACAGCAAGGCCTGACAGCAAGTCCTGAGTTGTGGACTGGAACTCCCAGAAACACCTGCTACTGTGAATAGGCCGGCAGCTGACCTAATTATGAAACTGTGCTGCATGTGACCAAGTGTAGATGCTCTGATTTCAACATCGAGGGCTGAGGCTTGATGCCCAACTCCTTTGCGTTTGTGCCTAGAACCCTTTGCAAACAGCGGAGGCAGGTTACAATGTTACCATAGCAATATTCCACCCATAAACCAGAACCGTGATGGCACCCCCATCAAGAAGTGAGGGTGAAAGCTGGTGCTCCAACTCTGCACCTGCACTGGAACTCCATATTTGGGAGCGGGAGCCGCATCAAAACAGGATTAACGTGGAAACAAGTAGAATGAATGAATGAAAGAATGAATGAATGATTGAATGAAAGAAACACAACTTATAACGCGCAACTTTGCCCAACGGGCATCAAGGCGCCTAACCAAACATAGTCCAGAGTCAGAGAGCATGCTACTGATAGGCCTCGATGAAGAGCCGCGTTTTTAGTGTTTTTTTAAAGTGGGCCATAGAGGGTTGCGCTTTCAACTCGGAAGGGAGGTCATTCCATAGTTTGGGGGCTATAAAAGAGAAGGACCTTCCACCCCATCTGACTCTGTTTATTTGAGGGACAGATAGGAGATTCTTGGAGGCCGAACGAAGGCTTCTGCTAGGGATGTAAGGGACAAGAAGGGAGCCAATGGCTTCTGAGCCTCCACCTGATAAAGCACTGAAAACCAGGCACAGAATTTTGAAAGTGATCCTAAGGTGGATCGGAAGCCAGTGCAGACTCTTCCTGGTGAAGGTGGCAGAGGAGGTGTAGGAAACGCCCAGGACAAATTTAGCAGCCGCGTTCTGAACGGACTGAAGGCGTAGGATGAGGCTCTTATTTATTTCCGCATACAGTGCGTTACAGTAATCCAGCCGTGGTGTCACCAGGGCAACCGTGATCTGTTCACGGGCTTGGGGGAGAGATAGTGGACTATTTTCCTGAGAATCTTAATGACTCCCCAACAGGTGGACACAGTTCGGTTAACCTGCTGCGTCATGGCCAGTGACGTATCAATAATCACGCCAAAATTACGGGCTGATTTTACAGGCACAGGACATACTCCCAAGGAAGGGGGCCACCAGTCACTGGACCATATGTCTTGATCTTTGCCGAAGATCAAGACCTCGGTTTTCTCTCCGTTCAGCTTCAGAGAGTTTAAAATCATCCATTTGGAGACTGCCTGCATGCAGTTCCTGAAGCTGAGCGCGGAGGTACTCACCGAGTGAGAGAGGGACACCATGATCTGCGTGTCATCGGTGTATGACACCACATCCATCCCGTGCGATCTTACTAACCTGGCAAGTTGGGCCACATAGATGTTAAAAAGGGTCGGGCTCAAGGCCGACCCCTGTGGAACCCCCCACTGCACAGGTTTAGCAGGGGAGAGGAACTCTCCTAGCTTGACTCTCTGCTCTCTTTGACTGAGAAAGGAGGACAGGAGGCTCAGTGCTGGGCCCTCCACCCCTATCTCCTTTAGCCGAGCTGTTAAGGTCAAAGGAGATAGGGTGTCAAAAGCTGCAGTCAGGTCGAGTAGTACCAGCAAAATAGTCTGGCCTTGGTCAACATTAGATCGAATGTTGTTGACCACTGCCGTGAGAGCCGACTCGGTGCTGTGGAACTTTCGAAAGCCGTGCTGAGATTGATCCAAAAAAACAGAAATCTCAAGGAAGGAGGTCAGATGCTGATTAGGGTGGAATTCAAGCATTTTAGCTGGGGCAGGCAGCAGCGATATTGGTCGAAAGTTTTTGAGAATTTCAGGATCCAGAGTCGGCTTTTTAAGCAGTGGCTTCACTATGGCCTTTTTCCAAACAGCTGGGACAGTGCCCTGAATCATGGCACAATTCATTATCTCCAGAATAGGGGGCAACAGGGTTTCCCTACAGTCTTTCAGGATCTTCAAGGGGCAGGGATCCAGTGGCGAGCCTGACTTGGTCCTATTTAGGAGGGAATCTAGTTGCTCAAGGGTAAGAGGTGGGAAGCCGTACAGGAGCTTTGAAGGAACTTTCCCCCAACATTCTAAGGAAGGTTGAGTCGGGAGAGGAAGAGGGCTCATTTGGGCTCTCTGCGCTTCAAGAGTTGAGTAAATGTCTACAATGTTAGTATGGAAGAACTGCGCGATCCTGTCGCACAATTCTTGGGAGCCTGTGATGGGATCAGGAGTTTGTAAGGAGCAGAGAGAGTCTACGATTTTAAATAAATCCCTAGAGGAGGTAAGGGACGTTGTGAGCTTAGAGAAGTAGGCATGTTTTTCTTTGATAATCCTTGTCTTGTAGTCTACCAGCAGAAGCTTATGTCTTTCTCTGTCTTTGGGATTCCAGGTTGCCCGCCATAGCCTCTCCTGCCTCCTGCAGCTCTGCCTTAGGAGCCTAAGAGGCTCAGTAAACCAGGGGGCTGATGGTTTCCGCCTCGCTGAATAGCGATAGGAGGCAGGGGCCAGTAGATCTACTGCTCTGGAGATAGAGTTTGCAAACTCCAGCGCAGCATCACTTGCATCCATTGCAGCTAACGTGGTGGTCTGCGCTACAAGGGGGGAGAGAGAGTCGCTCGTGATACCCCTATAGTTCCGTTTGAGTTCCTTGTTCGTGAACCCATGGCACAGAGAAGGGGAGGAGGGGAGTTCGAGTTCCAAAGGTACCGCCAGATGGTCAGACCATACCAAGGGGATGGGCGGGCCCTTAGAGAGTCTGGGGTCGTTGGAGAATACCCCGTCTAGAATGTGGCCAGCCAGGTGAGTAGAGCTATTTACCAGCTGGTGTAGGCCGCAGGCGGCCATAAGATCCACTAAGGAGAGGGTGTCCTTCGAGCAAAGATCATCTAAATGAAAGTTTAGGTCCCCCATAACCGTAAGATGAGATTTGCCAAAATAAGGTTCTAAGATTTTAAGGAGTTTGTGGCTAAAACTAGATCTAGGGCCAGGGGGTCTATAGATAGGAAGACCAGAAAAAGATGTAGAGGGAGAGGAGCGTATGGATAAATATACGGCCGGTGGGCGGAGTAAAGATCTGAAGTCCCGAGTGGGTTTTACAGCTTCCTGATGCACTACACAGGTGAAACAGGTTAAGTTAATTGCTTCAACATGCTCAATGTTTGGCTTTAAATTGCGACATAAGGAAATCTGGCTCTGTTGCACCAGTTGACTATTCCATGGGGCACGGTAGAACCGCAATGGGCGTACTACTTTGATGCAGTAACTTTGCCTTTGTGCTTTCAGTATGGTGACCAAGACATACACGGTCTTGATAGGATATTTAAAGTGTCTCCCAAACAGAAGGAATAGAGAGACGAGATTAATGTGTGTTTCTTTACAACATACTCTTATCTCCTTTTACTCTCTGACTACTATGGCACAAACCTATTAGAGTATTTCAACAGAACACCCACTCTGAACAGACTATGAGGCAACTAGCACCTTACAATTAGGTTAAAAAAACACTCTGAGACTACTATTTGTTACCCTTTACCCATGTGTGTTTTGTTCGTCACCCATGAATGTAATGTATGTAAATGTTCTCAAATATCACAGTTGTACATTTGTTATTGTCTAAGTTAAGGTTTTTAAAGGTACAGTGGATTGTCAGTAAACACTCCTCAGTTATGGGGGGCGGGGGGGTCAGAATAGGCAAGAGACCATGATAAGTTCAATAATGATTTCCAAACTGCTACTATTTTTAAATATATTTCTACTTGCTATCTCCCCTTATAAATCCTTTGGGTTAAATAGCCTGAAATACTTCTGTGGAGAGGTAGGTCCTTTCCATATACCTTCTATGGGACTCTGCACTGACTCGCTTGTGGTGTAAGTCACATAGATTTAGCCCTGCAAATGACTAAGGCCTAACATCATAATGTTGCAGGAAAGTGTAAGATTCAATCCAGTCTGGATTTTGCACGGAGCAGCACGAGTGAGAGGCAGACGGCAGCTGCAGCAACCGCCGGAGGAGCGGCAGCCCAGCCAGACCTGCGACCCGCGACCCGCGAATACAGGGAATTCAGATACCGGAGGCAAGCCGAGGACCTGCAGCGGACCGGTGGCGTTGGTTCCGTGCTGGTCCCGGTGCCACGCTGAGTGAGGTGGACGGCAGACTGATGGTTGTTGCGGTGGCGGCTTGAGCGGGAACAGGAGCAGCAAGGCCCAGAGCGTGAACCAGAACCGGAGCCGGAGCCGGGGAGAAGGTTTGTGTGTAGAGGTAGAGGTAGCGGCGTGTTCAGTGGGAGGAACCTGAGCCAGTCTGCCACCGGGGGCCGTGTCAGGGGGGGCTCTCAAGCACTGCTGGCTGCAACCCTGCCCGCCCATTGCCGCTGCAGCCGCTGTTCATCCTCGGCTCCAGTCCCTTCCCCAAGCCCCAAGCCAAATTCAAGCAGGGCGGGTGAAGGCGGGAGCAGGCAGGAGCCGCAAGAGGTGCGGTAGTGGAGGCAGTGGTGGCAGAGGCAGCAGAGGTGCTTGTAGTGCGAGCCAGAGGCACCGGGAGCCGCACCCCTTCTGTTTCTCAGCCGCCATGCCAGCCTTCGCCAGCCCTTGCCCTAGTGCCGGACTCACCCAGACTTATCCAGACTTGCCCAGCCGGGCTTTTTGAATCTGCGCAGCCTGGCAGGGAGCAGGGGGCAGGGTGCCCCAGGGGAAGTGGTGGTTTGGGGATGTGCACAGTGGCACCCCGCAGTGCCCAGTGAGCCTGGAACGATTAGCGACTGAATGGAGGCAGGGTGGCAGCAGAGAGGAGTGCAGGAGACCGACAGACATCACCTAGTCCGCAGTCAGACCCCTGCACAGCCCCTGCATAGCCCAGTCCCGCCAATTCCAGCAAACAGGAAGCTCTGTTTGCCGTGAGGTGTGTGTCACCTTGCCGTTAGGAGCGACACGAGCAACTGGAACTGAGAAGCCTGCACACGGCCTCAGGGCCTCAGCAAGAGAGGCCGGTCCTACTTTATCACCGAATTTACCAAACAAGGGCCACAAATAAAAACTCCATTGTAATCTTACGGCCGGAATCTCAAGCAGGATTAAAGGAGAGCCAAGAAATTTTTCTGGAAATTAGATCAGGGAAAATGCGTCAACCTGTGGAAAGCAAAAAAAATGTAAAACAAACGAGAAAACCAACTGTGGAAGCCATATTGCCATTGGAAACCGGGAATCCGCTAAGTCCTAGGGAGAGGTTGGTTTCAGCACCCACTCCTGAATCAACATTGAACCCCAGACGGAAAACTGGTCTTTAAAAATGTTTCTACTTAAAGGATCCAATGGCGGCGATTTACGCACCAACAGCCGAGGCTTGCAAATTGCCAAGCCACTTAACGCACTTTCTCCTCGGGCTAAAAGCCCATTGAACACGAACTGCGACCGATCAGGGTCCAATCTTCCTCAGCCCCGACCGGCATGTTCTGTCACGGTCCAACGGCTCCTCAGGATCGGAGTGATGCTGTAATGGGGTCCACCTCCAGCTTTCCCCGCACTCTGACTGCAATAGTTAACAGAGCACGGTAGTAAGCAGGTGAGGGAAAATACGCCGGGCGGGAACCGTCGTGGAAGGGATATCTGTAGAAGACAAGAGACCATGCATTAGTTGCGTTCTCCCAACTTCTCCTGTCTCTCTCTCTCGCTAAGACAGTTCCCCACCTGATTCGTCTCAGACGTTATCTCCCTTCCTTTCGAAACAATAGGATGAGATGTCTTCTCTCAAAATATAGTATGGTATTCCTGAAAGAACAAATGCCCTTCGTTAATCTGAAAATTTCTACACAGTAGTGTCTGTATAACTCTTAGCATTCACACATACATACCATACGTTCTCGCCCCAGTGATTTATGGATTCTAAAGTTCGGAAAATAAGGCTCCTGTGACAGTCCCTGAATGCTACAAAAGAAAGTAAGAAAAAACAGTACAAGAGCAATACTCAGTTCAAGCTTCCCACAGGAACTACGATAATCTAGATTGTTTCTGTAACGGCTATGTACAAGTTATTTCCAATGTCCTACAGAGACGGCCATACTGTATCCATCACCAATTATTGGAACAATACTTTCACACTGGGATAGTTGTGTTCTGCTCCGGCTGAGAGAGGGGGCAATCCTGCGTCTCTCGTACTGGCCTTGTGCACTCCGACTCGAGAGGGGGCAAATCCAGCGTCTCTCGGACAGACCAAGTACACGCCGACTTGAGAGGGGGAAATCCGGCGTCTCTCGGACGGACCTAGTACACGCCGACTCGAGAGGGGGAAATCCGGCGTCTCTCGTGTCAACTTGAAAAGGCACTATGACGCGAAGGGGGGAAATCCTGCGTCCCTCGCGATAGTACCAACTACCACCAATATCACCAAACAGCAGTTTGGAAGAGGAGGAAACCCGCGTCTCCCTTTCAACTAGAAACACCCAAGTCCGCCTACCAGAGCACACCCTGCAGTTGGGCCAGTACTCCCAACAGTGCGTAAGTCGCAGCCGCGAATTACTCTCAGGAATAAGCATTCTCCCCAGAAAGGCACGGAGAACCAAGACGTCCGTAGTCACAGGAAACCAGCAAAGACAAAATCACGTGCACCGCAGCCGGCGGCTCTCCGTGCTTTAAGGCCTCTCCCACTCCTCCAGCCCACAGGAACTCTGGGAGATGTAGTTCTTGGCCTCATCATTGGGTAGGCACACGTCAGACCCTGACATGTTCACCCCAGGTAAAATTGGCATTAGTCACTGTTCAAGTGCATCACCCCAACACTCCCACAGTTGTAAGGGAATTAATGGGAGCTAGAGTCATAAAGGACTTTACCGAGGATCCCCTTGCAAAGGAAAACTGTTTGAACCAGAGTAAAAGCGCAACAACCGCAGAGATAGCCGAGGCAAATGACCACAAAAAGGTAACCAAGGGCTCCAAGGAGGGAATTTCAATACATAGCAATTTATCCAAGTCATCTTCACAAGAAGGGGACCCATGGCTAAAACCCCTTTTTCTATCAAACGACTCCCAACTTGAGGAACTTACTGACAGAATAACTAAGTATATAGATTCCCAAGGGAGAGCCCCACGAATAGAACCAGGTTTTAATGACCTCCATTTGAGTCCTGGCATGGTGGTTTCCACCCATCGCTGCCAGTTGGCAAAAAGAGACCAACAAAAACTAGCCATGAATGACAGTATTATTATGCAATAAACCAACTTCATCCTAATCACTCTGCGCCAATCACAATTTCATCAGTGAGCTCGCTGGACCCAGAGTTCAAGGATTCGACCAAACCTCAAAGAGATCAGCCCTCTATCTCATGGACTCAATCTTTGTTAAGCACCCTAGACCAAGCAATAAGGGTGCTGAATTATCAATCGGACAAAATGGAGGTCCAGATTGACCTCATCACCTTAGTGGCTGGCCACATCTCAGGCATAAATTCAAAATTGGACTCGCTCTTGTCGCTTTTAACAAATCGGGGGAAATCAGAGTCACTCACTTGCTTCAGTAAACATCAGTGTAACTGTGAATGCGGAAGTATAATCAAAAAGTTAGCAAGCCTCCCGGACATCTTAACAGATATTCTAGGGGAGGTAAAACAAACCTGCAACAGTACTCAGGCGAAAGAAACCAAACTTAATCTGGACAAGACGAAAATAGAAAAAAATCTCATGAATGGGTTCTCAAGAAGTAAAGCTATAATGGAGCAAGAGCAAATTTCAAGGGAAGAAGGTTTAGAAAGATCAGCTAAAGCAACGGACGCAACACAGATCACCCAAAAGTCCATCATTGAGGATAAGCCGACAAAGAGGCAGAGGAAAAGGGCCAGGAAGGCCAGACTAAAGTATAAAAAGCAACAAAACACAGATCAAGGTAAAAATGTTCCCATATTTAAAATGAACTCTCCCCATGAAAACAAATGTAAACCATCGAATACGCCGCCAGGTGGAGATGTGACACTTACTGTCTCACCAGATAAGACAATTCTAGCAATCTCATCAAGGGACAGAGGTTTGAGTTCCGGAGCAATCATCCCCCCACCCAACAACAAAATAAAACAAGTCAATCCTCAACCTCAGTCCATAACCACCAAAGGGAAATAAGCCCTGATTTAAAACCAAAAGAGCAAGAACTGCAAAAAAAAAAAAACAGCCTACAAGAGTCGGAGGTTACGGCGGATGTTTGCAAATAAAACTATACTAGCCCCGGTAGAAAATACGGGTGTGCAAAGCGTGCTCAAAGAGGATATCAACTGGGGTACAAAAGTCAGTAGTACGCAGCATACAACTATAACACTGGAAAAAACCTCAAACGCAATACATGGAGAAAAAATAATACCAGATACCAAAACCAAACCAATCCCCATGCGAGTCACAGTTTTTGATAAAGAGCGTAGATGTACGCTAATCAAAAGGGAATCAATCCCGGTTCCAACATAGTCAATCAAAACAGGACCAACACATAAAATAAAAGAAATAATAGAGGAAGTGAAGGATGAGCAAGAACAACAAGTCACCTCTACAACGTGCGATACAAAAGTATCTTATAACCCCATAGCTTCCAAAGCAGATTCAATACAAATGTCTAATGAAATCCTACATCATACAGAGTCTCTTGAGTTAAAATTGACATTTATTCCTGAATATCCAACAAAGGCAGGATATTCTAAATCGAGGTAACCTGCTAAAATTGTTTAACAAAACATCAGTACTCAAAGAGATAACCTCTCAGGATCTTTTAGCCGTTGAATTTCAAACAAACAGATATAATGCGGACACAGAGGAAACCGTAACAACCTGGGCCTCCAAGGACCTGGTTGATAAGATATATTCTGCAAGACCTCAGTTCGGAACATGGGGTATAACCATTGTACGACACAAACGACCGAGGTAACCCTATCCCTTACAGGACAGCACACGTAATCAAAAAAAAGATAACGGTACCAGAGGAAGCCAAAGCACCTGCTTGCGAAACGCCCGGGCTTCCTCACCAGCAGCATCAAGCACAAGGAACAGGGTCATCTCGTTAGAAAACACGCAAACAACTGGTCATCAAGGTTTGGATAGAATCAATTGGTCTTGGGTACCTATCGTACTGAGTAATAAACATACCTAACCAAGAGTCAAATCTCTCCATGGCAATTCATAATGGGAAGCATCCTCAGAAGTTGAAAAAGCCACAAAGTGTTTGGTTTTGCTCCTGGAATGTTCATGGCTTCCAAGAAATGGCGCATGACCACGATACGCAAGCTTTCTTCCAACAACAAGATGTAATCCTGATCCAGGAGTCATGGAAACTAAAACCTACCTCAATTTCAGGATTCAAAGAACACCATATATTTGCAGAAAGATTTTCAACTTCCGGGCATCCCCGCGGCGGATTATCAACCTACGTAGCCCAAAAATATAATTGGGAAACAGAAGACCTGGACATGGGTTTTAATTGGGCCCAAGTGATCAGAATCACCGAACCCCACCATCCGGGACTGTAGTATGCATGTATTGTACTTTTTAAGTAATTACTAGGTTGCTTTAAGGAATGTCTTGGTTATGTTCTATCTGATGTTCTAAGAATTGTATGATGTGATGTTGTTCTCATTCTGAGCCTGTACTCTCAAGTTACTGGTCGTGGGTTATTTACTCTAAGATTAAATTCTAACTTTCTTCGTATTTATTCTTGACTTCTTGGATTAATTCATATGACGAACCTTACTACATTTATTGGCGACAATTTTTTTTGGGAGAATTCTTCATTCTGAAACCCACCGACAGTAGGAATTTAAGCATTTCTCGAAAAACTGTGTTTTTAGAAAGAGAAATCAAGAAATCTGCATTCACCACTTTCTCATCGCAATGGAGCTCGAAAGAAATCGGAAGTGTGAGTTTTATTTTTAATTTCTTTTCCGATTTGGAGATCGGATCATCTTCAACTGACTATTTCTTACTTACTTATGTGCTTTCGTTTGAACACGGTGCTGTGTTCTTGACTCGCGACATTCTGCGGCTCGTGTTCTCTTGGTGATCTGAGGCACAGAGAACATAGAACGTCACCTTTCCGACGGCAACACGCAGGAGCGTATATTGTCATTTCCTTTGTTGACAGAAACACATCTGAGAGTTGGAATGCGTGTAGCGTCATCACGCTAATCACGCCAGCGGCCATTTTGTGCAAGTGAGAAATCGCTCATTGAGTTACATTGCAATCAATAAAAAGTACAAGGCGATTAACACTTTAAGTTGGGAAAAACGGCAACGAAAACGATCGTTTGGAGCGGATTTTGGTGCCTGTTCATTTGTTGATATTTGGCAACATTTTACAAGTAAGACCTAAAAAAAAAAAAATTTTTTTTAGTTTGTTCCACATGGCTTCTTCAAGTAACAGTAACAGTGGAATTGTTGCACCTCCATCATTTTTAACTGCTCCTGGCAAGCCTCCAACACCCTGGCAAAAGTGGTTACGTGTTTTTACGAATTATTTGGAGGCAATAGATGCTTTAGATTACTCTCCTTCAAGAAAAAGGGCTATTCTTTTTAATCATTTAGGAGATGCAGGACAACAGTTGTTTGATAATCTTGCTGTTGTTCAGAGTCCAGTGGATGATGACACTTGGAATGTATATACAGAGGCATTAGCTCGACTAGGTAAACAATATAAAGATGAACCTTCAGTCATGGTTGAACGTCATGTTTTCTTTAAGAGGAAACAATCACAAGAAGAGTCCATAGAGGATTATTTAGCAACGTTGCGTGTTCTTGCCTCAAAGTGCGATTTTGGTACTTATCTTGAAACTGCTCTGCGAGATCAATTGGTTTTCAACTGTTTTAACAAAAAAATCCAAGAGCAAATTTTTAATTGCAAAAATCCGACTTTGGATGAAGTTATGGTGATTGCCAAAAGCATTGAATGTTCGGTTGTTTCATCAAACATTTTAGCTGAACAGAATGCTTCTTCGTCAGCTGTTTGTAATGTTTCGCAGGCAGCCAATGATAATTGTAATGTTTCGCAGGCAGCCAATGATAATTGTACAGTTAATGTTGTTTCCAACCGTTCAAATGAAAAAAAAGTGTCTGAACAGAAATCTAATGTATTTTGTTACAGGTGCGGTTCAAAATTTCATGTGGGAAACAACCCTAACTGCCCAGCACAAGGAAAAAGGTGCTCTAATTGTAAACGGATTGGTCATTTCTTCGCATTGTGCCGTTTACCTGAGGATAAAACAAAGTTAATATGGTGTATTCTGAAGAAGAAATTTGTGATGCTTTGAATGTTCCTTCTTTATCTTATATTCAAATTAATGTTTTGAGTGGTTTGAATATCAAAGGTTCAATTTGTAAAATATTAATTGGTGTGCAAAGTGTACAGGTTATTGCAGATTCGGGTTTACCAATTACCATCTTAGATGAACATACTTTTCATAATTCTTGGGAAAATACAAAATTATTTCCTACTGATGTGAACCCTAAAGCTTTTGGTGGGTTTGATATAACTATGCGTGGTTATTTTCCAGATGATATTCATTTTAAAGGGAGAATAATTCACACCAAGATCTATGTGGCGCTTAATGGTAAAGATATTTTGGGTTGGCAGGATCAAGCTAGTCTTGGGATTATGTTAAAACCAGGTCATCCGGAACCCGTTGTTTTAGGCGAGTTACCTATTTTTGTTTTTCTAGATAATTGCAATGATCCTATTTTGTGCAATGTTTTGGAAAAATACAAAGCGGTTTTTGATGAGAGGATTGGTTCGGTAAAAGACTTTGAACATACCATAAAATTAAAGGAGAAAGTTTGCCCTGTCATTCAGAAAGTTCGCCCAGTTCCTCTGTCAGTTAAACAAGATTTGAGGAAACACATTGAGTCTTTTATTGCACAGGACATTATTTCCTCTCGTTGGGTTAGGTTACTGGCTAGGCTCCAAGAGTTCAATTTTGAAATTAAGTATCTGCCGGGTGGTAAAAACATCCTTGCAGATTGTTTATCACGCATTCCTCTACCAATACATGGGTCGGTCAGTTCTGATCTTGAATGTGTTTTTTCCATAGATGATGCTATTCAAGAGTTTAAAATCACTAAACAGGATTGGTTACAGGGCATGGAGTAAGATTCTTGTTTGCAGAATGTTAAGAGATTTTTATTTAAGGCTTGGCCTATGGACAGGAGTATGTCCATGGAGGAAAAACATTATGCACAGGTTGCATCTGAGTTGTCTGTTTCTGGTGACATTTTATTTAGACAGGACAAATTTGTTCCACCTTGCGGAATTAGACAATCTATTATCTCCTTAGCACATGAAGGGCATCCGGGCATCACTGGCACTGTTAATAAAATCAAATCAACTTATTGGTGGCCTGGCATTGACTATCAGGTCAAATTGTTTGTCAATCACTGTCCACAATGTTTGTGCTCTAAACTGAATCCCTCTTGGCTGCTGAAAATGAAAAATTCTCAACTCAATGTTGATTTATCTAAAGTACGTGTTCATGTTAAAATGAAACAGGACTGTTACAAAAATAACTATGACAAACATATGCATGTTGCAGAAAAATCTTTATGTGCAGGTGATTGGGTTAATATCAAAAAACCTTTAAAAATTACTAAAGGTCAATCCAAATTTTCTGCTCCCGTTAAAGTTGTAAAGGTTTCTCGTGCAGCAACTCTTTTGCATGAAAGGGGTTGGTGGAACAAGAATGCCCTCATTAAGGTTACTGATGAACAAGTTCCAACAAACAGGATCCAGGTTTCTCAGATAATTTGGATTCTGATTGGTTTGGTGTTGGTGAAACTTCTATGGCTTCACGTGTTCCTATTAATACTCCAGTGAGTATTTCTTCTGATTCTACTTCTTTGTTAGTTGGTGGTGATTCAACAAGAAATGTGTCATTCCCTGTGTTTCAACCTGTTTTAAATGCTGATGGCAAGGGGGATGGTGTGGGTGTTGGTCGTAGGGTTAGAACTGTTTCTGTTAGATTTCGTGACTATGTCTTGAACTAGTCTTTTCTGTGTTTCAGAATAATTCTATTTTTACCTGTTCTTTTATTTCTTTCTTCTTTCTTCTTTTCTTTTCTTTTATTTTATAAGGGGAAGGATGTGTAGTATGCATGTATTGTACTTTTTAAGTAATTACTAGGTTGCTTTAAGGAATGTCTTGGTTATCTTCTATCTGATGTTCTAAGAATTGTATGATGTGATGTTATTCTCATTCTGAGCCTGTACTCTCAAGTTACTGGTCGTGGGTTATTTACTCTTAGATTAAATTCTAACTTTCTTCATATTTATTCTTGACTTCTTGGATTCATTCATATGAAGAACCTTACTACAGGGACTCAACAGTGGCAACTTTTAGTAATCAATGTCTATATCCACCCTGATAGAAAGTCACAGAAAGAAAAACATGAAAACGTAATATCGCTGATAAAAGTGATGCAAAGAACTTCCACGCGATGCCCACTGTTCACCTCTGGGGACTTCAACTACGACCTTATTGGAAAAAACCAGGCGAAAGCGAAGACGGCATCAATTAGCGGTGGACAAAAGTTAACAACTATCTTAAGACATCTAGGACTGTCAGTTTTGAATGGTAATACGAAGGGGGACAGGCCGGCAGGCGTTACATACTTGAGCGGCAGGGTCCATTCAACAATTGACTACACAATCTTAAGCAAGGACCTAATTCCCAATATTGAATCATTTCGAATTGATCAACGTACTGAAAATGATCATTTTCCCCAAATAACGAGACTGAATATCGCGCTCAACTTGGCACAAAGAATGACCTCTCTTCTACACCACGCCACAAAGTTCAACCTAAAAAAAATAAAATGGCATGGAGAAGGGTTGAAAAAAATTCAGGACACTGTAAAAGTTTATATGTCCAATTTAGGTCCTCAAACAGGGGAACGTGTAACCAATTGGGAGCAATTGATTCAGTACCTACTACAAAAGTTTCCAGCAATGCCAGGGAATCAAAGAAACATAAACATCAAGAAGGACCCATGGTTCCACACGGACTTAAGAACAAAAAAAAGAAAGGTTGCCAAAGAGGTCCGAGCACTTGCAAGTCAAAAGAAATGGGGGTTCGCGACAAACAAACGTAACCTGAAGGAAGCAAGGAGCATTTATAGGAAGTCACTGAGGGTCGCAAAGTCCTCTTACAGGGAAACGATCTGGAACAAACTACTAAGTGCGGGAAAACAGCCAAACAGCCGGGACTTCTGGGGCATCATTAACGATCTAAATAAAGGGGCAAACCTCCAACAGGAAGCAGGGGTCGGAGCTGAAACTTGGACCCTCCATGTGCAATCCTTGTACTGTACTACAGACCCAGGTCCTGTTAATGGTTTACGGGCGATACAGGCGAATGAGGAGATAAAAACGGGAAACAAGAGCCAGGAATACAAAGAAAGGGAGACTTGGGAAGAAATAAAGGGGCCCACTGATATGGCCGATTTAACCACCAAAAATCAATTGAGAAACATAATATCAAGATTAAAGACTGAAGGAGCAGCAGGCCCGAATGGGCTGCCCAACGCGATCTTCAAGCACAACCCGGTCTTTTGGTCAGAGACCATAATGCCACTTTTTAATTACATATATAAACAAGCAGAGGTCCCAGCCTCCTGGAAAGGTAATATTATTCACCGGATATTTAAGCAGGGAGACCATCGCAACCCCGCAAATTACAGGTTGATATCTTTAATAGATGTGGAGGCTAAGCTCTACGCCTCTTGCATTCACTCAGAGCTACAAGAGTGGATAGGAGACACAACATAATCCCCAAGTTTCAAACAGGGTTCAGGCAAGGAATGGGAACGATTCACTCCTGATGGATATAGCAGTAACCAAGGGAGCTCGGCTGTATGCCTGTTTTATTGATATCAACTTTGCATTCGACCGGGTGAGCAGAGAGCGCTTGTGGGGAAAGTTAAAGAGCTGGGGCTTGCCGATTCAACTTTTAAAGGCAATAATAAACCTATATAAGAACACTTGGGCAAGAGTTAAATTAATGGAGGCAGTACAACCTCGAGTATTTCAACGCAACAAGGCCTCAAACAAGGTTGCGTGTCAGCCCCTACCCTTTTTAACCTTTTCCTCTCAGACATTACAAGTGTGCTGGAAACTGCTGAATGTCACCCACCATTATTTATCCAACAATCCAATATATTTTTTACAATACGCAGACGATATTGTAGTGCTAAGAAAAACACAAATTGGACTACAAAGAGCAATAAATAAATTAACATCCTATTTGCAAAGGGAAAGGCTGGAACTAAACAAAGAAAAACAAAAGTGATTTGTCTAGTAGAATCACAAAAGATCAAGTATAAATGGATGGCGAATTGGGTAACAGTGGAAGATCAAGGGTCATACACGTACCTCGGAATAATAATATCACAAGGATTAAAACACAAGGAGCGCAAAGCAGCAATACAAGCCAAAGCCCAATCATTAACCTTTGCTTACCATTTACTAAAATCCAAAATGGACTGCCCCAATTACAAGCACCTATTAAAAGTTATGGCATCCCAAATCATGCCCACCCTATCCTACGGTCTAGTTACATGGTGTGGCAAGGAGGCTGAGCTATTAAATGACCTACAGATCAAAATCTACAAAGCTGTCTTCAGCCTCCCAAAATCCGTCTCAGCCTCGCAAGTCAGGCCTGAATTTGGTCAGCAAAATCAGAAATTCCGGAGCATGAGCGGCTTTCTGAAGCTCTGCCACAAACTCCGCTCTGCAGACCCCGATACAATGGACTGGCTGAGCTCGGAAGAAATCAAAAAACAGGCGGACAGCGAAATCCCGAGCACCTGGGGAAAGCATTTGAAAACCTGTCTGAAAGAGCTGGAGCTGGAATCAGTATGGACAACCAGGACGGACAAAGCAGGTTTAATAGATCAGCCAACAAGGCAGCAAAAAGGAAATCCTTCTTGGAGGATAAAAATACACTTGTAAAACGTCGGCATGGATGGACCATCATCAACTCCTTTACAGCACTAAAACCTCAAGCATATCTCTCATCTCACTTTAGCAGGTACTTAAAAAGAGCATTTACAGATTACCGGATGGGACTGCATGTGTCGAAAGATTTATTACCGTCCTGGAAACGCACTCATCAGACGGAGCAATGCCGTCTCTGCGGTTATAAAACCAAAACCCTAGCCCATTTTCTCTGTCTATGTCCAGCAGTCATGGCTCAGAGGCGACGATATTTGAAACCCATTTTAAATGAGCTGAAAATCCGAATTTGCATACACGCAGTAACAAGTTGGATGGGAGGCTCCTCCATAATTCTGATATGCCGGGGAATTAAATTCCTGGCAGAGGTGAGAAAATGCTTAGGTCAAGTTGAGCAGGGGGAATACTGAGGAGGTGGGCCACTATGGCCACCCTAAATCCAGGGTCTCTCATAAAAATTATATTTCAAACTGTAAGAACTGACTGAGACGGCTGGAGCTGCTCCGGACAATATCGTATTTATACCATTTCTTAGACGCTGAGTAGCAATATGACCCTGATATTTTAATAGCTCCTATATTTTTATTTTATCATGTGAAATTTGTAATAATTTTAATTAATTATGCAATAAACCTTTTTGACTTGACTTCGACTTTGACTAATGCCATATGGCTGACTATAGGCAGTAACATGTTGGCATAAGAATGTTAACAATTCAGAGAAGCATATAGGTATATGCCCCTGTATATGCCCCTGATTTACCTTTTAGTGTTTTTAAACAAACTCAGGACACCACCTGAATAAACAATACTTTGTGGTGTATCCTAAGGCTTTTTAACCTTCAAACTGGATCTGAGATTTTACCCAGCAAAAAAACAAGTTAATAGAACTCACTCAGGCGAGCCCCCCCAAGAGGTTGAGTTTGCCCTGGTGGTACCATATTACCCGGGTGTGGGAGGATGTAGCAAATGATGAAGCATGTCACATTAGGTGAGTGAGCCTACCTCATCCAATTTTTGTAATTGCCCTCATTTTGGGAGTTAGTATTGTAGTTGGTAGCCACAAAGACATTAGGGAGTTCTGCTTAAAACCAAATAGGTTTGGAGCACACCTAGGGTGTAATGCCTTTTCTTGGTGTTGTAATGTTGTGAATAAGAGAAGGTATGAGCGTGCTAATGCTTTTTCTCTCTTTTTGTGTAATAATGCCATTGACCATGTCATGAGTGATGTAATATGTGAGGTCATAAGCAGTGCATTGTGGGGGCGTAAGTTATAATTAGCTCAGGTGACTATAACTGCTGATTTTTTATGGTTTTGTATAAATGAAATGTGAGCCTAACTATAACATCCCTGTAACCTTTGTTTTTTCAGTATTTGAATGCTTTCTACTTACCTGAAAAATACTTACATTTACTATGAAAAAATGTACTTACTTTTTTGTGGTAAAAAGCATCAGTGGCATAACCGTTGTTAAAAAAAATGTTGGAAAATACTTTTGTGGTAAAGGCATTTACGTTGTTAATCCTTTGTGGTAAAAGCATTCATTGTTTGGACTTTGTTGTAAATAATTAGCACGATTAAAGTGCACAGAGTTATATACCCAACAAAAACAGGGTTCAGTAAAAATGCAAAAAATCCAGGATGGCCCTGTAGGAAGGGCAAATTTCCAACATATATCTTAAAAGAAAGATTACTTCATTCTTCCAACAGCTACATATTCCGTGTCACGTGTAGGATATCCATGCAATCTAATCTGGGTAATTAGAAAGGTGTGGCTTAAAGTAGTGGTGTTTTCACTGTTCTTTTAAGGAACACCTGCCCCTTTGTAATTGGCCTATTCAAACCGGTTTCCTTCTGGATCTTAGTTGAACTACCCATGATACACTCTGGGAGTTGTATTGCAGGTGATTCATGCTTCTCATGAGTCAAAACCCATTTACCTGTGGTACCTCGCACAGAAGTTCACTAACACCTAGAGTGCCCATTTCAAATATTTGATCAATTAGAGTTCTTGGTTTCCCTCTGGAAACACCCTTTGCTGTAGTCCTCATTTGTCACTCAGCATACTCGTTTCTCAGCTGGCTCTGCTGCTTCCTTCAGGCTCTTGCATGGACTCTGCAATTACCTTTTTTAGCTGCCCATGTAGAGAGGAAGCAGTAGAGACAGCAGCTTCTGCCACTACAGCGGTGCTGTCATCTTCTGAATCTCTCTTTAGGTTGCTCAGGCCAGCACAAAACCAACCGCCAAACAGGACCAGAGACGCCAAACTGCTATTACTCAGTGCTGGAACACCTCTGAAAACATTTATGGGAATGTCAATTGTCACAGGGTGCCAGTGCAGCCTTGCTTTCTGGAAAAGCAGGTATAAAGTGTTGAGAAGAGAGACCGTAACTTGGGGTCACCTGGTGACAGCTTTGCGGTGATCTGCATTTGCACTAAGGGTATATAGCCAAACACAGGGACAATGTGGCCTGCAGTAATTAGACGCAATAACCATCTAGGTTTTCGAAACCAAAATTGTCTCTTGCCTGGGTTTCTGGTATGTGAGGCACAGCTCAAGTTGGGACACTAGAATAAGGGCAATGGCAAAAGCTGCTCACCACAGCCCTGGCAAAATGGTTCCTTCCAAAAATACTCACTCAGTTAGTGCACTTGTGCTACTAGACCATCCAATACTACTACGTTGTTCCTCCTGCAAATGAGTTGGAGGTTCTCTTTTCCTGGTGCCTAATGTTCCATTGGGTTACCACCAATAGCCCTTTCTCCTCAAGGAGAGCTCCTTCCTTCAATTAATTTCCCAGTCAGCACATGAAGCAGAACTTCAGGTCTGTCCCGACTTGGAAGGGTGCATGATGTCAGCAACACAAGCCATGAAACTCAGAAATGTTCTTCAGTCCACAAATGTGGACTGCCTGGCACTGGTCTGTGAGCCATTCCTGCAAAACTGATCTATGAATGCCTCTACATGTTAATGCTGAGCCTTTAGACCAGAAATATGCATTCCCCAGCCTGATCTATTATGGGTTGCTTGGGACTTGGTATTCGACGCACATCTAGCTTCTTAGCTATGTGACAATGTTCTGTTGATTTGACAGGAAGGAGGGTGGAGATGGGCTTGCAAGAAAAATGAAACAAAGGAGCAGGGTTTCCTGTTTGGCAGTTACAAAAAACCTATCTGCACAAACATCTGGGGAAGAACTGAACTTGAAGGGCGCTGAGACTCCTTTCATTTCAATGGGGCTTTTGTTTCCGTCCTTCCTTTCAACTAACCCTGATCCACATAAAATGCTTTCAGAAATTATATAGGGGCTACCTACAATTTACATCCCAGAGTGCCAGCCTCACTCCATCTTATGAACTACTGGTACACAAGAGATTTAAAATAGATTCCTGCGTCCATGTATTCATATAATCACACCCGCTTCATGCTCCCTCTGCAGCGCAATCTCAAAGCAAACTTATGTGCACCATCCAGATCTCCGAAAGCCAGAGTGAAGGACCTGTGTGAAGGGGCTAGTGGGATCCTTTTATTAGCAAGAGAGGACAGTGGGCTCCTCTCCCTGTGTAGTTACCAGGGAAAAGTCCTGCACCACTACTATGATTATCTGCTGTCACAACTGGCAGCAATTCTGAGTTCAGTAAAAAGCTGTAGTCATAGTAACAGATCTGGTTGGGAAAATTCCCGTCCTGATGAAAGTGCGCACTATTTTCAGGGATCTGTTGGTTCCTTATCCATGTCTTTGAAAAATAAAAACTTAGTTGTCTTTTTTGATGATTTTTTCAATTTCCTTTATTTATATCATTTATTTCATGATTTCTTTGTTTTTTCAATGGATTAAATCAGTTTCATGAATTATACCCAATGCATTTCGGGTCACTTATAGGACCCTTCCTCAGGGGTCTACAAAAATGAAAACGAAAAATGAATTAGTCCCATAACAGCAAAATCTACAATAGATTTTCAACACATCCTGTCCGGTTCAAGCAATAATCTCTCTTTTCAGATCAAAACCACGTACATGTGTTATTACAGTATCATTCATTGAGTTAAATCAAAGAACAGATCAATACACCAGAATGGTCTTTCATGGTATCTCTAAGAAAATTATATGTGAAAACATTACATACATAACTATACCTAATACTCACATGATCTTATTTTACCCTGCTGACATGTTATGCTCTAAAATAAATCAGGTTTACGCTAGAATTTTCAGGACTTACTTGAGTTTCACGAAATTAAACTCTCTCGCACATGCTGCACGTCGTTCTGTGCAAGCAGTAACAAAAGCACTACTTTCTTACGCTGTGTGAATAGCGTCCTGGCGCGATCACGTGTAGTGTGTAGAGCCTCGTAAGATGGTCAAGTGCTTAGTGATTTAAAGTAATCTGCACTATCGAGATGTGACCTGTTTTGTTAAAGTTGATAGAAAATTCTCAAATTGACATGATTATGATTAAAATCGATAGGTAGATTAAGTCAGTTGTTAAATAATGTGTTAAAGTGAAAATAGAACAATGCTAAATGGTAATGGCATTATGAATTAGGGACAACTCTGCAGTAAGTTATCAAATCAAAATAAAAAAATCCTAAATAACAGTAGGATCTGAAAGAAACGTTCTGTGTGACATTATAAAAAACAAGATAGTTCAATACGGTCATTCAACCCAAACGGCTGTAAAGTATTCAACTTTTTGATCCAAAGGAATTCAGCCTTTAATAATTGCTTATTTGGGTCTGTACCCAGATCTCTTCTCACTGCTTCTAGTACAGTGTATCTTAATTGTGAAACATTGTGTCCAGCTTCCTGCCAATGCATAGCCACCGTTGATTTGACATTCTTCAGTCTTATATTACTTTTATGTTCCGTGATTCGAACCTTTATTTTCCTTTCAGTGATATCTACATATATCTTGCCACACGGGCACTTAATGGCATACACCACATTCTTCGAGTCACAAGTGCTAGTGTGTTTCAACTCAATTGTAAAACCTTTTGAGGGGTGAGTTAGTTGTTTCCCTCTGATAACATTGTTGCAATGCATGCAATTACCACAAATTTGCATCCCTTTGAATTTCGTGGTGGTATTTTCAGTGGTTTTCTTAGATAACAACTCCTTTAGATTGCGGGATCTTTGAAAGGCAAAAATAACTTTATTTTTGTTGATGCATTCTAGATCAGTTTCTTTTTCAATCAGATGCAGTGTTTTTTTATGATGTTTTTTATTTTGTTTGCTTCAGTCAAATATTTCAACACACATATGTTGAAATGCTTCTCCAACTTTTCTTGTTGTCTTAAAAGAGTTGATCTTTCCATCATTTGTACTTTTTGTTTTGATTCGTTAAAGTTTCAGGATATCCTCTTTTTATAAACTTTTCAGCAAACTGATCAATGGTTTGATTGGCTTCCTCCTCTGTGTTAGTTATGCGTTTCAAACGTAAAAATTGTGAAAAAGGTAATTGTCTTTTCAAAGCTAGTTGGTTAAAGCTGTTAAAATGTAAACCACTATTTCGATCTGTAGGTTTTGTGTACACGTTGGTTTTGATGGTGTAATCCTTGATTTGTACTAGAACCGTTAATGTCCAATAAACAAAGAAGTTTAGCTTCAGTGATAATTTTCTCTATGGAAGAGAGAGGATGGAATGCCAAGATGTATCTCCTTTACCCAAAGACCAATAATGTTAGCACCTTCCTTTTGTTTTCATCTATGAATATGTTGCATTTACCTGTGGAAGAGGAGGGAAAGGTAGTGCAGGTTACGTATGGTCAACAAGGTGGCCAAGATAGTGTGTTTTTGTTGATTGGGCGTGTTCAATAACCTAAGACTTTGGAATAACCACCCTAAACTGCTGTGGTATCAACTCTGGCATCATAGATGTGGGCCTCTCCCAACCCACAAACAGCCTAATCTCCCCTGGAGGATTTTTATCTCAACAAGTACTACCCCTGAAGAACTCTCAGTTGGGATTCGGCACAATGAAATCATCCAAAAACATTGATCAGCCTCTTTAGGCATTGAAGTTAATATTGCTTAGTTAGACCCTTGGTGCAGCCAAACTTATATTAAGGGACTTCTTATTTTAAGATTTGTTGTGCTCCCATTTATTTTTATTGAACCAACTTTTACCCTGGTTTGTTGTGTGAAAGTTGAAACTTCTTCCCAATTTGACACATTTTTGTGGCATTTTATTTAGGATTTTAACACTTCTAAGTGAAAGAAGTGCTGAGTTTTCACACACAGAGTTTCAGCTCGCTCCACCAGTCTCAACATAAGTCATTGCAGCTTGTCAACCACTAGTTCACCAGGTCATAGTGATGTGGCCAAGAGGTATTTAGGGAAGGGCAGCCATTATTATATTGCCCTGTCCAGGACAACCATTACTATCTTAACCTGCCCTGTGATCCCATAGAATGAAATCATTGTTATCAATAACCATCACCCCCAAAAATATTTTACTTTACTTGGTCAGTGTTATGGTTACAAGAGAAGTGGCCAAGTGGTGTAGTGAATGCAATATTGTAGTAGGGTATTGAAAGGAGGTGATGCAGTAGGTAACAAACAAATTAGCCCCTTCCAAACATTAGCCCCCATTGGCTCCAAAACAGCCATCCCTAAAAGGAACCTGTTGACACACTCTGGAACAAATGGCCTCCATGTCTCACAATCAGTACATGAGTGGTATGGACTTACAGGCATGTGTTCAGTGGATGTTAGCCATTTTGCTAAACCATAAATTGAGCATAGCAAACAAATTATGCAAAAGATCTCACCAGACATGTGCAATTATAAAAATGTGTGCCAGTTCCAACAAGAAAATTAACCCCTGTTTTTAATTACAAAAGGAATTAAGCGTCACCTCTCGCAGCCTCACAAGGTATCAAACAGAGAAGGTGACGCTCTGGAGGTCAGTTCCTGTCGCATTGCTTATAGCTGTTTTCTTCGGGCTTCAGTTGTAGGGTAGAAGTTTGGGAGGAGGGCAGTTTCTGCTTCAGCAAGGCTGCCTTTTTCAAAACAAGGTCCCGCTGATCAGTTTTCAATTATAGTGACACCACTTCCTTCACAATGTGAATTAGGCTTCATGGGAGGAAGCCTAGAGGTACTTTTGAGCAGGTGACGCCCAGCCAGTGACAGATGACTCAAGAAGACTGTATCCCTCGCTTCCATTACAGAGAATTTTGGTCAACTGCCTTGAAGAATGGACTTCCGTTTTGAACGTACCAAACCCTCTACTAATATTGATCGATATTAGCTAAAGATAATTTTAATAACTGGATCGAAGGGACTTTAGATCAGGTTTTCCCCAGGAAGAATATCCAAATAAATACAGGGTGCTACAAAGCAGCATGGTACACGCCTAATCTTTGTGAGCTAAAGCAACTGTGCTAGAAAGCGGAGAGAATCTGGAGGAAAGATGTTTCCCTCCTGAAGAAAAAGCAATATAGGGATACCATCAGAACTTATAAAAGTGAAATCAAAAAGGCTCAGGCTCTGTACTTTAGCGAAAAAATCACTGCCGTAGTAAATTCCCCTCGGGAGACCTTTTGCATTGTAAAAAAACCTCCTGAATGTACCCACCCCCCAGACACTCATGAAGCTACAGACCATTGATGCAATGAACTTGCGGATTTTTTCCACAACAAAATCTTAACCATTTGCTGCCTGTTCCCCCAACCTCCCGCCCATCCTTCTTTCTGAGGAAACCAAGGCATGGAGCAGAGACCATTCTCTGGGAGTGTTCCCGCCATTGCTTACAGAAACTTTCCAAACCTCTTTCGCAGGGGGCAAGAGTGGATCACCCAGAGACCAGGCCCCTTTAATATTTTAAAATCTGTAGCTGCTTCAATAGGCCCCACCATTATGGAAAACATCAACGGTTTTAAAGGTTTTTTTTTAAGGTTTTTTTTTTATTTGCATAATTAGTTAAAATTATTACAAAATTCACATAATAAAATAACGATACAAAATGTATTAAAAAAAAATTACTAAAATTGTTGTCTCTCGGCTATTGTTTTGTTTGGGGGCAGGGCTTGTGAGGTCCTGGGATTAAGCTGGCCCTGTTTGCCCACGAACTGGATGGTCCTCATATTCTATTAGGTCTAAAAGTTTTCTTGCTTCTGCCAAGAATTTGACTCCACGGCATACTAGGATTATGTTGGAACCACCGAGCCAGCTTGTGACTGCGTGTCTGCAGGATCGAATGTTGAGAGCATTAAAGATGGGTTTCAATAAGAGTCGTCTCTGACTTATCAGGGCCGGACATAAGCAGAAAAGGTGGACAAGTGTTTCGGTGTTGTACCCGCAAAGGCGACATTGATTCGTCTGGTGTGATGATTTCCAGGACGGTAGTAAATCCTTTGTGACATGCATCCCCATCCGATAGGCTATAAAAGACTTTTTTAGGTGACCACTGAAGTGGGATGTTAGATATGTGTGTGTTTTTGGGGTTGTGAAGCTGTTCAGGATGGTCCAGGCATGCTGCCGTTTTGCCAATAACTCTTTGTCCTCAAAAAAAGATTTCCATTTTGCTGCCGTATTGGCTGATTTTTTTAGACTTACTTTATCTGTCCCTGATTTCCAAGCGACTGCTAGCTCTAACTTTTCCACGCAGAATGTCAAATACTTTCCCCAGTTGTTCATGGATTCAGTTTCCCCTCGTTTTTTAATTTCCTCCCAGCTTAGCCAGTCCAAGGAGTCTGGATCTGCAGATCTAAGTTTGTGTCAGAAGTTCACGAAGCCGCTCATGCTCCGGAACTTCTGATTTTGCAGTCCAAATTCAAGCCTGACTTGTGCGGCTGAAGCATATTTAGGAAGATTGAAGACCGCTTTATAAATTTTAATTTGTAGTTCATTCAAAAGGTCCACCTCCTTACTGCACCACGTGACTAAGCCATAAGATAAAGTGGGCATAATCTGTGCAGCCATTGTTTTTAATAAATGATTGTAGTTGGGGCAGTCCATTTTTTCCTTTAGAGAGCGATACGCGAAGATTAAAGATTGTACTTTTGCTTTGAGTGCTATTTTGTGGTCCTTATAATTTGCTCCTTTTGTTATTGTAATGCCCAAGTACTTATAGTGCTCTTGTTCTTTCACTGGTGCCCCTTGGGCCATCCATTTGTACTTTAGGTTTTGCCGGTCAACTAGGCGGACCACTTTAGTTTTCTCTTTGTTAAGTGCTAGGCCTTCCCGTTCTAGGTACAGAGTTAATGTATTAATAGCTCTTTGTAAGCCAGTTTTGAGGTGGAGAAAACGACCAGAGAAGCGTGCAGCCGACAGCAGACGTAGAGGGAACAAATACTCACGTCTCTGGGGTAAGACTTAGGCGCCTCTGGTCAGACACAACGCGTTTGAAAATAAAGCGCTGTGTATCAAGAAAGTTTGGCATTACATTGCCACCTTACTCAACAGGTAGATTCAACAACAAGGCTAGAATAGAAGCCACCTCAAAAGGGGCAGAAGGAGCCATAAGTGACACCAAATTCGACCCACTCTTCTATAAATTCCCAACGAATTAAGGACAAGGGACATTAACAAAGACAAAGCTCGAAAATTCTTTACGAGTACCTTCGGTCTGAGTAACAACGCCTCTTTAGAGCACGACAGGACTAACACTGTACATCGGTCCTTTACACCGAAGAGGAACATATGTACACTACGACAGAAATTGACTCTTTGTCTTGATAAAGGTGGATAGAAGTTCAACAAACCACCAAAACGCGTTGACGCCTTAATACAGTGTGATTCGCGGCTCAAACACCGTTGTTGACATAATAATATCTCAATGTGCATAACACTGGTGTTTTAAAAGAATATCAGAACACACACCTTGTATTGCACAAATTGTATGTCTTACTGTTTTTTCTGTCTGTTTTCAGCAATATTGCTGGTCAATATTGAATGTGGATTGTTATTTTATTGTTATTTACAACTTTTTTTAACCTGTGCCAAGCAGCTAACTATGTTTTCTGCTTTTTTAATCTTACTGTATACTATAAATTTTGCCAGTTTTTTACTCCTAATTTAGTTGCTATAGTTATTGCTTTTTTCGTATTCATGGTGTTTATGTAAATGACCTTGCTCAAGGGAATTGCTCTTTTATATTGGTTGGTGAACCCCATTTCCCTTGACTTTTGTTAAGGGGTACCTCTCCTATTTTTTTCAATGAACAACACCGGCGCTTGTGAAAGTCTGCCACTAGGTGGCGCTGTCTGGCTAATTTAGTGAACGTGAAATATGAGTGGGTCTGCACACCTATTGTAAACTCAATTTGTTCAAAATTAAAGAACTTTAACTCCTATTGGTAATGTGTGAGCGTGCATGAACATTGGGGAAGAGTACCACCACCCCTATGTAACATGTGTTTTAAGGAGACCCCGGAAACCATGGACTATGTTCTGCACAGCCAATTGGCAATAAAGCCTATAAACTCATTAGTGAATGTTAAATGCACTTTTATTCATGTATTTATAGCAATTTCATTGCATGATTAGAACTTCATAATTCTAACTTCATTAAAGACAAAGTATCTCATATTTCATTGTACACAAAACGTAAGTGTATCATGACAATTTGTGCAAAAATGTATTCATCATACTCCGTAAACATAAAGTACAAAAAAAGAACCCAATGCATTTCGGGTTCACACTGAACCCTTCATGCTGATTTTAAACTTGTGATAAATTGTATTTTTAAATCGCTCTTCCCCCCGGCTACTGCTTTGCATGGTAAACACCCCGCCCAGCCGACTGAACGCTGACGCGGGCGAGTGTTGCCATAACTACGCCGCCATTCTTTAGAAGCGCTCACGCCCAACCACGCTGGCCACACCCCCTCGTCTCGTCACCACCTCTGCATCATAAATTATGCTCCGGAACCGGAAGCGCAGCGGACGATCGCAGCCGGCGCGACGAAGGCGCGCATAAGGCAAGCTTGTCTGCGCTCGTCCGCGCCGAGGACGGGCCCAGGGCCATTCCCCCTGTACCACCGCTCCCTTGCCCAGTACAAAGCTCGTTGGTACGGACCTACACCTCCGCCCAACTACTAAGTATTAGACCTGTAGCAGAGGCGCCTCACGCCTTACCACATTTTGACTACACCAATTCTAGCATAGGTCCGCATAAATGTCCCACATGCATCGAGGACATTTCTACCCCTTCCACAACTTCCTCCCGACAAGTGTCAGCAGCACTTATAAACGTACGGTCTCTTCCCAAACATAAAATTGAAATTGCTGAATTAATTGATTCACATGAACTGGACCTACTATTCATCACCGAGACATGGGGGGACGACTCCTCTGGTCCAGACTTTAGAGCTGCTACTCCAACTAACTACTGCGTATGTAAACTAGATAGACCTAAAAGAAAGGGTGGAGGTATAGCTATTATTTATAAAGATCACTTCAAAGTAACAACTGCAGAATCACATTATTCCGAATGCGAGGCTTTGCTCTTCACTATAGGCCTCTCTGGTAGAACATCATTCAAAGGTATGCTAATCTACCGCCCCCCGGGTCCAGATCTAAATTACTCTCGAACGTGGATAACCTAATTGAGGCCTCAGTGGGATCCCCGCACTTCACCTTATTGGGTGACTTTAACTTTCATCTCGAAGCTACCGATGACCCTGATACATCACTGCTAATCAACGACCTAGCTGCAGCTGGTCTCCTGCAAATCGTTAAAGAACCCACCCTTCAGGCGGGACATACCTCAGATGGACTATTTACTAACAACCCAAATATATCCATCTCTAGGGTGACCCCCCTTGTCTGGACGGATCATGCAGCCGTATGCTTCTCCATCAAAATTAACTCCATCACTTCCCACTCTACATCTCCTTCCCCTATCACCTTCAGAGATTGGAAAAATATTAATATTGACCTTCTTGCGGAGATGATGCGTGACAGTATCATTCCAAACGAGCAGGATCCCACAACAACATCTGCCAAATATCTGAGCAATTTAAACACAGCTTGTAACAAGTTAGCGCCCATCAAAACTTCATACCGGAGTAGAAAACTCCCTTCAGCTCCCTGGTTCACTGAACCACTTCGATTGCAGAGACAATACTGTAGGAACCTAGAAAGGCAGTGGCGCCGCCACTTCAGTCCCCCTGATAAAATCGCTTATAAGAACGCTCTCTCCAAATATAAAAAACTCATTGCATCGGAAATAACGGTCTATTACACCAATCAAATCAATCAGGCCAAAAACTCGGCAGGGAAACTATTTCAGGTGGTCACTCACTTGTCCAACCCCCTCGCTCCGCGTTTAGGATCACAGTCCCTATCGGACTCTTTAGCCAAATTCTTCGAAGACAAAGTCAGTACCATCTTCACCACCTTTTCCCCTTCTCCTTCTCCCCCGACTACTATGACTTCCCCTTCCGATAATGCTCCAGCCTTTCTGGACTTTGAAGCTACTACGCAGGAACATATCCAACCCCTGATTGTCCGTACAAAATCGGGGTCACCCCTTGATCCTTGTCCACCTGATCTCCTCAATCTCATCCCTGAAGCCATTGCCCCTGCTCTAACCACCATCTGTAATGCAATGTTCTTAACTGGCATTAATCCATCTGTCTGGAAGGAGGCCATTATTAAGCCACTTCTAAAAAAAAACACCCTAGACCCTCTTCTTCCCGCCAGTTACAGACCCATTGCCTGTCTCCCTTTCCCTGCTAAAATCTTCGAAAAAATTATAAACATGCATCTTTCGACCTTCATACAAGACAACAATTTACTTGACGACACCCAATTTGGGTTCAGACAAGGTCACGGAACAGAGACAGCGCTCCTAAAAGCAGCAGATGAGATAAGGACCACAATGGATAAGGGAGGCTCCGCGGTATTAATACTTTTGGATCTCTCCGCAGCTTTTGACACGGTCGATCATGCCACCTTGATCGACCGTGTCTCGGCCTTAGGAATAAAAAACAAAGCCAAACAACTCCTCGCCTCATTTCTGGCCAACCGCCCCAGACAGTGAAGATGGGCAAATACATCTCCCAGACATTCTCTCTGCCTTGCGGAGTACCACAGGGCTTCTCGCTAAGTCCGACACTTTTCAACATTTATATTTCGGACTTAGCGAGGGTTATAAAATCTTATGGAATCGCCCTCACAACCTACGCAGACGACACCCAATTGGTGCTATCTGTTTACAATGATGGCATCTCAGTGGCAGCCAACTTCCAAGAAGGAATGAGGGCAATAAGCTCCTGGATGTCATCTAACTGTCTCAAATTAAATTCTGATAAGACAGAGGTGATGACATTCGGGAGGCTGCAACCTATATGGTCCCCCCAATGGTGGCCACCTCAGATGGGACTACCTCCCCAACCGGTTGCTAAAGTACGCAACCTAGGAGTCATATTTGACAATAAAATGACCTTCCAACAGCATGCCAACTCGGTGGTCTCCTCATCCTTTTACATTTTAAAAAGGATCAAAAAGCTAACTCCATACCTACCTCCGTCTGCAGGCAAAACCCTAATCAGCACATTAGTTTTCTCAAAAACAGATTACTGTAATGCCCTCCTATTAAATGCCCAAGAAAAGGTCCTCAACAAACTGCAGACGGTGCAAAATGCGGCGGCCAGTACTCTGCTAACCATTCCCAATTTCACATCTATCTCTCCATACATCCGACAGCTGCACTGGCTCCCTGTGAGGAGTCGGATCAAATTCAAGGCTTTATGCATAGCCTATAAAGCCATCCACAACCAAAGCCCACTATTCTTAAAACAAGCCTTCTGTCTGCTTGAGCACTCAAGAACTTTACGCTCATCATCAGCCCATTTGCTGAGGGTTCCTCGCACAAGAAGGGCAAATTGGGGTGACAGATGTTTCTCCACCGCGACAGCCAAACTTTGGAACACGCTGCCCCTCCACATCAAAACTGCTCCTACACTCCTCAATTTCAGAAAAAAACTCAAAACCTGGTTGTTCTCAGCATAAATCACTTTCCTCCACAATGAGAGTTCTGTTACGATAGCGCCGAGACACCCTCTGGGTATTTACGTGCTCTAAAAATCGCACCAAATAAATAAATAAATTCATCAGGGGTTGTAATAACTCTGGTAGTTGTAGTAGGTCTTCAAGGGAGTGCGGTTCTGGTGTCTACAACAAAATTCACAGTTCGTAAAAATTAGAATTTGAAAGTTAACAGTTTCAAGGACTGCATCATACACATGTAATCACCTTCACCAACTATCTCAAGGTTTGCATTCTCTGTATTATAAATCAATAAATGCCCAAGAATTGATGTGTGCCTCATATTTAATCAGTAACCTCTCAGCATGTGTACCCAAGGCCAAGAAACCAAGTAAATCCCCTAAGTGCATGAAGTGGTGAGTATCATCCAAAGGTGAAATGTGGTGAATAAAATTAAAAGAAAATACGTGAAGAAAAATGTGAAGAAATTTTTTTTATGTGAAAGGAAATTACCTCCCAATTGTAGAAGGTCTAGTTCATCGTGTACAAGCTAAACACTTGACAGTTTCGTGAGTGTATTCTGAAAGTAAATGTAGGTCAACTCAATGTGACTGATCCGTAACATGCAAGTATGCCAAAGTTAATCAAATACGAAACTAAAAAATTTAGTGAACGACCACAACAACATGTAATTATTTATTCAATATACATTAAAAATGCTTATTAGCTGTCACCCAGGTCATTCCTATAGCTTTGGAGGCCTGGAATAGTCCGAATTGTCACACTTGTAGGAGTGTGATTGATAGTAGTTGTGTTGTTATTATCATTGACAGCATGGGAGGGGTAATGTGTGGTGCAAGATGCAATGGCCTCCTGACCGGAGTCCTGGCACTTATTTTTTTTAACTTTTTTTTACTACAAATTAAGCACTGAAATAGAATACTGCCTATTTAGGTCACTTTGCTAGAAAACGCACTTTCTCTTTGTTCGACTTTAGGGGTGCGGATGCAGCTTCCCAATTCGGTCGAGGAGCATGTTGAATCTGTAAACTTGAGAAAAGATAAGAGGGTATCTTAATCGTGTGTGCCTAATTAGACTATTCTTGGGGACAACACAGCCCCAATCCACCTCAAGAGACATACCCCACATGCAAAGTGATAAGGAGGATGCTGGCGACTTTTCAGAAAAGTACTACCCAAATGTTAGCAATTAATCAGACCAAAGTGATCTGAAGTACAATTGCTATATACAAAAAAATCAATTAAACAGTAAATCTATTTTATTTTGTTCAACACCATCTAAAGGTCTCTCCTTCTGCCCCCTCCCAAGCACATATCCTTTGTTGCCAAATGTCCCAAAACCCATTATATCCTACAGAATAACAAACTTCTGCTCAAATATAATTGCAAGCTGTGAATTTTCAAAACTGCGAAAACAAACAATTTGTGAAAGGTACCAATTCGGAACTGTGCCCATTAATATGCAATAAGAGGTTAGGAATGTAGACACTGGCCTTCTAAACAACCAGCAGAAGAGGGTTTATTAAATCGGTGCTAGCTCTGACTTCGAGACGTCGAGCTGGCATGAGTGCGTGGGCTTTTGTGCCTGGCAGGGTGTTTTACAAGCTAAACTCCAGAAGATGACAATTCCACCAGAAGGTGCCTCAGATGGTTTTGCTAATAATTCTGATCAGCTGAAATGAAGAAAAACATCATTCCCATTTAGTTGCTTTCAAAATCTGTCAAGTAAAAAAAAATAACAAGGCTGAATGTGTCTTTCAGCCTGCTTCTTCCCTCCCAACAAAGGCCACCCTTGCAAAAAAGTTATTTTGTGTAAACATGAAAAAATATAAATTTGCTTCAAAACAATTTCCTGTTTTTTTCCAATTGATAATGTAGAAGGGTTTGCATTCCACCCTGCAGGCTGGTTGTGGGTCTCACTGTGCACAATGTTCACCAAAATGCATTGGCTTTTGTTGTAAAGGCCATTAAACCAGCTTTAATGCACTGGATGCAATTTAGATATGGAACTTGGCTACGACATCACTTCAATTGGCTATTACGATTTAAGAGCCAAGTAAGATAGCTAATTGCAAAAAGAGCTTGAGAGATAATGCTAAGCAGAATTGGTAATAGCCCACGACAGCCTGCCTAATCCCCAAAGGAGGAGAGAACTCTTTAACTGAGAAGTCAACCAGACAATGTTTAGAAATCCTAATTGTGTTACTGGTGTGATGGCATCCCAAATCTGGCAACACTTTGTGGCCTGTAAGAATTCAAGCCCAGGATAAAGATATTTGCTTTTCTGCATATTAATGGTAGCAGCGTCTCATGTTCTGTGCCGTCCATTAGAAGTTATCCGTAGTAAACTGTGATGTCTCACCTAAAAGTTTGAGAGCAATACATGATTCACACCTACGTTAGAATAGACAACTTGTGTGCATGTTTTATTTTTTTACCTACACAAAAAAGGGATGGAGGGGAGCTAAAATTAAGGAAATTACAATGAAATAAAAAAGGTTGATTTAGAGACTGTATATTGTAGAAGTGTAAACACCGTATATTTGCATAAAAGAAATGGAAAAAATGTTTATCAAGTTGTACTAGTTGGTTTTAGAAGAGGCAATGAAATGGGTGCCATGTTTTAAACAAAAAGAGCAACCTAGTAGCAAGGGAAACTATGCTCAGAAATACGAAAGGATATCTGGAGAAAGGCACCCGCGAAGAAAGCCTTCCAGGGAACCCCTTTTTAAAAGAAAAAATTATTTTAAAGTATTCTTTTGATTCAATAACGGTTTTACATAGCACGTGCCATACCACAGTTTTCCTAAAATGCATGTTCAAAAATATCAATTGTGGGAGAAACAAATTGATGGACGACCCCTGTAAAGAAATACGTTTTATCCCCATTATGTGTATTAGTTTTCTTTTTTTCCTAGTATATATTTTCGCACATAACCACACTACGGAAGTACATTCTGAGTGATTCCATCCTGCCGTGCGTTCCCCGAGGATAACCCTCACGTAGCCCCACCTTTAAAGCACTCGTCCCTTGATCGCAGTGCTGCACAGCACTCACAGGCTTCCCTCTGCCATGGAGGCCATGCCTCCGCTGTCCATGGTGCTGTCTTTCCACAGGGCCCCCAGGCTCCTGTTTTGTGTGTGTGCGTGTTCGCGCCAAATAGACACACATGCAAAGCGTTCCACTAAATAATGTGTCAGCGAGGAAGAGCGGCTGTTCTTCCGCGCGTCATTATCGATATCCCCATTACACCATCAGCTGAAGTGCAGGTTGGCTCCCCCCGAGAAGATTTTATCCCGCGCGCCGGCTACTTTGGAACGCAGGTAGCGGAGTCTTTAACATTCCCCAGTCAAGTGCCTTCCTGCTGCGTTTCTAAATGTCAGTCCAGCTTTTTCACGGCTGTGTGCACAGATTAGAAACAGCGGGAGAGCACGGGAGTGCGGCACAATACCGGCAAGGACACTTGTCTTCGTGGCCTGCTCAAGTGATTCTTGGAACGCAGTGCCCTGCTGTTCTCTAATATTTACACACAACTGGAGTCATCCAGCGCCGTAAACGCAGTTTAAGGGGGTGGCTTTCTGTGTGGCACGGGCTTTACATGTGAATGGTGATAAACTATAAATTCCTAAAAATCCACCCTACATTTTATCCCCATTTGACTTTTTCGAGACTTGCGAGGGTGCGTTCTCGCCATCTGATGCCACCGTGCCTTGGCGCCATCTATGCATTGTTTACCTCTTTGGGCCGTCTGGTGCTGTCCAATGGGAATGCTTTGTGTTTTTTGAGCGTTCTCCCATTCCTTGGCAGTTGGATGCAACTAGACTGGGCCCGAGCAAAAACCTCTCTAATAAATCTTCGACGCAGTTTGGAACCAGCGTCAGCGCTATGGGAAATATTAAATAAAAACCGTGCCTCCATATGACGGAGCATCCTTGGCCACACTGAATATCTTAGTCACGGAAATCTGTGTTTCTCGAGTTTCCACATGACTGGCTTTTGAAATTTAATTCGGTTATGTTTTTTTTTTTAATAATGTACTCAATTATTTTGCTGTTTGTTAATTGGATATTCACTCTTCCTTTATTAAGACCGAAAACAGATTTAATAATCTAGTGACCCATAGATTTTCAGTCATTACCTACACTATGTTAGTAGCAAAAAAAGCTATAACCTGAAATATAAAGAAAAAAAACGTGCAGCAAGCACGCTGTCAAATGAGAAGACGTGCTATTTGCAACAGTGTCCAACCAATGGACCACTGAGCCTATGTGCGTTTATGGAACACCTAGTCCGACCTCTCCTTTTGGGGAAATATGGTAACACCAAATTTATATTATCCAACGCAGACATAAAAAAAAATGATTTCACGTAATCTAATTCAGGGTAGTCTTTATTCATTAATTTATTGCAAGAAGGAGGCTCGTTATTTGCTGTAAAATTATAGTTTTATCAACCAGCAGGCAGGAAAAAACAGAAAACACTCTTCCCACGACTTCCAGGAAGAAAACTACAGAAGAGCGTCATCATAGCCAGCTGTGGGCAATCGTGCAGCCCTCGTCTTTAACCATTGTCGACTTACACCTGGGTCTGCAGCCAAAGCTATGAACTATACCCTTTCATTTCCTTAGTACAGGTATGTGGTAAACCAATGAGTTCCAGACGCTATCTTAAATTATTTTGGTTAGTGTCGTATCCACTGGTTCTACTGAAGTATAGCATCACAGTTTTGAATCTTACCTTTTTGGGGGCTTTCGAGGCTGCTGTGAGTTGACATGGAATTCTGAAAAGAGTAGCCTATTCCAACCTGGAGATATAAACGAACTTTCTCTCCAATTTAGATGTGGTTCACAGATGTATCAGTTAGCCTACCGTTTTTTTAAAGACTTTGGTCAGCACCCTGGTGGTTCAATAAACTTCTCAACCTTTTTCATCCTTTTTCAAAGAACAGGGCTTCTGATATTTGTATTGCGTGAAAGACAGCTTCCTGATGGCCCCAAACCAGTCAGTTCACAAGTCTTACGTTCAAATAGCAATCCATTAGCTGAAGAAAATGGATTTGTAATGCGCTGGGAAGCATACTTCTACTTATCCTCCCAACAGATGGAATTTGGGGGGATTTTTAGTGGATTCTTAGTGTAAGGATACTAGTAATAGGATCAAAATACTAGAAGACCCATGTATATTTCTGCCAATCGAAATGAAGAGGAAAAAGCAAGAAACAATTTGCACCAATACTACAATACCCCAACATGGTTCAACACTGGAAAGCTCTCCACATTGCCTTACCTGGGAACCAGCCCTTTCAAGTGCTAACTTCACTAACATTAAGAATGCCATTGCATGTCAACTCAAAGAAGAATATAGTATACAAGTGACACTAAATCAATGTGAAATTCTGGTACCAACAACAGCAACTATGAAGGAAATTCCAAACACAAAACCAGTTTTCGCACCAGCTGGCAACCAAAGATACTGAGACCAACCATATTGGGAAAGTTGGCATTAAATGGGTTACTAAATTCTACACAGTTAAATGTTCACAAAGAGGAATCATTGACTCTAAATGACAATCTCCCTACCATACTGTTACCTCAAGATAGGTCTAAGGGTTTCCAAGACTATTTAATTCGGAGCAATGTTTTACAATTTTTCAAAGCTCTGCCTCAGCAACATTACGCCTTTTCCAACACTTCAATGATCAGTGTGTTTTTTTGACACTTCAGCCTGGAGAATTAAGACAATAGTGCACAACCAAGAAGAATGACATTGCACCTTTGCCCACATGCAAGGATTTGCAGATTGGGGAAATCAGTTTCAATACCAAAAGGGGAACACTGTCCAGCTATATTTAACCAGGTTGACAATTGAACACATCATACTTACTCATACAATGAAATAGCAAGTAATCACACCTTGCATAAAGCTGGTTTTCCATATAGTGTACTAAAACAAAGTACACTGTGCAGGGAGTCCAGTGGATCCATTACTGGTACGCAGAGGTTGGAGCAGATAACACAAATGCTCTTTTTGTGGTAGTGAGGGCGAGCAGTTAGGCTTATCAGAGGGTAGTGTCAAGTAAAACAAGGTATTTTCCCTATGGGAGATACTTATTTCTGGCCCTAAGCGGGATTCAGAACATCATACTCAATCTACAACAATCACTCAACTCGCAATCTGTTGGCTAGGAAAACACTCACCAGAAGGAAAAAACAATCTATATGTAAAAATATACAGTTTATTTCAAATAAAAAACATAAGAATGCTTATGCATTACTAATTAAAAACATATAATTACACAATTAAAACCACCTAGTGTGGAAATGGAGAAAGAATGGGAAAAGACACTATTATCTGTCTTAATCATGTCACTTCGGGCCCCCGTTTGGCAACAATGGGAGGAATAATCTTTCCTTATAACCAAACCAAACCAAAAATTATTCATATGCAGCAAATTGATTAAACACCACCCATTAACAATGTGGCCTCAACAGCCAGACCCGCCACAAAACAACTTGGCCAAGTGAGAAACAGGGGTAACTACAGATTCCAATATGTCAATCATAATCAGATTGGGTTTGTCCAATGTGTTGGAACTGCCAGTTTGTCACTTCTTTCCCTCATATTGGCTATAATGACAGCTCTGCCTACATTGCTTGAAATGTGTGATCCGGAACACTTTCTGGAAGTGTTTGCCCCACACACAAAAGAAGGTCAGGACTAGTTGCACCTCTGGTGTAAGCAGCTCATCCAGGGCTCGATTCTGACACTCGTTATCAAGAATTTATAACGAGAATAAAAATACGACATGTTTTCCAGTGCAATGAAGAAAAACAGGGCTGGGTAATCCATACATGCATCGCATGGACAGCTCGATGGCTTTGCAACAGTGCACACTGTCCATACCTCCAATTTCTTACCTACCGTTGTATTAAACAATGGGGCTTCAGGTTCAGTAAAAGCTACACCTAGTAAAACATATGCCTTTGCACAGAGGTGCTATCTTGAAGCAGAGATCAATGATTTCATTCACAGATGGACGGCCCTATGCCCAAAGTGGGACCAACAATAACATTTGAGTTCTCAGCTGTTAAGTGGCTGCTTGTGAAAAGAGACACTTTCAGCCTCAGTACGCTGATACTTAACATGATACTCGTAATAAGAAAAGCAAAATTACAAGTTTCTGAATGTTGGTTTATATTGACTAATAACCAGGATTGAATTACGTTGTCAGACTTGAAACTTGTTGATTTTGCAGCTATGTTGACAGTGGAAACACTTGCAATGCTCACACCTAGCTCCATGCCAATAGGACAATAGTTTTCCATTCATAGGATTTACTGTTATCAGGTGTGTTCCTTTAATTGGCTTGTTCGCAGTAACACAAGACAGCAGCCATCAGAGCACATTAAGGTGTTAAAGAAATCAAAACTGTAAACACTGTTCTGGCGACATGGAGCTGTAGGAGGCCCTCGTAATAGTTTTATTTGCACGGAAACAGAAATAACAGTGAAATGCAAACCATAGTAGAGCAGAAATGACTACTAATAACACCAGAGCGCTCAGCTGTTCCAATTTCATGTGAGAGTATGTAACTTTTTCACGGTTTTCTCTTTTCTCAGGGACATGTCGTCTTCTTTATCCTATTAGACAGTGAGGATAACAAACACCATTTTGCAAAGATAAAAACTGGATCAATAATCGGGCATGGAAATGGGAGATTTGAGAGCTCTGGCAGAACATAACTTGAACTCTTGCATTACTTTACAATCTTGCAGGTGCAGAAGTGGAGATCAGGCACTACATCAATGTACCTCCTCAGCTGTGTTGGTGTTCAGCACCAACACTAGGTTACCCGGATTGCAATAAAACTTTAAAGAGCTAAGTAGAATACGGTCGATGCCAAGTCCCCGCGCGGTAATTACTAACCTGTCCTCATGAAAAAGGTGCAAAAATATCTGGTTCCCATGCTCCAGAAGGGGAGCCATCTTCTTGATGTGCCGCCTTGTCCTGTAAACTGGAAGCACAGTAGATAATTAAAACAGCTGAGTGGGCCCAGGCGCAAGTTCAGAATAAAGATTTACCAGTGCCATGGACATAGAAGCAAGACCAACAGCCCAGCTGAGGGTTTCCCTTTGCTATTATTGGCGGCCATCTTGGAAGGGGATTGCACATTGTCCAGTCTAATTTAGGAAAACAGGTATTTGCAATGCAATAGGACTTGCATTTATGTGAGACCTATTGCATTGCATCTCGGACAATGGGAGGGGAAAGCACAGACAACGGGGATGCAGGCAGGGGAGAAGGGGGCGAGAAGGCACAGACAACGGAAGTGCGAGTGGGGGTAGGGGAGAGAAGGTATGAACAACTGGAGTGTGGCCGGGGGGGAGGGGGGAGAACGGGGTGAGAAGGCACGGACAATAGGAGTGTGGGAGGGGGTGAGAAGGCACGGAAAAAAATAGTGCTCACCATCTATATAATACATACCATACTGTGTAAAACTTGAAGTAAAGGGCCCCGTAGCCATGGGCAGGTACAAATGACGACATGGCCATAATAAGGATAGACTAACAAGCCTCACAATCAATCAGAAGACAGCATTTACGAAGGACAAAGGCACAAGCCAATGTAAAAATAGACAGGCAGTGGGTGGGGCTTCCCTCACTGTAGTGAACTACCACAGATCTTCCCTACAGCAGTGCTTGCACGCTGACGCTAAGCTCAACCTAAAAATGGCAGTCAGACCCCTAATGTCAAATTTAAAAAACAAATAATTGGAGATAAATACAAGAAAATCTGGAATTCAACTTTGGAAAAGAAACAGAAAAATTTGAATAGCCAAAACTTGTCATAGTTATCAGCAGTACCACAGGAAAATATTATTATATGTCAACAGATGTCAGAACCAAAGCACAGTTCCTAGCATACAAGAGAGATTAAATTTAAAGCCAGATATATTCAGCAAAATTAATACATTAAAATATGCTCCTAGAAATATCACAGGGAGGCTCCAACTACAAGAGAATGAGGGTGCATGAACGTTAATTTCAACGTTTGGCATAATATGCCTTCAGGACACTTGATAAACAGGTCATCTGAGTTTCGCAAGTTTCCAATCATTTAATGTTGCGGCTGGGAGAACCGCTTCCAGAGGGATAATAGTTGTGACTTTGGCGACTTTTTTGGCACCAAACTACATATGGACCCCTGAGTTAATTGACACAGGATATCCGTGGGTTCCATTAGTATAAATAATAATCTACCTACAAGACTATTTGTGATGATAATCTATACTCCACCGGTAGACATAACAACAGACAGATAACAAACCTATGAAATTTGTCTTAACATCCATGGCATTACAGAGAACTGGTGGTATAATATTGAAAGGAGATTTTAATGCAAACCAATTGCTAACCAATGTTGATGGATAGAAGAAGAAGAAATCTCATAGAATATTCCAGAACACAACTGAGAGCAGAGATCGAATAGGCAAACAGTTACCTAAATCACTGCAGAATATGAGGCTAAGAGTACTTAGTAGTAGATTAGAGCCTTATAATATTGCCTCGATAACCCGTATTGCGAGAGCTAGTTAAACAGTACTAGACTACACAATCACCTCCTTGGAGTTAGTCAACATAATCTCTGCCTTTACAATTGAACACTGTCCATAAAGTGACAATTTCCTTTAAACTATGACATTAGACCTAAAATTCTATGCACAAGAATGTAGGTATATTCAAGAGTGTAAAGAAATTGAAGAGTAATAACATCCGGTCCAAATGAAACTGGAAAATTTGTTGTCCATCGCACAATTGAATTTGTATCATTTTTTTTACATGAACATCAAAGGAGACGAGGAACAACCCTGCATCATGGGATGCTGTCATTAATGTATTTAGACTCTAACTATCCACAACTAGTGAATACACAATAAACAATAAGAGAAGTAGTAAAAAAATCTTGTTTTTCATTAGAATCAAAAAATGGAAACTTGCAGAAGTGGTACATTTGTCAAATATGAAAATTTAAGTCAAGAAGTAAACAAATCTGGGAAGGAAAACATGCAGATATAGCACACAGAAAGAGCTAGTTAATCCATCAGTTTCTGGGTTTATATCAACAAGATTTCAAATGGTAGAAGTATTCCAACCACTAACAACAGAAACACTCTATAATGGTGTTCATATGTTGAACAATTAAATGTGTCAGATGAGCATTAAATAAACACAAAATAGAAGTTTACTAATTTACACAATCTATATGAAACAACGTTGGACGTCCCACACAAATATTTTGAAGCACTTTTTGACAGCCGGAGAGATAAAAAGAATGCAACCCTAACTTTATACTAACCCTAACCCTAACCCTAACTATAACTCTAGGCAATCCCAGATCAAGTATTCTGTGCAAACGAGCAGAGAAGATACAGCGCCAGGGCCAAACACAATACGAGCAGCAATATTTAAGATGCAATACAATAAAATACAATACATTAGTAAAGTGCGCTACATACCCGTGAGGGTCTCAAGGCGCTGGGGGGGGGGCTGCTACTGATCGAAGAGCCAGGTATTGAGAAGTCTTCTAAAGGTCGGCAGGTCCTGTGTCTGTCGTAGGTCGGTAGGGAGAGAGTTCCAGATCTTGGCAGCGAGGTAGGAGAAGGATCTGCCGCCGGTGGTGGTTTTCCAGATGCGAGGAGCTGTGGCGAGGGCATGGCTGGCCGAGGCGGAGGCTGCAGGTGGGGGTGTAGAAGCTGAGTCCGTTGTTGAGGTATGCAGGTCCGGTGTTGTGGAGGGCTTTGTGTGTGTGGATGAGGTTGGTTGTTGTTCCTGCGTAGAGGGCGTTCCCCTAGTCCAGTCTGCTGGTGATGAGGGCGTGGGTGACGGTTTTTCTCGTTTCGGAGGGGATCCATTTGAAGATTCTGCGAAGCATTAGGAGAGTGCTGACGCAGGACGCGGAGACGGAATTGACCTGCTTGGTCATGGAGAGGGCGGAGTCGAGGATGATCCTGTGCGTGTTCGGTGGGTTCTGGCGGTGTTTCTAGCGAAGTGCGACACTAGGAGTCGTCCCAGGCTGAGGGGGTAGATCCGAGGATGAGGACTTCCGTCTTGTCTGAGTTCAGTTTCAGTTTGCTCTCCTTCATCCATTCGGTGACGGCCTTCATTCCTCTGTGGAGATTGTCTTTGGCAGTGTGGGGGTCTTCGGTGAGGGATATGATCAGCTGGGTGTCGTCGGCGAAAGAGATGATGTTGAGGTTATGTTGTCGTACGACCTGGGCTAGCGGTGCCATGTAGATATTGAACAGCGTCGGGCTGAGGGAGGATCCCTGTAGGACGCCGCAGATGATCTCGGTGGTCTTTGAGGGGAAGGGTGGGAGGTGGACACTCTGGGTTCTGCCGGAGAGGAAGGATGTGTTCCATGCCAGGGGCTTCTCTTGGATTCCGGTGTCGTAGATGTGTGCTGTTAGGATGCAGTGGCAAACCGTGTCGAAGGCTGCTGATCGGTCCAGAAGGATGAGGGCGGCTGTTTCTCCATTGTCCATCAGGATCTTGATGTCGTCGGTGGGGGCGATGAGGGCGGTGTCGGTGCTGTGGTTGCTGCGGAAGCCGGACTGGGATGGGTCCAGGATGTTGTTGTCTTCGAGGTAGCGGGTCAGCTGTCTGTTGACAATCTTCTCAGTGACTTTCACTGGGAAGGGGAGCATGGAGATGGGCCGGAAGTTCTTGAGGTCCTTGGGTTCTGCCTTGGGTTTCTTCAGTAGGGCATTGATCTCGGCGTGTTTCCAGCTCTCCGGGACAGTAGCTGTCTCAAAGGAGGTGTTGATGGTTTTCGGGAGATGGGGTGCGATGACTGTGCCGGCTTTGTTGAAAACGTGATGGCGGCATGGGTCCTATGGGGATCCGGAGTGGATGGAGTTCATGGTCCTGATGGTGTCTTCATCGCTGACGTTGGACCAGGCGGTCAGGCGACTGGTGCGAGTGGAGGTCGCGGGGGTGGTGTCGGCAGTGGATGTGGGGTTTTCGGAGTGGAAGCTGTCGTGAATGTCGGTGATCTTGCGGTGAAAGAAGGTGGCCAGTGAATCGCACAGGTCTTGTGAAGGTGAGATGTCGTTAGTGTTGGAGCTGGGTTTGGAGAGTTCTTTCACGATGATGAAGAGCTCTTTGGGGTTGTGTGCGTTGTTGTCTAGGCGGTTCTTGAAGGCGGTCCTCTTGGCGGTCCTGATGAGTTGGTGGTGCGTTCGGGTGGTGTTTTTGTGGGCTGTGTGGTTGTCTGGAGTTCAGTCGCGAAGCCATCTCTTCTCCAGCTTCCGACAGGTGTGTTTGGAGGTCCGGAGGTCTTCGGTCAACCATGCGGCTTTCTTGTTGGTGTGATGGGTTGTGGAGGTCTTAAGGGGGGTGAGAGTGTTGGCGCAGTCGTTGATCCATTTGTTGAGGTTGATGGCAGCGGTGTCGGGGTCGGTGGGGTCGTCGGGTGGGCTGAGGGTGAGGGTGGTGGTCAGTTGGTCCTCGGTGACCTTGCCCCAGTGGCGGAGTGGCAACTGTTGGTTGCAGTGGTGTGTGGTGGGTTTCCTGAAGGTGAAGTGGACGCATCTGTGGTCGGTCCAGTGCAACCAAGTTTCTGGCTAGAAATGTCACAATCCCTGTTCGAGTGATGATACAATTCTGACAAAGTATCAATCTCTTGGTAAGGTTCATACCTGCATCTAATCCACAAAAACAAGAACTTGGAAATTATAGATTAATTACCCTCAGAAATCCTTTTGCTGACTAGTTTATTCAGTCAGAGCTGATTTTCCTCACTTAGGTGTTGCGGCCACACAGGGCTTTGCTCACAGTTGTTGAGTATTGTTACCTCACACACACACACACACATATATATCTATATATATCTATATATATATATATATCTATATATATATATATATATATATATATATATATATATATATATATATATATATATATATATATATATATATTTCAAGACAGGTGCTCCACGGGTTGCTAAAGGCCCCTAGGGAGGTGGTGTGTACTCCGGTCGAGCATGCCGGGCATCCAATTCAGGTCAGAAGTGCTGCGTAAACACACTCTCAGATGCAGCCAAAAATACGCCAAACAGAGAAAGTCCAAGGGTTTTTAATCACTTGCAAGTGATTAGACACCCTTGGACTTTCTCTGTTTGGCTTATTTTTGGCTGCATCTGAGAGTGTGTTTACGCAGCACTTCTGACCTGAATATACATATATATATATATATATATATATATATATATATATATATATATATATATATATATATATATATATATATATATATATATATATATATATATATATATATATATAATCCTTAGAATCTTCTCAGCTCGCTCCTTGCGATAGAAGTCACGGCACAGCAACAGGTAGATTTTAACAAAATTGTTTATTTACACACCATGTGCAAAAGAACGTGCATCGATTAGGACGGCCTATGCGTTTCGGCTACTACAAGCCTTCCACTGGACCATAGAGTCCCTGGTGTCTAGACCCTTTTTAAAGTGCTATGCGCAGTACAAAAAAAAAACCCTTTTCCATTTCTATTATAGTCTAGACTGTCAACCTTGCTTTTACGTAATGGCACGATGGTGGTCGCCATTTTGTAGGTGTTTTTCAACGTGCGTCATGATCATCAAACTTAGTACGTTATTTATTCACAGTAAAGTACTCGTTGTAATCGATTTACACTATATACACTTTACACCCAAATATTTACAACCTATATACAATTTCCAGCAACTGGGGGAGGATGATTTTACAACTATAACTTTGTTAATTTTCAGTCAAGTACTCATGATAAATAGCCTCCCACATACCCCCATATGTTCAATCCAAATGTCAAACCTAAGTGTAAAGTACACCTAACCTGTACATATTCTACATTATTTACACAGTGGTTCAATTGTCCACAAGACCAATCCTCTCATGTAATCATTGCATTCTACCATAGTTAGATTTTTTTTGCATTCCATAGTGAATATCACAATTCAACATTTCCCACGGTTTCTGCAATTTCAATCTGTGAAGTACATTATATACAATATGAGATCTTGGTTAGGAGTGGACTTGGTATTATAGTTCAACATGATGGAATTCTCATCCATGTGCTAGTTATTTATTTATTTTGCCCCTGAATTGTATATAGATTGAACGAAATTGTTCTCTTTTATGGCGACTTATCTTTTCAAGAGTCTCGCACTATTTACAATTGTATTGCTCAATTTACAGAAGGATTTGTAGATAAACAAGTCATTTTGTGGTTCCATGAAAGCCTTACAGATGTACAAACAGTTCGGCATCCAATTTATGTCCAAAGGGATCTTCCGTGCCCATTTCTAACATCATTCTCGATTCAAGTTTGCGTAAAAGTAATGTTTGATCACCCCCTCTCTCAGATAGTTTGCTAAGTTTTATTCCGGCATATTTTAGCAAGTTTGGGTTCGATTGATGGTATTTCGCAAAATTTATTGCCATAGGGTAGCTAGTGTCCTCATTTTTGATCGCTCTTAGATGTTGCAGGATCCTTAGTTGTGGTCCCTTATTTTTTCAATACGTCCGCATTGTATTCTGTACTCTGTGATATTCGTGCCATGTTTACAGGCCTTGCATTTGGAGAATTTCCAGAACCCTGGTGTTGTAAGCCATGCTGTTTTCTTAGGGAGTTTCAGCTGCAGGTGACTTTGAGTTAAGATGTTGCGTAGCGATGAAGTTCTTCTGTAGGTGATGCTAGGGTAGGAGGTCAAGGTCTCTTTCAAAGTGTCATCAAGCATTAAGATGTTCCAATTTCTTTTTAGAGCCTTTTTAAGTTCATTACTCTGGTTGTTGTAGTCGACAATCACATATATATATACATATGCAACACTCCCACATCAGCCCATTATGAGGCATTATGGTAATTGTAGTTTAACAATTAATTCAACATCTCTTGTTGCTTTACATACACAATTTGTGTAATTGCATTTTAGTATAACGTTAATCTTACAAAACGCAATTATTATCATTTCCTCTGGATACAATGAAAGACCCACAGTCAAATACTCCAAGAATTATCATTTGATACCAACAAACACACCTTGAGTGGGCTAAAAAACTAATCATAATAATGCCACTCACTATCGCCAGGCAATACATTTGACCTTTTTTGGGATTCGATTATGAGATGATTGGAAAATATGGAAACATTCAACATAGAAACAAAATGGAAAATGACTCATCAAGAGAAATTATTGCTCTCAGGAATATAATGGACAATGAAAATCTAATAATTAAACTGGCTGATAAAGGTGGAAATATAGTTCTTCAAAACAAAAGTGACTACATGAAAGAGGCCTATAGACAACTTAATGATGAAACCAAATATCAGAACAACATCAATCAAATGATATTTGATTTAAACAAAAATCTAAAGATCTGGCATTGACCAAATTTGATTAATGATGATGAGTTCCACTTTTAACAAAAGATCAACCAACTATTTGCACCATATACTTTTTACCCAAAATAAAATTCATAAGACCTTTTGTGACCCACCTGGGAAACCCATTGTCTTGTCCTGTGACTCCTTTTAGGAGAACATTTTTAGTGTATTTAGACCACTGCTTAGCACCCAATCGTTCATGATTTAAGCTCTTACACAAAAGACACAGGAGACTTTCTTCGAATATTGGCAGAAACTACCTGGAATCCAAACTATATAATGGCAAATATAGATGTGGTATCCTTATATACTTCAATAAAACATGAAATTGGCCCACAAGTGTGCACATATTTTTCTCAAACAGCGGAAAATAACTGAGCTACAGCACTCAGCAATGCTTCTAATGATGATGAAATATGTCTAAATAATAACATTTTACTTTTCAACCATGATGTCTTTCAACAATGATGCGTAACAGCCATGGAAATTTCCTTCTCCTCCACCTATGCAAATTTGACAATGGGTTGGTGGGAGAAGGAAATAGCATGGGGAGTGGAAAATCAAGAGGCATTGGAAAAATAATCCTTTGGGTTTGGTATGTAGACAACTTATTCATAATTCACAATCAAGAGAGGCGAATTTTAAGGAGTACTTTAACAAATGAAATCAGAATGAAATAGGACTACTTTTCACATGCTCCACAAGCCAAACCAATATTATCTTTTTGGATACATCTATATATATTGACAAATGATAAATACACTCAACCCTGTTAAAAAAGAAAACTGCCACAAACAGCATACTGCATGCAACAAGCTTTCATCCTGCTGAGAAGCATCCCATATGGAGAATGTATGAGGATGCAGAGAAATTGCCCTAAAGATACAGATGCTAATGAGAAAATTGTGGAAAGCATGTCAAGATTGGAAAAAAAGTGGGTAGAAATGGTTTATCGCTTTGGGTAACATGGTTAACCGATTCATCTGGGCACATGGCAGAACAAGGAGGGCCTTACGATTCATGACTCCGGATAGAGGGGGCTGGGCAGTCCCATATTTTAAACTTTACTATTGGGCAGCAGCCTTACAATATATGTGTGGGATGCTTGGTGGCAAACACGAAGGCCCAGCTACTGAAGTTAAGACTCCAGATGTATATAGGCTACTCGTGGAGGTAGATGCAGAAAATTGTTTTTTGAAATTTAGTGAGCCGAGCTACTTTAAGAGAACTAAATTTAAAACTATGCAGGCAGCTTTTAAAATCTGGGCTGCCTTCAAGAAGAAGACAGGCCTTGGGCGGTTGAATTTTTATACTCAGTTGTTTGGCAACCCCACACTGCCAGAATTTTTTTTCGGAACAAATCATGGCTGAATGGGCTGACTGTGGTCTCATGAAAATCGGGGATTTAATAAGTTTAGATGGATTTTATCAATTTAAGGAAATTCAGGATAAGTTTAGTATTAATACTAGGATTTTTTTAAAAATATCTTCAACCTAGAAGCTTTCTAAGAAAAAAGCTGGGTGGTTCTAACGGATTTGGTAATGTAAAAACCATGGATGTAATAAGCAGCGGGATGGTTGTACTATTAAGGGAATTTACAGCGAATTAAAAGCAACCAAATTGGATGACTTAGAAAAACACAGTAAAAAATGGGAAGCTAGGCTAAGTATTGATTCAGATAACTTTAATCAGTCCTTAGATTTGGGTCAGACAGTGTTATGTTCCACTGGGCTCCAGGCCCAGCTCTATAAAACACTCTTTCCCTTATATTATACCCCGGCTAAGATTTCACAATGGGGGGGCAGGAGGGCATTAGGTGCCCACGGTGTAACTCTTTAAACGCCAACCTAGTCCATATGTTTCCTACTTGCCCTCGCCTGGATATGTTGAAATCATCCATTTCGACAATTTATTAGACCACCCTTGGCTTTAAAGTCAAGTTAACACCAGTCTTGATACTTTTAGGGGTCGATAACACCCATACACAACCCTCCTCTTATCGTTTTTTCTTCCTTGCCATGGCAGTGGTACGTATTTGTGTAGCTTCAGCCTGGCTCCACCAAGCTGCCCCAACATTCCAGCATTGTCCTGCTCGGCTCCTCTCAGTATTCAACCTTTAGAGGAGAATATATGAAAAGAAGGGTAAGAGAGCGAAAATACTCGGCAGACAGATATGGGCTCCTATTTACAGCTGGAAGGAAGGCCTGACTCACAGTGGGCCTTAGCTTTATATGTTAGAAAGTCAGCTATTTGTACCTGAGGTATAATTCGGACATGAATTTGCCTACTTGAGTTTTCCCTTTTCTGGACATACTATGGAAACTTAGATATTTTTTCTTTCTTTTTTTGCCTTTTTGTGTTTCCTCGTTATTATTTAGGAAAATTCTGTTTCTATTACCGTAACGCGATAATGTTTAGTAAAATAAAGTTTGATCCTTCCTCATTTTTGTTACTATATGAAATTGTGACACGCTGTGCTGTATTTTGAAAATGCAATAACAAATATTTTTTAAAAAAAGGAAAAAAAGTAGGTGTAGACAGAGAGATCTAAGAAACAGCCTACAAAAGGAAAAAAAATGTCTATACCTGAAAAACACTGTGCAGCAAGACTGATATTGACATATAGCAAAGAAAACACAAAAATTGTCAAAGTAATTGAAAAATATTGGCATCTGATAGCCAGAGACAATAGGTGCCACTCTTGATGTGCGATCATTGGTGACATATTGAAAGACTAAATCTTTGAAGGCCCAATTGGTACGCAGCCATTTGTAAGACAAACCCAAGCGGAACTGGCTAGAAAAACAACAACAAGGGTTTACAAAATGTAATACATGTAAGGCATGTAAAATTGGCATGAACGTCAAAAACTTAACGGATACAGTAGAATAAATGATCAGAATCAAGCACAAGATTACATGCAACACCAAATGCGTAGTATATGTGATACAACATTGGCAGTACTACCTCCATGCTAAAGAAGAGGATTCTAGAACATGTAAGAGCTGTAAAACATAAAGGTCATGAACTATGCCATAGCCAAACAGATGGCTCAGTGCAAAAATGAGAGCAAACGGGCCTATTTGCGATCACAAAGAGCCCAAACCATGGATTTCACCTTTTCCGGTAAAGGAGTGCACTCCGATGCCAGCCAATGGCCCAGGGCCTGTGGAGGCACGTACTGGGTATCAGAGACTCACTCTAGAGTGGCCAGCAGGGCTCAGGCAGGTCCAGTAGTAGGTCTAGTTCAGCAGGTCAGCTGGGCAGTTGCAGGGAGGATGTGGAGCTCGTGATGCCCCTGTAATTCAGAACAGGAGGTCAGCCTACTTTCCCTTAGGATCACTCAGATAGCCTGGTATGAAGGTAGCAGGTCCAGACTTGCTTCTCAGTGGTCAGGGCAGGCCTCAAGCAGCAGAACAATCCTCTGGGGGAACAAGGCAGACCTCAAGCATCAGGATAGGTCTCATGCAACAAGGCAGTCATCTGGAGAACAAAGTGGGACTCAAACAGCAGGGAAGTCCTTTAGGGAACAAGGAAGTTCTTCCTCTTGTAATGTCCTTTGGTCCAGGAGTGTACTGAAGTGTGGTTCAGGAGGTATAAATTTATACCTTGTGTCAGTCTTTCAAGTCGGAGGAATTCCACATGCTACCCCCACATCTTGTTCTGGAAATTTCTTCCCGTCCTGTGTGAAGGCTCTAAGACGTGTGTCAGGCTCATTTGTGTGTGTAGAGTAGGCAAAGCCCTTTAAAATGTAATTGGAGATGGGTACAGCCCCACCTCTAATTATCCTGCCACAATGGCCCATCCTGTCCACACCTAATGCCCTTTTGTGTCACTGTTTTGAAGGAATACACAAACCCCAACAGCAGATTCCGTCAGTCAATTATCTTTATTCGATTATTAAAAATCATAAAAGAACGAGCATTATTACATAGCAATATTTCATCAGAACACAAGTTAATACATAGTTATAACAGACAATCAATGTTTAAAAAACACTAAAATCGCAATGTACAAAATGAGTCATACGAAAATGTTAAAAATATTAAAAAGAGACTTTTAAAAGAAAAAGCGTTTAAAATCAGTGAGATAAAAAAAGGGGAAGTCAATATTCAGGAGTAAGGTGCCTAATTCTTGTGCGGTGCTTATTTATACGTGCTCCTGCGACTAAAAAACTAGCAACATGAAAGGCTACTCTTACATTGGGAAGGAGTTGCAGGAACATCAGGGCTGGTTTTACCTGAATAAAACCTAGATTGCGCAAAATTGGAAGCAAATATCTTTTTCTAATCTCAGTGTAATGACCGCAGAACATGGTAAAGTGAATTGTGTCCTGGGTGGAAAAGTGATCGCAATCACATGGTTCAGCATTATCGGGTCTATTCCAAACTTTAAAATTGCCCAGAATGAAGTGGATCAAATCAAAACGGAATCTTGTTAGAAGGAAACAATGGTATGGTTTAGTTACCAGGAAAAGGTATGGTTCCATTCCTGGGACAGATGTCAACAAACAGTGTTTCCTAACCATGGTTTTTTTTTAACTCTATGGCTTCCCTCTCCATAACATATAAATTTGTCAGGGTATTTTTTACTATTTTAAGATCTTCCTGCCTTATCAAATCTGGAGATAAGAAAAGCTCCGGTCGGCCGGCTAAAGTTAGCTGCGTTTGTACGTATTTTACCCACGGGATGATTTGGGCTCTATCCAGGGCTAAACAATCTTTTAAGATAATGTGATTTAATGTGAGCTCCTGGATAAGCCAAGTTTTCATCCATCCGATGACTGGGGCTAGTTTTAAAATGTCAGTTATATAGCCCAATCCTAGCTCTGTGTGTAATGCATAGGTGGGAGTCGATTGGGGGACAGAAAGCAGGGTTCTCAGAAATTTATTTTCTACTTTCTGGATTTTGTCATGATTAGTGTACCCCCAAATAACAGAGCCGTACTGGGCAACAGACAAACATTTTGCTTTATAGACCTTAATAATGCTTTCCATGGGACGGGCACCAAATTTTTTAGCAAAACCAAGCAACCCTGCTGCCGCTATTGCAACAGCGTTGCTTTTAACGGAATGCTGGGGGCCCCAAGTACCCTTTTCATCGAAGGTCACCCCTAAGTATGGAAAAGATGGAACTCTCCTGACCTCTTTCCCAGCACAAAAAAAGGTTTTCGACTTTCTTTTCCTGCCTGCAGTTCCTGCAATCATTACGTGAGATTTCTCTGTATTGGTTTTCATGTCCAACGAGGTCATGAAGTCCCCAAAAGATGAAAGGAGTTTATTTAGTGCCACTCCGGAGCGTGCCAAAAGAACAGCGTCGTCCGCGTACAGGAGGACAGGTATCTTTGTCTCACCTGCACGCGGAGTATCGGTGTGGGATACTGCCAAGACTGCCTCAAGATCGTTTATGTAGAGAGTAAAGAGGAGGGGGGCAAGGATACACCCTTGCCTAACCCCCCTCTCTGACTTAAACTGGCAAGTGCATCTCCCTTCCCTAGTCACTCTGACCGAGGTCATAAGGTCCCTATGTAGCTCAGCCAGGTATCCAACCAAAGGGGGGCCGATGCCCATGGTCGAAAGGATCCTCCACAGCTTTGCCCTGTTGACCAGGTCAAAGGCTGAGGAGAGGTCCATGAAGGCCATGTACAAAGAACCCCCCTTGGCGATTACGTATTTATTTATGATTAGTTCTAGGTTTAGGCACTGGTCTAAGGTTCCTCTTTTGGCTCTAAAGCCATATTGTGCGTTTGATAGAACACCCTTCCCTTCTAAAAGCTGAGTCAGTCTTCCTAAAAGGACTCTTCCCAAGATTTTAACGCTGGAATCAATGAGAGAGATTGGCCTATAACAGGCTGGATCTGTCCTCTGTCCTTTTTTAAAGATCGATACTATCGTGGACTTGGCCCAGCTAGTAGGAAAAATGAGATCCCTTGTAGCATTAAAAATGTTTGTGAGAATCTTGGTACTTAATTCGGGGGCACTCTTGAAGAAATCTGCGGGGACATTCTCAGTCATGTTTCTCAGGATACTCGCAGAAGTCACAAATTGTTAGGGAAAGAAAATGCCAACTATCTAAAAGTGGCATTTTCAGAATTCTGACTTAAAATTCAACTTTATCATTAAAGAGGATTTAATAAAACAATTAATTTGAGACCAAACAGCATATCTCTATCTGCTCCAAATATATAGTTATCACTTATTAAATATAATAAGGTAACCCCATGTTAGTCAATAGAAGACATTGGCCATACAGTAGTGACATACAATTTTAACAGTTTTCACTATCTGGACATGTAAAAACGAAACCCACATGTTCTACTTTTTAAATACAATGCACCGTGCCCTCTGGAAACCTTAGCGGTGACTTATTTGTATTAAAAAGGAAAGGTTAGGCCTTGCAAAAGGTGTATTTTGCCAGGTTGAAATAGCAGTTTAAAACTGTAGGAGAGACCCTGACATGCCTTATCCAAACCAAGCAATTTATATTTTGTGTGTTCTTCCTGTTCATCAGCTCCAACTTGAATTGCTTCTTACACGCGTAGACACACTGTAGCCACACACTCCATCAAGTGTTTCTGTATTATCTGAGATGGTGTATTGCTGCATTATTTTGACTCCTTCTGGTCGCTAGTATTCCTGTTGTTTCTGCCTTGCTTCAATCTTGAACATTACAGGCATTATTTCAAGGAGGAATATGAAAATCATTGGCAACCTAATTTCTAACAGAGGATTCTCTGCCAAAGGGATTAGAACTTCTGTACAGTAACATGGTGATTGTAATCCATCAGCTTAGAATTTTCCTGAAACAGCACTTATACAGGAAATTAAGTTACCGCTACATTTCAGAAGTTCTGTGGCAGCCCTCTCCTCTAAATCAGTGCCTATGTTCTTTTCATTTTTTTTTTAACAGGATTGTTCGGATGTGCTTGATCCTTGAGAAAACTTTTTCACCTCTGTTCGAGAACATCTGAGCTCAGGTGCTGTGGGCTTTCTTGTTTGGTGGTTTAAGGCCATTCTGCCTCTTCCAACAAACCCATGACTCTATCATACAGCTGTTCCTGTATAAATTATGTTACAATGGTGTTCAGACAATCATTTACTCAATTGTGTATAACACACTACGATTTTCCGGGTCTCTGAGTACTGTACATGGTGTAATTTGGGTAACAAGTGCACATCAGTCAAAGAAATGTTGACAATGTGGTAGGCTTAACTCGAAATACAACAGAAACTAGAGGGTGAATACAAAGGTGGAACCTTTTTAACAGCAAATACGTTCAGTAGAAAAACCATGGGAACATCTGGCAACTTGGCTACCTGGAAATGTGCTGACATATGTAGAGTGTTGCAGGTTTGATCTTCCTCCATTGTGACCAGGCTGTAGGAACATTTTAAGACCATGTTAGAGCAATTTTACACCCTGCAAAAACAGACAGCCTCAAAGCTCTTCATCTTCACTTCTGTGTTTGTTACATACTTGTTCTCATGGTCTCCTATGCAAATTTGATCATCAAAAATTGCTTTGGATTTCATAATCTCTAGTAAAACAAAAAATAACAATATTCTGAGAAGGGAGCTGTGGCATTACCATATATATTAACCCGTGTTGAAGAAAATATTTTTAATCCATTCTATCAGGGGTCTAAAGTACAGTTTGCAAGGAATTAGGATGCCCATGTTCCAAACCATTGTGCCACTGTAGATGCAATGGACAATGCAAAAGGCCTGCTTAGTATCAACTTACATAAAATAAATCACAATTGCCAGGGTAAAGGTTACTCTAAGCTTTTTCTAATGTAATTTCAATGCCTTAGTAGCAGAGTTTCTATCTGCTCATCTGGATTTCAGTAGGTTGTAAATAGAAGGTCCTGTCTGTGCATCCAATTGCTGGTTAAACTTGAGCTGCTGCCCCTTTTAGTTATGGGTCATAGAAATCTCAGGGGTAAATACCTCAGAAATGTTGCCCTATGGGCTAAAAGCAAATCCCATATTCCACATATTTGCACTCACTGTGAGAATGGAAAACTTGTTTTCAATTATTGGTTTCTCATTTGATGTAATATTGTCTGCATTTTAGATTTAGAGTTGAACGCAAATTGCATTAATATTTCACAAATTTAAAGTTGGTCCCATTCTGAATTTGACATGTCGACACCTGTTTCCCCCATATATATTGTAGGGTCCTTATGTGGAGCCAGAGCACAGCCGGTGTAGAGTCTGCCTGGACAGAGCAGCCCGCCCTGCAGGACACGTCACGCAACATCGCTGTGGCAGACAACAATGGAGGACATCTGACAGCCATTTTGTGGGCCACTAAACCGTTTCTCTCTGACTGGCCAGCTCCACTGTATCCACCCTCACTAGGAAGCCAGATGGGTAGGGCATGACAGTGTGTCTGTGCAGGGGCCGCCAGTCCCCAGCGGTTGTGGGGGAGGGGTCTCATTTTTCCTGAATAACCCTCGGGTTGATATCAGATTGTGTGCTGCAGCATAAACGTAGGACTATGCCTGGATTGTGAATCTCTGCCAGCAGAGAAGTGGAGTGGAGTGATTTCTTCATGTTTCGAGCTGGACAGGAAGAAGTAAGGGTGAATATTTCATATTGCGATCTTCTCTTTTGGTAACCTTGAAAGATCCTCCTATGCCCTGCTTAGCTGTCTTTAAGTGTGTTTTGCTTTCTCACTCCTAAGCACAGTGGTTCCTTCATTGGGATGACCTGAAAACTAAAGCGACTAAAGATGTAAAATCAGCAGCAAATAATACTCTACTTACTGAGCAGTCTAAATAATATGAGTATCGAAGGAGTTATCCTTGACTGGATCAATTCTTACGTTAAAAACAATGGTCGAGCATTAACTTTAACCCTCCACCCATTCTCTTCCAATCCATTGATAGAGGAAGTCCACAAGGATAAAGCATATCGCCACTTTTATTCAATACCTGCATTAATCCAATCATGCAACTCACCAAGTCTTTCAATATCACATTCTATTACTTCCCTGATGATACTCAGATATCCTTCAATCTGTAAAACACAAATGACAAATTAGATGACTGCCTCAAAGCCACAGACCAATGGATGAAAAAGTAACCTTAAAATTTGTGCCAAATGACCGTTTCTAAATTTAAATACAGCAGACTAGGTGGCCAATCCATCACAGTCAGAGCTGCGAAAGCCTGGAATACTCTTCCTCTCCACCTAAAAACAGCCCCCACCATCACTATTTTTAAGAAAGGACTGAAGACCCACCTCTTTAACACTACTCTGTAGGGTTCTCCCTTCTCCCTACATTACGATCTCAGGAATCTTTCTGCTCTGCCCTCTCTCTCTCTCGCGCCAGGGTACTATTTTCTTAGTAATTGAGCGCGCTACAAAAGCTTTTATAATAATAATAATAATAATAATAATAAAATCAATGCCTCAAACACAGGTATCCTAATCTGCAGGGAATATAAAAGTTAAAACCTGCTAACAAAGTGGCCTGAAGAACCAAGAATGCCACTAGCAACCTCCTTCTAGGGACAGAACATAGGATTGATCATGGATTCAATCCTCTCCATGATCCCGCACGTAAATCAATAGACCAAATCCACACCATGAGCACACTTCGATGCATTTTCATTCATTTTGAATTTCTACGGAAGGTAAACCACCTCATTCATATTATCGCAACTGGACAATACCAATGGACTCCACTATGGAGTACCAAAATCTAATGTGAGACAACTCCAAAGAATTAAAAATGCAGCGGTATGATAACGTCTGCTCCTTAAGATTCTCAACTACATCTCACCAGCTCTGAAGGCTAGGCAGTCTGCTTGTTGCCAGAATTTCTACCTTCAAACTACTGTGCATAACAGACAAAGAAATAAACAGAACTGGAGCAGCAATATTTTAACAGAATCTAAAGAAATACTTCTAAACATAATGCTGTACTCTTGATTGGCTCCACAACTAATTGTTCCACCATTAAAAAAAAAAAACGAATAGTTCCGCCATTTAAAAAAAAACAACAACACCTATCTCAGCCCAAACAGCCAATCTATGGAATTCATTACCAGTGCTAACTTGAATCACATGTAGTGTAGAAAGATTATGAAAATATGGCTCTTCCCCCACTTTGACCTCAGAGTACAAAATAAAGTGAGGATCTCACAAGAAACAGGACTAGTGCAAACTGACAAACTACAATGATCACACACTACTGACTATACACTTAAAATCCCTGTGTTCCAGCACAGCTTATCTACCGCATCATAATCAAAGATGGAATACCAGGTTACATCTGGAAATGAGGATAAAGTCCTTTTCTACCAAGCACATCTCCAGAGATTCCAGGAGCACCAAAGACATTTTGACAACCTCAAGGACTCAAATAATCTAAAGGAAAGAACTCTCAAATTTACAAATAAAAAGCACACACAACGTCCCCCAGTGCGTGTACTTCTTGGCCTGATCATGCATGACCACCATCTCCCATAGAGGTTTATTTTCATGTCCTTATAAGTTGAATGGTCTGTCATTCTCCTTTTGCCTATTCTGTTTGTCATTCCACACTAAATCCTACTGAGTTCTTCCACACAGACTCACTGACCCAGCCTGTATAGGCATGAACCAAAATCCTCATACCAGTATTCTCTAATAATAGTGCTGCCATCCCATGATACAGTGTCCTAGGATAACCAAACAATAGTGCAGTACACATTGCACACCGAATGTCTTTCATTCCCTGTAATCACAGAGACACACTTGGAAATGCAAATTGATACATCCCTAAAGCATCTGCATCTACAGCAACAATGAACAACTAAGGTTTCTCCAACTAGGGACAGCATGAAATTATTCTAATAATGTTGCATAATAAACAACTAACTGCAATATTTACAACTAGCACTAGAAACTAACTCTGGGCCTCAGTCTGCACAGTGCTTTAATTCCTCATCAGTGTTAGTAAGCGCTTCATAGCTCTACAATCCCATAACATGCTATAGTGCCAACAAGCCGCCCTTGTGTATGCTGCGATATGGAATATGTAGAAAAACAATATAAAATGGCATTGATTCTAAAAAAAGACTGAATATAAAATACATAGAATTGCTTCATATTAAAAGCTTAAATGGTATGAGTCACGGTTCCAAGTGCAACTTTAAATTGTCAGCCAGCACCACCTGGCTACACTTTCAGTCTTAATGCCTTCTAAGCAGCAAGAAAAAAAAACAACTGAATCACCCGCTTCCTGGCTCGACCAGAGAAGAGCAAAAAGTTAAAACTGAAACATCAGTGGGTGTTTTATCACGACGCAAGTGAATTTTCTTCGACCCCATGATATTCTGGCCATTTTTGGCAGAATATACAACCCCCCAATAGGACAAAAACAAAGTTTCTTTCTAGATTCATGTGCTTAAACAGTGCATATTTCGTGCCTTGTTTTCAGTCTTAGCTGAGACACGTTTGGGCTGAGAAAGGAAATCTTTGGAATAGAATATTGCAAAATGTTTCCACAGTCGGCCCTTCCTTGCCAAAGCAAAGAACAGATATCTAAATAAAGGGTAACCGATGCAGTGACCCTATGCAGCGGACTCCGACAGTGACCCTATGCAGCGGACACCGAGTGGAAGTGCAAATATAACTCTACAATAAAACAACTTACAATAACTATTTTGGAGTCTGATCCTCTTGAATGTGTACATATTATTCTTAATGAGTTCTATCACCACCGTAGACTGAATACATGTGTTAGTGCCTATAGATTACACTATTTAAACAAGTTTGTAATAAGAAAGCTCTGAAGTACCATAGAGTGAGTATGAGGGTAGAAGCAGTGATATTTGCTTACATGTACCCTGTCAGGATATTCCCACCAGGATTAGTGCCTAAGCTGCCATCTACTTTTAGACAGAGGCGTTGTGAAGAATTGCCTTGCTCTTTTTAGGTTGAGCCTAGGCAGCGCATGCACCGCTCTGGGAGCCATGCTGTATTCGAGTGTGCACTTGAAGCCCCTGCCCACTCTCCGTCTATATTTGTCATTGGCTTGTGGCATTGTCCTTCGTAAATGCTGGCTTCGTATTCGTTATTCGGATTGTTAGTTCCTCCTTAGTACCGCCATATCTTCATTTGTAACCTCCCATGAGGACTGGCCCTTTTAATTTGGTTGTTACACCGTACGTGTTCTTTAGTCTGTAAGCACTATTTTCTTTAACGAGTTTCTCTAACTGCAGAAGGGCCTCTCATGCGCAGTTGTGACCACCAGTGTTTTTATTTAACTCGTAGAAAACGGGGTGCTGTTCAGGGGCAGGGCCGGAGTGGGAACCAAAACCGGCCCTGGCAAAGTGCTCGGCCGGCCCTCCCCCCACCCCCGGGGGTTGGTGGTGCAGCCGAGCTCTTTGCCAGGGCCGGTTTTCGGCCGATTTTGTTACAGGGCCGATTTTGCAGCTATGCTGCAAAAAGGGCCCTGTAACAAAATCGGCCCCCAGGGTCCCAAAATCGGCCCCCACCCATGAGGCGCACCGGGGGATTGCCCGGTGCCCACTACGGCCAGTCCAGGCCTGTTCATGGGCCATGGGAGACAGAAGGGGGCAACTCAGCAATACCTTTAGGGAGGTCAAAGGTGTGTGGTGTAAATTCAGTTAGATCTGGTTTGTTTATTTTCTGAACGAACATCCATGTTAAACATGAATATGCTTTAGGTTTGCTCCTCCACTCACTTGCTAAAAACCATGACTTCAACAAAGGGCTCTTACCCTCTTTTCTCAATTTGTTCCTTTGTGAAATGGATCCAAAAAAGAAACAAACTCTGTGGCTGCAAATGGCTCTTTGGACACACTCCCCAAGAACCGCAAGTGTGAACCCGACTGGAAGGTATTGACATGCTTTACTGAGCAGTTCTCCAGTTCCAAAGTGGCAGCTCACTGCGCTTTACTCCTCGGCTCAGATTACCTGTAAAGGGTGTGCCTTCAACGCCAGCTTAACGTTGCTCTCACTCTTTGCTTTTCTCTCCCTGCCTTCCACATTGCTCTGTCTATTGGTTGCCTCCCTCTGCTCTCTGTATCCCTTCCCACCTTGCCATCATTTTTGGTTCCCCACACCCACACCCTCAGCTTTGCTTCCCTACACCCTCCCCTTCTGTGTTCCTTCTGCTACCTTCTCCTTGCAATCCCCCCACACACACTTATAAACAACCATTTGGAATGCAATTGGTCTCACATTTGCGAGAGTTTAAGCTATTGGCATTGTAAATGACAATGCTTTTTATTTATGTTTTGGTTTTTAAAACATAAATAAAAGGCATTGTCATTTACTATGCCAATAGCTCAAACTTGCGTAAATGCGATACCTATCGCATTGCAGATGCTTGTTTGTGTAATGCTATGAGAATTTTACAATGGCTTTGCCCTCTCACCCACATTCCATGACCAAGTGCTTCATCATAAATCATAAGTCTATGGAATCATTTCCTATGTGTATGCTGCTGCCATTAGCAAAAGTGCCTAGCAACAATTAAATTATTCAAACATAAGCAAGAAGAAATATAAGATACACAGTTTAAATTTTAAAGTGCTATCTGGTTGGTAATTTTCTTAGGGTGAAGGTTTTAGTCGTGGGATAGAAATGACGCAACAGAATTGACTAAATTATGCAAAACGAAATGCCACATTATGCAGCATAATTCAGGACATTCTGTAGCAGTATTATTTTGACATTTAAACATATATTATTAAGTCTTGGCAAAAGTTCAATCTGATTGATACAATTTTAAGGCCTGAATACAGATATCAGCAACTAAAAGAGGACAAGTTAATGGTATGTAAACGATCTGTCACTCTGTGGCACTATACCTGGCACTATTTTAAGTAATATTGGATCCTTTTTTGCTCTACGCAATTCTTTTGCTGAAATCGGCAAGTTATACAGCAGATGGAATAAGTAGTATCAGTAATAGGATTATGGTATGAACTACTCATTATAGTAAGACCACAAAGTATAAAACAGATAACCCCCTTAATAAGCCTTCTCCCCTTTATAAAACATCAATTTCAATTCTGTGATAAAATAATCCAATGGTCAAAAATATTATGAAAATGAATTAGTTAAAACTTCTGTATCTTACCGACATGTTTGAGATTAAAGTATGCTTTAACATGAAATTTCATACTATTACTCATAAAAGAATTACTTTGTGCATTAAACACATTTTAGCAGCCTCTTTCTTCGTCCTCGCCTTCAGTACTCAGAAGTGTTCCGGTAGATACTGCTTTCAGATACCCAGAAGATTGGGGCACAGACAAATAATGTGATGCCCCATTGACTCATCCATATACCCACTAACTACATCCCCAAGGTTCTACAAAGCAGGTCTTCCATGATCCTTCAAACTGGGCAAGCAAAATGTACAGTAATCTAAATCTTGAAGTTTCATTTTAAAATGAATTTCCAAATTTTAGTTGGTATATGTATGTAGGAGTCTAAACCAAATCTAAATGTATATATTTCAGTGCTGCTTGAAAGTATTCACAACAATTAGCAAAACAAGGTTTTGTTTATTTGTCTCTTCGGATTATCTTTGGACATCCCACTAAGGTGTGGTAAATTCTGTGCCATCATTGATTTCTTTAGCATGAAAAGATTAAGCTCCTACCCCTTGTGTCAATGTTTATATTTAAGTCTTCAATTATGAGCACCTTAAGTGTGCTGACATTATTACTGCACAGTCACAGATGAAATGTATGGTTGCTGCCATAAGGAGTGACTGTAATGATGAGATATTCAATTCTAGGTGTATCATGCTTTGAGGAGTTGCCGACCATAGATTAAACAGGGATCTTGTAACTAGTATATGGATTATTTTCATGTCTACGACTGTATCTAAGGTGAACACTGGTGAACCACACAGTATTCAAGGTATTATATTTGTAGTTGGATGCTTTCATTGAATGATCAAATGCCCTTCCTCCGTATATACCTGAAAAGCTTTTGATAGAGTTAGTTACAATTACGATTTTCTGCTTCTTTGCTTGGATGTGCGACCTCCATTTTACTGTGCCATATTTGGATATTTCGAGATATTCATAGCGTTCCACTTTTTCATTAAGTACAGTGCCAGTTTTCCATGTTTTTACTGATTACTTTCCCCAAAATGCATTAATTTTGATTTAGATTGATTAACCAAAAGAGAGTTCTTCTTGTTAAAATCATGAAGTCTTGATAATTGAGACTAAATGCATTTAGCTGTTAATAAAAAAATGACCAAGTCATCCGCATAGGGCTAGATGTGCTATGGGGTGATTCCCTTATTTTAGTGGTATTGCATCGCATGATTCACCTATATATGAAAATCAGACATGTAAAGGAAAAACAAAAGAGGAGCTAATGTACAACTCAGTTTGAATCCTTTCTGTGTGTGGATTTTGGGTGAAAGAAAATTCCCATCTGGTAATTTGATCTGTGACCCTTTTAATTCATGCAGGACCTCTATAAAATTAAGAAGTGAGTGATTAAGTCCCTAGTTTTGCAGCATGGCCCATAGGAGAGAACAGTTTACATTTTAGCATGCCATACTATAATCGACATACCATACAAACAATGAGTGCCACTTGTTAATGGCATTCTGGGCTAACAGGGTCATAACAGAGATGTTATCAATGATGGCATATTCAGGCCAAAGCGCTGCCTATTAAAAAGTTCTTTGTCTCTTCTCTTTAGCCCAGGCAATCAATTTTGAAGAAGATATTCTGAGAAGATCTTACCGTCCCAGTCCAGTAGAGTTATGAGCCTATAGTCATTTGGGTCACCCTTTTCTCCTTTTTTATGTGTTGGATGATGGAGAATATTTGAGAACAAGTGGTATAAAAGAACACTCCATAGAGTATGATTATGTTTTATGACACTGATGGGTAGGCCATTCTGTTTTTTGCTATCAGAGATGTGATTTCCTCTTGTGTTATGCGTAGGGTTGCATTGAGATATGGATAGCTTCAATTAAATGTATCCATGCAGTTTCATGATCAGTATGTTTTCATTTCCTTTAATGTCTGATAGTAATGTGATTTTTCTTGTGTAATCTGAAGGCCATGTGTTGATAAGCAAGGTTACTTTAATACTTTTTGTAATGTCTTCCAAATTACTTGCTTCTTGTGACTAACCTCAAGGCCAAGAAATTGTCTATATGATTGATACTGGACCGATGCTTGATGCTGTTGTTTTCAGATAAAAACATAAAACTTTACCTAGGAAGGTATCCCAATCCTAAAACCTGTCAGATGAACAATGGTCGATGTTCTCGTATTTTTTTAAGCTTCTTGATTATAAAGTATTCTTCCCTCAGCTATGATAGTTTTAAATTGAGATCCCCATTTTATTGGATGATCCAATTATGTATTGAGATTAGATTACCATTGGGGGGGGTGTGGCTTACGCATCGCCTAAGATGGCGGCGTGGCGGCGTAGCGGCGGAGCTCCGGCGCCGACCTCTGCTTCATTCGAGATACTAGTGACATCCTCGGAGTAATTCAGCAACAAGCCACAGTTTTGAGGGTCTAAAGATGAGGTGAGCCCAGCGCCCTCAATTTAATTCGTTTTTGGCTGCTTTTTGACCCCAAATACAGCGCGACTCGGATCTCATGATTCCGGCCGCCATTTTGTTTTTTGTTATCTGATGTACCTGTTTAATATATCACGAGCAACCGAATGTGTATTCATTGAGTAACCATCTAATAACTAGAAGATAGGGACTGTCAGGCAAAACTAGGATTTAATCCATAGTGAGTAAAGCAGTAACAGCCATCTAAGATAAGAGAAGCCAAGACATACTGATTCAAGAGAAAGAGAAATTGGTATTATGTACGATAAATGACTGCGTACATTTCTCCCCATATACCTACAGATAGGGTGTAACTATCCGCTTCTTGAAACCCCAGCAAGAGAAGTCCTGAGGAAGGTGCCACAGAATCAATTGTACAGCACCGAAACGCGTCGACGCATTGTTCTTTGTTAAAAAGAATCCAGTCAGGGCCGGGTAAAACTTTAGATGGATATCCAACTTTTCCACTAAAGCTTTACAGTAGTTAAAGTGGTTCAGGCCATGGGATCTGGTTACATTCAGTGGCAGAGATATCTGGGAGACACATCGATACAAGGGGTTTTGTGATTATATGTAGTTTAGTTTTTCGTCTATCCATTGTCAATATGTTTTAGATATGTCTCTACTTATCGTGTATTCTATTATTGTGTCTGTATAATATTATTATGTCTGTATAACACTGTTCGTAATTAATTTTTACCCCTCCAAGGTATTTTTCCTTGGATTTTAAACTGTATTGTAAAAATTGTATGAATTTGCTTTGCCTTTTTATTGCTTGATTTATTGGTTTTTAATAAAAATAGATTGTTAACGATTCTATTTCTCTGTGGAAACCCTTTTTTATATATTCTTTAATACATATTGCACTGTGTGACCTTCTTCCTTAATAAGACAGGTTAGGAGTCATCGGTTAACGAGCAGACTCCAGGGATTCCCCCTTTTGACTAACTGTAATTCAGCAACAAGCCACAGTTTTGAGGGTCTAAAGATGAGGTGAGACCAGCGCCCTCAATTTAATTCATTTTTGGCTGCTTTTTGACCCCAAATACAGCGCGACTCGGATCTCATGATTCCGGCCGCCATTTTGTTTTTTCATGTCACGCGATTTTTTCACCTGAGGCGCGATGACGTTTCATTTATATATCTGTCATACTTCTTTATGCAGATGATTTTTCCTGCATTCTTTACCTGCATTGAGCACAGTTTTCTGCTTTACACTGCTATATGGAATTTCTGCTTTTTTTGTCTCAACCAGGCTTGCCGCCATTTTGTCTATTTTCCAATTATGCTTCAAGCTCCTTCTCCTTTTTAACTAATTGCATATCCATGGAATTACTTTTTGTGGCCTGCGCACTGGTTAATCAGTCCTTTTTTGTTCTCTCATGGGGAAACTTCATAACTTGAAGCTCTCTACTACTACTACCAAACTGCCTGCTTGCTCAGATTCCGAATCTACATTACAGGATATGGAAGAAAACACAACGTCAAAACCTGAAATGCTGCCTGGGACAATTTCTAAATCTCATAATGGTAGTAAACTTCCAACAAACTCAGCGCCAACTCAGCGCCTAAAAAAGGATCCTCCTTCGCCAGGTACTACTTCACCCTCTTCATCTATGGATCTCATTTTGGAGGAGATACAAGCTCTCAAGCCGTTTATGGAAATGACCACTAAAACCCTACAAACTATGCACGATAAATGGTCATCCTTGGACTCTCCTGTTCTGCTTGTGGAGCATTCGACGGAGTCTCTTCAAACTTCCTGTTCTCGCATCCCATCCATGGAGGCAGACATACTTCAACTTAAAAGGCGGGCAGAGGATTTGGAAAACAGGAATCACAGAAACAACCTACGCCTTTATGATCTTCCCGAACTTTTGGAGGGGCCAAACCTTACTGCTTTTTCAGCTTTTTTCCAATCCTTTCTTTTAAAAATGTTGGATTCACCAGCTTTATCTTCCATTAACATCCAGAGAGAGCATTGCCTTGGTCCCAAGATCTCTACCAAACCTTTAGGTGTCATTATGTTGTTTCTACAATATACTGATCTTCTACAGGTTCTTTCTGCTGCCAAGGCTAAGAAGCAAATTATGTGGGAAGGCAATCGTCTTTTCCTGTCGCAAGATGTAGCTAAAGCCACTGCCGATCGTCGGAAGAAATTTCTAGACATGCGTCCACAATTGCGAGCTGTCAATGCTAGATATGGTCTGCTTCACCCTTGTCTTTTCAAAGTCACTTACGTTTGAAGATCCTGTAGCTCTACAAGAATTCCTTCGTCATCATGGAACAGACGTTATGGACACTTCCAGAAATGCTTAATTGGACCCTATAACAGTTTGGTCTTGTTGATCCTGCTTATATTTTGCTGGTCCTGTTCTGACTGTCTTTCTATTTTACCCTTTATTATTATCCCTCGTTCAGTAATGTCCTGATTGCATATTTCCTCTTTTTGTATTATACTTTTTCTTTTTCTTCTTTTTTACAGATGTCTTCTCCCTCGTCCTTTCCCGATGTGTCACATTGTTTTTGTGATTTTTCGCCGTTGTCTTTTGACGTCGTCACCCTGGTTTTTCGTTTGTTCTCGTAAGTATGTTTTTCAGGTGTCTGTTTTTGGACCTGTACTGTCTTCTTGTTCTTTATCTCTTTCTATTCTTTAATCATTTCATCAACATTTCTTCTTCCTTCACTTCTACATCTTCATTTTTGTTTTTCTTCTGCCTCTCTTTTTTCTTCCCTTTTTCTTCTCTCACTTTACTCCTTGGCTCCTTTTTCTTTACTCTTGCATAATTCTTTACACTTTCTCTTTTCTGTACTAAGTAGCATGCTCCCGCTTATACTTTTCCTTTGACTCACTCTCCGGGTCACTACTTGGAATGTTAAAGGTTTAAATAACCAGATTAAAAGGCAACAGGTGTTATCCCATCTCGCCAGACTTAAAACTGATGTTGCCCTTCTTCAAGAATCCCATCTCTCAGAGTCAGAGGCTTTGAAACTCAAACGTTGTTGGGTGGGATATGTATTTCTTTCTCCTGCTGCCGGTAAGAAAAATGGAGTTGTGATTTTGTTTCATAAAAAGTTAAATGTTTCTACAGTCTCTCATGAATGGTCGTTGGGTAATTGTTAAATTACTTATAGATAAAATTCCTCTTGTTATATTTAAAGTTTTATCCTCCCACTGGGGTTGACAAATCCTTTTGGCCCTCCATTTCTGATAAGTTGGCTACTCTTACTGATGACTATATTATTTTAGGTGGTAACTGCAACCAAATTTATGATCCTATCCTCGACAGACACTTCAAGGTTAAGTTTACTCCATCTAAAATGCACTCCCAATTCACCAATGCTATCTATCACAAAGTTTTAGTAGATATCTGGAGATTATTTAATCCCGACCTTAGAGAATATAGTTTCTATTCTCCTTCCCATCACTCACAATCCCGCATTGACTATATTTTACTTAGCAAATCCTTAGCTGAACTCGCCATCCACTCTGACATTGGTTCCATTTTCATTTCAGACCATGCTCCTGTTCATGTTGATATTGATCTCATCCCATTCTCCTCACTCCGACAGATGGAGATTCAACAATTCTTTACTTCTCGACCCCATTTTTTATGCAAAATTTACTAATTTTGACACTGATTTTTTTCTGCTGAATCATACTACCGATACTTCCTATGTTATGGTGTGGGATTCCTTCAAAGCAGCTTCTAGAGGTTTTATCATTAATTTTGTGTCACAGAAGAAAAAGCTCTTGGAGGCTAAATCTACTCAGCTTCTTACTAAAATCAAACAACTCGAACACGCTTATCACTCCTCCAATACTGAATAAGATCTCATTGAAGCCAAAATTTCATTCAATAAATTTACCACAGACGCTGCCTCCAATCTTTTATTAAAATGTAATTCACGTTATTACTGCGGTCAAAATCAAATGGGGAAATTACTCGCCAATTATTTGAAAATACGGAAAGAGCGTACGAAAATTGAATCAATCAAGTCTTCTACTGGTGCCTCTTAATTCAAATACACAGATATTTTAAATGAATTTTTCAATTTTTACAAAACCCTCTACACTCCGGAAACCATCCCTACGTCAGCTGACCTTCTTTCCTATTTTCACTCTATTCCTCCACCTCCTTCTGATCATGTGGATTTTGGAGCTCTGGAACTTGATATCTCGCTTGCAGAAATCTCCCACGCCGTCTCGAAGTTACGTCATGGAAAAGCGCCCAGTCCTGACGGATTCACTATTGAATTTTACAGCCATTTTGCTTCTATTCTTTTACCAAAACTTTTACTTTTATTTCAATCTTTTCTTGATACATGTTTGTCGAGTGGCACGTTTCAACATGCTTTAATATGTTTAATTCATAAGGATGATAAAGATCACTCTTTATGTAAGAATTATCGACCCATTTCTTTGGTCAATACCGATTACAAAATTCTGGCCAAGATTTTGACTCTTAGAATGGATCCCCTTTTACCTGATTTAATCGGTCCCGAACAATCCGGTTTTGTTAAGGGCGGTCTTTCTTCCGACAACTCGCATGTCTTTTTCGACATTCTAAGTAAGGCATCCTCTCTAAACCTCCCTCTCGCTGCTATCTCTTTAGACGCTGAGAAGGCCTTTGACAGGATTAGTTGGAATTTCATGTTTCAAGCTCTTAAATGGGCATTTTTCCCACCCAAATTCATTTCCATTATCTCCTTTCTTTATTCCGGTCCACAAGCGTCGATTTTTGTTAACTGTACGGTTTCTGAATATTTTGCCCTTCAAAGAGGTGTTTGACAAGGCTGTCCATTGTCTCCTCTATTATTTGTCTTAGCTCTAGAACCTTTTCTTACCAAGATTCGACAGGACAATACCATTTCTGGTTTTCATTTTGGTTCCCAGCAAGTTAAACTTTTGGTTTATGCTGATGACATTCTTTTCTATTGTTCGGACCCGCTTTCTTCTCTTCCTTCTTTTCTTCAACAAGTTTCTTCCTTTTCCGCTGTATCTGGTTACCGCCTTAACGCCGACAAAATGTGAAATTCTACCTCTAAATCCTCTCTGCCAAAAACATCTCTTTGATCACTCTGGTTTTTCGTGGCAATCATCTAAGATTAAATACTTAGGCGTTTGGTTTGCTCCCTTCTTGTCTGACACTCCCAAAATAAAATTTGATTGTATATCTAAGAAATTGGATGCTGTCAATATCCATTGGAATCTTGGTGGGGACGCCTATGCTCAATAAAAATGATGCTATGACCATTTCCATGATTCCAATTCATATTCCCGATTATTATTTTAAGAAGATCGATTCTATTTTACAAACATTTTTATGGAATGGTAAACGTTCTCGTATTGCTCTAGCTTCCTTAAGGAAAGACAAAGCTCATGCCGGAGTCCGTTTCCCTGATTTTAAAGCTTACCATCATGCATTTTCCCTGAAACAAGCATTCCGTTGGCTCTCAACTGATCTCCCTCTTTATCCTCCTCTTTGGCTGAAGATAGAATCCTCTTTTATTTCTCCCTTTGATTTCCGTGAAATCCTATCTGGGTTTCTCAACTCCTCTCTTACAACCAACCTCTTTCCTTTTCGGCACTCCAGTCTCAATTCTCTTTACCTCCCAGTTCTCGTTCACAATATGATTTGCTATACCCCGTTCTTACTCAATACCTTCAGTCCCTACCGAATTCTAATGATATCCCTACCATTCATCAATCTATATCCTCTACATTAGATTCCCCCGCATCATTTCTCTATAAGTCTTTTCATCTCTTACTAGATAGACCCAAGACTAAGACTGAACTAGCCTGGGAAAAAGACCTTTCACAAGATTGGCTGGTTCCCTTTGGGGATAAGATTTGGTCTAAACTTCATAAAACCTCTAGAGCTGCCAATACCACCCAAACCCTTTATTTAAATTATAATCGGATTCTGTTTACCCCATTAGTTTTATCAACTTTCTCAACAGACACTCCCTCTACTTGCTGGTATTGCCCTTGTCCCTCTGCAGATTTAAAACTTATGCTATTTGATTGTTCTCCCATACTCCAGTTTTGGAAACTGGTTTGGTTCCAAATCCAAAAGATTTTTCAGTTTCAAGTCCCCTTTTCCCTTACTCACATTTTTCTAGGTTCTCTGTCTCTCCTACTTCCCCCAATCCCCTCAACATTACATTCTCATGGATCTCTAGATAGCTATTGCTTTTCACCTTATTACCTCTAATTGGAAACAAGCTAATAACATTACATTTCGTTCTTGGTGGAATGCGGTTTGTTTTCATCACCGACTTGATACTAATTATGTTTCCCCCATTTCCCTGGCAATTAAAAGGGATCTCCTTTTGCTTCCTTTGGTAAATTATTTCTCCTCATCTGCTCCCTCGGTCACCACCTTCAATGCTAGATCTGTTGAAGTACGAAAACCACCTTGATTCTCCTATTGCCTTTTCTCAATATCACTCATTGACTGTTCTTTATTGTTGTTTTGAACACATTGCATAATCTTTTTCAGTTTTTTCAATATTGTTATGCTTACGTTGTTTTTCTCTATATGCACAATTTTGATTGCATTTCTTATTTATTATTGTATAACCTGATGGCTTTATTATTTTATCTGTTTCTTCATTTCCTGTTCTGTTTTTTTGTTCTTTAATAAACTCAAACTTAAAAAAAAGATTAGATTACCATTGATTAGCTTAGATTTTTGGGGAAGTAATCAAAATTAAAGTTTATTGTGTTGTGAGTGTTGTGCTCGCCTTCATTTCTGGATAACATTTTGTAACTCCTGCATAGATGGAAGTGACAGAAGTGAAGGAAGATATATTTGATAAATGATTTCCGTAGATTGGCATTAAAGGTAGGACAGGGCAGTCGATTGTTCTCTCACCTACCATTTAAGGATCGATACCACATGCTATATAGTTGGGTAGAAGTTTACCTCTCTGTTAGTTTTGGGTTCCTCCAAATGGTACTTCAGGACAGTTAAGGAATGTTATATACCTCATCTCGTTGATCTTCAAACATTGACACTAGGTTGCAATAGCAGATTTAGATTAAAATCTGTTCAAATATTTGGACATTAAAGGCGTTGATTTCATTCAGTTTATCAAGAAGGCCTCAATAGTCAGATCTGTTTCTTATTAGTGACAGTGGAATAGATGCATTAAAAATGGGGAGCTGATTTCATTTTTTGTCCTCGAGGAGACCTGGTAAGATGTTTTTAAAGGTTGTCCTTAACTTTAGAGGAAAGACTTTCAACTGAAGGCTATTTTCAACAAGCATGATTAATCCACCACTAGGTTTACCACACTCACATTAGGTTGCCAGAATTTCAAAAGTTGTAAAATTGGGCAAATGAAGATGTAATTTTCTACTATTCTTCTAGGCACATCACTTGAAATTTCATAAGGATCCTTGCTTATGACATTTCATTTGATTTACCTAGAAGAAAAATGCCTGTCAATTCCGGCGATATTCCAAGAACAATTTACCAGTGTGTTGTAGACTGGAGGACCTAGATTATATTGATTGTTTGGAATAAGGTAACAATTCTAGTGCTTTATCCCTCTGCTGGATTGATATTGGTGGCCTCAGGATGTAGCAGGATCCTGCCCCTTACCCCGTTATACTAACTGTATAATGTTCAATATGGTACTGATTTTCCTGTCCTTTAAAATTTCTTTTTTTATTCAGTAAAGATAAAAGAGGACCGGGCACAGCCAAATGCCTCAAATCATGTGCGGGTATTTTGGTTTGGTTACTTGCCTCAGTCTTATTCCCCATGCCTCCAAGTTGGCTAGCCTGGCCCAAATTCTAGAGGTATTAACCTGGTTGACCATGTTATTCTCATAATGTTTCTTCTCCACAGATCTGCTGTAAAAATATAACTTTCAGCAGAATACTAGTTTCAATATTATGTAGATCTGGGAAGTTACCAACCATGTTTTCCCAGGCCCGAGCAGTAAATCTGCCACCGATGTACAACACCAATAAAAAATGTTCAGATAACTGGTGATTTATGATCCTGCTGCAGAGCAACCATTTGTCTGTTGGTAGTTTTTAAATGCAGATAAACTGAATTTTATGGGGATGGCTCAGAGGGTTACTGCCTTTGTTACTATCCTAACATAGGACAGTGACCCATGAACTTTCATCAAAGAGCTGCATACCAACTTCTCATTTTTGTGTTGTGATATAGTTAGAACGTCTCCAGTCCTTCATTATTCTAATGTTGCTAAAAAATAGTTTGTTTGGGCAGTTATAAATTTTTATCAGTAAAGAAACCTCCAACCACTGGAGTACTCTTTAAATTCTGAGTGTGTGCTTCTCCAGACCAAACCCTTGGAAAATATACTGCCCACCAATATGGATGACATGTGATTTCTACACCTTGTAATCCTCATTGGCTTACATGACATTCCCCGTAGACTGATTTATTGTCTCTGTATAATGTGTGCTGTGATGTAAAGTACTGTGACACCCTACCTACATTGATATGATTAGCGCTATACAACAAATGAAATGCACACAAGAGAGGGGCAACGGAGAAATGCGGGGCACTAGTGGAGGGTGGCAGTGAGGGAATCCAAGGAGGAGGTCATGGGGTGGGGGAGCTACGGAGAGATGAGGGGTGGTGGTGGAGGGTGGCAGTGAGGGATTCCGAGGAGGAGGTCACCAGGTGCGGGTGGAGCTATGGAGAGATGAGGGTTGCTGTTGAAGGGTGGCAGTGAGGGATTCCGAGGAGGAGGTCACCAGGTGCGGGTGGAGCTATGGAGAGATGAGGGTTGCTGTTGAAGGGTGGCAGTGATGGAGTCAGAGGAGGAGGTCACAGGGTTGTGGGAACTACAGAGAGATGAGGACACTAGTGGAGGGTGGCAGTGAGGGAAGCCGAGGAGGAGGTTACAGAGTGGGGGAACTACAGAGCGATGAGGGGCCCTGGTGGAGGGTGGCAGTGAGGGGATCCGAGGAAGAAGTCACAGGTTGGGGGGGCTACAGAGAGATGAGGGGCACTGGTGGGGGGTGACAGTGAGGGAATCCGAGGAGGAGGTCACAGGGTGGAGAGAACTACAGAGAGATGAAGGGCACTAGTGGAGAGTGGCAGTGAGGGCATCAGAGACAGAGGTCACGGGTTGGAGGGGTACTACTGAGAGATGAGGGGCACTAGTGGAGGGTGGCAGTGAGGGAATCTGAGGAGGAGGTCACAGGGTGGGGGAGTACTACAGAGAGATGAGGGGCACTAGTGAAGGGTAGCAGCGAGGGATTCAGAAGAGGAAGACATGGGGTGGGGGAAACTACAGAGAGATGAGGAGCACTAGTGGAGGGTGGCAGTGAGTGAAGCCAAGGAGGAGGTAAGGGGTGGGGAGGGTGAGGGGCACTAGTGGAGGGTGGCAGTAAGGGAAGCCAAGGAGAAGGGGCCTACAGAGAGATGAGGGTCACTAGTGGAGGGTGGCAGTGAGGGAATCAGAGAAGGAGGTCACAGGGTGGGGGATACTACACAGAAATGAGGGGCACTGGTAGGGTGGCAGTGAGGGAATCCAAGGAGGAGGTGATGGGGTGGGAGCTACGGAGAAATGAGGGGCACTAGTGGCAGTGAGGAAAGCCGAGGAGGAGGTCATGGGGTGGGGGGAACTCCAGAGAGATGAGGGGCGCTGGTGAAGTGTGGCAGTGAGGGAATCTGTGGAGGAGGTCATTTGATAGCGGGCTACAGAGAGATGAGAGGCACAAGTAGAGGGTGGCAGTGAAGGATGCTGAGGAGGAGTTTACGGGGTGGGGGAACTACAGAGAGATGAGAGGCACAAGTGGAGGGTGGCAGTGAGGGAATCCGAGGACGTGGTCATGGGGTGGGGGGAGCTATGGAGAGAAGAGGGGCACTGGTGGAGGGTAGTAGTTAGGGAGTCTGAGGAGGAGGTCATAAGGGGGAGGGGCTACGGAGTGATGAAGGGCACTGTTGAAGGGTGGTAGTAAAGTTATTTAGAAAGAGGTCATTGATGGGGTGTCAAAAACGACTTTCGCAGCAGCACTAAAGCCGACTCTGTCATGGCCTTTCTGTATTCCTTTATTTAATTAACAGTCGGCTAATTAGGATAACTGTAGAGCATACTTTAATGTGCATGCTAATTACATTTACTGCTATATTCAATGTTTCAAGTTTGAAGGTGATTTTACTACAGTTTTTTACTGAGAACCGAAAATTGGCTGATATGGGGCCCAAGGTCAGCTGTGAGATAAGGTGCAATGGAGAGGGGTGGTAGAAAAGTGGATAGTCAAACCTGTAAGGGAGTGCGCTGCAGAGTCAGGGGTCAGGTGGAGGTAGTTAAAAAGAGGGTTTCTCCCTGAAGGCTCACATAGATGGAGCCCGGGTAGTGTCACTTGCCTGATACTCCCATCTTACAAACCTCCTCATCCCATAAAAGGGACATTACATGGGAAAAAAAACACTTTTTTTAGAGTGATAACATTTAGAAGGAGACTTGGAAAACAGTGCATTTTACTGTGCCTGGTAAGACTAAGGAGAGATAAAGGAGTACCCAGAAGCAGGCCTTGCTAGATATATAAGCAACAAATCGGGCCAGCAGTGGCCCACCCGAATGCACCCTTGGCCCACCCAAATAAAAATTCCTGGAGCCGGGCCTGTTTTCCCTCTCATTTATATGTTGAAATTAAGTCCAATTTCATATGATCTGAATGGTTCCTTGGATGATATAGGGTAAATCCATTATTATTCAAGGAGTGTGATATTTGAGCATTAATAACTGTAAGGTTGGAGCTTTTATCCAACGGATGAGGTTTGGCATCATTGCTTGTTGGTTCTATACTTAATTCAATATTAGTGTTAGTGGGATCAGACCTCTCTGGTTCATGATTAAGGGTGACTATGGGTGATTTGGTTGTAGCTGGGACTTATCATTTGGCTGAAAAACTGCTCCTGTCCATGCTGTTCCTTATAACGTCGGATCGGTCGGTTGAGATTTTTTAATTTTTTTTATTATTGTATTTTATTGCTTTTTAAGACACAATTAAGAACAACATACATACAGTAATCCAAAAGAAAAAGGCATAACTCAAGTGTGGATCACTTAAATCGAAAGCAAATGTGAACTTAACAATATCGATACAAAGCATGGCAGCGAATAGAGGGAGGGCAGATGAGGCACGAGTGACATGACAGTTGAAGAGAAAAAAAACACAACAGTTGGGTGATCCGGGGGGCACAAGTCTGTTATAAAGGTTGCAAATGGACATGAGAACATCACAGGGTAATACAATTTTATCTGCGGTGGTAACATTCTAAGACATTGATTTTACAGAGATTGCTCACAATCATTTACTAGTCTGAAAGAGCATCTGCTGCGGCTTGTTGTGCAGCTTGATATTGATCAAACATACCCCAAAAACTCTTCAGACAGTTACAAGGAGGAAGCATTTCGTTATAAACATCAGATTGGGTATTGCACTAGACCATATTGTGTTCCCACTCTACCACAGTGGACACAGGGCCCCTCATCCAATGCATCCCCAGCCGACGCTTGGCAAGGAGAAGACCGATTGCTACCAACTTACGTACATTTTTCTTAAGGGGTTTAGTATAACCCAGGAGCAACAGCAGGGGATCTGGAGCGAGGGATAGCCCAAGTATGTCACTCAGCTTCTGGAATATCGTTCCCCAATAATGTTGTACCTGTGGGCACTGCCATGCCTGATGAAAAAAAACAGCATGTAGCATATGACACCGTTCACAATTATCAGTGTCCCTCAATCCATACCCAGAAAGACATAGAGGGGAGTGAAAAACTCTATTTAAAATGTTTAAATGGGCAAGCCGATGATGACCATTATTAGAGATCTCACGGGTAACCTGACAACAGTAGAACCATATGTCATCTGTAATAGGAACGCCAATATCTAGCTGCCAGGCTTGTGGGTCGGTTGAAATTTCGTGCGAAGACGGTGAGAGGTTGATTGGCTGTGTTGCTGGGTACCTTAGAAACCATTTGACTACACATCAGGACTCGTTCTAAACATTTACTTTAATTGATAATCACTGATATTAGATTAGTTGTGTCACCTGATATACATGGTGTGTCATCTTCAGGCTGTCCTCCATTAATTACAGTATCACCTGTGGATCGGACTAGTTGTAGTTGGCCTCTCAGCTATGATTGTTTTGATTCCCCTGTGTGAAAATAGAAAAAACATGTTTGTTTCTGATGACTCTGGGTAGCTTTGTTATGAAATCATGTGTGCAATTTCCTGTAACTTGGTATTTGTATGCAGCTTTTGTAATTTCTTTTAACATCTTTTACTAAGGTATGGCTTGTTTCCTCTATAGGCTCATTTATACTGGTCAGTATTTCAGCAATGATTATTTGATTGTTAGAAATTTCAGACCTATCCGATAATATTTTTATGATCTGCGTAGACTTAATTATATTCACAATCTTGATAGGTGATGTTGTAATAGGGGCCTGATCAACTTGGGTGTGATCAGTCATTTGATCAGATGCAACTTTTTTTTTCAAGCATTGGAGGAGTCTAGCGGCGGTCGGCAGTAGGAGTTCCTGCCGGGCGGTGACGTGGGGAGGGGCAGGGTGGGGTGTAGTAATGTATGGATTACGGAGTTTAACAGGTAAGTAAACATATAAATAAATAAAATAATTTTGTTGCGCGCACTGCATCACCAAATGCGATGCAGTGCCCCTCCCCCTCCCCACGTCACCGCCCTGCAGGAACTCCTACTGCCGACCGCAGCTGGAGGAGTCTAGTTGAAAAAATAGGTTTCATGGTAATAGCTGAATCAAGTCAATAATGTCATCCTAACGAGAGAAATTGGACATTTTTGGCTCAAAGTTTTGTAACTTTGGTTCCATACTGGGTAGACATTTGATAATTGTTTGTAGTGGTTTATTGTCTGTATTCATGCAGTTTAGCCGAAAAACCTGAGTAAGTTGGATTGAGCAATAAGTGTGGTTGTCATTTTTGATGGCATGGTGCAGATAACTCCCATAGCAGTTAAACATGGGTATACTGAGGGAATTACGTCCTCTGTTGCAATGTCTGAATTTGAATGTACTGAACCCACAGTTCTCAATGGTGAAGATATCTACGTGAGTTTTCTGATACTTCCCGGTAAGGCCTGCCAGTTTGCTTAGCACACTGCAGTCATCTACAGAGTTGGCCCTTTGTGGAGACTTAATATATGAGCCTCAAACCCTTCTTCCTCTTCCTCTCTACCATACATAGATTCATGTATTGCACTGCATCCTGGCACGTTGTGAGAGTCCAGGTCTTTGGGCATTGTCCAATTCAGTTGAAGAGGCTAGTTTTGAAGATTGATCATGTGCTGCAATGACCTCAGACTTCCCATCCTCTTCATCTATGATCAAATTGCTGCTTAAATTGTCCATTAAATGGGTTTGAGAGTCTGTAGCGTGATGGATTACAGGTGAGTTATAGGCTCAGCAGGCTCCCTGAGTGATCATTGATCTCTCCCTAAAGATTCCTGATTTATTTCTTCTGAACTTTGCTACTTGCTTAGTACCCCAAATCTTTCCAAGATGGATCACTGTTTGGATGCTACTTTATACAGGTTTTTTTCCAGTTGATAGATCCTTATATATTGTGGACCGAGGTATTCTCTTGGTTGTCTAGGACTAAAACAGCTGTTGAGATACCTACTGAGGAGCTGGTTTGAAAAGGGACCTTAGTGATAACAGCATTAGAATTAGGGAGCATACCAGATTCCTGGTGTGTTTGTGCAAGCAAACTTGGCAAGGATTTTGCTATTGAGACTGAATAATTTTGGCTATATTGGCTACTCCCGATTTTGCTCAGCTTTCCTTTATTTTTTTGTGATTGTATTTTCATCCTGAAATGACAAAACACCTGAAAAAGTCTAGAAAGCCAAGAAAGAGACTGTGGCTCTTGTTTTCCTAGCAGATTTCGTTCTAAAGAAAAAAATGATGCCCAGTTTACCCAACAGGTTTCAGGGATAGTCCAGTGATTATCCAAGAACGGTATGTTAGTAAAGGAAGAAAATGGAAAAGCCTGAGGGTGTCGTGAAGGGAAATCCGATGGGACCCAGATGGTACTCAAAACACTTGCCAGAACTTGTCACTAGTTGGTCAGTTGTTGCCTAGTGTTGGTTTGGGCGCTGTACTGAGTCTGGTAAAAGCATGTTGAATGGGTGCTTGGGGTTTTTTCAGGAGCCCTGTGATGGGCAATCATCCACTGCCCATCTGCTTGTCAAAGTGCTGCCGGCAAATGCAGCAGTTGCAGCCACCAGCTGGTACCCCAACTGCCTCCCCAAGCACTGTGAGCGCCTGTTACCTGCTTTCCTGCTGGCCCACCCAATGGCACATGCATTGCGCCTCTCTGAGTAATCACAGCAAAGCATGACTTCTTGCTCACCCGAATAAAGAGCCACACTGTCAGACAGGAGGGCACCCTTTCAACAAGGTCTTTCTTCCTGCAGCAGAGCTGGTACATGGGAGCCTCAGGTGGCAGGAGTCAAGCAACAGGACATGGGGACGGACAGGACTTGAAATCCAATCCCCAACAAGCCCACAAGCCAGCTACAGCTGTGACCACAGCGCTGCCGCACCATGAGACACAGGCTCAATGGATCACAGTGGCTGGCGAGCATGGGGAAGAGCAGAACCAGAGAGAATGAAGCATGAATTGAGGGCAAACATGAACCTATAGCATCATCTCATTGTAGCGTCTCAATTGTGCAACTTTGAGTAGTTTAATGCCAAATAACCCGAGGTAGGACCGTGATTGTGAAAAGGCATTCAAAATCCACACAACCCTGATGGATTAAATAGTAAGGGCCTCATTTATGGAGATTCGACGTAGGACAGTGCAGCACGTCACCTTCCTGTGCTTCTCTACGTCAAAGTGAAAGGACAGGAATGCACATTATTTATTCAGTCCCATGCATTCCTGTCCTTTTCCCCTGCGCTGGCTCCATTTCAGCAGCCTAGCGCGAGCGCAGGCAGCCTTGCAACATAGGGTAAGGGTGCCTGTGTTGTCAGCACTTCTGTTTTTGAGTAGGAAGTGGCACCTTCCTGCACACGAAAAATCCTGAGAAGGGTTTTGCTCTTTCTATGTGTATTGCAGAAAGCAGTACACATAAAAAGATGAAGAAATGAGGAGGAATAGAGATATTTCTCCTCTTTACGCCTTACCTCGGGAGGCAAAAGATATTTATGCATTCCAGGTTTACAAGTGCTTGTAAATCGTGTAATGCGGCTGGAGATATCAACGCAGCGCCATTGTCGCTGCATCAAGAACCAATGTATTCCCAATCCCCATGTATCGCACCGGGGTGCCAAGTCTACTTCAACGCTGGGGTCCACAGTAAGAAACCAACGCATCACCTTCCTACACAGTAAGAAACCAACGCATCACCTCCCCTTCAGTAAGGAACCGACGCATTACCTATTCACCTCCCCTACGGGCAGTAAGGAACCGAAGCATCACCTTCACTGGGCGTAAGGAATTTACACATCACCTTCCCTGCTGCTGTTTTTGTTTATGATTTTGACACATCCAAGGTACTTTGTGTTGAAAGTGTCACATCTATAGCTAGCTATGGACAGAACTGTTTTTGCCTTCTAAGGATTACAGTTTGATTACTGTATTGTGGATTTCTGTCATTTAGGTCTTGTTTAATTTAGATAAATATTACGTTCTTTTCTAAACTGGTGTGGTGTCCGTTTGTAGTGTTTTCACTGAATTACTGTATGTGTGCACATATGCTTTGCACACTGCCTCAGAGATAAGCCTGTCTGCTTGTGCCAAGCTACCAAGGGGCTGAGCAGGGGTTATTTTAGAAATGTGTCCCCTAACCCTGACTAGGAAGAAGGGTCTCTACTTGGACATAGGTGCAAACTATTGCCAACTAGAAACACCCATTTCTAACACCCATCCTGCCAACATCTATTGCCCCTTTGTCTTACTGTCTGGGAGCAATACAAAAAGAGCAACTGCCAGCTACACCTAGCCATGTGACCCACGATACAGGCTGCAGGCACCAAATGCTTGTGACAAGAAAAAGTCAACTTTCTCAAAGTGGCATTTTCAGAATAGTGACTCAAAATCCAACTTACCATTAAAGATTGTTTTCAATTACAAGTTTGTTAATTCTTTAGAAATCAAACTTGACTCTCCTACCTGCTCCTACCTGTTATCGCGTATTAACTGTAATTAGGTAAGCCAATGTCATCCTATGGAAGAGGCAGGCCTTGCAGTAGTGAAAAAGAATTGTTCACTATCAGGACATGTAAAAGTCAAACATACATGTCCAACTTCTTAAATAGACTACACTTTGCTGTATGAACTGTTTAGGGCCTACCAACTAGGTCACATATATGTATGAAAAAGTAAAGTTCATGCCTGGCAAAAGGTTTATTTTGCTTGGTAGATATGGTAGTTTAAACTGCAGACACAGGCTGCAATGGCAGTCCAGAGACATTTTAAAAGGGCTATGTAAGTGGGTGGCGCAATGAGTGCTGCAGAACCACCAGTAGCATTAATGTACCTGACATGGGTACATGTAATACCACTTTACTAAGGACTTACAAGTACAAAAATAAATGTGCTAATTGGATGGTAGTAAATGTTAGCATGTTTCAGGGCGAGAGCACAAGCACTTTAGCACTAGTTAGAAGTGGTAAAATGTGCATAGTCCTAAGACGAGCAAAAACAAAACCAGCAAAAACAGAAGGCAACAGTTGGGAGAAAACCACATCAAGGATGTCAGGTCCAGCACCTGTGTTCCATATTGAGAAAAAAAGCGTGAAAAATGACTAAAACATAGAAATATTAAAGCATGAAGGAAGACTCTTCAAACTGCAGCCCACATTTTAAATTTAACTTTCTTGCCATCAGTACATACTAACCATGGCATTATCAGAGACTTCAACACTCCAAGTGGGTGCAACCAATTAGCAGTCCCTATTTTAGGGGAAAGCACCTGTGCTGTGACACTACTTGGTAGTGTGTATCTTGCCCTATATATTAAAAAACTTTAGTTATGTTCCTGAGAGCACACGTAAATGAATATACACTGTCCTTCATTGTTTAAATATAAATTAAATGCACTTAGCTTCAAACCCACGGTGAATAAAACAATAACCTTATCAGTGGCTTTATTTTCGGTCCACAAAACATCATCAATATAATGTCTATTTTTTTAAACACTGTAAATATTTTCATCATAAACCTGTCATAAAACTCCCGAAAAGTACCTTTAACATTTGGCTCTCGCTTTAATGTCAAGTATGCACACTGCACTTTATTCACTTCAGGGTTTTTTTAAACATGAGACCTCCGAAAAGAGTATGTGTTAAAGCTGTTTAAATCACAAACTGAGCTGTGGCGCTCTTCACATTTAATATGCTCAGCAGAAGTAGCTCTGTCTCTGAAACCTTTGAATGAAATAGACTATTGTTATTACTACCATTTCATAAGTGGGTTATTTAAGAGTTTGCTCTTCTGGAGCAATATAGGCAGTTTTGGCCATATGATGAAGGGGTCCTTTAATAGTTTAAATGTAAGCAGACCATAAAACCGCGTTTTATTATGAGTGGAAGTAGGTACATTTCACACGTGTTCTCATTTGAAGTACTAGGTATGTGGATCTCAAATGAAGCACCAAAGGTCAGGTTGTTAGCACTTGGACTTAACATTTAGTGAGTGGAGTGACCCAGAGAGGGAATGTATGTAAAAACCCTGAGGGCGACCATGTAAAACGGAAGACACTTTGAGGTTACTTTATGAACTAAAGCATTAATGGCTACTTCTCTCTAGCATTGTGTGTTTCCTTCAGCTGTACTGTAGTTTGATCATGTCAGGGTCTCTCACCTATTTCCCAAAAGCCCCTAAAGAGAGTGGCTTATCTTTAAAATACCAAAGAGTTGGGTCACTTATTTACACATTCATGCTGACTGCCATCCGTGTTGCACACTTGTGCCGGAATCACCAATACCACTTTTTCACGTAAATGGAATCCTGCAGTTTTCTTACAATTTAGACCCCAAGAAGCCGCCTCTCACTAAACTGCTATTAATATTGAAAGGCTCCTGCATTTCGTGTTTTTGGGGGCAGCAATGAGTTTTCTTGCAGTTTCTCATAAACATTCACATCCTCAGGTCTGATTTTCTATTGTTGAGCTCAGTGTGATGTGAAGCTAACTTCATTACCAAAAGCTGATTTACTCTACATTAGAAGTCAGGAGTCTCTCTATTGTTATCTATGGGTGATAAAACATGATATCACATGGTAAACAATACATTATAAAAATGCTGTGAAAACAAGAATAAAAACATGTTTTCGTATATCTGTATTAGGTTATTATTAGAACATATTGAAATAGAAAAAAATACCATACAAACGCCACGTTGTGGTACATGTGCATTAAAATTATCTCCCTATCAGCAACAGGGTGCTAACACGCAAAATCGCATGTTAGCACCCTTTTTCTCTACGCTTCCCCTTGCATCTCTAATGAGATGCAAAGGAGGCGTTCCAGAGAAAAATAATAGGAGAAATGTTGTTAAGCGACATTTCTCCTATTATCAAGGATTTCGCTCACCCTGTTAGTGATAAAAAAAAGCAGCGCTAACCGCGGTTAGCACTGCTTTTTTTACACCTGGTATTTTCCTGACTTAGCCATGATATCCTATGGAAGGTGGATATCATGGCTACGTTTGTGAGCCCCTATCATCAAGCTAACGCCAAACTTTGAAAGATTATCGTTGGTTTTCCAGCGATAATCTCTCAATTGGCAGTTAGTGTGAGGATTTTTATCACTTCTGAGATAAACCTTGCTAATAGCAAGTTATCTCTGCGATAATTTCCGGCGATGCTTAGCGTTAAAAAATTTGTTGCTAAGCATCGTTAGCGATAAATATCGCTTAACGTTGGTAATATGCCCCAAAGTACTCTATGCACTTCAGGCTCGATCAAGGGTATCAGTGGAGAAGAGCTGCGGCGGGTAGCGTGAGTGGCAGATGGGTACCAAATGCACTCTGGCATTGCCATAGCTGGCATTTGCCTGCTAGGGTTATTATGATTCACCCCCTTACTTCAGTGTGATCAAGTGTGCTAGTCTTTTCCCCACCATGCTATGGGGCAGGTAGGGGCGAGCTATTACCTACCTCACAGTGGCTTAGCCTAATTTTCCCCTGCAGGTGAAGCTGGATTGTTTTTTGTGTTTCTACTACTCCGCCTGTCGCTCACAGAATTATATGTCATGTAGAGCTGTGTGTTCCGCTTTACCCATGCCTATGTTGGGGGGGGGGGCATTGTGGTAACGTGGATTCAGAACTGTGTGTCCTTCAGCTATTAAAAGTGCCAAGTCAGCAAATTTGTATTTTGATTTATGTGCTTTGGGTATTGGCATAAGTCCTAGTATATATGCCTCAGATCAACATTCTATATTGTCGTTTGCATATGTCAAAGCCAAGTTTACACCATTGGCCAATACTTGCATGTCATAGGGCATGACCTGAGCATATGCCTGAAACCCCCTTCATTGACACCACTCTATGAGCACGCATCTGGACCTCCAGTATATGTCTAGAGAACCCTCTTAAGTGGCAGGTACAAAATAAAAGGGTATGAATCCAGGCAGCATATGGTGTCACAATATAGTTTACGTCGACGTTAGTTTCCCCTGAATATCTTGGGGCCCATTGGGGAAAGGGGTGGGGGGGGGAAGAAAGCACCGACCCGAGACGTAATGTAAGTGTGATAAAGGCCGCTTTATTAGAAGCAGGTGCATCCTACACAATCACATCCTTGGCCTGCGCCACACAATCTAAACCTCATAAATAGGTAATTTCCTGCCTCACCCCACCCCCTCCCCTAACTGATTCCCACAATCCACAAACAGTAACAATTAGCATAACGTCAATTTGCCTCTCCACCTGGCTAAATACTTTATTGTGCTTGACCTACCCCCGCTAATCCAAACAGTTCTCCTACTCTTCCCCCATATATTAGGAAGAACCGCCCCTACATACAGAATGCACCCCACACCTGCTCCAGCGACATGCGAAAACCCCCCACCCCATCCAAACCCCCTTTGAGCACCGAATACAAAACATTGCAAACAGCCTCGAAAAAGCCCTGGCGCAATTCGCCACCGGGCGACACACGTGTCGGCTGTCTACTTTTTAATCTATACAAATAAAGAGCAATTTTCCACAAAGCCCGGACTCTTCTGATTCTATTCATACAAAAAAGGAGTGATCCTAAGGACACCAAAATGTAACGTCTAACACCCTCATCACCCCTTTCAAAGCCCCTATTTGCACCAGCCTCCAACTAACCAAGCCCAAAATCCCCATCCCCCCCAAAATCCCCCGCAAAGGACGCTCCCCCGTAAAGGGCGATGCCTGCCCGTGGGCACCCCCCCTGAATCATGGCCCAGGGAGGGTGGGATGGAAAATTCGTCCAACCGCCACCCCCCGCCCGGCGGCCGAGACACCTCACCTAAAATGGTGTCTCTGCCGCATGGCCGGGCAGTTACCACCGCCCAGCCCAAAGGAAGCCCAACCAAGCCCCGCCCCCCTGCCCAAAAGCTACCGAAACCACCAAGCCCCGTCCCCGTGAGGCGCCTTCTCTACCCCCCCCTCTCCCCGGCCCCAAATTCCCCCGGGCGGGGCAGGCCTCCCTTCGGTCTGCCGCCCCCCCCCCCAGGACCCCATTGGGGAAAGGGGTGGGGGGGGAAGAAAGCACCGACCCGAGAGTAATGTAAGTGTGATAAAGGCCGCTTTATTGGAAGCAGGTGCATCCTACACAATCACATCCTTGGCCTGCGCCGCACAATCTAAACCTCATAAATAGGTAATTTCCTGCCTCACCCCCACCCCCTCCCCTAACTGATTCCTACAATCCACAAACAGTAACAATTAGCATAACGTCAATTTGCCTCTCCACCTGGCTAAATACTTTATTGTGCTTGACCTACCCCCCGCTAATCCAAACAGTTCTCCTACTCTTCCCCCATATATTAGGAAGAACCGCCACTCGAGGGACGTGCTAACGGTCCTCGACCCCCCCCTAGGACTCCCCCACCCTTAACCCGGGATGTGCCACCTGCCCCATTCGGCAGGACCACCCCCTAACCATATGGCTGCCGCGGACCCCCCCAAAACCCCGTGCTGTCCGGTCCACGCGTTCAACCGCCGGCAGGTCCTCCCCCCTAACCACAGGGCCATGCCCTCCGTCCCAATGTATAAGGCCATGCCCTCCATCACCACGTATAGGGCCATGCCCTTCGCCACCACGTATAGGGCCATGCCCTCCATCACCAATGTACAGGGCCAAGCCCTCCGTCACCAATGTATAGGGCCATGCCCTCCGTCACCAAGGTATAGGGCCATGCCCTCCGTCCCCAAGGTATAGGGCCATGCCCCCGCCACCAACGTATAGGGCCATGCCCTCCGTCACCCACATATAGGCCATGCCCTCCGCCACCGACTTATAGGTCCATGCCCTCCGTCACCAATGCCTAGGGCCATGCCCTCCGTCGCCAATGCCTCGGGCCATGCCTTCAGTCACCCATGCATAGGGCCATGCCCTCTGTCACTAACTGTATAGGGCCATGCCCTCAGTCAATGTCACCCCCCCCGGGGCGTGCTTCCTGACCGCTGAATCGAGCTCCCTACGAGGTATGCCGCACTGAACCAGGGCCGTGCCCCCTCTCTGGCGCCCAGGGCCCCCCCCTGTCAACAGCAGGCCTGAGAAACTGCCCAGCGCCTGCCGGCAGTCCGCTGAAGCCGGCCGTCCCACCAGAGAGAAGCCCTCCGGATGCGTGTCCCACACCGGAGCCCGTCCGCCAGGAAGAAACCCCTGCTGCAGTGCCCCCAACTCCCCCGTCACCTACCATACCCCGCAGCCCCCGACCTGGCAGCGTCACCGTCCCGCTCCAGACCCCCCTGCGCGCTGCGACCCCCCCTTGTCCTCCGGCGGGCGTGCTCCCTGGCCACGGAGTCGAGCTCAATACGGAGAATGACCACACCGACATGGGACCGTGCCTCCTCTCTGGCGCCCCGGAAGAAGTCCTCCACACAGTGCGTCACCCCCTAGAGCCTGTCCGCCAAGAAAAAGCCCACTGCAAAGAACGTACCGCTCACCGACACACGACTTGAAATGCCCGCGGCCTAACTGCGCCGCAGTCCCCGTTCACGCCGATAACGCCCGTACCGTCGGCTCGAGCTCCCCAACCCGCCCCTAGGCCGACCCCCAAAAAGTATACACCTTGTTTTAACAAAATCCCGACTTTAAAGGATTTCTATGCCAATTGAAAAAACATTTTTTATGTTTTGTATATAGTGCATTAATCTGAGTCCCTTAAAACCTAACTGACGACAAGGTCAGTTATTATGCCTTACAGTGGTTGTGCTCCGTAATCTTCATGTAGCTGACGCTAGGGATGATCCAGGTGTCCTGAGTGTCTGAACAAGCCACCCCTGAAATCCCTTTGAAATGTGGAAAGCATTTCCTTAACACTTGATTTTCAGATACTATGTGATCCACCGATGAGGCGGTGTGAATCTGCAGATTGTTCCCCTCCCATTGTGCCCCCTCCCTATCCTTCTCCCAGACAAATACCCAGTTTGTTTAAATATTTGCCTATATTTGAGCCCGTGCAAACACTTCCACGCCAAATGTTTTCCAGCTGCATTACTACCTGGGACTACATTCCAGTGAGCACCCATCCATTTTCCACGGGTACTAACTTATGTACACCAGCCAAAACCTAATCTAACCCCATGGTCGGAATTACTCTTGTGTGGATTTGGATCTACATAGCACTGAAATTACCGGCTGCACACCAAGTACCACTGTTCGCTCATAATTGAATACACACTCCTGTCCATTCCAGTAAGAATGAACTCTGCTAATCAATGGATGCACTGTGCTGAGTATTGGGCTATTGCCAATCGTATTGTGTGCAAGGTGCTGTCACCCCACGGGCCTCTGTTACCTACTGTCCCCTATTGCAGCTCCCTGTCTCCAGGTTCCTTTTCCTGTTGTGCTAGTGAGTTATATTCACTTCACACCTTCCAGACCAAGGAGGGGAACTATGGGAAAAAAGACCAGGATGACTCATAGTTCCACTTGTCCCATTTCCAAATAGGCCCCGAATGTCCCTCAACAGACCATATAGTTATTTCACCCCGGATGAAGGCATGGCTGAAGGTAATGTATGGCAAGCACCTTTTCGCTATAATGTCCCTGCTCCCGCTGTGATACTATTCAGTCCCTTCCCCAAAGGCATCGCACCACAACAGGCCCCACCAGACTGAATCAACACAAGTATGAAACGGACTATGAGGCTAAGTGTGCTTGTTCCCAGTGACGGGTTTTGTGAAGTCGTGATTCATGCCTGCACGAGACTATGGGGAAAAAAGGGGCTTAGCGAGCAGCGGTGGGGAAAAGTGTAAAAATTGGGCTTACGTAGGCTCTTAAAGCTCTTACAAAATCCTCAGCATGAAGGGGACTCGCGCCAAGGAACGTTTCATTTTCTGAAAACCCCTAGTACAAGGAAGGTAAGGGGAATTCAAAGGCCCCATGCTACACGTGGCAGGGTAGAGGACTGTCAACATTAAGTAACTGAGCTACACCAACAAACTACCTCCGCTTTGGGGCCAATGGACAAAAACTACCTTCCAGTTTTGCCGCCCATCGACAAAGAGGTACACGGTATAAAACATCTCCCTGTTCAACACACGCAAAATAAACAAATCAGGCAAGCAGCAGGAGGTAGCTGTTGTAACTCGGCTGCCTTTCACTGACATTCGCGTAAACATCCACCAAGGCACATCCTCAGGAGTGGCACAAAAATTCCCAATGCATTTCGCCCCCCACTTGTGCTCAACCTCGAGACAAGACGAGGCAGAAGCGTATGTGCAACATGCTAGCTAGAAAATACAACACATCCAATTTTAATAGTCTTCATTCATTAGATTAGTGGTTTGCCGGCATTAGCACCCGTAGATACCAATAAAACACAATACATTAGGCGGCAGATCCCACCCCCGAATGCCGAAATAGGCTAATAAGTAAAATACATGGCGGCTAACCCGCATCGCGTTCGCCATGCATATACAGCATCTGAGGTTGAAAATTAAACCCTTACTCACTCAAGTTCGGAACCAGACGCTCCGTGGTTTCTTAGTTCACCGAGCGTCGGAGCTTCCCTGCAAGCAGTGAAGTCGATAGGGTGGGCGTGAATAACGTTTCAGGAGTTATGTGAACGTCAGCGAAAACGAGATAAATTACAAACGAGATCAGTGCAACGTCGTAGATCCGTACATAAGAGATGGCGGCAAAAGTGAAACCCGTCTGTTGGCCATGCCACGACTATAGAAGGGAAAGAGTGCGCAAATATAAGCACTAAAATCAGATTACTCGCGCAACTGACATACGCAAACAGAAAAAACTAAGGCAAAATTTCCAGCGTGTAAACCTGCCGATCAGGCGGCAACCGTAACTTAAGGGAACAAATATGTAACCCTGTGGGTCGCTATCCCGTACTCCACGCACCGTTTCATGCAACCAACATGTCCCCACGTAGCTCAGCATTCAGGCTGCTATCCCACCGCGTACAGATAGTGGCACAAGATCAATGCGAAAATACAATACACTGCTGCCAGACTTAGGTTAATAAAACTGGTAAACACACGTGGTAGGGACTTTCCAAAGAGTCAAACAGACAGGGGCGGGATCTGAGAAAAAGACAATGACACTATTCGTCCTGCAGTATAGTACCTTCCAGTGCAATGAAAAGTTCAATACCTCATCAAACTGTATAACCGCTGCCTAAATTGATCGGCCCACGGCGTTGCCTGCTTTTGCTCACATGCCTTTGCTCACAGTAAGTATTCACGTTTAAACTTTGTACCTTACAAACGTACGAACGTTAGTCCTAGCAGCGCAGACAAACCAAATGGACGTTATAAATGCACCCCAATGTCGTGTGTTTAAATTCAAAGCTGCCATTGCAAGACAGACCTCCCCCACCCCCCTCTCAGTCCCCAGGGTGATCATCGAATACACATGCAGCAGACGTTAACGGGTGCCCCCCCCCGAGTGTGGTTTATATTATTTCACTAAGCCCAAGTTCGGTGTTACAGTCTCGGCCGCTCTCCCAAACCTGAATTCAGCCTGTCTTCCGTTATGCAGGTGTTCCGTGCCTGCACCACAACAAAACCCCGGCGGCCGTATGGACCCTTCGGGTAGGGGCGGCGGGCCTCACCTAGTCCCACGTGGGAGCCTGACCGCCCGCACCAGGCAGAACAGGCCCATCCGCTCGGTCGTGTGGAGCCGCAAGCTGCTCACCCGAGCTCCTCGGGTCTCCTGCGATGTCCGTGAAACGTCCAGCCTGCCGGAGAATTCTGGTGACCCGGATAAGTTCGAACAATTGCCACACTCCGAAAGTCCATTCTGACGAAACAATGTCCAAAGAGTCAAAAATTCGTCCAACCGCCACCCCCCGCCCGGTGGCCGAGACACCTCACCTAAAATGGTGTCTCTGCTGCGTGGCCGGGCAGTTACCACCGCCCAGCCCAAAGGAAGCCCAACCAAGCCCCGCCCCCCAGCCCAAAAGCTACCGAAACAACCAAGCCCCGTCCCCGTGAGGCGCCTTCTCTACCCCCCCCCCCCCGGCCCCAAATTCCCCCGGGCGGGGCAGGCCTCCCTTCGGTCGGCCGCCCCCCCCCAGGACCCCATTTTACAATAATATTACCCTATTGGGGTTAATAATTGAAAATCCACATCCAATGGGAAAAAATCTTAGAAAATGATATATAAGACACAGTATTAATGCCAGACGTTGTTTCTGTACATTATTTTCTGCTTTGCAAGCAATAAAACCGATCTTAATGTACTCTCATTTCTCACTGAAAATTAGCCGAGGAAAAAACGTTGATATATTCAAGGATTAAAGGCTAACTTAGAGCATAACTGGAGTGCACAAATGCTGCGGTGTCAGGGAGACCCTTAACTTTACCTGCCCAGCAAAGACCACCCGCCATTTGTAGAGATCCCCTTTAAATCCAGCTTGGCAAGAATCTTTTTGGTGAAAGTGCTTATGACAGTATTCTAGGTGCACTTATGTCAAAATTCTAATGCCAGCTGCCCGCTATGTGTTGACAGTCAGCCACCATTTTTTTGTATTACAGAAACAAAGCCCTAAAGTGAGGATTAGTTTCTCTAATACAAAAGGTCAGTGGCCCTGCCACTTAATGAATGTTCTCAATGAGGAGGTTATTGATTATTTTTCCTGTCTGGGTGCGCCATGCCTTTGCTTGTAGTCCCGATCAGGAGAAATATGCATCGAATAGCAAGACCAAAATAGGGCAGGCCGTTAGATATTTTGAACTGGTGGGCCTGTGGTGCATGAGTCTCTAGGTGATACATTTCAGATGGCAGAGACTGCAAATGCTCCAACGTTGGAACTAAGTGGTTTCCTTACCTCTGACAGCGGTGGAGGAACCACATGTCTGGTAAGATGGGAGCCAATTTACACTGGAGCTCCTATGCCGCAAAACTCAGTGTTGCTATTTCGTGTGCACCAAATAGCACATTTAAGATTTGCGCAAATGCTAAAATAGTTTTAGTAAGTAAATGGTTTGTAAAGCGCTCGATTGCTGTGGCGTCTTGGCTATGGGGTAGCAATGAAATGCAACGGAACTGCGGAACAAGGAAGGTTCAGGGCCTTACTGTAGAGGGAAGAGGCAGTTTTTCAATGTGCCCCTGATTTGTGACTGGACAGATTGAAACTTGATGTCCAGAGGTAGCTTGTTCCAGAGCATGGAAGCTAGATGGAAGAGACATCTGCCTCCCCATCTTGCCTTCTTGATTTTAGGGATGTTGACCAGTGCTTGCTTAGCTGATCTCAGAGTGCGTTGGGGGTGTACCATTGAAATAGTTTGTCATAATCCATTGGCCCGCCTCCATACAGGGCTTTGTGAACCAGACTAACAGGTACATGCATCAAACTCGGCATTTGCGATTCCTTAATTGCGATTTTTAAGGAATCGCAATTAAGGAATTGCAAATGCCTATGCATCAAGAAATCGCTAAATAAATTGCGATTTCTTAGAATTCCTTAATTGCGATTAGCATTTTGCGAATCGCAATTAAGGAATCCCTTCCCATTCATTCCTATGGGCCTAGAGGCCCATAGGAATGAATGGGAAGACAATCTCAATTTGCGATTCGCAATTAGCTAATCGCAAATTGAGATTGCGATTTCAAGGGTGCAGGGGTGTCCAAAGGACACCCTGTTGCACCCCTGAAATCAAACAATGCACATATGTTGTGTACACACATGCCCTAAGGGCATGTGTGTGCAGAACATGAAAGTTAAAAAAATGCCAAAAATTGCATTTTTCTAACATTTCGCAAAATTACCATGAGGTCCAACCTCATGGTAATTTTTTCTCTCTAATTGCGAATTCGCAATTTTTTTTAGTTTCATGCATTGCTTTTGAGGAATCGCAAATTTGCGATTCCTTAAAAGCAATCGCACTTGAAAAAATCGCTAAAATAGCGATTTATTCACTTTTACGTTGATGCATCCCAAATAGTGATTTGGGAATCGCAAACGGCCGAATTTTGCGATTCGCACCGTTTGCGATTCCCAAAACGCTTGATGCATGTGCCTGATAGTGCCTTAAACTCAATTTTCTCCTTAACTGAAAGCCAGTGGAGGTTCCTAATATCCCCGGAGATATGATTGTATTGTGGGATATTCAACAAGGTTTGGGCTGCGGCGTTCTGTAGAGATTGCAGTTTGGATAGTTGCCGCTTGTTAACCCCTAGGTAGAGGGTGTTACAGTAGTCTGTGCAGGAGAGAATAACTGCTACCACAATTGTTTTCCTCAGTTCCAGTGGGAAAAAAGGTAAAACTTCTGCAATATCTTTAAAATGAAGTAGCAGGTCGATGTTACCTGGTTGATCTGCCCAGAGATGCTGAGCAGATCATCACATACAAAGCCTAGGTTTCTCATTTTGACTACTGGGACCGGAGAGGTTCCTGCCACAGCCAGCCACCACGCTAAATTCTGAATGGGAGGACCAGTGCCAAATTCTATAATCTCCATCTTATCAGTTTTAATTTTAGATAGTTAGGGTGAATCCATTTCATGATATGTTCAAGACAGCTGTGGAATCTAGTCTACGGCGTGTCTTCCGTGGATGAAATCGAAATTATATTTTGAGTATTGTCGGCATACGATACAAGCGAGAAGCTGTGGTCTTTGTTTAACTTAACCAACTTAGCCAACGGAGTCACATAGACGCTGAACAATGTAGGCAAGAGTGCTGACCCCTGTGGAATCCCACATGGGAGCTGAAATGTATCAGATTTGAGATTGTTCCAGCACACCCTCTATTCTCTGCCTGTCAGGAAGGAAGTGAGGAGGGCTAGCGCGAGGTCCCGAATTCCTATTGCCTTCCAACGTTTTGTAAGTACTATGTGATTGACCGTGTCGAATGCGGCTGATAGGTCAAGTAGGATAAGGACAGGTCTGCCACCCCCGTCAATTTGCCTGCTGATTTCCTCGGTGGCCATGATTAATGCAGACTCAGTGGAATTTCCAGAGCAAAAGCCATGTTAAGCGTTAAATGAGAGAAATTCAGGATGGTTGGAATGAAGCTGAGAGGAAATGGGTGCATAATACGAGGCAGTAGGAAGGTGGCGTTCGAATGAGTTGGTGTAGAGGACAGAGTGTATGTGATTAGGGACAGGATTTGGGAGTCATGGGTTGTTTAATTGGACAGCAAGGGTGGGTGGGCACTGTTTATGGTTCGTTTTATGAAATGTGGGTGCGAGTGCATGACTAATTCATGCATTAGATTACATTTTGTGTTTCCAATAAGAATGGCCAACGTAAATGTGTTAAAAATAAATTAAATAATTTATGGTTTGTGAGAGATTCGTTGATAGTAGGGTTAGCATACAGAGCAAAACACTGTTTATAAAATGAGATAAATGTGGCATATGTAATTATAGCGAATGTTTGTTTGCTTACAGTTACCCCCGAAGAAGGGCCTGTGATGCCCGAAATGCATTGGGTCTTAATAAAACAACACTGCTTTGAACAAAACATGCTTTTTCATCGGTTTCTTGGACGAGGCCATTGTGCACAACTTGAACATAAGAAGCTGGATTATAGCATGCCATCACTTTATGTGGATTATAGTTCAAGATGTACTGAAAATGCGGAATAACATTGGTGAAATATGGTATTAAACGTGGTAAAATGAAAGTATTGCGGAAAATAATTGCAGAGCTGTGCGGCTGGATTGGGTTGACTGCGTCACCTCACATCACTTGATATCAAATTATGTGCCAAGGGGGCACACATTCTTGGAGGATCATGACAAAAACAGATTTAAATTTAAAAAAATGGTGTGCATTCCACCACTGTCTGTTGACCCCTGTGGAACCCCACATGGGAGCTAAAATGTATCAGATTTGAGATTTTTCCAGCACACCCTCTATTCTCTGCCTGTCAGGAAGGAAGTGAGGAGGGCTAGCGCGATGTCCCGAATTCCTATTGCCTTCTGCCGTTGTGTAAGTACTGAGTGATTGACCGTGTCGAATGCGGCTGATAGGTCAAGTAGGATAAGGACAGGTCTGCCACCCCCGTCAATTTGCCTGCGGATTTCCTCGGTGGCCATGATTAATGCAGACTCAGTGGAATTTCCAAAGCAAAAGCCATGTTGAGTAATATCAAGTAGATTGTTTGTATTCAGATAATCGTTAAGCTCAGAGTTTATAGCATTTTGCAAGACCTTGGCTGCCAAGGGCAGGCAGGACATTGTTTTATAGCTTGTTACTTCACATGGGTCCAGGGAAGGTTTCTTTAGAATGGGTCTGATGCAGGCTTTCTTTCAGGTTACGGGAAGTCCCCCGCCCTAACAACATTGTTTAAGAGGGGGGCAAGTAACGTGCTGACTTGATTTGAGACACCATGAATGATGTCTGGCGGGCATGGATCAGCCAGGGAACTTGACTTGGTGGCTAATAGAAGATCATTGACTGAGTCCACTGTCATTCGTGCGAAGCTGGTCAGGTGGTTAGTAGTGGTTAATATTATGAACAGAGCCATGAGGGATGGCCTCTTCCCCACCCAATGGAAAATCGCGGTGGTAAAACCTCTTTTAAAAAAGGCCTCCCTGGATCCTTCCGTCTTAAAAAACTTCCGGCCCATTTCATTACTTCCAGCTCCAGCAAAGATGTTAGAAGCGCATCTTAACATGCATCTTGCTGCTTTTGTAGAGAGCTCGGCCTGTCTTGACTCCTCTCAACATGGTTTCAGGAGGGAACACAGCACTGAGTCGGCCCTCACCATAGTGTTGGACAATATCCGCACGCGTGTTGATGAGGGCCAGACCACCCTTCTGATCCTTCTGGATCTGACGGCGGCCTTTGATACCCTTTCTCCTTCAGTATTAACAACTCGGCTGAGGGAGATTGGGGTGCAAGGTGCAGCTCTAGATCTACTCACTTCTTTCCTCAATCATCGAGTGCAAAGAGTGAAGTTGGGGGAGTATCTATCTCCATCCCTACCTGTGCAATGTGGGGTCCCCCAGGGGTCGGCTCTTAGTCCGACCCTATTTAACATCTATGTGACCCCACTTGCCAGGCTCATTAGATCCTTTGGGATGGAGATAGTTTCCTACGCGGATGACACCCAGATCCTTGTCTCTCTCTCCCAGCCTAGCGTCCCGACTGCCTCCAATTTTAGATCTTGTATAGATGCAGTCGGTCAATGGATGATCCTTAATTCATTGAAACTGAATGGAGAGAAGACGGAGGTAATGGTGTTTGGAGGGAAAGATGACGTATGGTCATCCTGTTGGTGGCCAGACTCATTAGGAGTCTGCCCCACCCCTACCTCCTCTGCAAAAAATCTTCGGGTCATAATTGATCCTGCCCTCAATATGGGTAAACAGGTCAGCAGAACCATCTCCACCTGCTGGGGCATCATCTATGTCCTGAGGAGGATCAGGCATTACCTATCTCTGCAGGCAAGGAAACAGCTTGCTGTTGCCCTCATTGGCTCCCGGCTGGACTATTGCAATGCGCTGTATGCGGGAATGAATAAGAGTCTACTGCAGCGCTTGCAGGTAGTCCAGAACGCGGCTGCCAGGTTTGTCCTGGATCTCCCCAAACGTGCCTCAGCCACAGCGGCCAGAAAGCTGTTGCATTGGCTTCCAGTTGAGGACCGCATCCACTTCAAGACCCTATGTATGACATACAGGGCTTTAGCCAAAAACAGTCCCGCTGGTGTAGGATCCATCCTGTCCCGCTACATTCCCTCTAGGGATCTGCGCTCCTCTGGCAAACTTCTTCTATCTACCCCCCGATTCAGGAGAGCAAAATGGGGTGGCAGGGCCTTCTCCACCTTGGCGCCCAAGTGGTGGAATGCCCTTCCGCTGGAAATAAGATCCCTACCCACTCTTCAGGCATTCAGAAGCGCTCTGAAAACGCATCTCTTTGTGCAGGCTTATTTGTAGTGGTGTCGTGCTCACATTTATGATTTGTTCTGTTAGGCGCCTTGATGCCTTCGTGTTATTGTTTGCGCAGTATAAATTTGATTCAATTCAATTCAATTATTATTCAATTCAACTAATCATCCGTAGCTTGCCCCTGTGGAGTGGGGGGGGGGTCAGAGCCCGGCCCTTCCAATTCCCTCTATATTGCTTGAACTTTTGATTGAAAGAAAGATGCCATTTTGTCACACAAGATCTGATCCGGGGCAAATAGATTCCCCTGTTGGAGCTAATATAGTACAGTGACAGTCTTAAAGAGCTCTCTGGCAGAGTTCTTTGCCCCATCTATTTTGCTGGTATAAAATTATTTTTTAGCCCTAATGATAGCAGCTTTGTATTCAGTTAGTACAAAGTTGTAATTGTTTTTACCCACTGCGCCATAGTCCACCCTCCAATCACGTTCTGAGAGTCTGCATTTAGATTTTAAGGTTTTCTGCTCAGAGTTGAACCAAGGAGCAGCACGCTTGTGCCTTCGTTGGTTGACTGAACTTATAGGGGCCAGTTGGTCCATGGCTGATCTAATTCAGTTGTCAAAGCTGTCCGCATCCACGTTAAAGTCGGAAGCTAAGGTCGGCATGCTGATAACCAACAGGTCGGTTAAGGCATCCACCAGGACCATGCGTAGGTTGGAGGTTGGTGTACTGCCACTGGGGATGGATTGTACTGTCAGGTAGATTAAAGAATATTGCCATATGATCAGTCAATGTTAGCGGCAATATTCTCTTAATCCCAATTGCGGTGTGGTTTGTAAAATTTCCATCCAACATGTGAAGCGCCTTATGTGTAGGTCCTGCAACTATCTGTGTCAGGCCAAAACCCTCCAGGTTATCTAGTAGTGTAGAGGTAGAAGAGTCAGTAAGGAGTTCTAAATGAAATTAAAACCACCTAGTATCGTAAATGAGGGGGTGTCCAAGCAAGACTCCATGAAGGATTGTAGTCCTTGGATTAAAGGTGCCTTAGGCCCTGGCTGCCTGTACAGGAGTAGACCAGGGAAGGACACCTTATTCCTAATTTTAATATTAAAAGTCATAGCTTCTGCTCCAGGTATCAGTTCTGGCTCAAATATGAGCTTAAATTCAGCTCTGTAAATGATCGCAATCTCACCTCCCATTTGTCCTGATCTGGGCACACCCGCGATTATCCCGCCACACAGTCTGGTTCGGAAGTCGAAGTAGCCCAAGTTTCCGTAAGGAAAACCAAGTCAGGATCTGATACCTGCAGCAGACCTTCGAGCTCAAGCTTGTGTTTAATAACCGATCTTGCATTAGGCAAAATAGCAGTTAACGCACCTATCTTTAATAGTGGTGAGGTATTGTCAACTGTGGAGGCGAGGGATGACGGACCGACCGGGGTAGAACAATTATGCACCATCCTGGAAGTATTCACTTAGTAGGTACCCTCCTCTGGAAAACTTGAGGCCGGGGTGGAGGCAGGTAGATTGTTGATGGAAGGATAATATTGGCATTGGAGGCAGATCAGGGGGTTAATATGCATGTCGCCTATAACAAATGTGACATTACCACACTTAACCTTGTTTAAAGCCACTAGTTGGTCCTGGGAGTAAGTAGTGTTAGAAAAAGGGGAGGGATCCTTGCGCACAGTGCGCTGACGGTGCAGATGGCCTTGCCTTTGGTGCGCTTTCGGCACGCCGGCGGCGCGCCCGCTTTGCAGACGCACCAGCATTCTATTTTATCCCTCCCTGTGCGCCAGCCACTAGTACGCTGACCTGAATGTAAGCGGACCCGCTGTGACATATAGGCTTCACAGGTCAGGTGAGCAGACTAACACAAGCTAACCCCAATATGGCGACCTGGTCTGGAGGCAAAGTGCAGGGTGCAGTAAAATCACTAAGCAGGTAAAACTAAATAAACAAGAACTTAAGAACAACATTTAAAAACAAACAAGCATACCTTCCTTGAGAAAATGAAACAGGCTCGCGCAGCATGGCAGCGCTTTTATGAACCAAACAGTTTGTGATAGCAATTCAATCTATGCTGCGCGGTCGCGCCAGTACTCTATTTTATACCCCCGTGCGTCAGCCACTAGCACGCTGACCTGGATGGAGGTGGGCCCACTCTTACATACCGGCATCACATTTGTTCAGCATAAATAGGAGGAAACTATTCTTGTTCTCATAAAGTTTAGCGTCAGCTATCTTGATCTAAAATTTAAATTATGCATTACTCTTGTGATACGAAATTAAATGTACGCCAGCTTGAGTAACTACGAGAAATTTGGGGCAAAAATGCTACACCGGATCACAGGAGCACAGGAACAACGAACTAGGAGAGAGCGAGTGGCTGCTGGCTACTTATGTTCATGTCCTGCAGCATTTAGTGCTATTTCCTTAGCACAAAATGCATCCTCTGACCCTATCTTGGACCCAAGGGTGCATTTTGCACTAAGAAACTAGCCGTAAAAGCTGGATTACGCTTCTATGTAATTATGCAAAAGTACGAATAATTGTGTGGTAATTATGAGTAATTACGCAAGAGAGAATTACACCAGTTATACCCACCCCTATTATCTTTGCCCGTCCCTCTTGCACAGAGTTGCACAACCCTCACCCTCCTCTTTCCCTCTCAAACATAGCTTCTTCTGCACCCCACAAACGCAGCCCCATAGCACAGGTACTAAAGTCCTGCATGCCACTCCAATCATCACTAACAGGTCCATGTTAAAAATGTTTGAAAAGCAATGGGGTCATTACAAATTTAGTCTGATTTCGGAATCCGGTACATTGCCTGTTTTTGACTCGAATTCAGACATACCTGAAGTACATGTTTTCAAGTGAACTGGTAGAGCTTACAACAGGAGATACTTTTTTTTATTAAAATGTGTATTGGATGTGAAAGTTGTTGAACAGTATTTCTAAATCTTCTGGAGTGCATACAGTCTCAGTAAATAAATATACAGAGATGGAGAGTTTATTGATTAATAATTATATTTACTTATATATCTATTTAAATGTCAGTGGTACACTTACATATTATATAAATTATGTTTGCACGTAGCATCTGCACCAGCTGACTAGCACAGTAAATAGCTTCTATCAAACTGTGCGGGACTGTACGGTACTTAGTTCATCAACTTAAGAAAGATACAAGTTTGTGCTGCCCTTTCTTGGACTCAGATCTTTCAAAAGTGACTTAGGCTTGCACACGTACATAAACACCTAATTAGGTAGCGATCGCCTGCATAGCTTCCATTATTGAATATAGTGACATGCTAAACACACCTCAAAGCTGTCTCTCATTTAGTTTAATTTAATGTCGATTTTTTGCCGTAAACGTCTTCCAGCGCCATTGAATGAAAATAAAACCACCCCTATGAATCATGATACATAGATTTCCTAATAACATATATTGCATTTACTTTTGGGGGCAATCTTTTCTCTTTTACAGAACAAGATGGCGTTATTTCTCCCATAGTTGTGGCTCTTTCTCTTAACATGAGAGTATACACGTCCTCATGCACTTTTCCACATATAGATAAATACCCATTAGTCTGTCATGTATTACATCAGGATGACATCACCGTCATCCAATGTTTCTTTAGACTATCTTTATGTTACTATAGAGCACGGCACACAGAGACTAATTACCCCTGCATCTCTGGGTCGGCAAACTACACCTCCAGTGGATTTATTATTTGGCACAATTGAAATCAATTTTCAGCATCGTGAGATCAGATTCTGTTTTCATATGTACATCGTCATTTAGTGTAAAATCAGAAAAAAAGTGTGTTCTAGAATGAAGTAATCGGACAACCGAGGCTGGAGTTTCCGTTTTTGTTTATTTTCAGTTATAAACGTGTGAAAACAAATAGATTGCAGAAACCCTGGACGAGGCAGGCAGATCTACATACAACTGCATCCTCAATACCTGTGAGCAATATGTGTGCATCGAACTATGAAGGACGATGCCATAACAATAATAAAAATAAAAAAAATACCTTACTTAGAGTCGATTCTAGTTTCAATTAAGAAAGAAAAGGGCGAACTATCTCGAAACAAAGTTAAATAATACATGAAGAATTAAAAATCTGCCAATTTATTAATATTCATACTGAATTTGTTACTCCAGAGATTCAAGATTAGGTAGTTTCGAGCTTACACTGTTCAAAAACACTGCTGCTTAAATAAAGAAATGATTTCCATATATTTACAGTGGTTTTCTGTAAGATTATTGTGACATGTTTAAAAAAAACAAATGACCTATGCCCGCTTTATTTAAAATAATTTTTGCTTTTACTATTATGTGTTCATACTTAAATGGTGTTACCTGGCTACGGACCTGGAATTGTGTGCTTCTGTGTGTCAGGGGAATACTTATGATAGAGTTTCAGTACAATTAAGCATGCAGTCTCGGGCTTCTGTTTCGACCCGTTTGTCATGTTTATTTTTGGCAAGATTTATGCCTTTTCACTTCTGCTGGGTGTTGTTCCCTGCCCTGCTTTTTTTTTAATTGCCGCTGCAGAAATGCGAGTTGTAAACGGAGGGTTTAGTGATGAATGAGGGCAGAGAAAGATTAAACTTGGAAAAAGCACGATTTTGGCAAACCCACATGAAATGTTGTTTTCCCCACGGTCACCTTTTCTTTCTCAAAAAACCGAGAGCTTTGCAGCAATTCAGATGTTGAAAACAATGCATTTTAATTTTCTTCTACTGTTGCCACCTTGTGGTCTCCAGACATCACTGCATGTGAATCAGGACATAGGATAGTCTTTTCCCAAAGGTAAAGCTGAACAGAAAAACTATATTGAAAGAGCCAATTATGAAAGCATTGTGTTCGAGAAGGTATTTCAAGAACGACAGAAAATCAGCTATATTCACAGATCTGTTTGAAAACCTTCACAGAACTTTCTATTTTATTTATTTTCGGTAAAACCGTCCACCAAGCTGCAGTGTGGCGCTCTTCAAAGATGTTTTAAATTGTAGCAGGAGCATCGGAATCCAGAAGTATGCAGAATAGGATTGTTTATGAGGTCCAGTTAAAACCAATAGGGACATGTAATTGGGGCAGTACTAGACAGAACATTGTACAGTTACTTTTTGCATTGAACTAGACGTGTAGACTCCCTTTTATATTTATCAAACTGTAAAGGAATGGGAAAACTGCATAAAATCGCCTTCATTAGTCTTTGCTGTGCATAGTTTTCGCTGGAAGGCGGTAGTGTGAATGCCTGGTCCACAATCCAATCACGATTATGTCACTGAAGTGTGGAACTAAAACTGCTGTAGGGTCATAGGGATGCAGTAGTTTCCCTACTTTAGCCCGGGTTGTCCAGGTTTCCAGAGACTCAAGCAAAATGGTGGAATGGCAGATGTTGGTCTGCTGTCTTACCAACCTTCTTCTGCCTTTGTTGTGTCTCTTCAGAGCCAGGGGCTTAAGGCAGCCCCTTGCAGCCCCTGGAGTGCGAGGAGGGCCTCCAATCATTCAAGGGGCACCCATTCAGCCCAAGCCCAATGTATAGCTGTCAGAAACAGTAGACTCGGGGGTCCCTCATTACCAGTGGTGTAACAAAACTTGAGGGGGCACCCTTGCAAAGTCCATAGAGGAGATCCCCACGTTCTGGACCTAGTCAAGAGTTCTCAGCAGTGCTTTAAATGGGTAAAAATAAGTGCAGGGACTCATTAAAATAGAGGCATGGAAGGTGGGCGGGGCTAGGGGCGGGGCTAAGGGCAAAATATGATCATACATAATTACATCTGTACCAGTTGCAGCACATATTAAAACACACGAGGAGTGTGTTTCTGTAAAAAAAAAAAAAAAGATTAACTACTCACACAAGATAAAAGTCATGATGACACTTTCCCCCTAATGGTCGCTGGCAACTGCATCACATTTGGTGATGCAGTGTGCGCAACGAAATTCGTTTTATGTATTTAAATGTTTACTTACCTGTAAAACTCCGTAATCCATACATTATTTCCCCCCACCCTGCCCCTCCTCCTGCCCACGTCACCGCCCTACAGAAACACCTACTGCCGACCGCTACTGCCGGTACTCTTCCTGGCTCCAGAGAAGTGCCGGTACTGACGGCAAAAAGGATCGGAAGTGCCGGTACTCAGTACCGGCGAGTACTGGCCCATTTAAAGCACTGGCTTCTCAGGCATTCAGTCCGGAGCTCTCAGACCCACCCTTGCGCAATACCGGAGAGGGCCCCCTGGAGCTCGTGCCCCCTGGACTTCGGGGGGGATTTGGGGGCTATTTTTACCCCACTGCTCATTACATCCTGCAGGAGGGTCCCCTCATTATGCATTGCACCACCCTGCAGACCTACGGCTGACAGGAAACTGAAGCATCTCACAAAGAGCCACTTCCAGCACACCCCAGTTCTCTGTTCCCTCCCTGAGAACAGGAAGCGTGACACACAAGTTGGGAGGACGATGGAAGACCTGGTGGGTGAGGGTTGAGGAACAACAGATACTATCTTCTTTCAATTGTCATGAGTGGGTGAGGAAATTCAATACAATTGCTGAGGATGGCAGCCATTTTGTTTGTAATGTTGAGTGGGGATGGGTTCTGCTGACGGTGGCAACTAGAGTGGCAGTCCTTGAGGTGTTAAAAAAATATATTTTTGTGGTTTAGTGGTGGATAGCAGGACATGAGGTCCTGCATTTTTTTAAGAACAATGTATGAGGTGGAAGGGAGTAAAGGGAGAGAGTGTGGAGAGATGGAAAAGAGTCAGGTAAGGTAAAGTAGGCAATTTTGTGTGTGGCTTCCACGTGACTAATCTCCGCCTGCTCTCATTGTCCATTTGATGACATTTTGAACTCTCTATGACACCAACCATTGTTGATAGTAACTTGACAATTGTATCTCAGAACTTTTCCGTAATAAAGTATTACAAATAACCAATAATATCTCAAAGTCCGTTGTAACTTTCCCACACAATTCCATAGCATTTTAAACAAACCAGAACCCAAATCTATGAAGGATCAATTGCTAAAAAAAACAAAAGCAATCTGCTCTGATGCTCTACATTAGCCCTTCAACTGCTGGTAGGTAAGCAAAACAGTTTTGCGACCATTTTAAAAAGCAAAAAGAGAAAACCCCACTCTGAGAAATGCAGTGTGGGAGTCAGCAGAGCAGTTTTCAGAGCATCAGGATAATTAGGAACCTAGCCTCCGCTAAGGTAAACATGTATTTGTGCCAGATGCTGTACTAGGTATGATTAAATGAATCACAGAGTTAGCATCGAACAGTAGAACACGAAGGACATTTTTAAATCGCAAGTTAAACAGATGTAGTTCCAAAATTAAATGTAAACATTTAAATGGTAAGCTATCATACTATTGAGTGCAAAAATATCACTGATCAAAATATCAATATGGCAAGTGTATGTAGGTAAGCATTGGTTTACTATACTTAACTCCACGCATGTGTACATTGATAATATAGATAATCTAAAGGTATATGGACATGGAGCTAAGAATAATAAATCACTATTTACCTATATATACTTACTTATCGATATTTTTATCAATGATATTTTGGTTAGTGGTCTTTTTGTAGCACACATTCTTGTAGTCAATGCATTATTTTTAAGTGTAAGTAAAGTATCTTGATATTGTAAGATAAGAGAACAAATGGCAAGAAAATATAACAAAGCAAGCTACGAGTGAACGGACTCATAAATGAAGTAATTTATACAAATAGACAACTCAACATAAGTATTCAGTGAAGAAAGGGTAAAGGAGAGGACTCTATAGGGGATCTAAAACCCTTATCACAAAAGATATTAAGTTCAATAATATTGCAGATGATGTTTAATTACAAAAACGCTATCAATTATAATTTAGAGAAACAACGGTAAGATATTGATATAGGATACATGAATATGGCATCTATCACTGTGGCTCAGGTACTTCTTTGGTGTATGGAGGATGCAATTTGGAGCTTGCTGAAATACTTGGCAAAAAGGAAGTGGAAATCTTGGAAAAGAAGGTATTTACTGATCACAGCATATACCTCACACCAGTGTAAAGGCATGTCCTGGGCGAGGTAAATGCCTCACTCAATCCTCAGCTCAATTCAGGGCCAAAGATTCTGGGGCAGATTTACAAGCCCCTTGTGTGACTTTTGCCCCGACTTTGCGTCACTTTTGTGACGCAGCTACGGCGTAACTGTTGCAGCCCATTTACAATGTGACGCCTCTGGGGAGATGCGGCACGTTGTAAAGCCCTGCATCACATTATACCTGCTTTAGGTATATTGTATGCAGGGTGGGCGTTCCCGTGCAAAAAGCCATGTAGAACTGACGCCGTGAAATCTACATGATTTCACTGCGTCACTCTAAGCCTTCACTGCATCAAAATTCCTACGCCTGCTCAGACCAGGCGTAAGGTATGACGCTGGGCTTTTTAAATGGGACTCACCCATCTATTGTTGCGCATTGCTGGAGTTACTTCACTTTCATGAGCAACTCCAGCAATGCGTCACTTTTGCGCCAACAGTTGTGTCAGAATTAATTGTATTGTAAATACAGGGCATCCATAGTGGCGCAGGATATTTGGCGCTGACGCAAGGAAACTGATGCATCAATGTAGATGTTTCAGTTCCTCATAAATCTGCCTCTCTATTTTTAACAGACTGAAAGTTTATCAATGCCTTGGTCTTCGAGTTCAACTGGACACAAAAATATGTATAAATAACACAAAATGTAAGGCGTACAGCATGAATCTTAGCACTCAGAAAGTGAAGTGTGCCATGACACCACAGCTATGAGGAATACACTACCCGCAGCTTTACATAATGGGGATACACTTGGCCTGCAACCTCCTGCCTCCACATAGTTACAGAACTCCTCTACAACTTGTAATATCCTGCTTAAATATGATTATTGTTACTTTATCACGTATTTAATAATAATTATAATTTTAATAATCATAATAGTAATGTACATTATTATGGTTTCTTATTATTAGTATTATTATGAATAATATTGAAATTAATATGAATAAAACAATAATAATGATAACAGTACTATCGCATAGTAACAGTAATAACGACAATAATATTAGTCATAAATATCATTATTATTAGACTTATTATTGCAGTGTGAGTTTGCTGGCAACTGTTTCATAAATGCCAAGCCTCTCAAATCATGCCGGAGCCTGTGGCAACTGGAGGCTATCTCCATCTCGGGAGCATACTGCTTAATTTCATTTATTACACTGCCACTTCACATTTTGCCCATGGCTTTTCTCGTGTTCTTATCTCTTCAGAGGTAAAGCATGCACATCAGCGAACGAACCCTTCACAGTCTGACAGCATCAACATTGAAACTGTAGTGCGTTTCTGCAAATGTGACTTTTTAAGTTTTGCTGAATCTTTTATTTGAAATTCCCAGCAAAGCCTGTTCTCTATGCTTTGCTATTTTTGTGACTGAAAACGTGAATGCGGAGCCTCTCTTTCGATCCCATTGTACATAATTAAAAGTTTCCAGCAAAGTTACTGCTTAGTCGTGGTATGTCTTATTTTAATAGGAGTGTCTCATGGCCGGACTGGAAAGAGAAACCAGCCCTGGCAATTCTACTCGACAAGCCCCCCCCCCCCCTGTCCGAGAGGTAGGGGAGGGGTTTGTGAAGGGGGCCGCTATTGCAGTACTGCTGAAAAGCTATTCCCCAGTGACAAAACCAGCCCCCACGGCCACAAAACTGACCACCAACCCTCCGAGCTACTGGGGGAAATGCCCAGTTCCCGCTGTGGCCAGTCCTTATTTCCTTGGCCCTTCGGCTTGTAGCGATGTTGAAACGTACTGTAAAATTTGACAACTTTGCTAAAAAGGTCTACTTATCAGTATTTTAACCTGGACCCCTGTTTCAAATTGTAGAAAGGATGTACTAGTTACAAATGCACATCTCTGTTTGTCACTGTATAAGTCCCCCTTTGGCACATTCGTGATCTGGAAAGAATATGCTTTAATATAGCAGAATTGTGGCAAAATGGACAATCTTTTGCTGCCATAGTTTTTCTTTTCTGTTCCAATTTTATTGAAATGAATAGAACCAATCCCCAAACTTTCCAAACTGCACCTATGAGGCACAAAAGATTTTAATGTTTATGTTTTTGTAATATTATGTTATTAAAGTAACCTTTTAACAACTAACATACTCGAAGCATCTGAAAGGTCTCTCTGCAGCCTTCGACACCGTTTCCCCCAACACACTCATCAAGAGATTGCACCGGGTCGGAATAAAGGGAGAAACACTCAGATGGAGTGCATCATTCCTTTAGGGACACACACAGAATCCGCCCCCCCCCCTTCACCTTGGAACCCACAAGCACTGTCTGCGGCATCCCTTATGCCTCATTCCTCAGCCCCACCCTCTTCAACACCTACATGACGCCTCTAGTCGACATCATCAGAACTCACAACATTGACACCATATCCATTGCTGACGACACCCAGCTCATCCTCTCGCTCTCACCAGACTCCATCACTACCAAGACCAACTTCCACAACTGCATGAAGAATGTTGCATCCTGGATAAACAACAACTGTTTGAAGCTCAACAAAGACAAAACTGAAGTGCGGATCTTTGGCAACCACGCCTCTCTGGGAAACGACACCTAGTGACATACTGAACTCGGACCCATCCCCACACCAAAAGGCCAAGCCTGAAACATCTGCATTATCCTGGACAGAAAACTCACCATGAAACAACAGATCAACACAGTCTCCTCCGCCTGCTGCCACACTCGCCGCATGACCTAAAGAATCATCAATGGCGCCCCATAAGCACGAGAAAAACAGCCATGAAAGCCCTAATCTCCAGCCGTTTAGACTATTGCAATGCATTGTACACAGGTACAACTTTCAAACTCATGAGAAGGTTCCAGAAGATACAGAGTTCAGCTGCCACACTGATCCTGAACCTGTCCAAACAGACCCACATCATCCAGTAGCTGAGGAACCTCCACTACACCCAGTCCAGAAAAGATGTCAATTCAAACTCCTTGCACACGCCTACAACGCCCTCCATGACCAAGGACCAGCATAGATGAACCCCTGCCTGAGCTTCCACTAACCATCCATAAATCTCAGTTCCATCTTTCTAACCCTGGCTCAGACACTGCACATCTGTGACAGCCAAAGCAGTGGTGGCTCCTTCACTCACCTCATCTCCAAGTCCTGGATCACCCTCCCTCTCCAGCACCGTACATCTGCCTCGCTGACGGACTTTAAGAGGAGGTTCAAGACCTGGCTTTTTGACTGCACCCAACAACCTAAGCGCCTGGATACCCTTGTGTGTGATAAGCCATGCTCTACAAGTACTGATTAATTGATTAATTGATGTATTAATTGATTGATTGATTGTGAAAAAATAACATGTACCACAGGATCAGTCCACTGGTATAGGTTTTACAAATAATACAAATAAGTACATTCACTCTAAATACTTCTAAAACTTTTCCAATGATCCTTGACATTTATTTCCGAAGATCTAATGTTTAAAGACAACTTTTATACATACAAATGTGCTTTACGAATGATCTATCAAGCAGGGGTCGAATTAAGGGGAAGAGTCTCAAAGCACTATTTTCCCAAGCAATCACTATAAGAAAAATTAGGCAACAATATAGAAAATAGAGCTGAATAGAATTACATTAAATATGGCAGAAAGCTAGATCTTTATTCATAAAGTGTGCTTTTTGAAAATTGGCTTAAAGGTACTTAGTGCTTTTTAAGAAACGAAGATTGAAAATGTATAGATATATTCACAATTGGTTCCATGAAGACCATGTGTGGTGGGCTTGCATAGTTAGGTATGGTAATAAAATCTTACTATGTTAAAAAAATACCTTAGAAATTCACTAACAAAACAAAAGGTTAAAGTGACTTTATAGTTAGATGAAAATGTCAGTTAAAATGTAACAGTTCAAATTCAAAAAACCACTGACATTCACCAATTATTGTTTACGGAAGTCACTATGACTGGCGCCCTCCCCATACACTACTGATGAACTCACATATTAGTTCAATCGTGACATGTTTTATGACATAATTGAAATACCACTGATGACACCTGAAATGACAGCATTGATGATGGCACTGTGCATGTCGAGGGTGCAAGTTATAGTTACTTCAGTAAACTATAATTGGTGAATTTTTGTATTTTTTCAATGCAAAGTGAACTATTATTACCATACCTAACTGTAACGTCACTTTAACATTTGGTTTTTACAGTGAAGAATAGCATGTCTATAAATGTAAAAAGGGGTTGTATAAATGTGTGTGTTACTTATTGGGCCTTTCGCTGAGCATGCTTCATCAATTGATCTCTTAGTCTTATCATTCACATTTTACTTCCACCGACTACAGGGCAATGGGTCAGCCCACTTCAGCCATTGGCTACTTTCACTGTGAGTCATCGCATTCTGCCCTTTCACAAGGACCACACTCACATCCAAATGAGTTCCCGTCAGTGCCAGGGACTATTATGGCAATGTGTGCATTTTGTTCGGCAAAAAATTATTTTTTTTTCATTTTGTTTTTATATTGATAAAGAGCCACCAGTTCTTCGAACAATAAAGTTTTACAAAAACCTTGACAAAATAAAATAAGCACTGACAAAGCCAAAAGGCTGTCAGCCTGCATCAGTCCTACTGGGATGACATTGCGTGTTAGTGTTCCCAATGAGGTCTGATGGCTCTCTGGACCTCGGCACACATAGATTCTATGGTTGTCTTATATAGCATCTCCCAGCACAAATCGTGGATCGCGTTACATGTAAGTTGGTAAACTGGTATGGAATTGCTCATAGGTTGGCATTTGCCCAGGGCAAAATTATCAGAGCGTTAACAGTTTTGTGCTTACAATGAGAGCTGGTGTTTATACACTCATTCCAACATACTTCCCTTTATCTGGACCCTTTTCGCCACCCATATTTTATCAGATTTTTCCAGGCAAAATAGGCAGGGGGAACCAGTTCGTCTTTGTGGTGCACCCGCAACCTGGAATCCAAATTCGATCAGTAACTTATATTCACGTCTGATTTAGGAAAACCTTGATCAGTTTACTGACGAATGGGTTGTTTAATCCGGTCTCAGGTCTGGAAAATCACTGTGTAACATATGAATATTTGTGCGTATGAGCTTTCCTAATTTCTTTCTTTCATCATTAACTTTGCTCTTGGCTTTATTTTCCTGCATATTCATATGGCTTTGATCTGTTTGCACTATATTTTAATGTGCTGTCGCCTTACTTTTGGGCATTTTATCATATTCCTTATTTATTTTTCAGTGCAAGTTCATAATGCGTGTCTGTCTTCTGAAAGCCATCCAAAACTTTGCCCTCTGTCAAGTAAGAACCCCGTTACTTCTTTGACCCTTTTGCTTGTTACAGTCCTGTTGTTGGTGAGCAATGTTAAACTGGACTGGAAAATTCCTACCTTAAATGTGTGTATTTTCTAAGTTTAACGTGTACTGGCACATGTCATGCTATATATGGTCTAAGGGGCAGATTTATGAGTTCTGGCGCATCTCTGCAAATCAGCAGGGATGCGCCAGAACTGATGCGTCACGCAATTCCCTCCTTGCGGCACCACAGATGCGCCGCATTTACAATGGGGCGCACCATGGTGCAAGGAAGGGCAGAAGCGTGACGCATCTTGTGGTGTACGGGCGGCGCATTGCTGGAGTAGCGTCGCAAGTGCGACGCAACTCCTGCAATGTACAGAGGCCACCCATACATAACGTGGTGCGTCACTCCTTACGCCTGCTTCAAGCAGGCGTAAGGATTTGACCCAGCAGCGTCGTAAAACTGACTCAGTGAAATCTTGTAGATTTCACTTGTGGTGTCGCGCTTTAGTCTACGGGCGTCAGCGCGATGAGGCGTCACGCCATAGCTAGAGCGAGAGACGCGCGCATGCATAGTGAGCAGGTTTAGGAAGGCGCGAAGCGAGTTAACGGCAGAAGCGACCGGAGCCAGAGTTGGTTAGACGCTAGGCGCTCTATGGGAGTGATAACTTGTTGTATGCTAAATAAAGCACACTATAAACTTCAGCAAAGCCTCAGTGTACTGTGTGGGGGCAAAAGAACTACATTACATCACTGCGTCAGTTTTACGGGGCTTTCCTACGAGGGAACGCCCACCCTGCGACAGAACGCCCACATGAAACCTGACGCAGGTTTCATGTGGCGCAGGGCTTTACAACGTGACGCATCTGCCTAGATGCGTCACGTTGTAAATAGGTCGCAGGGATGCGCCACGTTTTTCCGCACCGTTGCGTGACGCAACGGCGGCGTAAACGTGGCGCAAGTCCGACATAAATCTGCCCCTAAGGGTCTTTGGTTACAGCCTCCTTTGATTCAGAAACCATCAACCATTGGCTTAAGACGTTGTCTGTCAGTCACATCTTTTTTTTTCTTTTTTATAAAATATTTGTATTGAAGTTTTTCACATTTACAACGTATGACATAAAACGTAAACTTTGCAGTCTTTTGTGCTACAAGCCCCCCCGCCTTTGAAAAGCCTGGATGCATTTTACATATGAAAAGTACACTATTTCATCACACATTAATGCATTTATCTCATCCACGCTTTGCAAACATAGGGCAACCCCCCTTTTAACTGTTTGGCACTCCAGCATGGATTTGTTCAGTGCTTCGGTCTGAATATTAAACCTATTAGCTTTGTGGATTCTTGTTTATTTTTTGTGCTCATCGCCAACCAGGAGGAATGTTAGAAATAAATTGACCGTGATCTTCCTGGCTCTAAATGAAACATCCGACTTTGGCAATCTTCTGCTGTCTGGTTCTGCTTTAGGAGCGGTTCGCCTTTTGTACCATTCTTGTCAGGGACCCCAATATGTGAGGACGGGAAAGATGTGGTTGAAAAGGCGCTGGGGTTTCCATGTTCTCCTGTGTGAGTTCGGCTCAACCAGTGCTGGCAATCAGCATGCAATTCATGCCGAGGTGCAACCTTGCTGTGCAGTGACAGCCACCTGTCATCTACAACCCTGAGCACTTGTAAGAAGACTAGTGAGAAGAAAAGTAGTGTGGGGTGGAGGGGGCATGCAAGAAAGGTCGCCGTGACTCTTTGAGGATGAGTTATTCTTTGGTGACCCCTGAAAGTGAGTGTGAGGACGAGAGATTTGTAAGCAGCTCTTCACAAGGAAGGTAAATAGAAGCTGGCGGCTGATTTAGCAATGGGCCTGCCTAATATGATGATAACACAGGTATATTATCAGGAGAGGGACATTATTGCAAGGCCGTCTGTTATTCCCACTCCATCTCCTGATAATACCGGAGATGTTTAGGGTAATGTAGAACCAAACAAGTCTTGGAACCCCGTTTCTGATCATGATTTCCACTCTGCACCCTGTTCTAAAAGAGCGGCTATATACATCTCACATTTGCCCTGGTGCACTGATGAGATCTCACAGAGATGAGGGTCCCCTGTACACATTTTTATTAATTCAGCAATAAAGGGGCGTGAAGCTTCTGAAAGTGCAGCTCTAAATAAACGTTCTAGAGCTAAGGACATATTCTTTGAACTGGCGCCTTGTGAAGCCTCGGCTACCCGGGCGTCAGCCTTGATCCCTTTGGCTAACAAATCAATAATGTACTTCGTGCTATGAAGGGGACCCTGCCCCAGGAAGGACAGTCCTTCAGGGTGATCTTGGAGCTTGTAGAACTCCAAGCCAGGGGGAACTTGCCCCAGGGGCTCCTCGTGTACTGACAGACTGATATGTCTACGGTAAGAAAACTATCACAAAAGGCAGCTTTCCTTCAAAGTGCTACACGACATCTTTACACTATGGGGGTTTGGGGCAAATCAGACCTATTTAGGAATGAAAGTGAATTGCCAATGTCCCTGTTCTGCATAGAAATATGGTCGATTTTGCTATGCGGGGCTCTAAGTGGGCCGGGTCCTGACCAGCTGTTCTTAAAAGCGGGTGCTGGAACGGGTCCCTATCGGTCCCTCCATTTTTGCCCTCACCCTCAGGGTGAAAAAAAATCTTAGCTCAACAGCTGTACCACGCTTCACTGCCAGTGATGTAACTTCAAAGTATATTCTCGATATAGTACTTTCACAGTCTCATCATTTCAGAACGGAAGCATTTTCCGTATTATATCCGACGAAGCCATAATTGTTGCTTATTTATCTTATGCAATTAACAACCATTGACAAAGCCAATAGTCCTGGCTTGTTGTAGGTATAATGTTACTTGCTGTATCGTATATCTGGATGCAATGATAACAACAGCCAAGTACCAGTCAGGCGGCAACTATGCTAAGCACAGATTCTTCGATGAATCGCTAGGTGTTTTTTAAGCCAGGCAATTAATTCCATCAGCCACGCCCCTTTGAGAGACCAGTAGTTTATTCATCCCACTTAAAGCCCTGGTGGTACTACTCCTCCTGGCATCGTTGGGAGGGTCTGGCTCATCCACATATCCTTAAAACCGACACCCCCAGTAAAAAAAAATTATATTTGTTATATTTGATTTATTTTCCTGGAACGACCACTAGATGGCAGCATCGTTCCCCGCAAGTGCATCCATAGTACTGTCAGGGTGCAACACTTTGATTATGTGAATCTAATATTTCCGTTTTTTTGTGTTTGACGTCTACTCTAGAACGTTTTAAAGTTGAAAGTTTTAAAGTTGAAAAGTAAGGACACTAAAATGACTTCTTGCTCTGCGGCTACTAGAAATATAAATATAGCCTTACATTTCGTGTTACCTGGTTTCCCATTGACTTACTTTAAACACCCTCGCGCCTCAGATGTTAGCCATACTTACTGTGTCACCATCCCATTCAGAGAAACACGTCCTCTAGTAAGTTTTAATTCTGACAGTACTACTTCAAGAAACCCTACTCTCCTGGCAACGGAGCGTATACTGGAGGAAACCCAGAAGCCTGCGCCTACTATTGTCATTTCATGTCACTTCAATTAAATTATATACTGGATTATCGAGAGGACGGACGGTGGTTCAACCAATCAGCATTGGGGTATTGGGAGCTTTTCTTCTGATGCAGGTTTGCTGTCTCTTAAAGATGAGCGGGCAAGAAGGAACAACTGAGGTATCGATAATCACCACCGCGGGTAACAAACAAACAAACAACAACAAAACACAGAAGGCGTGCCGTGATATCAGCACCGAGCTGCAGTTTAGCACTATTTTCTGCTGTGGTGATGGAGCAATACCTTACCTTTTTTTATAAACATGCAGGGGCAGATTTACAAGCCCCTTGTGATACCTTTGTACCGCCGTTGTGTCACTTTTTGTGACACAGCGGCGGTGTAAACAATGCGCCACATTGCAGCCTAGGGAGATGCGTCCCGTTGTAAAGCCCTGTGTCACATTATACCTGCATCAGGTATAATGTATGCAGGGTGGGCGTTTCTTCGCAAGAAAGCCTCATAGAAGTGAGCAGTGAAATCTACAAGATTTCACTGCGCCACTTCTAGGACGCCACTGTGGTCAAAAACGTACCCCTGCTAGGAGCCGGCAAAAGGAGTGACACTGTACAATAAGTAAAGGCCTCAAAATGCATTGCTGGGGTTGCACCGTGCTTGCGGCACAACTCCAGCAATGCATGACTTTTGGACCAACAGATGTGTCAGAATTTCTGATATATCTGTCAATCCTTGCGCCATGGTGCGCCGTATTGTAAATACGGCGCATCCATGGTGGCGCACGGGTATCGCAGGCTGGCAAAGGGAAACTGATGCATCTCTACAGATGCGTCCGTTTCTCGTAAATCTGCCCCATAGTTCTTGCGGTCAAGCTAATATCTGTTTAAGATGTGATCGCTCCTTAGCAAAAGAATATCAGGAAACACAGCAACCTGAAGACTGTAATGCAGTGGTGGGCGCTACTAGCTACTTGATTCTGCTGCTGAGTCGTGTGATGACGGATCACACAGATTCGGGCAAGGCTAAAAACCTCAACCACCATCAAACGTGTCAACCCTTCTCCACAGTCCTACAGCTACAGGAGGCACACGAGGCACCACCAGCAGTTGTATTCACAAAATGTAACTCCGCTTTTAACTTTCCTGGGGCCTCATTTATGAGAAATGACGCATTGCTGCGTGAAAGCAGCAATGCGTCACTTCTCAGTGCGCCCTCCATGCGACATTCCTGATGCGTCATATTTAATGTATGACACATCATGTCGCAAGGAGTTACAGATAAGTCAGTATTTCTGACGTACCTGTATGGCACAAAAGTGACGCATTGCTGGAGTGTGTCACAAAAGTGACGAAAGTCCAGCAATGCGTTCTTTCACATGGGGCAAGCCCCATGTGAAAGGGCCTGCTTCAGTCTTACGCCTGCTGTGAGGCAGGCGCAAGATTTTGACGCAACAGCTTCCTAAAAGTGACGCAGTGAAATCTCATAGGTTTCACTGCGTCACTTCAAAGACCCTTCCTTGTGTCAATACGCCCCCCTTGCATTCATTATACCTGGCGCAGGTATAATGTGGCGCAGGGGTTTACAAAGTGACGCATCTACCTAGATGCGTCACTTTGTAAATATGGTGCAACAAGGCACATTTTTTACGCTGCTGGTGCGTCACAAAAAGTGACGCACCGGCAGCGTAAAAGTGACGGATGGCCTCATAAATGAGGCCCCCGGTGTCTCAATATAACACCTATAATTCTCAGAGTAGCCGTGATTTGAACAGAGGAGGTCAGTGGAGGTGGGGGCACCCCACAAGACGTTTCCTCTCGACCTAAGGCCTGAGTAAAGCTGTGAGATGGTTATTTTAAGCATCATTAGGATCTTGGATAGACATATTTCTGCCCCGCCCCCCCCCCCCAATTTTATAATTGCAGTTTTATATAGCATATATAGCACAAATGTGCCCTAAGGGCATTAGACAACTTTACGTGAGGGCAATATTACATTACCCATTCTCTGCTAATAAAATATAACACACTAAACTTTCACACAACAAAAAAATATATCTCTTGCCCTGCTCAAAATACCAGATAATACATGGTAAAGAGAGGCAGAGTTAAAGACAAAGGTTGGAAGAGAGACATATAGGTTTAGATAAGGAAATAGGTAAATAGGAAATTCATTTCCTTAGGGGGGCACGTTGTAAGGTGGGGGCCCTGGTCAATTGCCCACTTTTCCCATGCCTTAAAACGTGTCTGGTTTAATTGAAATTAATGGGGCCACTCACTACATTTCGCACACTGCACGGTGCGGCAATTAATCACTTGAAGACTCAAGAGACGTGAGGCAAAGGCGCCTCCGAGGGTATTAAACGTTCTAAAACCCAAACTGCCACTACAATAAAACATGAACACGTAACAAGGAAGGTTCAGAGGAAACATACATCTATCCAAATATTCTTGTCAATGGCTGCTGCTGCTGCCTTGATGGCCTGTCATGGCGCCCAATTATGTCATCTACATGCTCGTCTGATGTTACTCAGTATCATTGTTTCCGAGTTCAGAGGTCAGTATTGATTTCTTTTCAGCTGCTCCTCGGAGTGGCCTTGATTGAAGAGCGTTCCCAACTCAACGAGGCAGGTACCCCTCTTCTGCAGTGCCCACCAGTGCAGCTGGCGTGAACTTGGCCTTTCTCGCTGGCCTCACCCCACTTCACCTCACCCCACTTTCCCTAGAAGTCACGCTGAACCTCCAGATGGGGCGAGGGCCTGGAATCAGACACCGGCTGTCCATCTGCTGAAGAAGACGGAAATAAAAAGGTCTGATTGTTCTTTAATTCAGAACAGATACAGTCTGTCTGCCAAGGCCAAGTGCAAGCTATTAAACCCACCCTTTGAAGTCGCCCAGTGGCCGGACCACGGACAGATGGAAACCTGTTATCATTTGATATGGGGAAGGTCACGTCGGCGTTCAAGTTCCAAGGTAACCGCTAGGCTCCCTTCCAGAAGTCTATTGAATTGGCTTGCATAATGGATAAAGCCACGTTACCAGATTTGCTTCTGTTTTTGGTTTAAAACGCTTTCTTGTAAGACAATGTGCTTTCACTCCTCATGAGCTGAGTATCAAAGCAGGGCGCTTTTTTTAAGTGTAACTTTGTTTGAATAAAAATGTACGTTCTTTTATTGAAATGCTACATTAGAGATTTGTTCTGACAGCATTGTGTTTCTGTCCAACTTCTACATTTAAATATTTTATTGATCAAAATACTGAAACCGTAATTTCAAGGGTTCTGTATTACTTTCCGTACATTGGTAGAAACTAGGGGCCTCATTTATGAGAAATGACGCATCGCTGCGTGAAAGCAGCGATGCGTCACTTCTCAGTGCGCACTCCTTGCGACATTCCTGATGCGTCATATTTAATGTATGATGCATCATGTCGCAAAGAGTTACAGATACGTCAGCATTTCTGACGTATCTGTAAGCGCAAAAGTGATGCATTGCTGGAGTGTGTCACAAATGTGACGCAACTCCAGCAATACGTCCTTTCACATGGGGCAAGCCCCATGTGAAAGGGCCTGCGTCAGTCTTACACCTGCTGTGAGGCAGGCGCAAGATTTTGACGCAACGGCGTCCTAAAAGTGATGCAGTGAAATCTCATAGATTTTTCTGCATCACTTCTACGACCCTTCCCTGCGTCAATACGCCCCCCTTGCATACATTATACCTGGCGCAGGTATAATGTGGCGCAGGTGTTTACAAAGTGACGCATCTACCTAGATGCGTCAATTTGTAAATATGGCGCAACAAGGCACATTTTTTACGCCACTGGTGCGTCACAAAAAGTGACGCACCGTCGGCGTAAAAGTGATGCACAGCCTCATAAATGAGGCCCTAGGAATAATGCAGGCTCTTTACATGGAATATATTTAAAAAATGAGTGGGACAGTTGATGGCATTGTTTAAGCAAGGGTAAAACCGGAGACCGTATAGAATGTGGGCATAAAAGAGTAAGTTGGAAAGTTGGATGTTTGACTTTAGCCTTCCTTTTCCCATGTTGCTAGGTTTACATTTTCAGATTGGACAGCAGGGGCAGCGCAGAACACTGACACATTGCAGGTGTGGAAAAGGCACCTTTAGTGAAATAAGTGCACATTATGGCCTAATTTACGAGGCCCCTAGCAGCACTTTTCTGCTACCAGAGGATGAATCTTCTTGGCCTTGTAAATATGTGCCCCTTTGCGTGAAAGGGGGTTCCATGGATGTGGTGTTGAAACATCCCAGATTTATGAGGAATTGTAAACCTGGGAATGTTGCTGTACTGTTCCTTTGTGGAAGAGGGGAAGTTTAGCTGGCATGACCAAAGGTGTTTGAATGGCACCTTGGGGCATCCATTTTGTTGGATGTATTTGCCTCACACACCCCGAAGGATGTCATGCTTCATCATCGGCGTTTGCTCCTCGTCGGGGAGGCGGTGCAATCCCCGACGGGCTCACCTCAAGAGGGGCTCTTTGGCGGAGATCTTTTATCCAACAGCCTTATGGTGAAGTGGGGGTGTGTGGGCAGGGTGGTATGTGATGATGATGTAGTTGCTAAAATGTAGCTAGGGGTACCGGAAATCACTCGAGCTCGGCGGTAACGGGTAGGTCAAGAAGCAGGGACACAGGCATGTTGAGCCTCACCTAATGGGTTCACCCCTGATGTCCAATCCCGCCGACCCTCATGTGGTATTTAGTCCTTGACCTAGAGGCATAGGAGACCCCACAAGAGGTAACACACAACATATACATGACACGAGCATGTCCCCTTCTCTCACTTTTTGGTAAGGTCCTGAAGAATCGCGGGTAACTTGACCCAACGCGTGAAACATGTCGACCACTTTTCTCTAGTCTTCTCTAGTGTCACTCAACCTTATCTGTTGACACCTAGCAAGCTAGCCACACGTTTTAATTGCAGCCAGGGGACCCCCAGAATAAAGTGATTTCCGGTACCCCTAGCTACATTTTAGCAACTACATCATCATCACATACCACCCTGCCCACACACCCCCACTTCACCATAAGGCTGTTGGATAAAAGATCTCCGCCAAAGAGCCCCTCTTGAGGTGAGCCCGTCGGGGATTGCACCGCCTCCCCGACGAGGAGCAAACGCCGATGATGAAGCATGACATCCTTCGGGGTGTGTGAGGCAAATACATCCAACAAAATGGATGCCCCAAGGTGCCATTCAAACACCTTTGGTCATGCCAGCTAAACTTCCCCTCTTCCACAAAGGAACAGTACAGCAACCTCCCTCTTGCATTAATTGTACTAGATACGGACACAAGCTGTTACTGGACCTTCCACCACTCTGAGTGGTAATTAGTGTCCGTTGATCAAGTGATCAATCATTCTCCCTCCTTTTTGATAAATAAACCTGGGAATGTGTCAGATTGTAAAGCCACCCTAGGGGTAGCGTTAGGGAGGTGCAACAAGGAGAAATATCCTTATTACTCCTAATTTTTTCCTCTTTCTATGTGTGCTGCATTCTGATTGGCTGGCATATCTGAAGTGCCATTGGTATAAAGGACAGCACTGCTGCACCCATGGGTAATGTCAGGGGACTGAAACTCGTTGGGGAGTCACTCTTTGTGTTGTGTTCTGGCAAAAATAAAATTGATTGGATGCTTGCAGCCGAGTGCCTACTTCTTCGGTATCGGAGAAGTGGATTATAGTCGCCAGTAGGTATAGTTAGGACCTAGTTCACATAGGAAGATTTTTTTTTTATTTTGCCAATAACTTTGGAGTCGTGTGACAAATCCTTGCAAAATTTTCAAAACAAGTTTGCCACTCACTTCAGCTGCGCCCTTTAGAATTTTGGGGTGATCTGCCAAGCGGGGGATGAGAAAAAGGGGGGTCCCAAAACACCTTTTCCCCATGTTAATTTCCATAGGCAACTTTAGACATAGCTACAGCCCAAATTGCTGAATTTAATTACATGATATTTGGCAGAAAGTTAGCTGTTGATCCAGAATACGCCCTTTTTGTTAAATTGTGTAAATACGTACAGTAGTTATGGAGACATTTAAAGGTTTTTAAGATATACAACTGGGGTTGTAGTGGATCAGCGTTCCCATCCGAGATCTTGTGCTGGGCTCTGATTGAATGCTAACACTTTAAACCAGAAAGTGTTGGCAGCCATCTTGTGACTTGATTGGATAAAGTCACACCAAAAACCTTTTTAACAAAGAAATAGGGTCGGGGTAGAAAAACCCTGACACCCAAGACCTTATTGGGGGACACACAGAGACCCTGCAGGGCCATAAAAGCATTATTTATTTTTTTAGGTGCCAATGGTGCTAGATCCGTGACTCCTGCCAAAAGTAAAAAAAAAAAAAAAATGAATCTTGTAATCAGCCCCTGGGGGCCTTGGTGGCCAACAACCCCTCCTGTTACCTCCAGAAAGTCCCACACAGTGGGATTGCTAATAGGTCTTAAAAGGCTACTCCCCCTTTCTCCACCACTCTGCAAACACGACTCCTGGTGAACTACTGGTTGGGCGATGAAGTCCACTTTACTCCTGAGGACCTTGGGGGCAAAGAAGCCCTCCTGGTACCTCCTGTAAGTCCTACACAGCAGGATTCCTGACAGCTGGTCAGAGACCCTCCCCCTTTCTCCACCACCATGCAAACGTAAATACTACTTAAAAAAACAAAGAAATTCCCAGAAAAAAACAAAGGTTACAGGGACATTATCGTCTGGATTGAGCATTTAAAAACCTTAGAAATTCACTAGAAAAACCAAAGGTTACTGGGATGTTATGGGTAGGACAACAAGAAAAGGTATGCTGTTCCTAAAGAGTCCTAGAGGTCAATGTGTGTAAAGAGAGCGTAAGAGTACTAATAAAGGCCATAGAAAATCTTTTCTCCTTTCAGAAAAAGACCCTCACACACCCAGCCAGCTAGGTGTCTTGCTTCATCACTGGGTCTGCTCCTTATCGGGTCGGCGCTGCAATACCCGATCGACACCCGTGATGGGGTCTTCTTGGCAGAGAACTTTTTTCTTAGCCGTTGGGTGCGGTGCGTGTAAGGGCCCTCGTGAGTGTAGAAGTGTAATGTGTGAAATATAAAATAGGAGTAGTGATCCACCCAAAACTATTTTAATGACTGTGGTCACTATCTTGATTAAAAACCAAAAGAGGCGCGCATGCCTGCTCTAAGGTTGCAGGGTTGTGAGCTAAAACTTAGACCAACATGTTTCTTGCCTAGTGTTAGATTGACGGCAATTCTTCAGGACCTATTATTGATCATTCTACACTTTTTGGTTGGTAGTCTGTTAATTAAACAGTTTTAGTCACCACCCATACAGCACTCTAAAAAGTGGTACCTGTTGATCAACAACAATGCCTGTAGGAAAGAAGAATCATAAAGAATAGTACATTGTTATTCTGTGGTCTGCAGTTCAACCTAAATGCAGCAGTCCGCGATATGACCATGCCATAGTGGCACTGCAAAACAAACATGAGGAATGAGCATGCTTCACATGAGGGTGTGAGTAAGTGTGTGAGTAGCTGTATGGGTGACTGACTCGGTGTGTGAGTGGCTGTATGGGTGTATGAGTGGATATGCCAGTGGCTGTATGGGTGAGTGATTGGCCCTCAAGGACCCTCAGCATTTAAAGGAAACTTTGTCCTCCAACCAACACTGAGGAAGGGGGCGCATTTGCAGAGTGGTGGTGAAGATGATGTGGCCTTCAGCGACATGCTAGAGTTTTTTTCAATTTTTGTTTTTTTTTTTAAGGGTGGGGTCTTTACTGATGGGTGAGGGGCTGATTTCGGCCCTGGGGTTCCCATCTCTCAGGGCCTGACATTTTCATAATTTTTTTTTATTTTAAAGGAGGGGAGCCATTTTCGGGGCAGGACCCTTTTTTATTTTAATTAAAAAAAGAGGATGGGGCAGGGCAACCCACGTCCCAGTCAAATTTCAGCCCCGGGGACCCCATCCCCCAGGGCCTAGCCTTTTCTTGTTTTTTAAACATCTTTTTTCCTAAAGGGGATGTGGCCTTCAGAGATTTGCCAGAGGTTTTTTTCTTCAATTTCAATTTTTTATTTTAAGGGAGGGGCCTTTACTAATGGGTAAGGGGCTTATTTGCGCTTCAGAGACCCCATCCTTCAGGGCCTGTTCTTTTCTTTTTTTTTCTTTTAAGGGAGGGGAGCCATGTTCGGTTCTTGGCTCTTTTTTTATTTTAATTTTTTTTAAAAGGACGTGGGGCCATGCAGCCCACTACCTAGGCCAATTTCGGGATCTCATTCCCAGGGTGGTCTGCTAGTTCCTTATTTTTTTTAAAAGGCTGATTTTGGCCAGGGGGGCCCATCCCACAAGCCCAGGCCTTTTACAGATCAGGAGAGGGCTGTCCCCAGTCCAGGGCACCCACTTACCAGTGGGACCACAGGGGTAGCTTGAGGGCCCCCACAGTTCCTACCGGCTACCTGCCTCCTGCGGGAGCCGGCATTGCTTTGAGACCCAGGGAGCTGCCAAAATGCATTGTTGATAAATGTAAAATGACACACCACCCATTCAATTTTTATATTCAAATGTAAAACTTTTTTTTAATAAGATATGATTTCTTTCATATATAGCTGTCATAGATTCATAAAACATAAAACTGTGACTTATTATTTTTTTTTTCTTATCCTCATTGGCCTTTTCGCCGCCCTTTACAAAACAAAACCGGCCTTAGGCTTTTTACCTCATATACTGGTTATACAGGAAAAAGGCTTGTGCAATGCTATTTAGAGACAGAGCCCTCCCCCAAGCGTATACAAAGAGTCTATCTCCCAAGCGTGCCCACCTTATCCTCAAATCTTCACTATGCCTAGGAAGACTTCAACCAGACGAGATAGGCGAGGGCTTAATCATTGGATTTTTATATTTTAGCGAAGACAAAGACAGAATCCCTCACCCAAAACAAAAATGGGATCTAAAATCTGTATCTCTTTTTAGTCTGACCTGAAATATCTAACTTAGCAATAGCCTTCATGGCTCGTAGCCAGTCCAGTTCTGTCGGGGGGCCGGAGAGACCCATAGTTTGGAAATCTCTCCCCGTGCCAGCAATATAGCATAAAACAAAAGCAGATATATCCTAACACCACCCTAGCTTGTGGGGTGGCCAAATTTCTTAGCTGGGCGTGGGTGATCAGACTGAAAGACCTAAGATAATTTTACAAGGCGACTACTTTTTAATTATGTCCAAAGCTGTAATTGGTTTAATGTTTTTTTATTGTTGTATCCCCGTTTAAGTGCTTATTTAATGTCTTGTACGAATGAATTGTATTTTAACTGCCATGTGCTTTTTAAGATATTTCATATCGAAATAAAGGTTTGTACTACTACTATAAAACAAAAGCTTGGCATTATCATCTGTGCCCTTACCTTGCAGATCAGTTCTTCCTGAAATAACTAGCTCGAGGCTTACCTTGATCTGCAAGCCTAGGAGTGTTGACATACGGCTATTTACGGCCTGCCAGAATTCTCTAATCCTCGGACATAGCAGAAACATGTGAAGATCATCCTCATTAGGACCTTTGCATTTAGGGCACTCCACCACACCACCAGAGCTGAATTTAGAAAGTCCTTGAGGAGACCAATACGCCCAGTGAATTGTAAAGAAATGATTCCACCTTAAATTTGCAGGTTTCACTATTTTATAAAGCATAGACATTGTTACTTGCCATTGGTCTTCTGTTGCAATCCCTGGCAAGCAGTCTCCCCACAGTGTCTCCGGCAGCTTAAAAGGACTGTCCTCCAACTCCAGCATCAACCAATACCAATACCACAATGCTACCTTCTTTTTAAATAGGCGGTCTGAAAAAAGCTTCTCTTCAAATTCATTATGTGTTCCAATTAAATTATCGATTCCAGTAGACCAGCTCTGAATCTGCAAGTATTTAAACTTAGAGAAGCTCCGACCCCATTCTTGTTTGCAGAACCCCCAAGACACCAGTTTGACGTCTGGAAATAGGTCCTTCCATCTCTGGGGGCTGGACTCTTTTAATGGACGAGCCAAGGCATCGTTTGACCAATGGAGAGACCCTGGTGCATTCTAAATCAAAGCCATATAACTATAATACGGAATCTTTAATGCCCTTCTAATTCTGAACCACAGCTCTGCTAAGTCCCATAAAACCTTCACCTTTTTGAAAAATTTCGGGTCAGCAAACTTATACAAAAAACCCTGCTCATTGAAATTACTTTTTCTGAGCAATGCACAAAACATATTCCCAATATCTGAGTTTGTCGGGGTATTCAATAGCATTCTACAGTTTTTTAACAGGAAGGCCCATGAATAAGTTTGAAAATCCGGAACCGCCAATCCTCCCTTCACCTGTTTTCTCCTAAGATTCTTCCAGGAGAGGCGCAGGCCTTTAGACGCCCACAAAATGGAACTAATCTCACTCTGCAACATTAGAAACCACTCTTTCTTTTTTTTTTTTTTTTATAAAACCTTTATTTTGGAAAAAGAAGTTACAGTTACAGACCTACAACCACAGAGGCTGGTCAGTTGCACTTAACACCAGTATTACAGTAATACACAGCTCATCAGCCAACAACCCAAGGGCCTGGCAGCGAAAAGTCACGATACAGTGGAAAGCATGTGGCAACGAGAGGATAAGTAAAAGGTTTTACATTTTATATTTTATAAATAAAGAACAAAAACTGAACACAAAAAAGAATCGAGGCAGCGAAAAGTCACGATACAGTGGAAAGCATGTGGCAACGAGAGGATAAGTAAAAGGTTTTACATTTTATATTTTATAAATAAAGAACAAAAACTGAACACAAAAAAGAATCGAGGCAGTACCGTGCAATGCAATGACTGTCTCATACGGCATGGGGAGACAAATGATTAATAAGCAATGCTATTAAAGAGGAGAAATACTGGAGAGGGGGGCCGAGAGCAAAATGATACCTCACATACAGTGGGAAGCTAAGTATCTGAAACGCACAGTCAAGGGAAGTGAGGAATATCAGGAGCTTCAATGAAGGGGGGAGTGCAGATCTCTCCACGGTCCGAATTCCATTGACCCCAGATCCTTCCCCATTTCTTGGGCCTACCACGGGAGACATACACAATTTTTTCTCTAAACATGGACCAGTCCATATTTTCTTTCCAGGTTGAGACTGATGGTGCCCTCTGAGATCCCCACAATTGAGCTATGTCTCGTTTCCCAATCATGTTGCCCAGTGTGACCCATTGAGTCTGAGCAACAGTGCAGTCATTCGGCTCCTAAATATTCAGCAAGCAGCGTCTGGCCTCAGGCAATAACTCAACACCCGTCACTTCACCCATCACCGCATGCACTCGATTCCAGAAAACCACTACTTCCGGACATTCCCATATAATGTGAAGGACGGTAGCCAGCATACCACAACCACGCCTACACAGCCCATCCACAGAATAACCCATATGTATCAAACGTGGACCCGTGACATAGACACGGTGCAGAATCTTCAGTTGCACCAGTCTGACACGTGCCGGAATCGCTAACTCTTTAGGGGAGGATATCGCAGCCTGCCAGTCTTCATCATCCAATTCCAGCCCACCGTTAGTCCAGGCACCCCGAAGTTGTACAAGAAGATCCGAGCGGTCGTTAATACGTTTTTTATAAATAAGAGAGTTAGTGCTGTCAGGGACCTACCCGTATAGCACTCTATCTTCCAGAAAGGAAGACTCCGGGATCGTAGTTCCAACTGTGAAAACTGATTCGAGTGCGTGTCGGACTTGGAGATATCGGAAATATTCTTTATCACTGAAACCACTCTTTCTGAATAGCAAAGGAACTGTTTCAAACAAAAAAGTTATCTTTGGCAAAATCATCATTTTCACCAGATTCGTGCGACCAAATAGTGACAGCGGTAAATGTGCCCAACCACGGAGAGCAGCACTAATCTCCTTTTTTAACTTAAAAAAATTAACTTTCGTAAGTTCCCTGATATCCTGCGTTATCCTGACCCCAAGATATCTCATCTCAGCCTTACTTACAATTCCCTCAACGTTCATATTCCAGGCCATAACTTCTGTTTTATCTCTATTGATGGCATAGCCTGAAACCGCCCCAAACTCCTTAGTCAGTTCTAAAAAGCATTCCATCGACTGAAGGAAATTAGGGGTATAAATAATTATGTTGTCGGCATATAGCCCGATCTTTTTTGACCAACCATGAAATTTGAATGGGAGAATACTCTCTGCAGCACTTATATTACATACTAGGGGCTTGATATATAAATTAAATAGGAGTGGCGATAGGGGACACCCTTGTTTTGTCCCCCGCATAATTGGAACTGATTGGGTTAAAATCCTGTTAACTAACACTCGAGACGTAGGGGAATGATATAAAGAAGCGAGAGATCTACTAAAGTTCTTACCCAAATTAAGGTGTTTTATCAGAGCCTGCAAGTATACCCAGTTTACACGATCAAACACCTTGGCAGCATCTAACGCGATAATCGCCAAGGGAAGATCATGGGCTGTGGCCAAATCCATGGCACCAATAAGTGAAAAGGTTAATTCCTTCAAATATCTGCCCTTTATAAAACCTTTTTGGTCTTCACAAATTATCTGTGGAATAACAAGACTCAATCTATTGGCCATGATTTTTGCACACAATTTATAATCGCAGTTAAGTAGCGATATAGGTCTATAGGAGTCCATATATTTTGGTGACTTCCCTGGCTTCTGCATTAAAATAATGTTTGCCTCATTCCACGAGGGAGGCAGAGAAGCCTTACCCAAAAAGATCTGATTAAATAACTGGCAGATAATTAGTGACAATATGCCTATCAACGATTTGTAAACTTCAGCCGGAAGACCGTCTGGCCCAGGTGCTTTGCCTCTTTTTAGTCCTTTGATAACTCGTTCAACCTCTAACTGGGATATTTCTTGATTTAGTATGCCCTCAAGCTCGTCAGATAGCGGCTCCAAAAACTCCAGCCAACCGTTTAACGCCTGCTCTTCAACCCTAAGATCCTCGTTATAAAGTTTTACAAATATTCATGAAAAGCAGCCACTATTCCTTTACTGTCTGTGACCATCGAATCTAACTCCTCAACTCTTATTTCTTTAATCAGATTACGAACTTGGTCTTTTTTCGCCTTCCAAGCTAACAATTTACTGCTCGCCTCACCATATTCAAAATGGGCAAGTTGACTGGCATCCCATTTCTCCTTAACCTTTTGACTCAAAATTCCCACTAAAACTGATTTTAGCTCAGCTAATTCTTGCAGAATTGTCTGTGTACCACGGATCCACCAGAATTTACAATATCTACCTCACACTGACGAATTTTCTTCTCGAAATCTGTAACCTTACTATAATATAATCTCCTCTTCTTCGCAGCCAGTCTTCCCAGCAAAAATGCCTTACATGTGTCCCAAACAATATCAATACTAGCTGATCCCAAATTTTTTTAAAGAAAGACTCCCATGTCCTCACCCAAGGCTTTCACAGCTTCCTGGTCATAGAGGACCGTTCGATCTAGCCTCCAAATTGAACTCGAGATGCCGTCCTCTAATTCCAGCGATAGTGTTACAGCCGAGTGATCCGACAGATGCACACCAACATGCCTCACATAGGTCTCACAATCAACTAATCTAGAATCCAAAAGAAAATAATCAATGCGAGATTTATGATTATATTTTTTATTATAACATGTAAATCCTAGTTGGCCGGCCAGACCGATGTCTCCAAATATCTCACAAACCCAGCTGGGCGATCATCATCTTAACCTTATTCGACATTTTAGAATTAACCATCGCTCTACTCTTGACTAATCAATCCAATTTAGGATCCAGCACAGTATTAAAATAGCCCGCCATAATTATCCTTCCAGAGAAGGTCAATAGTTCCCTGGCCAGCTCATCTAACGGACCTACATCATCCTGATTTGGGCCATAATAACTAACAACAACAAACATTTGCCCACCCATCTTTAATTTCAGAATCAACCATCTCTCTCTTACATCTGCGGCTTCGCCCTCCACCAAAATGTTTACTCCCTGCCTAATTATAACTGCAACTCCTTTCGTAACCACTGTTTGTGGCATAAAAACTGAGTGGGCCACCCACCGCTGTTTCAAAAAAAGTTCCTTACTTTCAGCCCCTGATAAATGGGTCTCCTGCAAAATTATAATTTGAGCAGTAGAATCCCTTAAATAATTCAAAATTTACTCTCTCCTCGACTTCACGCATAACCCATTTATATTCCAAGATAGGATTCTTAGCTCCCATAGATTACCCGCGCTCATAGCAGCCTAAACCCCCTAACACACCAAACCTGACAACAGAAAAGCTTCTGAGGAATTTTCCAAATTTTCTCCCCTGTCCCTTACCCTTACCCTTATCCCTCCCTCAAACCAATACCCAACCCCCCCTCCCCTGAGGTCTCAAAAACCTCCCCCCTTCCCTAGAAAACCCAACCAAATTTCCAATGGCCTAGACACTTTGGGTGCCAACTGCGGACGATGTGCATAAACACCAAACTAAAAAAAATATATATCTGCACGGGATCTACTAAGTAAACCTAACAGAACAAGAGAAGAATAATCCATAAACATAACATAGCTTAACTTGATTACAAGCTACCAGCTTGACATTGTTCCAAGAAATTATCCACATCCTCAACAAATCGAAACGAATGCATTTTGTTATTCCACATAAGCTTTAGGAAAGCTGGAAACTTTAGTTGAACTGAAGCTCCCAGCTTCCTCAGTGGTTCAATCCGCTTACGTAACTCCCATTGCCTGTTAGCGGTTACCAGGGACAAATCCGATCTTACCTCCACCTTCGCACCATCTACCTCAATAGTTTTCCTTTTAAGAGCGGCAGCCAGGTTCTTTTCTTTCAACCTGTAAGTCCAAAAATTAATCAGAATCCTCCTGGGCTTTGGACGGTTCGGGTTCACTCTCTGAATGTCTCTTAAAATCTCCTCCTCACTATCTTCCAACTGCAATTCAGTCTTAAGAAGCTGTACTACATATTTCTTAATATCCGCCCCTTCTTTGCCTTCCGGCAACTTTAAAATCTTCAAGTTCTTCCTCCTTTGCATATTTCTCAATCTTTCTACACTGTCTTCATGTTCCCTTTCCTTACTCTTCATGACATCTGTCTCCTTACGATTGATCATAACCACCTCCCTAAGATCCTTTACTTCTGCCTCTAGGACCTCTGTACGGGAGCTCAGAACATCACATTTATTCTCCAACAAACTGCAGGCAGCTCTGATATCTTCCTGATTTAACTTAGAAACCTCAAACCCCTCATGCATATCAATATCTAATTTCTTCAACTAGCAATAACTGGAAGATCGCCACCTGGTAACTCAGAATTTGACTCAGGCCCTTCCTCGCCATGACAGCTCGAATGATTACATTTCTCCACCTAATCAGCCAAAAGCCCGGGGTACTCGTATTCTCTGTAAACCCTAAGACCTCCCCCGGGGTTAAGACACCTACATTTAAAGATGGGGCAAGCTGCTCTATACTATCCTCTGCGCTTCGAATTTTATCTGGCTGAGCCTGCGACCATACCCAGCCTCCTCCATATCTACAGAAAGGACCTGAAAGTGTTTAGGGCTCAAGTGTTGAGACCAGTCAAACAGATTTACCTGCCCAATAATCCCGTCGCACCCCAACCTGCAATTCTTGGTCGGGCTAGCCTGATTAGAATTAGAAACAGCTACTATATTGGTTAGATCTGAAGGAGACTCCCACTTTAGTGTCAAAGACCTTGGCACAACTTAAAAAAATTAGGTGAGAGAGGGTTTTGTGTTAATCCTACACTCCAGTGAGCCCACCTTCCCCAACTTGTTACACCTGCTGCCCTGTTGGCTATTTTTCCTTACTGTACTTTTAGCCTTAATCTCACTGACTCTCTCAATGATAGGTTTGGGTGAACTATTGTGCTTAGTTAGCAACTTCTCAAGCCCCCCCTGCACTCCTCAAAGCATATCTGGAAACCCCCTTCCAACCCGCTGTAGGCAGGGATTCCGAATTTGCGATGCCCGAAAGTTCCCCTGTACCTCCCTGGTCCTGTAGTTCGTCCTCCGCATTTAAAACAGGGGAGAGCTTCTATTTGATTATTTTGCCAGAAGAAAATATCTCCCTGCCTCTTCCACTGGCACTTCCTCCCTGAAACGAAATCCTAGAGGCAGCACAACAACCCCTACCCAGCTCAAACACCGCTCTCTCCCAGCAGAGCACTGTCTCCCCTGCTGGCTCCGGCTCCGCCTCCTTCCCAGTCCGAGAATCCCTAGCAGCCGGAGCCGCCATACAACGCCATTCACCGCCAAGGCCGCAGTTCCTCCGCAATCCACTCGAATCTGCCCGAAAAACCACAAAAAAACAACTCTCTTCGGTAAGCGCCTCTCTCCGCGCCGTCAACCACTCATACCCATCCCGTGCAGAGTTTTAGAATATCACCTCCGCACCGTCGCTATTACCAACACCCGCGACCTGCACCTAGCCGGCCGCCATGTTTTCCGTTCATCAAAAACCGCGACTTATTGAGCAAAGTGACATGAAGTGCAACAGTGTATTATACAGAAAAAAACAACTCAACAAAATGATGATGTATAATTATACACAAATGTCAGTCGTTTTCATCAAATGGTTCAAACAGCACCCTCTACCTCCATTAGTATCAATTTTAGGATGATGTGACTAAGAACAAGGACTAATCAAAATATGGTTGACTTTTCGACTCCAGATGTATTTGTTAATGAGTAAAACATCATGTCAGGTCTTCTTCAGGACTGGTGAGAGTCTCTCATGCACCACGATGGCTGTGCATTAACTGCACAGCGATAAATTGGAAATTAATCTAAAAATTGATGGATGTGTGCTAGCAATTTTCCAGTCACCCACAGCTTGCCCTATGTTTCTTTTGAAAATAATTTTGATGACATGAGATGTCCTTTTCTGAATCTTGAGTAATGCCTCAGCATGGACTCCATCCTGAAATGGAGGGGTCAACTGACTTGTTTGTTTACCTTTTGGCTGTCTACAATATCTACATCAGTATATAGTTCAGTTCAATAATAGTTCTGTTGGATTGTTAGGTCAAGACTTGATCACACTAAGCAATTGGATCACCCGAACAAACACAGTGCTGCTTATATTATATAAACCTAGGTTCTGAGGGACATAGGGTAACCCCAATAACTTTAATGGGAAACTTTATAAAAGTGGCTTTTTTTAAATTGTAGTTTAAACTCTGATTTCACCATGAGTCAAGAAGGAATCTAAGAGTTTTCACTGCCCGGACATGTAAAACTTAAAAGCACGTCCTAGTTTTTAAATACACAGCACCCTTCCCTCTGAGCTGTCCAGGGCCTACCCTAGGGATGACATATGCATTAAAAAGTAAGGTCTGGGTCTGGCAAAAGATTTACTCAGCCAGGTCAAAATGGCAGTTTAAATCTGCACACACAGGCTGCAATGTCAGGGCGGAGACATTAACAGGCTACTTAAGTGGGTGGAAAATCATTGCTGCAAACCCACTAGTAGCATTTAATTTATAGGCCCTGGGCACAAGTAGTGCCCCTTTACTGGGTACTTACAAGTAACTTAAATAGGCTAATTGGGTTTAAGCCAATTCTACCATGTTTTAGTAAGAGAGCACAAGGCACGTTAGCACTGGTTAATAGTGGTAAACAGTGGTAAAGTGTGCAGAATCTTTAAGCCCAGCAAAAATGAAGTCAGCAAAACAAGAGGGTTGAAGGCAAAACATTAGGGCGCAAAACCATGCTAAGGATGCCAGGTCTGACAGGGCCTGATTCATTAAACAGTTTCCTGATCTGCCCTGGCACAGTTCAGGAAAAAAGTACATTTTGGACATCTCACTTATGCACAAAAGCTATGCTTGTGTTCATGGTAGGGGCTTGTCAGATACAGTTTGCAGAACATATCTCATTCACAGAGGTTCCACTAAAAAAACAACCTGACACACCTCACGATGCAGACTGGTACACATTGTGGGGAAAATGTATGATTAATTCATGCACTACATCACACAGGGGAACTTACTGCATCACATTGTGCAAAAGGGAGAGATCAGAAATGCCCCATCTTTACAAAGACATGGAGCATTTCTGCTCTCTCCTTGCACTGCATATTTATATTTGTATCCTTAACATAATGGTAGAAATTAGATTTAATTAAAGTGACATGATGTTTAAGGTCTTGACATGCCAACAAGCGCCTATAGATGATGGTGGTGCAGGCACATAACCACAACAAGCTAGGCTGGCTCCCAACATAAAGTCCACAGGTCTCATGGGTGCTAATACATTTTTGAGCAGGGGGTAGGTGTCTGCATAGCTAATATGCAAAGTGGGCAGGCTAAAACTCATGGCATGGCTGTGCCCCTCCTACTAATCCTGATTGTGATCTGCAACCCTGGGGTAGAAAACTGGGTTTGCCATTTGTCAGAGAACATACATTCCATACCTTCAACCCACTGGCCATGAGTGGATAAGAGGCCCTAGAGTATTCAAAAAGTGGAAATATGCTGTTCCTTACTAGTCAGGGTATGGAAAGTCTGGGAAGACTGGAACCAACAGTGTCGCAAGCGGGGTCAGTGTTTGGAATCTATATGTTGGATTGTAATGCCCTCACACACCCTTTTAGGTGTCATTCTTCATAATGTTGGCTGCTCCTCATTGGGTCAGCGGTGCAATACCTAACGGGCTCCCATTAGTAGGGACCCGGTGGAGAGGTCAGGTCATGGACCTATCATAGGGTGCTGAAACCTCCAACACAAATAGGAGCAAAGCCTTATGCGTGAGCCACCGGGTACTATTGAAGCCTGGGTACTATACTAATTGGGTAGATCCAGGTTGTAACAGGTACATCTAATAATAGTAATTTTTTTTAAGTTTAGAAAGCTTTATTGAATAAGATAAACCATGTAAAGCAGTATTACAATACAAGAAGAATTAAAATATTACAACAGGTTATACATTATATGGAAATGGTAAAAGGTCCTGAAAGGGAACTTAGAGACTTTACCAAGAGAAAAAGCTTTTAAGGATCTTTTATGATGATAAAGAAAAGGAAGGAAAGGAAGAGAGAAAAGAAAAAGGGGGGTGGGAGAGGAGAGAAACAGAGAAAGGCAATCTATTACATGGATGATAAGAGAAATTCAAGAAACATTCCTGGAAAGGAAATTAGTCAATGGTGACCGTAACAAGTCTTTTTTGATTAAAAGAGGTATAGTAGTAGCAAAAGCACGGTCCAGGCGGTGATGATGACATAACATATTCCACCAAGCAGAGTAAGAAATCTTCGAAGTATTCTTCCAATTTGATGTGATTATCTGAAATGAAATAGCTATGTACAAATCTATTAATTTACGAACATTACATTGAACATTCCAAATAGGAGAAGAACCACCCTGGAAAATATGGACAATATCAAAGGGGTGGTTCGTATTCAAAATATCATTAAGTTTAAACCAAAGTTGAGACAAAAGGGACTTAACCAATTGGCAATGAAAGAACATATGGAGAAAATCACTATCAACACATGAACAAGACCAACATTTTCTAGAATCGGAGGCCTTGAATTTGAATAGATCGGAGGGAGTAAAAAAAAGCCTGTTGTAAAAAAAATATAACGTCTGTGTGGTACGAGCGGAGTGGGAGACAGCGTGGATTTTAGACCAAATAGAGTCTCAAACTGAAAAGGAAAATTCCTGTAATAAGTCCTTTTCCCACATGAGCTCAAGTTTAGATATGCACCGATCCGTAATGGGGCGGGAAAGTAGTTTGTAAATAGCAGAAGCCTTAAAAGGAGTAGTGAAATCAGGTCGGTGAGAATCTGATGGGACCATGGTGGACAAGGAACTATTCTGGGAAATGAGGAAGGCTTATGCATGCATGAGTAGGGGGTATTGGGAGGAATATTTATTGGACAAGTGAAAGGATGTACGAATATCAGAGAAGTCCCTCAGAGAACCATCTTTAAGAAGGCTATCATAAAGGATAGTGCCTTCATCAATCCACTCCATCCAAAAAAGTGCTTTATTATTAATCTTTAAGGATTTGTGGTCCCAAATAGGAGTAAGAGAATGAAAATTAGCTTGTGAGAAAGAAGAGCGAAAAAGAGATATGGCAAGAGTTTTTGAGTGCTTAAAAGTGGGTGTGTGAAAGCGTTGAGGATGTTGAGATAAGCAAATGGCGGTAAGAAAAGAGAAAGATGAAAGTTGCGCCTGTTCTAATGAGCTCCAAGCTGTCACAGGAAGAGGGGAGGAGTCAACTAAGAAAGGCCAGATTTGTTTTAAAGTGAAAGCGAACAAGATTAGGAAAGTTAACCCCACCCATATCTTTGGATTGTTGAAGACGAAAAAGAGAAATCCTAGGTTTGCGATTATTCCATAGAAATTTAGTAAAAGTGCGATTAATAAGTGTGAAAAAATAGACAGGGAGAGAAATGGGAAGCAGAGAAAGATAAAAATTGACAATAGGAAGAAGCATCATTTTAATAGTGCCTAGTCTCCCCCACCAAGACAAAAATAAAGGAGACCATCGATCTATGAGCGAGGAGAGCATAGTAAGAATGTCATTATGATTAATCTTAATAGTATCTCTGATATTGCAAGTGTAAAGAATGCCTAAACATTTAATATGCTTAGGATTCCAGGTAAAACCAGAGCCCTGAAATCATGAGAGGAAGGCAACATTTATTAAGGGGTAAAACTTCTGATTTGTCTATATTCAGTTTGTAGCCGGAGACTGAGGAGTAATCTTGTAATAAAGAGAAGAGCGCAGGTAAGGAAATGACATGATTAGAAATATAGAGTAAAATATCATCTGCGTATGCAGTGAATTTGATATCGTGTTTCTTATATAAAAATCCAGTATAGGATGTGGAGCGTCTAATTTTTTCTAGGAAAGGTTCTAGAGCTAAAATAAAAAGAAGGGGGGACAAGGGGCAGCCTTGTCTGGTGCCTCTTTGGAGAGGAAAATAAGAAGATTGAGAACCATTAACCCAAATAGAAGTAGAGGGGTGGAATATATCAAACGAATATAATTAATGATGTGGGGACTAAAGCCATGCCATCTAAGCGCGCCAAACATAAAATCCCAACTGACCCTATCAAATGCCCTTTCGGCATCCAAAGTAATGGCTGCGATAGTGGAATCCATCTTTGAAGCGAGATGAATAATATTAAGAAGAGTTCTCAAATTATCCGTAATAGATCTACCCTTGACAAATCCAGATTGATAAATATTAATAAGATCAGGAATAACTTTGTTTATGCGAATGGCTAAAATGTTGGCGTATATCTTACAATCTGTATTTATCAATGAAATGGGCCTATAATTTTTACAGAGAAATAGATCTTTATCTTTTTTGGGGCGTAAACATAACATAGCCTGTGTGAAAGAGCCTTTGGATTCCTCCATGGTAAGAAAATTCTTAATCAAAGAAAATAAATGTGGTAATAGAAGATTCTTAAAGTGGAAATAAAATCGAACCGTAAAACTGTCCGGACCTGGCGATTTATCCTTGAGTAAAAGAGTCATAGCATGGAGTATTTCTATTTCAGAAATAGGCACGTGAAGAGAGGAGAGGTCTGTGCGAATATCAGGGGGTTTAGGAATAGACTGGAAAAGGAATCAATTTGGGCGGAGGAGGGGGAATATTCCAGAGTGAATAAAGAGGAATAATATTGGACAAAGCAATCTAAAATGTTGTCATCAGTGGAATGTCTGTTTCCATGGGCATCAGTAATAACTGATTTTGGATTTCTGTTTTTTGATTTTGAGGTAATTCACAAGGGATTTGCCTGCTTTGTTGCGTCCACCATACATTTTCGCATTAAATTTAAGGAGATTATTACAAGCAGCATCCCATGAGTGTTTATTAAATTGTATTTTCGCTTGAATGAGGGAGGAAAGGGTACCAGGGGAATTGGTGGTAAAGAAAAGATGTTAAGCTCTTTTATTTGTTTAAGAATAAGAGAAGACTGAGTGAGGGCTTTTTTCTTCTTCCAAGAGACAAAGTCTATGATGAAGCCTCTGGCAGCAGCCTTAAAAGCATCCCAAATAAAATAAAACTGAGACATGGAATGAAGGTCATTTTGGAAAAATTCCTCCATAAAAAGAGTGAAATGCTCGGTAAACCGGGGGTCAAGGAGGAGGGAATTATTAAAGCGCCAGCGCCGAGAGGTGAGAGTAGACGAGGGGTAATTAATATCAAGTATGACAGGGGGGTGATCAGAAATAACAATAGAGCCAATTTCTGAATTAGGAAAGTGTGTTGGGTGAGGAAAATTTAATCAATGCGAGAGTGTGATGCATGTACAGGAAAAAAAAGGAGAATTCTAATGTATCAGGGTGGGATATCCTCCAAGAATCCTTTGGAGGAGATAGCTTTGTAAAAAGATTTTTTCATCTTGTTGGGTACATATCTAGCCTGAGATTTCCCGGCCATGAGCTGATTACAGTTGCCACCGAGAATTAAGTCATCATTCACATGGGAGGAGAGAAACATGGAAAAATTGTTCCAAAAAGTTAGATCTACCCCAGTGGGGCCATAAACATTGCAGACAGATAACTTTGTATTATTAACAATAACATCTAAAAACAACCATCTACCATTAGTATCATGAAGCTCAGTTGTTAACTGAATAGATAATGATTTGTGAAATAAAATAATAACACCATTCTTGTTATTCAATGCCGGAGAGCAGAAAACTTCACCCACCCACTGTTTACGCAGTGAAGATAGTTCTTTCAGTGTCAGGTGAGTTTCTTGTAACAATGCAACTTTACATTTTAACCTTGCTAAGTGAGATAAAACACAGTGTTTCTCAACAGGATTACGGATACCTTTAACATTCCAAGAAATAACACGGAGACCATTCATTGTTGGAAATTACAGAAGGAAAGATCAACAGTTAGAGGAGAGGTTATGAGGGATAGAAGAATTGGTAAACAGAAAGAATAGAGATTGAAGATATAGGGAAGATAAGGATATCAAAAGAAAGATAACAAGAAGAAGGTGAAGCCCAATGATCACCATAGAGAAAGGGGCAGGAGCAAATTGAGGAAGTAATAGAGAATCAAAAGAAGAGATATAAAAAGAGAAAGATGCTAAAGAGCGCAAATAGGAAGAAGATTGCCAGAAAGAAAGAAAAGAACGAGGTAAAGAGAAAGACAGCCAGGGAGAAGAGAGGATAGAATAGGGAAAGAAGAGAGAGGAAGTGAGGTGAGAGAAAATGAAAAAAAGGGGGAGCAAAATTCCCCAGGAGATATAGACATAGAGAACACTTCACCAAAAGACATGTCTGTGGGGGGTGGGGGGGCAGCGAAAAACAAGACAGCCACTCGAGCAAGAGACAATAATACAAAAAAGGGTTACCTGTAAAATAATTATGACAATTCAGTTAACGTAGTGAGGAATCAGAAGACGAACAGTAACCAAATATGGCAAATGAAGGGAACTTACCACACATTGAGGAATGAATGACAGCAGAATGAATTACACATTACAGACACCGGGATGACACATATAGGATGCGTAAACAGTAAACTGCAAGGGGGTACCCTGTGAAACAAGGAGGAGAAAAAAAAGACAAAAAACTGAGAGGTCGTTAAAGCAGAATACAAAATATGGGGGAAAAACAGACAATAAAGAACAATAAGCAAATTAACAGAATGACTATGGTTTGCTTAGTTCCATAAGTTCTCCTTTGTGAGTATGGATGAACTTCCAAAGGTCTGCAGGATCTTCAAAGCTGAAAGTCCGTTCTTTATAAGTCACTTTTAAAAAATAAGGGTGAATAAGGCCGTAGCGAGCATTCATGGATCTCAGCGCAGGTCTCAAGTCCAAAAATTCCTTCAGTCGAGCAGCAGTCGGTTTAGAGACATCCTGAGTAAAGAAGACTCTGTGACCAGACCAGAGCAGCTGCTTATGCTGTTTGGCGGAGTGGAGGATCGCCATAAGATCTGAGTAGAGGAGAAAGTAAGCAAAGATACCTCTGGGCTTAGAAGTAGGTGAGGAATGTGTAGGTCCAAAACGATGGACTCTTTGAATGTTAACATCCATGTGTTTAGGAAGGCCAACAATTAGAAGGACTTGAGTCTTCAGGAATTGAATGATATCCGACCCTTCAGAACCCTCTGGAATACCATAAACGCGCAGGTTAATGCGCCTGTTGCGATTTTCCAAATCTTCTGAGGTCTTCTTAAGCTGATCAACTTCTTTGGTGAGGATAGCAACCTTAGCTACAACATCTTGAGCTTCGCTAACCTTTTTTTCTACATCGGTAAGTCTTGTATCAAGACTGGACCATTTATCATCAAGCCTCTGTAGAGTCGTAGCTGTAGCCATCATAATGGGGCGGATGAGTCGCAGTTACTCCATGATGTCCTCTAAGGTGATAGGCAACGGAGATTTGGACAGAGACGGAGGATATTTCTTAATGCATTTACTAGAGGAAGATACAGCAGGGTCCTTGCGAGTACCCGAAGAAGTACCATGTGCTTTGGTTGAAAGAGAGCATTCCATTTTGAAGGAATGGACCCAGCAAGAATGAGGCAAAAGTAAAAATGAAAGCACAATGGGAGTAATTTATATGAGCGCCGAATAATATTGACAAAAGGAAGGTTGATAAGCAGCAGATGTCTGATAAACCATATAATGACGGGAATGATGAAGACCAATCTAGGCGGAACAAGAAGCAATAAAGTTAGAGCCCATAGTTAGCAAGTAGAATCAGATAAAATCCAGTAAAAAAAGAAAATGGAATGGGCTACAAAACGATATACGAGCAGTGCCATTTGCAAAAGTAAGAAGATGAATAGACGTACAACCTCTTTAACACTACACAGATAAAGTTAGGAGCCTTAGTACCTGAGGTATCTAACAGAGTCGCAGCGTAGAATCATTGAAAAGGTTCCAGCCAAAGGTATGGATAATATGTGAAAAAAAGTGAAAAGTAAGTCACATTGTGGCAGAGGGGGGTCATGTAGGCAAAAAACAGAGTTGCAGAAAGAAAAAGTGAAAAAAAAATCCCTGCGAAGGAAAAAACAAAATGGCGCCCGCTAGTCAGAGAGACGGGTAAAAAGTCATAAAAATGCTTAAAACAAGCATTTTGTAGCGAAGAGCTTGCCCGTGGAAACCTGGACCCTTCCGACGGTGAAATTAGCTGTTTCCGTGCAAAAACGCTGCAGAGGAATCTACCCTTCGTGTACGAGCGCTGCTCGTTGTAAAGGAGCTCTTCAGGTTGCGGCCATCTTGGTTCGCCGCGCCGCGCGCTCCCTCAATAATAGTCATTTTTAACTTGAGTAAAATCATATACCACTAGGTGTAGATAGTTCAATTGTTCTGGTCCTGAAGAATCACTAGTATAATTAACGATAAGCGAGAAACATGTTGACCCACACTTTGTAACAAGGACACCACTACGTGAGACATTACACTCGGGCGAGTGCATTGTTTTTGTTTTTACTTAAGGTAGGAGACCTCCAGAATAAAGTTTGTCCTTCTAGGTACTCCCAACCCTATTTTAAATTAGCTCACTACAACTACACAGTTCTGGCCCCACACACGCAGTTCACCAAACTGCTGTTGGATAAAAGATCTCCGATAGAGTGCCCCTACTATAGGGAGCCCGTTGGGTATTGCACCGCTGACCCAACGAGGAGCAGCCCAAATGATGAAGCATGACACATGAAAGGATGTGTGAGGGCATTACAATCCAACATATGGATTCCCAACACTGACCCCGCTTGGGGCACGGTTGGTTCCAGTCTTCCCAGACTCTGCATACCCTGACTCGTCAGGAACAGAATAATTCCACTTTTTTAATACCTCCTTTGGGGCCCCTTTTATGCAGGTCCTTCCACTCTTGCAAGAGTGGAGAAAGGCCCCACCTACGTCCCCCTTCATTGTATACAGGCCCTAGAGTATGTCACGCTTGCTCGCCTGCCTTCTTCATGCACCTGGGTTACCTTGCTGCTTTCTAGTAGAGATGCAGTTCTTAGGCCCTGACAGCACTTGTAGCCAGGCTGCCTGATCACAGAGCGTTTTACAGCTCAGAGATAAGTGCTGCAGCCAGAAGTCATGAATGAAAACAGTGTTACTTTGAAAAATACATCCTCACAAAGAAATGCAATAAGCAAAAAAATGGGATACCTTACTGAACAAAAACTATTCTTAGAGGCTTATTCCTTTTTGGTTGTGTGATAAAAACTGCCATTCTCTGGACGTCTGCATTCTGCCCTCGATTTCCCCTTCACAAAGTCACATTGTTTTTTCCCCTACATTTCGACGCCTAACCCTTCAGAGGCAGGGGTTGCAATAATTTTGCCTAATGAATGTGATTCTAGATGGTAATATTAATATTTACAAATCATAATTTCAGTGATTCTTTGCAACCTGCTTCCTTGATCAGAAGCCTCAGGGCCTCATTCATGTTTTTTTTGGCGTAGGGCAGCGCAGCAGGCCTTGATGCTCCTCTACCCTACTGTGAAAGAAATTGGCAGGAATGTGCTGTATCTATTACATAAGGCTCGTTTATGTCCTTTTCTCCTGCGCTGATGCACAATGGGCTGCCGTTGGTCAACTCAGGCCCCTTTGCACCATGGTGCAAGGGTGCCTGCGCTACGGGGATGACTATTTTTGTGGGGGAAGGGAAACCTTCCTGCATAAAAAAAGTCACAAGAGGCTTTTTCCTCTTTCTATGTGTGCTGCAAAATGCAATACACATAGAAAGAGGACAAAAACGAGGAGAAATAAAGATATTTCTCCTCGCTGTGGGTCCCTTATCCCTTAAGTTTTTGGTGCTGACTCAGACCTACGATTTCTCGCAAATCTGTAGCAGTGTCAAAAAGCCATGGATGTTGCTGATAATGCACCCACCAACACTAATGGAACATCCCTTTCACACAGTTTTCTACGTGAAAGGGGCACATATTTATGAGGCCATAAAAAGCCATGTAACATGGCTTTACGTAGCCTTATAAATAGGCCAGTGGCACATTGCGCCACTGGAACATCAAGAAAGTGACAATCTGGTGGCGCAAAAGTGCCTGTAGGGCCTCATAAATGAGGCCCTCAAATGCTAAGCAAACACAGGGCCTTATTTAGAAGGCACTTGTGCCGCCGATACGTCACTTTTTTCCGATTTTAAAAGTGACGCACAGGCGGTGCAAGGGGCTTCAAAATAAGCCCATCAGTAAATAATGCATCTAGCCTCTATCAGTGGTGCACAATGACCGATATCAGTTTTAGATAGTGGTGAGTTGATGCTCACAAATAATGGCAGTTGTTAACTATTTAGTTAATCTTATTCTGAAGTGTCGTTAAAGCGTTTGGGTTTGTGGTGGACATAAAATTAATTCCTAGTAGCCTGTGCATCAATATTAAAAGTGCAGCATTAGAAACGGTGTTTAGGCACACTTCTGGGCCAGCATACCATTTGATCAAAAGTACGCCAGCTAGGTAATGAATGCAAATGCACTCCCACAGAAAAGTGCCACTATTGCTTGCATGGAATAGAGCCACAGACCCCAGTGTTCAGCCTCAATACAGGCAGACCAACAAACTTCCCCCAGCCTCAGTGTATTTACAGGATCATCCCGAGTGGTCCTAAAAATGCAAGCTGTTTGTACGTCATGAGTAGTGCAATTTATCTAGTCCAAACAGACGAAATTTTGGAACACCACAAAGTGGAAGAAGATTTCATTAGCATCCATCTGTGGCCTATAAATATAAGCTACGTTCCATGCAAATAGTAGACATGGTCTCAGCCCAACTCTTACACCTAATGTGTGCTTTAGTATACGCATGTATACTAAATGACATTGTGCCATGTGTGCCATTGCACATTTTGTTCAATAGACTTTAGTGAACCAGGCAAAGATAATTTAGGTGCCAGGAAACAAGTATGAGGAAGTTACCGTGGAGAAAAACAATCCAAGGAGCCAATTAAAACTGCATTTGTTTTCTTTATTCCAGTATTCCTTTATACCGATTTGGAGAAGGGGCATCATCAGGCTAGCTAAAACATGAAAATGAAGAAATAATACGTAATTGGTTCCATTTTGATGTATCAGGGACTTCCGGTTTAAGTGTTAGACAATGGCTTCCAGCAACATCTCCATCATGTGTTATTGGTATCGGCTGGATTAAAGCCTCACACTTACCTTTGTCTAAAATAGGATTTATATTGTTTTGCATTTCATTACTGTTTGAGTGCTGCATAAATACTTTACACATGTGCCAAGCCACCAGAAGTTTAAGTCCAGGTTTATTTAGTGACTTTTATAGTTCACCCTGAGAAGATTGTGATTATTATTTGAGATGGGCTCTTTCCCTCATCAGCTAATACCCCGATATCTTAAAAATCCTTGGTTTGGAGGCAAATCACCTTGGAACGTTCATAGTCAAGCAATCTACTTACTATTGTTCCCTTTCCCACCAACCAGGCAATAAGGGAGGAGTATGACCTCTTATTTAGGGTAAATGGTTAGCAAAGCTCTACACCGAGCCAGAAAAATTAAGAAGGTAAGAGGGCAGCAATTCATTCAAACATTGCCTTTTTGTCATTTTCCTCAGTTTTTTCCTTACTGTGGAGGATATTCACATGTATACATGCAAACGTCTGTAGGTCTGATGGCCTGAGAGACTTTGGCAGTATGGCTCTGAATTAGGAATCTCACCAGTGGTGGCTCCTCCGCAATGGCAGAGGAGTGTTGCCCCCACTGCTTGGCTCAGAGCCAGCAAGTGCTAATTAAAATGATGTTCTTGCAACATTTTATTTTACATTTGCCAGCTCTTAGCCTGCGGTGTTAGGAGGGGTGCTACCCAGGCATGGGAGGAGGAGGAGGACTCCACTCCCTAAGTGTTCATGTGTGTCTGGCCGGCCGTCTCAGGCCGACCAAAACACACATGTGCAATTAGGTTTTCTCCAGCCCAGCTACGTTGAGCAGCTGGGCTGGAGAAACCTCACAGACTACCTGGTCTGAGCAGGACGTCTTTCCTGCCCGCTTAGACCAATCCCCATGCTGATTGGACAGTTAGTCTGTCTCAGGGGCAGCTGGGATCAGACAGGAAGAGGAGAGGCGCCGCGACGAGACGCAACAATCGAGGCAGGTGGTGCAAAAGGTACGTTAAAAAAAAATATATTGTATTTCTAACCCCTGCACAACGCCTTCCGCGTGACCCCACCTGCCCCACCACCCTTTGTTTATGGCGGCCGCTGCTGAATCTCATGTGAAGGATACAGTTGAAATTTCGCTTAATAGGTGACCGCTGTGTTTTAATCATGACGTCCCTACTTAAATCAAACTGTATGACTGGCCGGATTACTTTTGTATTAGTACTGCAGCTCTCTTATCTGTAGGTTTAGGGTGAGCACACCCTTTCTATCTCACACATTTCTCAAATATGTATGAGTTACATAGTGAAACCTGTTATATCAGAATTTATAATGAACTGCTTCTTCAGTATGCAGCCCCCAGTGGCCAGTTACCTAAGGTTCGTAGGTCTACCTCACTGAACATGGATTTACCATGCATTAATCCCAAGAGACAGTCTGATTCACAGACTGATTGATCCCACTGTGAGTAAGGGGCTATGTGAATGCTCTACTGAACTGATTTGGTGGCAGTGCAGTCACCAGTTAAAGAACCTTTTAATACGTTCTCCACTTCAGAAGATTTAAAACGGGAAGGTTAATAAGCACCATGGTATACTGCAACCGTTCCCTTGAGCAGCAACTTTGCAACTGCCACATTGAGAATTCCTTCCACTATTTCCCATTTGTTATTACACCCATACTATTCTGCACCAGAGAATTGCAAATACAACATATCTCCTTTTCTTGTAAACAAAAACAAACAAAAAAATAAGAACAGTGATAAAGATAGCAGTGGCAGAATATACATACATGCAGAGGGCCCAATTCACAAAAGTAATCTGAGACAAAATCCTAACTTTACGAATTTCGGTGTTCACAAAAGGCATTTAGGAGTAGTAACGTTAGAAGTCCTAACTTTACTACTCCTAAATGCCTTTTGTGAATACCGAAAGTCATAAAGTTAGGGTTTTTCTCAGTTTAGAAGTAGTAAAGTTAGAAATTCTAACTTCCGGGCTAGAGGGGAGGAGGGTGCGGACCTCACCGGCAGCACCCTACAAAGCCTGCAACTTCGCATTCACGCAGTGGAGGCAAGCACAGACAGAGCAGCGACTGCTCACACCGGTATTCTGCCACCATTTTTAACAAAACTGGGTAATTTTGCTTTTAAATATTACTTTCGGCGATTTTGGCTGGAAAACACTTGTTACTCTTTTAAATCACTCAGAAATCACTCGCACTCCTACCTGCACCCTTTGACACCCGGCTCCCGTGCCTCCCCGTTCCACCATGGTATTTTTTCCTGATTGTTGTGGAGGGAGGAGCGGAGCTCAGAGCACTTCCGGGCTAGAGGGGAGGAAGGGGGCGGACCTCACCGGCACCACCCCATTTAACCGGATGACCTTTACTACGTGCAGCGGACACGCGCAGTGGGTGCGCTGGCGGTACGCTGAAGGCGCGAGCCAAAGGCAAGCCCGTCTGCGCCTGTCTGCGGCCGGCCGGGGCCAGGGACCACCCCCCTGTCCGGTCAGCCATCCTTGTCATGAAATACCGCCCGCGATTCCTACGCCAACTAAGGAGGGATGCAGACCCATTATGTCGCACTTTGTGGGACCCATCAGAACAACACACTACCTGTTGTCAGTGCGAATTTAGACTATTGCGGGCCCCAACTACACTATCATCTCAATACTCTATGCTCTTGCTCAACTGTAGGTCCCTTCCTAAACACACCCTGGAAATCTCTTTATTAATAGAAGATTTAAACCCGGACATCCTCTTCCTTACAGAGACTTGGCTGCACGAACAATCAGAACCAGACCTCGTTCAAACCCTCCCCCAAGGATACCAAATACTGCGTAATGATCGCAAAACAGGAAGGGGAGGAGGACTATCAATAATCCACAAGACCTGTTATGAAGTAAGCAGCCTCACCACTCCTGTCCGAGACAGTGAAAGTCTACCCTTCACAATAAAATTCAGCCCCACGGGTATACTTCTGTACCGCCCCCCGGGACACAAGGACAATTCCTTCCTGCCCTTGCACCAATCGTATCAGACCTTGCCTACAGCCCTGCAAACTTCACCCTCCTAGGAGATCTTAACACTCACTTTGACGACCTTAGCGACCCTAACGCCAGCGAAATAACCTCCAGTTTAGACGCCCTCGAACTCCTACAATGGGTCTCTGTGCCCACCCATCAAAAAGGCCACCTCCTGGACTCTATCTTTAGTAACTGCCCTAACCTACAAATCGGAATCCCTTGTCCTCTCCCCTGTACAGACCACTTTCTTATCCCCCAAATCCCCACTAATCCAAACCCACAACAGTCCAAAAATCCTGCAATTGGTCCAAACATCCCCAGCCAGAATGGCTGGAGAGCCTCGAATCAACCAAACCGCCCATAACCTCCAACCCCGTAGAGGGTAATGAGAATTATAACACCTGGATCACTAAATCCCTCGATCTGGTGCTCCCACTCAAAAGCATCAACCCCAAACGCGGGAATACAACTGCCCCATGGTAAACCCCCGACCTACGGGATGCCAAACGCAACTGTAAAAAAATTGAGCGGAAATGGCGCCTTGACTACTCACCTACTGGAAAAATAGCCTACAGGGTGGCCATAAAACCTTTAAAACTAGCTTCAAACTAGCACTAGCCATGTACTTTGAGGAAAAAATCAATAAGGCAGCCTCAAAACCTAAGGAAATATATCAAATAGCGAAATCACTCCTTCAACTACCAGAGGCACCTAAGGAACATGCCAATGTCCAGGCTCATTGCGACGACCAAGCGGAATTCTTCCTCCATAAAATAGAAACAATAAACTCCTCTTTTACCCACCACGCCCCTCTAGCCAGCTGTCCTCTAGATCCCGTGCCACCGTCCCCAGCTAGACTTGAACAACTCCCACCTCTGGACCTCAGCCATTTAGAGGGAATCATGCAGCAGGTTAAATCAGGCTCACCTAATGACCCGGCCCCTCCGCGGATTCTCCTCCCGATCACCAGTCACATCTCACCCACTATCCTGGAACTGCTCAACACCTCCCTACACACCGGCACCGGCCCACCCCCCTGGAAACAAGCTATGGTTAAAGCCCTTTTAAAGAAACCGAGCTTGGATCAGAACAACCCCTCCAACTACAGACCCATTTCCCTATTACCCTGGCTCAGTAAACTCCTAGAAAAGTATGTCAACTCAGTTGTGACAAGCTTTCTGGAGTCAAACGCTATACTTGACCCTTCACAGACGGGTTGTTGTACCCTCCATGGGACAGAAACGGCCCTGGTTGCAGTGACGGAGGAGGCAAGAAGGATCTTGGACAACGGTGGCTCGACGGCCATCATCCTCCTTGACCTTAGTGCCGCCTTTGACACTGTAAACCACAACATCTTACTTCACCGTCTCAGCAAGGTGGGCATCTCGGGAATGGCAATCCCTTGGATGAAATCCTTTCTCGCAGATCTCTCCTTTCAGGTATTTGAGAAAGAACACATTTCCCCCGGCAAACCCCTGAATTGTGGGGTGCCACAGGGCTCCTCCCTAAGCCCCACCCTTTTTAATATTTATATGAGCCCACTGGCTGAGGTCGTCCGCCCCTTTGGGGTGAAAATTGTCACCTACGCAGACGACACACAGATAGTGGTAGCGCTAGACCCCCCCTCAACTCACACCATGGCCTATATAATTGCCTGTAAGTGGTCACCTCATGGATGACATCCTCCTGTTTAAAACTAAATGGGGAAAAAACAGAGCTTATGCTCCTTGGAAATACAATTGGCAAGTCCATTGACCCAATCTGGCCCACCTGCCTGGGCTGTCCCCCCCTACCCAAAGAAGTAATCAAAAGCCTCAGCATATGGCTGGACAAGGCACTCAATTTCAATCATCAGGCCACCAAGTTATCTGCCATTTGTTTTGGGCTCCTGAGACTCCTGCGCAAGATCCTTCCCCTTCTCCCTTTTCACTCAAGACCGATCATGGTGCAAGGCCTCATCCTATTGCGGCTGGACTGTGGGAATGCCCTATACCTAGGGGCCCGCAGTCCACCCTAAACAAACTCCAAATTATCCAGAACTGCGCAGCGGGGACCCTTCTTCAAATCCCCCGCACGGTCTCAGTTAAAACCCGACTGAAGGACCTCCTTTGGCTTCCAGTAAAATCAAGGATTACATTCAAGGCCATGTGCATCGCCCACCGGTCCTACTGGGGGACAGGTCCCTCCATCAACCTCCCCCTAGTAACCGCCTACCATCCCAACAGACACCTTAGATCTGGGTCCTCCCACCTCACCACCGTACCTCGAGTCAAGAGAGCTAGGTGTGGAGGCCGCTCACTTTCCCATAACCTGGCCAAGCTCTGGAACACGCTTCCCCTCACAATCAGATCTGAGCCAAAACTTCGGACTTTTCAAAAGCTCCTGGCTTTTTAACAAACCTGTGTAACTCCCAGCAGCTCTGCCTTTGCCTCGTCCTCCACAGCGCTGGGACGCCTTAGGGTAGCCATCGCGTTTTATAAATTATCTTTTCATTTCATTTACGACACCTAAATGCCTTTTGTGAATACCAAAAGTCGTAAAGTTAGGATTTTTCTCAGTTTAGGAGTAGTAACGTTAGGATTCTTAACATTACTACTCCTAAGTGGCTTTTGTGAATACTGAAAGTCGTAAAGTTAGGATTTATTTCAGTTTAGGAGTAGTAAAGTTAGGATTCAAAGTAAAATTAGGAATCATAACTTTACTACTACTAAATGCCTTTTGTGAATACCGAAAGTCGTAAAGTTAGGATTTTTCCCTGTTTAGGAGTAGTAAAGTTAGGAATCCTAACTTTACAACTCCTAAATGCCTTTTTTGAATACTGAAAGTCATAAAGTTAGGATTTGTCTCAGTTTGTGAGTAGTAAAGTTAGGAGTCCTAACTTTACTACTCCTAAATGCCTTTTGAAAATACCGAAAGTCGTAAAGTTAGGATTTTGTCTCAGATTACTTTTGTGAATCGGGCCCCTAGACATCAGTCCACACAATTGCCAAATTAACAGATAATGATACAATTTTACAATAAGAGTGTGAACAACTCAGAACAATTGCCCTAGTTATTGTTTAGTTCTAGCACTTCTGTAGAATAACACTCTGTTAATTTACAAGCATTCAAACCATCACCATTCTACAACATCACAGTATTTCCTTTTATTCCAATGACTTTACACGGTGATGATCAAACCTATTCACCCTACCTTCCCACCCATCCTCTCTTGTACTTGACCCAATCATTTGCCCCAAATGAACTTGACTTGCAATTCAAACACACCTTGTGCCTCAATTGGTAATTCTTTTAACATTTACACATTTTCTCCACATCACATCCCACAGACAAATTATCCTCCATCCATCCTGGGAACACTCTGGAATGAGGTTCCCTATCTTTCAATGAACAAAAAAGTGTAACTCCATTGGCTGAATATGGAGTGGTCCTATAATTCCAAAACATCTTTTATACTTTCTCTCCTATGGTAAGTCATTAGCAGAAATCAATTGTTTGCTCTCAGTCACAACCTGAATAAATCTCTCCACCAAACCATTTTTTCTTGGCTGATATAATGCATTGTGGTGGTGGATCTCACCATTCTTAAGTAGAAATACTTACATATGTCCAGATGCAAATTGATGGCCATTATCAGTTACTATTTCTTTTCTCCACCCCTCACGTAGAAACACGTCACTCAAAAATTCCACAACACTTTAGATTTTTACATAATTCACAAATTTCACCTCCGGCCACTTGGAAAAATAGGCCATGGACACTAAAGCATACCTTTCAGAACATACCATTACATGGAATGGCCCACATATATCTAAATTTAATTTCTGCCATGGTCCACTAGGAGATTCCACAGGTGTTATTGGTGTCTCTTGTGACTTATGACTTGTCACTACTTGTGCAAGATAAACACTTCCTAACATACCTTTCAATCATTCTATCCATACCAGGCCACCAAAACTGATTTATAGCCTTCCTCTTTATTCTGAACATAACACTATGTCCTATTTCGTTAGAACAACCAATTTATTACCACAATACAACTTATAAATCCACACCAATTCACTCCAAACTGACTTATAGTTATCCAATACTAAAGCCACCCATGGCTCCCTTGGCCATACTTTCACCAAACATATTTTGATCAATACTACCTCCTCATCCAAATTCACTTCACAGTTCCACTACTCCTCTGTAATAATTCATTAACAACACTCTGATACAGTTGGCACTAAAACCTTCTCATTACCATCACACCCGCCATCATGTTCCATTTAAAGTGGAAGACAAGACAATCAGCATTGATGTTGGTAAGTCCTGGAACATATTTAACTTCAAAGGGAAATTCCTGGAGACAGTAAAGCCATTTCACCAACCTAGGGGTAGCTTTACAGCTCTCGTGGTGGAAAACCATTCAATTACCGGCTTATAATCAATCCTCAGCTCAAATACACTGCCCAAATGTCATTCTTAAAATGATAATTGCCCACCAACATGCTAGAGCTTCCTTTTCAATTGCACTGGGTTAAACCTGGCATCCTTGGTGTGCTTTCTGATCTTTTGTTTTGCTGACCTAATTTAGGCTGGCTTTGGATTCTGGGCACTTTACCACTGCCGACCAGTGCTAATGTGCAGGTGCTCTGTCCCTAAAACCTGGTAATATTGGCTTAACCACAATTTGCATATTTAATTTACTGTAATAAGTGATGCACACATATTTTCCCATTGCCGCTTAAGTTAAGCCTGCCTGCTCTTTGCCAAGCTACCAGAGGGTGAACACACGTTAACTTAGGTTGTGTTTCTGACTTACCCTGACTAACATTGTGGTCACTACTTGGGCAGGGTGCAAACCTCTGCCAGCTAGAGACTCAAGTTTTAACTCACTGTATGTCCCTTCACTTCCCTTAAGAGTTCAGCAAACAAACCTAACCACTCTTTCTTTAGCATTTCAGTCCTGCATCAAAACAGCTCCTAAACCATACACACTGGCATTCGTAACAATTATAGAGCGGTCATTCACATCAAAAGGCTTCAAATTTACAGTACTCACAATACTGTTCCTAATCCATGCAAACGCAGTCCCACATTTTGAAGTCATAATTAGTTTTACATTCTTCTTCAAGAGTTACAGTATCTCACTAGTCAATTCTGAAAAATGCTGGATACATTTAGTGTAATAGACTGCCATGCCTAAGAATGACCAAAATTATTCTTTATTTACTTGAGATGGAGCTTTCTTTATCACCTCCACCAACCTCACTTTGGGACTTATGCCACCCTCTGAGATGGTGTGACCTAACTAACAATTGTTTCCAATTCTGGCTAGAATTATAATTTGTTATTGAACATAACCTGGCCAGAATGATGAGAATCCAAAATGATACCTAAAACATACCATATACACTCTAGTTTGTATTTTCCCTTCCTTGAAAACAATGTCAGATTCAAAACATCCTAACAACTGAAGTTTTTTACACAATCTCCTAAAGAGATAATGCTGGCCACTTCCAGTTCAACACTTCCCAGTTTTCTGAATGTTCTCTCATCAATTATGGAATATGGCGAACATGAGTCTGCCCAAACTTCTACATTATTCTCCAACACACGTATCTCATACTTCAGCAGCCAATTACGTTTCTAATACCGAGTGTACCCCAATTCAGCTACCACCAACTCCTCATCTTCCTCATTAATTGAATCTTTACAATACCTCACAACATTCACTCTGTTGAACCTGTGATTGCACACCCGCAAAAAATGTCCCATGCATTTACACTTGTAACATCTGAGATGAATAGCTGGGCAGTTAGTGGGGGATTCCATATGTTTTTCACTGCCACCACAGAAACATCTATCCTCCTTCCTTTCTCTCATTCGGTCTTCCTTAACAGCATGATTGGAATTGTTAGTCTGTTTAGGTTTGCCCATCACATTTTGTTAAATTTTTGTAAAATACCAACTACATTAGAGGATCTAGCCTCACACTGATCACATTTGATACATTCTTTTACATACAGTGACATGCTTTTCACTCTTTTAGCAATCAAGATTGCTTTCTCCAACGTCAGTTTCTTAACTCTAAGAAGCTTTTTTGAATCTTATTATTCTTAGTTCTATTAATTAGCTGATTATGTATACTTTTTTTGTCCCGCAGATCTTTAAATCTAAATGTAGATGCCAAGGTTCTTAACACTGCAACACAGTGTTCTATAGATTCTCCAGTTAATTGCTTACTAGCAAAAAATCTGTGACACTCAACAACAATATTCACTTTTGCCTCTTAGTTATCCTCTAGCGCTCTCATCGCTAGTGAAAACTCATAATCCTCCTCCTCAATCTCCATATCCTCTTCCTCAGCTTGTACATCACATGGAGGTATAGATAATTGCTTGAAAACCTTCCCACCTTCCACTTCTAGACTGTGTTTCAATATAGCTAGTTTGCGTTTGGTTAAAAATATATCACCTCCAATATCCTCCAATTAGATTTCAAATGCATCATGATAGTATTCCCACTACATAGGCGGGTCACCAAGAGAAGGAAGAAACAGTAGTCGAATAGTAATAGAACCTGAACTAGCCATATCAGCAATGCAAAGGGATATACAGAAGTTAAATTTTTAATGTGCAGATCTAAATTGTTAATAATGACTTGACCACAACTCTGTTTAAAAAACCTACAGCAGGTAACACACTCTTGCATGCATCCAGTGCGCATCCAGCTCACCTCATCAACAGTATCCCTTATGGGGAAATGTTGCGGATAAGGCGCATTTGTAGTAATGAGGAAGATGCTAATGCCGAACAACGCAGAATGCCGAACACGGTTTTTGGCAAGAGGATATAATGGTGCAACAGTGGATGCAGCTATCACAAAATCTAAAGAAAGGGCAAGAGTAGATCTGCTTCGATGAAAAACAAGAAACCACTGAACCAATAAGATTAATCTTGGGATTTTCAAAACAGGAAACACAACTAAGAGCGATTGTCCGATGGAATTGGCCCATTGTACGTGATGACCCCATTATAGGCAAACATTTACCACCCAACCCATCTATTGCTTTTAGGAAAACAACTAGTATGGGAAACGCACTAGTTAAAAGCAGCCCGGAAGACCAGGGGAGAGCTATGTGGTTGGTCGCTAGAAAAGGATTCTTTAGATGCACAACATGCAAAGCCTGTCATTATGGCATTAATATCACATTGTACCAAACTGCATTCAACAACAACAAGCAAACTATTACAAAGCATTTTACATGTAAATCTGAATATGCTGTGTACATTTTGGAATGCAGCTGCAAACTAAAATATATAGGGAGTACCAAGTTGGCAGCACATAAGAGAATATTACAACAAATGAGTGCCATAACTAACAATGATGCCAGTTATCCCGTGGCCAGGCACTTCAGGGACCATCACGATAGTGATCTAAAACATCTCACATACTTTGCTATAGAGTCAGTACCAGCTCAAAAGAGAGGTAGGAACAGGGAAGGTAAATTAAGATGACTGGAAACCAGATACTTTCTGGAATTTGACTCTAAGCAGCCAGGAGGTCTCAATAACACAGAAGATCTGCACACATACCTATAAACAGATGAAATGTACACAAATAGATTACTCAATATTATAACAACTTATTGGCAATACTTATGAGGAACTTAATAGGAAGACACAACAGCGCTGCCTAGTAATGCCTCACACAAGCGGCATCATTTCTAAAAATCTTTATTAACCTTCAACCTGTGTTAAACATCTAATAATAATTTATTGCAATGGTCACATATATTTATATATTTATGCTTATATTTATATAATTATTTATTGCAGTACCTACATAATTTGAATGAAATATTTGGTAGAACTAGTGGTTTTTATTGTATATATTTCTTATGAGATTGTATTCGACTATTACAACATGTATGCATATTATGCGACATAGTAATATGTATAGTGGAAGCAGCTCTATAGCTGTCATCACAAATTAGGCATGTATAATATTTGACCATTGTATCTATTTTCCCAAAACCCTGGTTTGCATCTTATCAGCATATTCCATGGTCATACACAGTTAGTCCCAATTGACTAGATGGCCAGTATTATGCTCGAGAATTGAATCACACAATAACATGTGGAATATTTGCATGAAATATACACAATTATTCACATTGGTTATTGCCGATTACTGAAAAATGAATCAGGATCATTAATGGCAAAAATCAGCACATAGCACTTTTAAATACACATTGCACTTTGGGTTTTAATTTACTTACATACATTTTATAATTTCAGGGCCATGCAGATATAGTAGACTTTTACAACCAACGCACAAACATGAAACATTGGGCAAATTGAGCATTTATGCAGATATTATTTTACAAAGATGTGTCCTCATCCTAATGGACAACTTAAAATATTTTTGAAATACAATTTACTGTATGTTGATTACTAATATTTTTAACTATGGTGGATTCATATAATGTTTTAATTTGCATTACGCATAGAATTTCTATCATAGTTTGTTATCTATGTTGGTTGACAAATGATATGCACTGGCACTTTAAATATGGGAGAAAAAGTTCAAGCCGTGCCATGTGATCAAGGCCGTGAACCGGCCGAAACACGTCATGGCGGACTAGCTGGCTGGCAATAAACAAAACTTTGCACTATTCTGGATCCTCGCTCGTTTTTCAAGTTGAAAAGCTGAAGTTACTTATGAGGGATATGTATATATATATATATATATATATATATATATATATATATATATATATATATATATATATATATATATATATATTACCTACTGGCGGTCGCCAGTAGGTAGTTATAGTTAGGATTATTTTCAATAGATAAATCGCAACATTCTATTGGGAATAACTTTGGCGCCGGTTGAGGAATCTGCCTGAAAATGTCCTCAAATTTGCCTCGCGGCACTCCGGTCCTTGCCTGAAAGTTTGGGGGGGGGGGATTCGTGTAGCGGGGGCCGAGAAAAAAGGAGGGTCCCAAAATGTGTTTTCCCCATGTTAATTTCCTTAGGGCGGTCGACCTCACTTTTAGCCCGAACGGCTGAATGGATTTCCACGAAACTTGGCAAAATTGTAGGGACTGGTACCCCGATGTGCCTTTGCTATGTCTCAAGATATGTGCTCCAGTGGATTTTAAGTAATTTAGGTTAAAAAAATATATATATCTATAAGCGCACCCCGGTACACGCACAGGGGCGCTAACCAGCGCGCTACGCGAGTTCGCGCGCGGAAATCTGATTGGCTCCCGGGTGTCTGTCAACATTCCAAACAGTCCGGCCGCCATCTTGTGTCTCGATAGGATAGAGACACAAGAGGTGGCAAAAACAAAGAGGGAAATGACCAAAAGGGGGCAGGATAGGCCCTCCCTGACCCCCTAGGTTTGATGTGGAGACCATAAAAGGGCCCCGCGGGGCAAAAAAAATAAATATTTTTTTTCGATTTGCGCGGGGGAGCGCCCGGTACGCGCACCGGGGAGCGGACCGGGGAGCGTACCATGGGGGGAAAAATAATGACAGAGTTTTTTAAAAATGTAGCCTTTTTTTATAAATTGGAGGTAGGAACTGTTTTTTTTTTCTTTTTGTTGTTTTATATTTTTTTTAAATGCTTTTTCGAACATTTTGTACTTTTTTTGGCTTTTATGAACTATTTTATATTTTTTTGTTATTTTTCTGGGGAGAAACAAAAAACAAGGAATTGAAAACGGCTCAACTGGAGCAAAAAAAAAAAACAGGAAAAAATTATGGATTTTTGGGGCATATGTGGTTGTCACCAGCACGGTTGATGAGCTTTATGCTTTGCTCACCAAGGTGATGGTTTTCCCACAAAAAATACAAGTGATCTTGTATTTCCCAAACAGGGGTTGAATGTTTGGGACCATCTCTCTTGTCTCTGGTCCCAAAGGAGTGGGTTGCTTTCTTTTTGAGGTGCTGGGTGAAGATTGGGGAGGGTTACTGGCCAGTTCCCTCCCCTCTGCCGCAGCATAGATGTTGGAATGCTTGCGCTGCATGTGGCGAATCATGGTGTTATTGCCAAATGAGTATTTTTTGTTAGGGTATCCCCTTGAAAGTTCAGTGCCACAAATTAGGCAAGTCACCTTTGGCGTATTCACCTTTTTTAGGCCACTTGGGGTGGAAAAAAATTCCAATACAATGTGTGGCTTTTGCCTATATGGGGTATTGTCTTCTGGCAGGAATGTCCTCCTCACCTCCTCTTCCTCCTCCTCCTCTTCCTCTTCTTCATCTCCACCAGTGTGGTGTTGTGGTGGTCCTCTTGGTGGTGGTGGTGGTGGTGGCTGAGATGCTCCTGCTTCTGCTACTACTGAAGCCATTTTTCAGTCCAAAAAAGTACAGAGAGGTCTTTCAACAGGTCTTCTTCACTCAAAGTACAAAGTGAGAATGAGGAAAAAAAGTGGGGGCTTTCATCATTAGGAAAAAAAAACTGTCCTGAACCAATGAAAAGTGTTAATTTCAGGTCACATGACCAGGTCTTTCATCATTTGGAAACCAAAACTGTCCTGCACCAATAAAAAGTGTTATTTTTAGGTCACATGACCCAACGCGCTTACGCTACGTGCCCCCGGGCACGCCCCGGGGCGCACCCGGGGGCGCGTCGCGTAAGAGCGTCGGATGCTTACGTTGCGCGATCGTATGCGCTCGAGTGCTTCCGGGTGCGTTTACGTCGTGCGTATCACTCGGACGCGGCTACGGGATACGTCACGATGATGTTTTCGTTCGCGGAAAAACCACTAACGGGACGCTCACCGGTACGCGCCCTGGGGGGCGCCAAAAGACTGCGCTTTCCGGTGCGCTCACTGGGACGCGCACCGGGAGCGCTTCTGGGCAAAAAACCCACAAAAAAAAACATGAACAATATACATAAACAAAATAGTATAACATAAATATACATTATAGGATTCATTATAAAAAATATTACATTTCATAGATATAGAAATTTGCTGTTAAAAAACCTATGAAATTCACTGAAAAAACCATAGGTTTCACACTAGTTATAGTTAGGAATTAGCATTTAAAAAACCTATTAAATTCACTGAAAAAACCATAGGTTTCACACCAGTTATAGTTAGCTGGAAATTTTACTGACATAAAACCATTGTGATGTCACTGACCATGTCATGAGTGATGTAATATGTGACGTCATCAGCAGTGCATTGCAGGCGTGCAAATTATAGTGAGTCCAACTAACTATAACGTGGGAATTTCAATGGTTTTATGTCAGTAAAATTTCCAGCTAACTATAACTGGTGTGAAACCTATGGTTTTTTCAGTGAATATATATATATATATATAGGTAGTTATAGTTAGGACCTAGTTACCATAGGAAAATGCCAACATTCCCAATAACTTTGACGCAAATTGGCGAATCTGTGCGAAATGTTCAAAACTAATTCTTTGTTGAGATCAGCTCCTATGTTGAAAGTTTGGGGGTGATTCGTCAAGGGGGACCAGGAAAAAAAGGGGGTCCCAAAAATTGTTTTTTTATGTTAATTTCCATAGGAAACTTTAGACAAGGCTACAGGTCGAATGGGTGAAAGGAATTACCCCAAATTTGGCAGGGAGAAGGTCTAGAATGCACGCTTTTGTTTATTTGGTGTAAATCCGTTCAGTAGTTTTTGAGAAATATCGAAATTTACAGATATTGATATTTGGGAATTCTGCCATCTGATTTGCTGAGGCAACTAGGAACTGCTGGACACCATTTTGTGATTCCGTTGTAGTGAGTAAGGGGAAAAAGGGGGAAAAAGTTGGAAATAGGAGGGTAGGAGTACAGCAACCTTTGTAGGGTGTTTAGGGTATGCTATAGAGGGGGTGCAAAGCGAAGTATTCTCCCCTACCGGTGTGAAAGTGCTGGGCTACGGAAATTAAGTGAGGTATTGCCTAGTGTGTGATGTTGCTAAGGTGAGCTCAGGGATTAAAGCGTGAGCCCAAACTGTGTGTCTCATGCTGTAAAGTCATGTGCCCTGGCCGCTGCAGTACAGTTGTGGAAGTAGTGTTAGCATGTGTTTATACCTACTTGGATGAACTACTGACCCATACTGGTGTGAAAGTCCTGTGGTACATACAATATTTGAGGTATTGTCTAGAGTCTCATGGAACTAGGAAGTGTTGGCCGCCATTTTGTTATTTCCTTGAAGCGAGTAAGGAGAAAAAAGGTAAAAAATGGAGGAAAGAGGAGGGTAGGAGCACTGTAACCTCTGTGGGGTGTTTAGGGTGTGGTATACAGGGGGTGCGAAGCGAACTTCTCATAACTACAGACACGTACTGGTCTGAAAGTCTTGGGGTACGGAAAATATGTGAGGTATTGTCTAGAGTCTCTTGGTGGTAAGCTGAGCTGCTGCCGGACTCAGGATGAAAGCGTGAGCCCAAACTGTGTGTCATATGCTGTGAAGTCATGTGTAGTGTCAGCATGTAGTTATAGCTACTCGGAGGAATTTTTGTTTCGAACATTGTAGTTTGTGTAGGGTGTTTAAGGGGTGTTATAGAGGGAGTCCGAAGGTAAATTTGCGCTTCTCAAATCAATTTGGTATTTTTGAAGTACTAAGTACTTATTCCTACGGGTCTAAAGGCGCTGGGGGAGTAAACTGAGTTGCTGATGGACTCGGGGTAAAGCTGTTAAACTACTGACCCCTACCGGTCTGAAAGTGCTGGGTACGTAAATTAAGTGAGGTATTGCCTAGAGTTTCATGCTGCTAAATTGAGCTGCTGGAGTCGGGATGAAACCGTGAGCCTAAACTGTGTGTGCTATGCTGTGAAGTCATGTGCTCTGGGTGCTGTGTCACACCTGTCCAACTTGTATATGGTGCTTAGGTGGTGTTGTACAGGGAGTGCGAAGATAAATCAATACAGTATTTGTAAAGCGCAAACTACTCACCCCTATGGGTGAGTAGAGCTGGGGATCAAAGCGAGAGCTCTGTGCAGCGATGGTCTGTCTTCTGCGCCACAGCTGCATGGAGAAATAATGTTGGCGAGGGTCCGGGAGTTGTCGTTATGTGTCCCTAAAATAGTGGGCCTAAGTTGTATGTTATAGGGTGGCTCTAAAAAGAGACCTTTTGTTCATTAGTTGGATCTACATATAAGTGCGGATGCACAGCTTCAAGTTATTCAGGAAAACTTGGTTTCCCTGATCTGTGAAGTTTCCATTACTTCTGTAGATATCCACCATATCAAAACGTATGTTGTTGTTGTAGATGGACCCCATTTTGTTGTCTCTGAGGTATGACAACACAGTTTTGTTGACTTTCTTCTGAAATTTTTCCATCTGAGGAAAAAATTGTTTGGACCATTTCCACTTTTGTCTTTGGATATAATAGAATATACAAAGAAAGTTTGAGGCAAAAGTAACATCAATTGTCCAAAGGTGTCTTTCATAAGCATTTCCAAAGCTACCCCAGTCAATGTGCCTAGATCGTTTCCACCACAGTGCACAATCATGAGGTCAGGGTGTTGAAGATGCAAACAGGTTTTAACCAAAGGGAACAATTGGTGCCACTTCCATCCTCTCTGTGGAAACCATTTAATGTCCACATTTTGTAAACCTAGGTCTAAGTCAATATGTCTCTGTTTTGCAAACCTCTTGCACCAGAAAACATGCTGGAAGGTATGGAAAGATGTCTGTAGCTCACGCATTTCCTTCGTGGAATAAGAGATATGTTTAAAGATGGGGTACTAGTTTTTTTCACATACAAAACTGTACTTGATTGGGAGATGAAAAGGATTGTTTTTTAAAAGTAGGGTGCACATTCGTTTTGTGGAAAAGGATTTTTGTGATTGGTTAAGAAAAAGCAGTGTGAACTTGGAGTATATAATATGGGATACAATTTGGTTAACTCAACTACACCTGCTACTTCCATTTGGAATGCAGTGTTAGAACTTAAAACAGTCGTGAACTTTTAACGTGCAAGTACCGTTAAATGTTCGAGAAAATGTTGCAAAAAAATATCGTTAGGTTTAAAAAAATTGATGAACATTTAACCACCAGGTGTTGTAGAATGTTCTAGAAAGTCTGTTGATAGAATGCGTTGCATTTTGACTTCTATGTGTACTTGTACATTAAAAAAAACTGTTTATATGGAAAATTAGAAAAACAGTACTAGAGAGAAGTTTTGCAACCTAAAAGAATTCAAGAACTATTCTAATTTGTTCTTTATATGTATTTATGTGTGGAGGAGCAAAATGATAGAAAGAAGAGCAGAAGCAGGGAGTGGAGGGATGGGGGAGATGGGTAAAATGACCTACATGTACAGTGAAGTACAGCCCAAGTATAGATAAACAATGGCCAAAATGAAACACACCAACAAACAGCATAAGTTAAACAACCCGGCAACATCACAGCGCTGAACGAGCATACAAGTGAAAACCACGCTGCATTCATATAGGATATGTACAAAGGTCGGTCGTGGGTGTTGTTGGATGTGTGCGACTGTCGCCATCATGGATGAGATGCCCAGCACGTGGCACATGGGCAGGTTCATTGTGTGTTACCTTGCCAAACAGCTGCTCCTCCTTCCCTTGAGCCTCCATACTTTTGTACAGTGCGCTGTTGAATCCTGTTCACTCGTATGGTACATCACTCTAATGCGTATGTCCTGCGGCATTCGAACTATGCCATGCAAGTGCCGTTTGGTGGTGGTGGATGCCACTTTACAACATTGTCTGCTGCGGCCCTTGTGACAGGCTACATCAGAACACAGAGACACAATTACCGCACTTCCTGCACACGGACATGTGGGAGACACGCCGTTTCCCTTGTTGGATAGGCACACCCCTTCGCTGACTTGTATAGGCCGGACCAGCACACGTGTATTGTTCTTGCAGGAGGATGCGTGCTTAGCTACATGAATATGAGAAAAACAAGGACCCCCTGGGTAGTGATTACTTAAAACTCCTAGGGCAGGGTAAATGAAGTGTATGTAAAACGTTCCTAGGCAATCTTAATAGTAGACGACAAATTGTATGGACCCAGTGGTGATAGGAACAGGCAGACAGTTTAAAAATAATAAGAAATCCATTAATTAAAAATAAACATGTTTTTAATATACTTGATAAAAATCATATAAGGAACAAGGAAGTTCAAGTTATGTGACAGTACAATAAAATGACATGCAATTAATACATCCAATAACACAATATACAATCTTTATACATAAAAAAGACACCATCTAATAATCAGTGGTGCCCACAAACAGGGTGAAGAAACAGTACTCGACGCGCGTTTCGGCGAAAACGCCTTCTTCAGGAGCCAAAAGTTTATAGTCTGTAATTACATGTAAAGACAACATTTTAGAGAAACCATACTAAGGTGGCCTATATTGTCAAAATGAATACATTAAAAATACAATTTATAAGAACAGCGCAATGTTATAAACCATGTATTTACATAACATGCTGCCTATAACCTAGGACTAAAGGGCCCAACATTCATATTTTGTGTCTAACAAGTTGAGTGATCAACATATTCCAAGACAAGAGATTGTAAAGTACTCAAAGGTTCAGTTTACAAGAGCTGATTTTTAAGGATGTATCTCTATATATAAAAATTACTTACAACAACTACATTGGTCAGAAGTATCACATGCAATATTGATATGAGAGAAGATAATTTCAACTTACTAATGAAAACAGGAAAAAGCAACACACTAATATCTTCTAGTAGGTGGCCAGAACACAATGTACCTAGAGAACGGATAACCTCTATGTCAAAATCGAATAAAAAATATAGTGTGACGCATCATATACAATGTAAAAACGTTTGTTCTTTTTCTAAACGCATCATATACATACAGTAAATAACCTACATGTCAGACTTGTTGACATGAGGATAAAATGAGTCACATGCACACAAAAGCTGCCATATAGACACAGAGACATATGGAATACTGTCATTTAATCTAAGATGAAAAGGACACGTACTCATAAGGTGACGTCGACCCTTTCTTATTAGCGTGCACACACATTCTAATTCTTTCCTTTGCTTTTCGGGCTATATGTTATATTGCAGTATTCTATTGTTGTTATAATTTGTTATTGCGTAATAAAGGGACCCCAGTTCTTAGTGAACCATTGTGTGATTGTTATTTACAGGATGCGGTTAACCTTTCTTCTAGTCAGATGCTGTTATGTGGACGGATGCGTTTCCCGTCCGGGTAAGTGGTAACTGAGCAAGGGAGCAGGGAGCACTTGAATCAGGAAATAACCTTTGCATATCGTAATTCGGCCATTCTTGTGTGAAAGGATTAAACTGTATGAGATATTCCCAGTAGTATATAATGAAACTTCCAAACAGAGAGAGAGAGAGTTAAAGGTATTAATAGGACAGTGATCGTCATTGTGTTGCGGCGTTAGTGAGAGCACTGGGAGAGCCGAGTGTGTATACCCACAGGATTGTGGCTTGTGCAAGAGAGTGAGAGCACTGGGAGAGCCCAGTGTGTATACCCACAGGATTGTGGCTTGTGTGAGAGAGTGTTACATCTGGCGTCATGAACCGTTTACGTAAGCCTGTTTGCGCAGTATTGTTTCTATCTTGTTGGTTTGCGCTTGGCGCGTACGAAGTATATTTTGTATAATATTTGTTTATAGTTGTATATATCTTTTTCTTTTGGCACGATGTTTTTGAGAAGGTCAAAATCTATTTTTAAATTGCCTGTTGAAATTCCCGGATGGGAATCAACGCCTTCTGAGGCATTGGCCCGTGATTGGGCTGATTCTTCTGGATTGAGTGAAAATTAGAGTTCTTGTTTGGAATTGGCGGATCCGTCTAATGTGATTGCTTGTTTGCAGAAAGCGCCGATTGTCAAGGGTGATGAGCTTCCTATTTTGGGACGCAGTGGTTGGATTGTTTTATCTGCGTACCGGCTTGTACATGAGAAATTTTTAAAATTACAGAAACAATATGCAGAGATTGAAGAGAAGTTTGTTGAAGTGCAAAATGCTCATACTCTTTTGAGGTGTCAAAATAAATTGCTTGCCGACAAACTCGAGACTTATCAGACAATTGCTGAATGAGCTGCTGTTCGTATTGCTAAATACAAATATAAGAATCGTCGTGGTCGAGTTTGCAAACGGAAAGTGCGTCTGGTCGGGCGAAAGCCGGACTGGACTGGAATTCTGATGAATGGGATGGTAATATCTGGGACTCGAATGATTCTGGCTCCTCGGCTGAGGAGTCTGATAGACGCGAGTATTTTCGCACCGGACATGACTGTAAATCTAATACTTTTGACAAACTTGATGATTCCGGCGACCATAGTCGGTGTTCTAAATCTGATGACATTTCTCAATCAAAATGTCCCTCTAATTCTACTGATCAAGCTCCTTCTGCTGCTCGTACTGAAATTTCTGCGCATCCGGTTTTTCGGCAAAAATTACAGCAGGCTCCTGGTAATCCAAATGATATTCCTTTGGATAGTTTAGAAGACTTTACACAACAGGAAGTTAGTGACATTTTGCAACGATGTTGACAGCGGCCCGGTGAGGCCTTACTTACATGGATGGTGCGTCTCTATGAACTGGGTGCTGCTGGCATCATGTTAGATGCGGGAGATGCTTTGAAATTTTGTTCTTTGAGTTCTGATTCTACTGTTCAAGATCATTTCCGAAAATATAATGGTGTTGGTCAAATTAGTTTGCTTCAATTAGCGACTGATGGTTGTAATCACAAATACCCTACTGAATCTGATTGGCCCCTGAATGACAAGCCGTGGTATACTTTACGTGATGCGGCACAAAGACTGAAGGAGGAGGTAATGAAAACTGCGATTTTTCTGAGTACATCTGACAGATTATTGGATGGTTTGTTGACATCTTCTGTGCGGAATCGCATTATCCGTTCTTCCCCTGTTGCATATAAACAGGTTATGATGACTTTGTTGATCAATCAGACATTGTCCTTAGTGCTTGAATCTGTACGTCAGCTTGGTGAATTGGGCGAATGGCTTAAACCTGAAAGACAGTCCAGACATGAGGGTCGTACTGCTGGAAATTATCAGTTTTCTAGACGCGATATGTTTCTTGCTTTGCTGGATGACGGTGTGAAGAGAGAAGACATTGATGGTGAACCTAATAATCGCTTGTGGGATATGTTTCGCAAGCGCGGTTTGAATTGGAAGGAGGGTGCTTAACGTGTACGGAAGAATGAATGTGATCGTGAATATTCTGATGGCAGTGGGGATGATAGACGCCGTGATGATTTGGATCGGCGTGATAGACGACGGAATGAGCGAGATGTGTCCCCTTGGCGTGAGAGAGAGAGGGGGAGAGAGGGGGAGAGAGGGGGAGAGAGAGAGAGGGGGAGAGACGACCGTGTTGAAAGCAGATACAGAGATGAAAGGGTTCAGTCCCCTGAAATGAGGAGAAGAGAGGATCGACACAGATTTTCTGAACGAAATTCAAAATACCATGTAGATGAGAAAAATTCATTTCGTAATGGGGATGGATATGAACAGGAAATTACATCGTCCCAAAAATTTGAGAGTACTTACCCTGATTTGTCTTGGTTGTCAGAACGCAATAAAAATGACTAAGAAATAGGTCAAGCTCCAGTACGCAGTTGGGCTCACAAAGATAATAGACCCTTTGTAGATATTGAAATTTTTTGGAGACATCGTAATATACAAAGGGCCCGAGCATTGGTAGATACAGGAGCGGAGGCCACTCTAATTCATGGAAAATCAAAGAAATTTAAAGGACAATTTTTCACAATTACTGGTTTAGGTGGAAAGGAGACACCCGCAGTACAAACAAAGGTTGAGATGAAAATAGGTAGAATTCCCCGAAAAGAATATTCTGTTTTAGTTGTGCCACTTTTTGAATACATAATTGGAATTGATATCCTAAAAGGTATGACATTGCATTTAGACGATGGTTGTTATCAATTTGGAAGTAGAGGTTATATATCATCCAGACCTGTACGAGTTGGCCGTTTGAGAATGCCTCCTATAAAGATTCCCTAGGCTACAAAAGTCATTTCCCAAAAACAGTACCGTATTTCAGGTGGTCACGAAAAAATCAGTGCTACAATTCAGGATCTAGTGAATGCAGGAGTTATAACTCCGGTTACTTCTGCTTGGAATAATCCCGTTTATCCTGTGCGTAAAAGTGATAATTCTTGGCGTATGACTGTTGATTACCACGAATTGAATCAATATACACCCCCTTTGACTGTTGCAGTACCAGACATGATTACTTTAATTGAGAGAATTCAGAAGCATCCAGGAATGTGGTATGTGTCTATTGACATTGCCAATGCTTTCTTTTCGATCCCAATTGCCCCTGAGTATCAGGAACAATTCAGTTTTACATGGAATGGACGTCAAATGACGTTTAGAAGTCTTCCTCAAGGCTATGTACACAGTCCTACGATCTGTCACCGGCTGGTGGCGGAACATTTAGCTGAAATACCCATAAATCCACAAATACAAATTTGTCATTATATTGACGACATTTTGATTCAAGGTGAGACACAAGATCAAGTTCAGACTCAATTAGATCAGGTTATCAATCATTTACGAGAAAAGGGTTGGGAAATCAATCCCGACAAGTTACAAGGTCTGTCACAAAGTGTAAAATTTTTAGGCATCAATTGGCATAAAGGTAACAGAGAAGTGATTCCCCAGGTGAAGCAGAAAATTCTTGATTTTGCGGTTCCTCGGAACCGAAAAGAAGCCCAGAGATTTATTGGTTTATTTGGTTTTTGGCGTCAACACATCCCACATTTGAGTCAGATATTAGCCCCTTTGTACAGAGTCACTCGTAAAAAGAATGCGTTTGAATGGAGTAAACCGCAGCAAGATGCGTTTGATTTGGCGAAAGAAGCGATCCAGTATGCTTTGGATCTGTGGCCCGTGCGTGATGGTGATGTGGATCTGAATGTGTCTGTGCAAGGTCCTTATGCAAATTGGAGTTTGTGGCAAAAACAAGGCAGAAATAAAGTACCGCTAGGTTTCTGGACAAAAAGGCTACCGGATGCTGGTGACCGATATACACCTTTTGAGAAACAGTTACTTGCATGTTATTGGGCTCTGGTGGATACCGAGCAATTGACTTTGGGACATGATGTGATGTTGAGACCTAAAATTCCTAATATGCAATGGGTTTTGAGTTTGCCGAAAACTCATCGAATTGGACATGCTCAAGAGGCAAGTGTGATTAAGTGGAAATGGTACATACAAGACAGGGCACGCGTTGGTCCGAAAGGTGTTGCAACATTACATGAGCAAGTGGCGCTGGCGCCATCGAATGAGACTGGGAGTGATTGCTCCGTACCTATAGTACAGGAATCCCCTGTGGGGTAAGCCATTTGATGATCTGTCTGCGGAGGACAGAAACCATGTGTGGTTTACGGATGGTTCAGCGAGGTACATAGGAGAGAAGAGGCATTGGAAGGCAGTGTCCTATAATCCTATCACACAAAAATTGCTGAGTACAACTGGTTAAGGAAAAAGTAGTCAATTTGCTGAACTGTATGCTGTTTACCAAGTTTTAAAACAGGAACTACCTGGTATGTGTCACATTTTTACTGACTCCTGGTCCTCTGCTAATGGACTGGCGGTCTGGTTACCAACATGGCATGCTCGTAATTGGGGAATTGCATTCTAAAGAACTTTGGGGAAAAGAGTTATGGCAAGAAATTTGGGACTTGCTTCCGCAAAGTACTGGTACAATCTTTCATGTGGATGCTCATACACCAATAGATTCCCTTGACAAATTCTTTCAGAACATTGCAGATGAGAAATCTAAAATTGCTGAGGCAGTGGTGGACAATGGACATGCAGGATTCTGATTTGGCGGGATTGGCGAAATGGGCCCACCAGAAAGCAGGACATTTTGGAGAGAGAGCCACTAGCAGGTGGGCTGCTGACCGAGGAATTTATATTCCTCTAAATTTGATCAAAGATACTATAATGCATTGTCCTATCTGTCAACATTCTAGACAACGAAAAGTACCCCAAATTGTTAGAGGACAGTTACACCGAGGTAAATGACCTGCTCAGATTTGGCAGATTGATTATATTGGTCCACTCCCTATGAGTAAAAATTGTCAATATATATGCACCGTTGTTGACACGTACAGTGGTCTTTTAGTGGCCTTTCCTTGTAAACGAGCTACCCAAGTAAATACCATTAAAACATTGGAATTGATTATGCTGTATTATGGTGTCCCATTTCAAATTCAATCTGATAATTCATCCCACTTCAAAGGAAGATTGGTACAGGAAATTTGTGTGAAGAATAACATTGAATGGGTGTTTCATATACTATACTACCCACAGGCAGCAGGCCTTGTGGAGAGAATGAATGGTTTGCTAAAAGATCAATTGCGTAAATTAACTGATAATAAATATAAAAATTGGAGAGAATATTTGTTTCAGGCACTGTTAATTTTGAATAATCGTCCCTTTTTAAATGCTGATTACCTATTAATGCGTTTATTTCCACCAGCTGTTGATGCTAAACCGAACACAGTTAAAAATACTGTAATGTATTGGGAAATTTCCCCTGGAGCCCTGGCTCCATGCAGAGCAACCCCAGGTTCCGCAGGCTTGGACCTGCATGCCATGAATGACATTACTGTAAAAGGCAGAGATCGAGTTATCATTGAAACTGGCATTGGTGTCTGTATACCAACTGGAAATTTTGGCCTAATCGCCCCAAGATCCGGCCTAGCCTTAAAAGGCATTCAAGTGCTTGGAGGTGTCATTGACAGTGATTATCAGGGAGAGATTAAGGTACTCCTGCTGAATAGCAGTGAGATTGATTTACAGATTCATAAAACTGACCGAGTTGTTCAATTGTTGATAATGCCTGTTTTCAGTGGTGAGATTCAAAAAGGCACCGCCCCGACTTTGTTAACTGTTCGAGGACAAAAAGGTTTTGGCTCCACTGATAATCCAGGAGCGAGAGTGTGGGTGCAATCACCTAAAAATCCCCCTGAACAAGCTGAAATTATTGCAACCGGTCATGATAATACAGTACTTGTCATGAGACCAGGGAGAGATAGCTGGGAAGCTGTCCCAGCTGACAAATGTTACTTACAAAAATGAATGATGCCTGTGTTTGATTTTCTTTCTGATCATTCTCTGGACTGCTGTTGCAGGATGTGCCGGCGTTGGACTCCTTTTGGCCTGCTACGTCGGGAGAGGAAGGAACCCCCAGACTCTGGTTGACTGGAGAATCAGAGTGCCACTTTCCTTCGCTGCGTGGGATTCATCATCTAATTTTAGACTACCCTGGCACGAAGGGTAACAAACTCCCCACATTTCTGTTTAACACCGATGCGTTCGGTAACAGACATATTAGCAACCTGTTTGGTTGCCGTCCCGGCTTCTTTGGAGACCCTTGCCCATATTTTCAATATATCAAATGCCCGTCCTAATATTATTCTTGGGGATTTCGTGACTCATGAATACTGCCCTTTATGTACTGTGCTATTAGATCCAGTACCACCGATTCATTCTCAAATAACCACATATAATATCACGCAGGGTGATTTATGTTTCTTTCTCACATGTGATCCAAGCGCCATAACTGAATGTGTTAGTTTGAAGTTAAAAGGTGCTACTTCATTTACAGATCATGAAAGAACTTTATGTTCCCTGAGATCATCGAAATCGTGTGTTTCTGGTAAAAATAACATGACCTGCAAAAGTCTTGTAGTTACCCCTAATCACTATCGTACAATGCTATTACCTTCTGGATGGCTTTTCTCTTGTGGCAATACATCTTGGCCTTACATTCCTGCAAATATTACCGGAGGACCCTGTGCTATTACTAGATTAAGCTTGCTAATGATTTCTTCACATCCTAATGTGAATTCCCGTGTTGTCCGTGATGCAGTAATGTTAAAGGACAATTGTGACTCTACACTACATTTATTTTCTGAATCTGAATATCTTAGTTTGGCTTTCTCTATTTTGGGTGTTCCTGCCCTAGCAGTATACAATGCTAAATCTATTGGAAAAATGGCCTGTTGGATGGTTAAATCCAGCAATCACACTTCTACAATTCTATGTGACATCCTATTGGTCGCCAAGGGTGAACGTAGAGCAATTCTACAGAACAGAGCTGCTATAGATTACTTTTTACCTAAACATGGACATGGCTGTTCTGACTTTGAGGGTCTTTGTTGTTTCAATTTATCAGACCACACTAGGTCCATTCAGGCTCATATTGACAAACTACACAACTTAACCAAAGAAGTTAGAAAACACATTGACCAGGGTTGGTTTGACTGGCTCTTTAATTGGTTACCAGATTTACATTCCTTACGTCAGATATTAGGGGGTATCCTGCTTACTATTTGCATTTTAGTTGCTATTTGCTGTTTTATTCAGTGTATTCCTTATTTACTTCAAACTTGCAGATGCAGTACTAGAAATAGATCTGTCAGTTTTGTTTCATATTATTCTTCGACAGATGTTAGTTCCATTTAGCGAATTATTAGTAGTCTAAAGTCAAGGGTGAAATGTTCTGACCGGGTTTTTGTCCCCCTTTTTGAGTGAAGGTGACTTTAGCCTGCTATCATTCTAATAGGAGGATTAGAGCCTCAGACCTAACCTATTTACAAGGTGTTTGACATAATTCCCTATTCTTTTCTTTATTGTAGGGCCTATAAGTTTATGTTAGGGGATAGATTCCTTAGTATTAGTATTATTCCGTCCTTTTGTAAAGCTACTAGTATATTTCTGATAGAGTTATGCTTATTTTGGGCCTTGTAGGCCTCGAACGAGAGAGACTCCATCTTTCTTTCTGACTCGGCTGCTTGAGACGCTTTTAGGTCAAATGTAATGTTTTAGTTATAAGGTGTTGTTCGCTTGGAGAGAACCGGCTCGGGCTGGCCCTTATCGAAAGACTGTATTTTTCTTCGTGTCGAAGACATAACATCAGGCCGGCCGGCTGAGAACGTGTCCTTGGCACGGGGTGGTACAAGATATTGGTGGGCGGCAGGTTACTGGATGGAAATTTCCACGCATGAACAAGGTTCTATATTAGCAAAAGCGTACTGAGTTCAGAGAGTCAGTTAGTAGACGGCAGCTAGTCGTTAGCATTATTGCAGTTAATCAACTTAAAGCAGACAGTCGCCATTTTGAAATCCGAAAAAGACCGAAAACTGATAACCTCTCAGAAAGATTGAAGTTACTTTAGTTGGAGCAGCTGGTGAGCTTTGATACAACAATCAGAGCATGCAGAGTGAAGCAGTTAGTGGAGCAAACGAATACTAGAGCGGCAGAACCTGATTTATAATATCGAAGTTGGAAGGTGAAGATAGTCCATGATCGAGAGGAGAGAGGAGTAGTGCAGAACAGCGAGAGTGAAACAGACGAAACAGAGAACAAGAGGGAGGTTCCAGTGACTTGAAGGGGAGCAGAGGAGACAGAGCATAGCGGTGCAGACAGGTATCCGTGACTGCAGGGGTGATCCTAAGATGAGCCAAGGCACAGACGAGAAGGGAACCCAGATGACAACTGAGTCCAGACTTCGTACTCATAAGGTGACGTCGACCCTTTCTTATTAGCGTGCACACACATTCTAATTCTTTCCTTTGCTTTTCAGGCTATATGTTATATTGCAGTATTATATTGTTGTTATAATTTGTTATTGCGTAATAAAGGGACCCCAGTTCTTAGTGAACCATTGTGTGATTGTTATTTACAGGATGCGGTTAACCTTTCTTCTAGTCAGATGCTGTTATGTGGACGGATGCGTTTCCCGTCCGGGTAAGTGGTAACTGAGCAAGGGAGCAGGGAGCACTTGAATCAGGAAATAACCTTTGCATATCGTAATTCGGCCATTCTTGTGTGAAAGGATTAAACTTTATGAGATATTCCCAGTAATATATAATGAAACTTCCCAACAGAGAGATAGAGAGTTAAAAGTATCAATAGGACAGTGATCGTCGTTGTGTAGCGGCGTTAGTGAGAGCACTGGGAGAGCCCAGTGTGTATACCCACAGGATTGTGGCTTGTGCGAGAGAGTGAGAGCACTGGGAGAGCCCAGTTTGTATACCCACAGGATTGTGGATTGTGTGAGAGAGTGAGAGCATCGAAGGGATACAATGCTTATACCCACAGGATTGTGGCTTGTGTGAGCACTGATTGTGGTCAGTGTGTAATGGTAAGTAATCAGAACTGCCCCCTTCACTATGAGTAGGAGGGTAGCATAGTCTGGGCCTAAGTTACCGCGAGACCATAAGGTATGAGTGTGGTGTAGCATATGGAATTCCTTAGTAATCAGTGAGTATTTCTAGTAATCCCTATAGATTTGGTGGTGTTTCAGAGGATCTAAGCTTGTATATTGCTAATTCCCCATCCCCAGGTAGGTACCCAGGTACCTTGGTAGGTAGGTCCTGAGGAGGGAGGTGGTTACGTTTCGGCCGGGTTGGTGGTGTCTTGGTGAGCTGATTCTATCTGGTCCGAAAATCCAGTTGTTACATCGAGCTAATTATAACTTGCACGTCCTGCAATGCACTGTTGATGATGTCACATATTACATCACTCATGACATGGTCAGTGACATCACTGATGACATCACTGATGACATCTCACATGACATCACTAATGACATCATCCACGTGATAATCTGATGCACATACTGATGTCCTAATATACATTTTGATACACCCACTCTAAAATACAGACTACTATTTTTGAAACCATACACACAACAACGCCAGATACTACATACCACTGACTATTTCCTAGGTCTATACACACATCCAGTCACTTATGCATGCAGTTACTCATAAATACAGTACTATATTATACACTCAAACACCTATCAATACAGTCACTCTCCGCCACTCATTCATAGAGTTACTCACACACCTAGTCAGTCATGCAAAGAATAAATCACATACCCATTTACTCATGTATAGTTATACACACCAACTCAGTTATTTATACACACACCACATCACTTATTTATGCAGATACTAACAAATACTTACTGTCTTATACAGTCACTGATACAAGCAGACACTTATTTATACACCCACTCTTCAAATAACTTACTCTCAGGTGTAGTCATTTATATACTCCAACACTCACATATACTGCCTTAAAAAATATGTACTTACTCACACATATAACACTGACACATTAATTCACTCACCAACACACCCATACACACACTGACTCATCCATACAGCCCTTCCCAGATGCACTTTTTAATCCATATAACCAGTAAATCACCCACTCAGACATATATGCACAGTCACTCACCCCCCTCCCACCCACCCAGACACTCAGGCACCCATACAGATATTCAGACAACAAATCAATAACCCATATAGACACTCGTGTAGCTATTCACCAACCCATCCAGCTGCTTACGCAGCAACTGAGAGACTAATACAGACTTTCACAGTGTTTAGTCACTAACCCATGTCTTCAGTAAAACACGCTCAATTACTCACTTATACAGTCAGTCACGCACCTACTAAATAATCTATTCAGACACTTGGAAATCCACTCATTCTTCAATACATTGGCATAGATATATATGAAAAATATTTAAACTTTACAGAAACACACATTCACTGGATGATGTAATCAGTGTTATCATCAGTGATGTCATTTGAGATGTTATCAGTGATGTCACTGACCATGTCATGAGTGATGTAATATGTGACGTCATCAGCAGTGCATTGCGGGCGCGCAAGTTATAGTTAGCTCAACTAACTATAACAGGCGAATTTCTCTGGTTTTATATGAGTCAAATTTCCAACTAACAATATCGTCCATAAAACCTATGTTTTTTTTAGTGAATATATATGTTATAGTTAGCTGGACATTTCACTCGTACGAAACCATTGAAATTCCTCAGTTATAGTTAGTTGTACTCACTATAATTTGCGCGCACGCAATCCACTGCATAGGATGTCACATATTACATCATTCATGACATGGTCAGTGCATCACTGATAACATCACTGATTACATCTCAAATGACATCACTGATGACATCATCCATGTGACAATCTGATACATCTCATTATACGCTAGTATAACCTTTCAACACATTATAAAATATGGAGTACCATATTTGAAACCGTCCTGTGGCGGGTTTTAAGTTGGGGAATTAAGTCTCTTTGAATACTGAGGGTCCCTGAGGGGCAACTAGCCCAACAGGTATCTGCAGTATGCACCAGGGAGCTGCGTTGCAGACAGGTGTTCAGAGGCCACACCCCTTTTTACACCTCTCTGCAACGCAGCTCTGTGGCACTTACTGGAGGTACCTAGTGGGCTAGTTTGACCCTAGGGACCCTTAGGATTCAAGGGAACTTAATCTCTCAACTTAGAACAGCCAAAGGGCACGTTTACACAGTGGGGAAGGGAGGGGACGGGGCCTGAGGTGACATGCGCAAACACCCCCTGTGGTGTGTTTTAAGTTGGTGAAATAAATCCCCTTCAATCCTGAGGGACCCTGGGGGCTAACTATCCCACCAGGTGCTTCCAGGAACCGCCACTGCGCTTTGTTCCAGAGAGGTGGGGCAGGCTGTGCCCCTTTTTACACCTCTCTGCAATGCTGCTTACTGGATGTACCTAGTGGGCTAATTTGCAACTAGGGACCCTCAGGATTCAAGGGGAGTTAATCTCCCAACTTAAAATGGCCACAGGGCGTGTTTACACAGTGGGGAAGGGACGGGACGGGGTCTGAGGTGACGTGTGCAAAAACGCCCTATGGCACGTTTGAAGTTGAGGAAATAATTCCCCTTCAATCCTGAGGGCCCATGGGGGCCAAATAGTCCACCAGCTGTTCCCAGTAAGCATCACTGCACTGCATTGCAGAGAGGTGGTCCAGGTCGTGCCCATTTTCTCTGCAACACAACTCTGTGGTGATAACTAGAGATACCTGATGGGCTAGTTGTACCCAAGGGACACTCTGGATTCAAGGGGACTTTATCCCCCAAATTAAAACGGCCACAGGGCGTGTTTGCACACGTCGGCTCAGCCACCCCCCTCCCTTCATCAGTGTGCAAACACGCCCTGTGCCGAGTTTTAAGAGGTAGTTTTAATCACCCTGCACACTCAGTCTCCCATTCAAATACTTGGGCAAACAATCAATAACCCATATAGCCACTCATATAGCTACTGATCAACACATGCAGCAGCTTACACAACAACAGACATACTGATGCACACATTCAGACAGTTTAGTCACTAACCCATGCATTTAGTAAGACACATTTAATCACTCACTCATACAGTCAGTCACGCACCTACTAAATCCACTCATTCTTCAATATGTAAAACATATTTAAACTTTACAGAAACACACAGTTACTGGATGATGTCATCAGTGATGTCACCAGCGATGTCAAATGAGATGTCATCAGTGATGGTATCAGTGATGTCACTGACCATGTCATGAATGATGTAATATGTGACATCATCAGCAGTGGATTGCGGGTACGCAAAATATAGTTAGTACAACTAACTATATAGGAGCAATTTCAATGGTTTTTTAAATGCTAATTCCTAACTATATAAGGCCTGAAACCTATGGTTTTTTAAGTGAATATATATATATATATATATATATATATATATATATATATATATATTATATATATTGAAGCTACCTTGGTTTGCACCTACTTCGCGCACTCAAAGGATGGGTGCTGTCGCGGGTGGTGCCTCCCGCAGTAAATTGAAGCTCTGACTCGCCTCGTGTTCCAAAGAAAGAGAAAGCGCTCTCAGGAGCGGGTTCACAGTTTTATTTCAAGAACCCACAGTGACCAGACGCGTTTCGGCGTTTTGCCTTTTTCGTTGGTAAAGTGCGCGTCTGAGGCAGCCATTTTTATTTTACATACACACGTGGTGATATTCGACATAGAGAGAGGACAAAACTTTGAAAAGTATGAGCGCCATCTTGGCATGGTCATGTACATTCATCAACACCCGGCTATCCGCCATTACATTATTACAGACGAACAAAACATTATGGTTCATCCTATTATTATTATTATAATTAAGTTTCTAAAGCGCTCAGCTACCCGTAGGTTTCCCGGCGCTAAAACCAAAAGGTGAGGGGGGAAAGTCAGAAGAGAACTATTAGATGTTGAATAGCCAGGTTTTTACCTGTCTGCGGAACCTAAGGTAGTTGGATTCAGTTCGTGTCTGATGGGGGAGAGAGTTCCAGAGTGAGGGGGCCAGCCAGGCAAAAGATCGGCCACCCATTCTGGCTTTTTTAATTCTAGGAACTGAAAGTAAGTGTTGGTTAGAAGATCGTAAATTGCGAGGGGGATGGTATAGTTGTGCCAAGGGGTTGAGATAAGGTGGAGGTAGACCAGAATTTATTCTGTGAATGATGCAAAGGGCCTTAAATTTTGTCCGATTTTCAATTCGGAGCCAGTGCAGGGAGCGAAGGGCATTGGAGGTTGAGGAAATGTTTGGTAATTTACAGAGGAGTCGCACAGCCATGTTCTGGACTGTCTGTAATTTACGCGTCACCTCTTTACTGGCTCCCAGAAGAAGGATGTTCCCGTAGTCCAGTCTCGAGGTGATAAGGGCCTGGACCACAGTTTTCTGAGTGTCCAATGGAAGCATCCAAATGATTTTTCGCAACCATTTGATGATAGTGATGCAAGTGGATGAAGTTTTGACCACATGGTTCTTCATAGATAGTTGATCGTCAAAAATGACACCGAGGTTGCGAGCTGTTTTGGATGGGGTAGGTAAAGGGCCCATTTGAACAGGCCATTGCCGAGGTCCCCATAAGGTGGTGTTGTGACCGAACAGAAGAACCTCTGTTTTTCCCCCGTTTAGTTGCAGTTTATTGTCCAACATCCAGGCTGCGATGTTGCTCAGTCCTGTACAGAGGGAAGAGGAGGGGGAGTGAGAGTCAGAGGAAAGGGAGTAGATAACCTGGGTATCATCGGCGTACGAGTAAATAGTGAGCCCAGATTGCTCAGCAATAGTAGCCAAAGGTCTGACGTACAAATTGAATAGCAAGGGGCTCAAGATGGAACCCTGCGGCACCCCGTACGCCGATGTGAAGGTTTGAGAAGCAGAGGACGAGGAGAAAACTTGAAAGGTGCGATCTGAAAGAAAGCTAACAAACCAGTTGAGAGCTGTGCCGATGATCCCAGATGATCTGAGGGCATTGATAAGGATGGGATGGGAAACCGTATCAAATGCGGCACTCAGATCAAGTAAAATGAGTGCCACGGTTTCCCCCTTATCAACTCGGCATCGGATGTTTTCGGAGACCCCTAGCAGAGTGGATTCAGTCGAGAAGCCACGTCTGAACCCGGATTGAGATGGATGTAATAATCCACTTGCTTCAACGTGGGTTGACAGTTGGGAGTTGATGTGTTTTTCCATGATTTTAGAAAGCACCGGAAGAAGTGAGATTGGGCGAAAATTAGATGGAATGCTAGGGTCTGCATTAGTCTTTTTTAACAGGGGCAATATCATTGCATGTTTCCATGCAGGGGGTACTGAAGCTGTTTTAAGGGAAGTATTGAGAAGATCTACAATAAGTGCAAGAGAGGAATGATCCAGTCTTTTTAGTATATGGGGAGGAAGGGGGTCCAGTGGAGAACCGGATTTAATTTTGCAAATAATGTCAGAGAGAGTCGTAATGTTAAATGGCTCCCACGTATCGATCGAGAGAGAGGCAGGAGAACTGGTTTCTCGGGGAATTCTGGAATCACAGATGATCATAGGTTTAGGGGGAGTGGAAGGGATTAGTTGACCTGAAGTAAGAGACCGGTCATCTAGTGTCAACTGTTCAGAAAGTGGGATAGGGGCGGGTAAGTAAGACAGCGAGGGAGAGGGGACAGGTTTCTCAAAATTGGAGTAGATGGTATCTATTTTGGCTATAAAAAATTCGGCCAATGAATTACATTGTGCAGTATCTAAGCATGGTGGTTTAGGTTGACATAATGCACCCGATAGACTCTGTACTACCTTAAAGAGAGCTTTAGGGCGGTTTTGTGCTTCGAGGATGGTTATGTTAACATGTTCAACTTTAGCATTTTTGCATAAAGAGTGGTATTTAGATAGAGCAGCTTTGTAGATTTGCTTGGAACCAGGATCGTATTTTATTCGCCATTTGCGCTCAAGATTTTTACAAATAGTTTTTTCTATTTTTAAGGCAGCTGTGAACCATGGTGCGGGCGGATGGTGAAGATTATGTTTTTGCATGCGTTGGGGTAGGCATGCATCTGCAGCCTTTGCTAGCCAGGCGTTAATAGCCTCAGCATCTTCAGTACAATTACCTTCCATGTGAGGTCTAGTGTGCTCAAGATAGAGATTGAATTCATTCATGTCTAGTTTGTTCCAGTTTCTAGAAGGTCTGGATTCAGTTGGTTTAGGAGGGATATTGAGTTGGCGACCAATGGTAATGGTGAAGTTTACCATAAAGTGGTCAGACCATAAGATTGGTAGTGAGGTCTCACAATCGATAGTTTCTAGATTGGAGAAAATGGGGTCCAGAAGGTGTCCTGCAATATGCGTGGGACCCGAATTATGTAGGGTGATATTTAATGCAGCCAGGTCCTGTAGAAGGTTGCTACTAATGGAGCAACAGGGATCATTAAGATGTAGGTTGAGATCACCAAGAATTGAAAAGTTAGTGGAATTCTGGATAAAAGGTGCTATGTGCTCAGGAAGAGTGGTGGCCCATGCACTCGCTGATCCGGGGGGGCGATAAATAAGCAATCCGGAAAAGGTAAAATTGGGAGACAGCGAAAGCTTAAAGAGACCAGCCTCACAATTAGGCAGTACAATGTCTTCCCATTTGCAAATGTACCGTCTGTTGTAAACTATAGCTATTCCTCCGCCATCTCTCAATGTTCTGTTTTTTCCGACATAGGTATAATTATCAGGGAGAGCAGCAGCAATGTCTGGGCCGGAATGGTCTTTTAGCCATGTCTCAGTGAGGAATAAAGCTGCAGGTTCCTCCGAGACAAGGAGGTCAAATATTTCCCTCTTATGTCAATCTGGCCCTGAATGGGCCCTGTCTTTACATAGTTCATTTGTGACTCTATTGCAGATGTGCCCACATATAAATACATGAAAAAAGAATTTTTCCTATGCCTCCGAATTTTGAATTAAGCACTGAATGGTTATTGATAAACACCACTTTATTAGTTTACCCAGACAATAACTTATGGCGTTGAATCATTACTTAGTTGAACAATTTTTTCATTCTACAACAACAGACATTGAATCGCCATCAACTTCATATCTAGCCATATGTGATTCAAAAAACAATTTGTGCATATGTACAGTGCAAGGGTTCAATAGAAAACATTTAAAGGAGAAAACATTTAGTCATACATATACAATCTATACATGGACAAAATAAATCTTGAACATAGTGAGAAAAGATAATAAACAATTCACAGTAGAAAATCACAAATGTGAAGGGAGCAGGAGGGAAAAATATTTTTCAAATGTCAACTCCCAACCCGTGAAACGAATTCAGTCTCTATTATTCAGGAAAAGAGCCCATTTTATGCATAACTGACATGGACCTCTAATGTCAGATAAAGTGCCGACGTGTTTCGAATCCTGTTGCGTTATTTACAGGATTCTCATCAGGGCGGTGTGATTCTAGTCCATGGGAACTGTTTATAAAAAGAAATGGGGAATATTTGTTTAGCAAACTTGGTCCTCTAGCCAATTGTACTCATGAACAATACACGCATCAAACAAACAAAGCACCCGGAAGGCCTTAATACCCATGAAGAAGTAGCGGTACATCTGGGAATACAATAGGTCCAAAAGTGCAACAGGGATCATGGCTGTACGGTGATCAATGTAAAGATAAGGAAACTAAGTTAAGACTGAAAGAGATAAGGAATGTAAATATGTAATGCTTGTATTTATATGTGGGCACATCTGCAATAAAGTCACAAATGAACTATGTAAAGACAGGGCCCATTCAGGGCGAGATTGAAGGACAAATACTGGAGAGAGTAGAAATTGGTCATAAGCCCATCCAGGGCGTTATTGTAACGTAGTGTAACATTGTGATGATTTCATATAATGTTTACCAATCAGTAGGATGAACCATAATGTTTTGTTCTTCTGTAATAATGTAATGGCGGATAGCCGGGTGTTAATGAATGTACATGACTATGCTAAGATGGCGCTCATACTTTTCAAAGTTTTGTCCTCTCTCTATGTCGAATATCACCACGTGTGTATGTAAAATAAAAATGGCTGCCTCAGACGCGCACTTTACCATCGAAAAAGGCAAAACGCCGAAACGCGTCTGGTCGCTGTGGGTTGTTGAAATAAAACTGTGAACCCTCTACTGAGAGTGCTTTCTCTTTCTTTGGAACACGAGGCGAGTCAGAGCTACGAAGAAGACCGTCTGGTCGAAACGCGTCGCCAATAAACACAATTTTCTACACGGACCCTGGTGTGCGAGTCTTTTTGTGGTTCCTGGGAACGTACTTGCTGTGGGAGCCCTTTCGTACATATATATATATATATATATATATATATATATATATATATATATATATATATATATATATATTCACTGAAAAAACCATAGGTTATAGACCATATATAGTTAGGAATTTGCATTTACAAAACCTTGAAAATTCACTGAAAAAACCATAGGTTAGAGACCATATATAGTTAGCTGGACATTTTATTGACATAAAACCAATGAAATTCCATATATAGTTAGTTGCACTAACTATATATCGCGCACCCGCAATCCACTGCTGATGATGTCACATATTACATCATTCATGACATGGTCAGTGACATCACTGATGACATCACTGATGACATCTCAAATGACATCACTGATGACATCTCAAATGACATCACTGATGACATCATCTAGTGTCTGTGTGTTTTTGTAAAGTTTAAATATGTTTTACATATTGAAGAATGAGTGGATGTATGGAAGACTGAGTGTGTGTGTGGCTGGCTGGGAGGTGTGTGACTCTGTGCATATCAATGTGTACTTGTATCAGTGATTGTATAAGAGAGTAAGTATGTGTTAGTATATGTGTGAAAAGTATGGTGTTCTGTGTTTAACTGTATAGATGAGGAAATCGAAGTGTGATTGATTCTTCACAGGACTGACTAGGTGTATGAGTGCATATGATAGTGTTGTAATAATGAGTGACTGTATGTATGAGTGATTGTATGGGTGAATGAGTGAATGTGTGTGTAGACGTAGGAATCAGTGAGTGCGTATGTAGTAACTGGTATTGGTGTGTCATGATGTCATCAGTGATGTCATTTGAGATGTCATCAGTGATGTCATTTGAGATGTCATCAGTGATGTCATCAGTGATGTCACTGAAGTATGGTGTTCTGTGTTTAACTGTATAGATGAGGAAATGGAAGTGTGATTGATTCTTTACAGGACTGACTAGGTGTGTGAGTAACTCCATGGATGAGTGGCAGTGTGTGAGTGTCTGCATAGGTGTATGAGTGCATATGATAGTGTTGTAATAATGAGTGACTGTATGTATGAGTGATTGTATGGGTGAATGAGTGAATGTGTGTGTAGACGTAGGAATCAGTGAGTGCGTATGTAGTAACTGGTATTGGTGTGTCATGATGTCATCACTGATGTCATTTGAGATGTCATCAGTGATGTCATCAGTGATGTCATTTGAGATGTCATCAGTGATGTCATCAGTGATGTCACTGACCATGTCATGAATGATGTAATATGTGACATCATCAGCAGTGGATTGCGGGTGCGCGATATATAGTTAGTGCAACTAACTATATATGGAATTTCATTGGTTTTATGTCAATAAAATGTCCAGCTAACTATATATGGTCTCTAACCTATGGTTTTTTCAGTGAATTTTCAAGGTTTTGTAAATGCAAATTCCTAACTATATATGGTCTATAACCTATGGTTTTTTCAGTGAATTTCATTGGTTTTTTAAAAGCTAATATCTATAGCTGTAAAATATATTCTTTATTACGTGACGTATCACGTAGCCACGTGAGACGCCTCATGACGCGTCGCATAACCGTGACGTATCGGTTCTGCAGCGCAAACAAAACCCGTAACGTAAGCGTGCCGGAGCACGCTTACAGATATATATATATTTTTTAACCTTAATTAGACAAAATCCACACGTGCACATATCTTGAGGCCTTGCAAAGGCACATCAAACAAACAGTCCCTACAATTTTGCCAAGTTTGCTGGAAATCTATTCCCTTAATTTTTTTTTTACTGTTTCTCTTGGTTTTCCCCTTGTTACGCTTACCGGGACGCTACCCGGTACGCGAACCGGACGCTCGATAAAACACAAGATGGCGGACTCCCGTTACGCTGCCGGTTAGCTGCCCGGTTCGCGTACCGGGAAGCGCCTCTACCGCGAAAAATCGCGGGGGACTTTAATATCCCCCTCATCAATCCTAGGGGGTCAGGAGGGGTTTACCTTGCCCCCTTTCCTTCATTTCCCCCTTCTTTTTTCACCACATCTTGTCTCTCGAACCTACCGAGAGACAAGATGGCGGCCGCTCCGGACTGTTTACAATGTTGACAGATACGCTGCCGGTTAGCTGCCCGGTTAGCTGCCCGGTGAGCTGCCCGGTTCGCGTACCGGGACGCGCCTCTACGGCGTAAAATCGCAAAATTTTTTGCCCCGTGGGGCACTTTAATATCCCCCTCATCAATCCTAGGGGGTCAGGAGTGGTCTACCTTGCCCCCTTTCCTTCATTTCCCCCTTCGTTTTTCACCACATCTTGTCTCTCGATCGTACCGAGAGACAAGATGGCGGCCGCTCCGGTTTGTTTAGAATGTTGACAGACACCGGAGAGCCAATCAGATTCGCTTCGCGAAGTTCCGTTACGCGTCAGGTACGCGAACCGGGGCGCTAACCGGAGCGCTGTCACAGATATATATATTTTTTTAAACGTTAATTTCTCAAAATCCACTGGAGCACATATATTGAGACATAGCAAAGGCACGTCGGGCAAACCATATCTACAATTTTGCCAAGTTTCATGTAAATCTATTCAGCCGTTCGAGCTAAAAGTGAGTCCAACCGCCCTATGGAAAAATGAATGGGAAAAACGCGTTTTGGGACCCCCCTTTGTTCTCGGCCCCCCCTTGACGAAACCCCACCAAATTTTCAGGGGCTGTTCATAAAAAATATGTGCCATTTTCCTGAAAATTTCAGCCAATTCCGTCCACAAACGCCAAAGTTATTAGACATAGAATTTTCAGAAATCCCATAGAGAAAAAATCCTAACTATATATACCCACTGGCTATCGCCAGTAGGTAATATACATATATAAACATATGTAATCTGCATATCTATATAAATATAAATGCATGCATACATATACATATATGCATATATATGCATGTTATTTACATGAAAGTTTTAAAAACACTAATAAAAGCAAAGCTAAAAAGCCACCTCATTACAAACAGAATGGCTTTAACTTAAACGAGGGCGAGATCTATTGCATTTTCAATGCTTGTTTACTTTGGTTCTATCAAGAAAGCATTCAGATGTGTCACACATTTGCCATAAATTCTGAATGTTAGCACTCTAGTTGCTCATTAGATCACTGTAGTAAAGCTAGTGCTCACCAGGGAAGTCTGCTGCTAATCATGGTTTGCAGCCATTTTCCCGCATTTTTTATCCCGCAGACTTTCAGTCCGCATACCATTATCCCGCAAGGTCATTGAGCTTGCATACCATTATCCCGCATTTTTTCAAAACGCATGTGCATTTATCGCGCATGCCTTTACAAAGAATTACGTTTTAAAGGCATGTATGGTAAATGCATTTGCGTTGTGAAAACCACGATGACGAGAGAGGTAAGTGGGTTTGTGTTAATTTTTTCGTGGGTTAGTGATTGTGTAGTGTAGTGTAGTGTTGTGTAGTCTAGTGTTGTGTTAGTGTAGTGTAGAGTTGTGGTGGTTGTTTAGTGTAGGGTCATGCTGGGGGTAGTGTTTTAGGGTTTAGGGTTGTGTTGTAGTGTTTGCGTAGTGTAGGGTCATGCTGGGGGTAGTGTTTTAGGGTTCAGGGTAGTGTTGTAGTGTTTGCGTAGTGTAGGGTCATGCTGGGGGTAGTGTTTTAGGGTTTAGGGTTGTGTTGTAGTGTTTGCGTAGTGTAGGGTCATGCTGGGCGTAGTGTTTTAGGGTTTAGCATAGTGTTGTAGTGTTTGCGTAGTGTAGGGTCATGCTGGGGTGTAGTATTTTAGGGTTTAGGGTAGTGTTGTAGTGTTTGCGTAGTGTAGGATCATGCTGGGGGTAGTGTTTTAGGGTTTTGGGTAGTGTTGTAGTGTTTGCGTAGTGTAGGGTCATGCTGGGGGTAGTGTTTTAGGGTTTTGGGTAGTGTTGTAGTGTTTGCGTAGTGTAGGGTCATGATGGGGGGGGAATGTTTTTGGGTTTTGAGTAGTGTTGTAGTGTTTGCGTAGTGTAGGGTCATGCTGGGGGTAGTGTTTTAGGGTTTTGGGTAGTGTTGTAGTGTTGGCGTAGTGTAGGGTCATGCTGGGGGTAGTGTTTTAGGGTGTTGGGTAGTGTTGTAGTGTTTGCGTAGTGTAGGGTCATGCTGGGGGTAGTGTTTTAGGGTTTTGGGTAGTGTTGTAGTGTTTGCGTAGTGTAGGGTCATGCTGGGGGTAGTGTTTTAGGGTTTAGGGTAGTGTTGTAGTGTTTGCGTAGTGTAGTGTCATGCTGGGGGTAGTGTTTTAGGGTTTTGGGTAGTGTTGTAGTGTTTGCGTAGTGTAGGGTCATGCTGGGGGTAGTGTTTTAGGGTTTTGGGTAGTGTTGTAGTGTTTGCGTAGTGTAGGGTCATGCTGGGGGTAGTGTTTTAGGGATTAGGGTAGTGTTGTAGTGTTTGCGTAGTGTAGGGTCATGCTGGGGGTAGTGTTTTAGGGTTTAGGGTAGTGTTGTAGTGTTTGCGTAGTGTAGGGTCATGCTGGGGGTAGTGTTTTAGGGTTTAGGGTAGTGTTGTAGTGTTTGCGTAGTGTAGGGTCATGCTGGGGGTAGTGTTTTAGGGTTTAGGGTAGTGTTGTAGTGTTTGCGTAGTGTAGGGTCATGCTGGGGGTAGTGTTTTAGGGTTTAGGGTAGTGTTGTAGTGTTTGCGTAGTGTAGGGTCATGCTGGGGTGTAGTGTTTTAGCGTTTTGGGTAGTGTTGTAGTGTTTGCGTAGTGTAGGGTCATGCTGGGGGTAGTGTTTTAGGGTTTAGGGTAGTGTTGTAGTGTTTGCGTAGTGTAGGGTCATGCTGGGGTGTAGTGTTTTAGGGTTTTGGGTAGTGTTGTAGTGTTTGCGTAGTGTAGGGTCATGCTGGGGGTAGTGTTTTAGGATTTAGGGTAGTGTTGTAGTGTTTGCGTAGTGTAGGGTCATGCTGGGGGTAGTGTTTTAGGGTTTTGGGTTGTGTTGTAGTGTTTGCGTAGTGTAGGGTCATGCTGGGGGTAGTGTTTTAGGGTTTAGGGTGTTGTTGTAGTGTTTGTGTAGTGTAGGGTCATGCTGGGGGTAGTGTTTTAGGGTTTAGGGTAGTGTTGTAGTGTTTGCGTAGTGTAGGGTCATGCTGGGGTGTAGTGTTTTAGGGTTTTGGGTAGTGTTGTAGTGTTTGCGTAGTGTAGGGTCATGCTGGGGGTAGTGTTTTAGGGTTTAGGGTAGTGTTGTAGTGTTTGTGTAGTGTAGGGTCATGCCGGGGGTAGTGTTTTAGGGTTTAGGGTAGTGTTGTAGTGTTTGCGTAGTGTAGGGTCATGCTGGGGGTAGTGTTTTAGGGTTTAGGGTAGTGTTGTAGTGTTTGTGTAGTGTAGGGTCATGCTGGGGGTAGTGTTTTAGGGTTTAGGGTAGTGTTGTACTGTTTGTGTAGTGTAGGGTCATGCTGGGGGTAGATTTTTAGGGTTTAGGGTAGTTTAGTTGTTTAGTGTATGCTAAAGGCATATTCGTTCTAAAAGTTTTCGTTATTTTAATTTGCGGCCTAATAGTACATGCGGGATTTTTTTTGCGGACTGATGGTATGCGGGATTTCGTCATATATTCGCTAATCATACTTTCTATGGCAAAATGAACCCCCTCATTTTGTTCCTTTTTAAATTAAATGTTTTAAGAGTTACCACTTTATTCCAATCAAGATGGCTTCAGGTGTGCCATACCTTTGTAATAAGTAGGACTGTTAGCACTCTAGTTGTTCTTTAGAACACTCTGGGACAATCTGTCATTGGGCTATAGTTGGGCTACATCTGGCTGATATTTGGGCTACATTTGTTTTTTTTGTCTCTGGTGGCCATCTTTGGGCTACATTGGGCTACATTGGGCTACATTTGGGCTCCAACATATATATAGCCCAATGTAGCCCAATATATATTTTTCAAAGTTAATTTTCGTAAAAACCACTGGAGCCTATATCTTGAGACATAGCAAAGGCACATCGGGCTACCAGTCCCTACAATTTTGCCAAGTTTGGTGTAAATCCATTCAGCCGTTCAGGCTAAAAGTGAGGCCAACCGCCCTATGGAAAATTGCATGGGAAAAACACGTTTTGGGACCCCCCTTTTTTCTCGGCCCCCCCTTGACGAAACCCCCCCAAATTTTCAGGGGCTGCTCAGAAACAAAATGTTCCATTTTCCTGAAAATTTCTGCGAATTCTGTCCTCATAAGCCAAAGTTATTCGACATAGAATTTTCAAAAATCCCATAGGAAAAAAATCCTAACTATATATACCTACTGGCTATCGCCAGTAGGTAATATATATATATATATATATATATATATATATATATATATATATATATATATATATATATATATATATATATATATATATATATATATATATATATATATATATATATATATATATATATATATATATATATATATCCGCTCCAACAGTCCCTCCCCACAATAATAGGGAAACAGGAGGCAGCACTCCAAAGATAGGGTTCACAATTTTAATCTCACAGAAAAGCGCTTTCGGCACTCGGCCTTCGTCAGTAATGAGACAACGGTAGGTTGAAATCAACATACATTTGAACTATCACGTTGCGCCAAAAATCAACATAAAGATAGGACTCAATTTTGAATCCGCGGCCGCCATCTTAGAGTGGACACGAAAGCATTGTGTCAAACACATATGTGCACCTTAATGCATAAATCAATATTGAAGTGCAAAGAAAGCCCAATATGGCTCGAATCACAACACAATGCAATTAATTCTCTTGTGTAATCGTAAATCATGCCCTGGATGGGCAAACATAAAATTCAAACTCAAATTCAATCGGCATCCGCCATCTTGGAAAGGGTTCTAGTGTACAGATGTACCAGCTTTGTGTAATGCTGAGATAGCTACTACTCACATAAGCCATCATGGTTACCATATCTATACAAAGCACTGGAACCCCATATACCTGCATATTATCCCGCCCTGGATGGGCATGAACCATACATCGTATCCGCAATGTGACACAACCCACATGGTCAATATATCTATCATATAAGAAATCAGTTCATCTTCACAATTTCAAGAATTGTAAAATTATAAGCAGAAAACATAAAGCAATAATGTAGTCAATGCATTCACAACAGATTCTGAATGTTACTATTTTATACCAGATGCACTGCTAAGTCCTCATGCATGTTAAGTCCAGTAGGCATTTTACTTAACAAGTCTATAATGTACCGTGATTCCAATCGCCTTAACTTTAAGAGTCTATCACCGCCCCTAGCACTGATTGGGACAGAATCCAAGCAGAAATAAGTGAGCAATTCTCTGTTGCGTCCATGTTCCTTATCAAAGTGTCTTGCAACAGGATAGCTCACATCTGCATTCTGGATGGCTCTCTGATGTTCTAATATCCTCAATTTCACAGGATTGGTTGTACTGCCCACATACCTTCTGCCACAAGGACATGTCAGACAGTACACCACATAAGGCGTGGTACATGTGAGGAATTTGAGAATTCTCTTAGGTTCTTTGACACCTGGTATACTGTATTGAGTTATGCGTTTACTTCCCTTGCACGCCTTGCACCGTCCGCAGGGAAAGAAACCTTTCATTCGCTCGATTTTAGGTTTGGGCTTCAGTTCATCATGGTGACTGTGAACCAGATAGTCTTTTAATGCTCTGGCTTTCCTGAATGTTACTTGAGGATAAGGGGGGAGATCTTGCTTTATAATGTTATCCGTCATCAGGATATTCCAATGTCTACGCAAAATGCGTTTTATGTCTCCCGAATTACTGGAATAGGTCGTTATGAGTCGAAATTGCCCGGTCTCAGTTTTTTTCTCATGTATTTTGTCTTCCAGCAGCTTGCTCCTTTCTAGGGTCTTCACTTTATTTAAAGCTTGCTTTAGTACTTCTGCATTATAACCCCTAGCTTTGAACCTTTGTATGCAGTTGCTGGCTGCTTTATTGAACTCATTGTCCTTAGAATTATTCCTCCTTATCCTTAACAGTTCACCATACGGTATACTATTTACCAAGCTCCTAGGATGCCCACTGGTCGCATATAGTGTAGAATTCCCAGCGGTGGCCTTGCGAAAGAGCTTGGTATGCAGGTTGCCACCTTCAACAAAAACAGTCAGATCTAAGTAGTTAACTTCCTTTTGGCTGATTTCTCCTGTAAACCTCAAATTATTATCATTGTTGTTGAGTACCTCTAGATATTCCACAGCTAATTCAACTGGCCCTTCGATGATGATAAACAGGTCGTCTATATAGCGGTACCAACATTTCACCAGATCATTCCATTTGTTGTTGGTTTCGGACCAAGCCACCCGCTCCTCCCAGTGCCCCACGAATAAATTCGCGAAGCTTGGGGCTGAGCAAGTGCCCATCGCCACGCCTGTTAGCTGTTTATAGAGGTTCAGGGCGGGATAATATGCAGGTATATGGGGTTCCAGTGCTTTGTATAGATATGGTAACCATGATGGCTTATGTGAGTAGTAGCTATCTCAGCATTACACAAAGCTGGTACATCTGTACACTAGAACCCTTTCCAAGATGGCGGATGCCGATTGAATTTGAGTTTGAATTTTATGTTTGCCCATCCAGGGCATGATTTACGATTACACAAGAGAATTAATTGCATTGTGTTGTGATTCGAGCCATATTGGGCTTTCTTTGCACTTCAATATTGATTTATGCATTAAGGTGCACATATGTGTTTGACACAATGCTTTCGTGTCCACTCTAAGATGGCGGCCGCGGATTCAAAATTGAGTCCTATCTTTATGTTGATTTTTGGCGCAACGTGATAGTTCAAATGTATGTTGATTTCAACCTACCGTTGTCTCATTACTGACGAAGGCCGAGTGCCGAAAGCGCTTTTCTGTGAGATTAAAATTGTGAACCCTATCTTTGGAGTGCTGCCTCCTGTTTCCCTATTATTGTGGGGAGGGACTGTTGGAGCGGACATTGTGGTCGGGTGCACCCCCGACTGGCAGGCACCCGCCTCTGAGTGCTACAGGCTGGTGCGAGTGGAGCTGACATATATATATATATATATATATATATATATATATATATATATATATATATATATATATATATATATATATATATATATATATATATATATATATATATATATATATATATATATATATATATATATATATTACCTACCGGCGGTCGCCAGTAGGTAGTTATAGTTAGGATTGTTTTCTATAGGAAATCCGCAACATTCTATTGGGAATAACTTTGGCGCCGGTTGAGGAATCTGTGTGTAATGTTCCTTACATTTGCCTCGCTGCGCTCCGCTCCTTCCCTGGAAGTTTGGGGGGGATTCGTCAAGCGGGGGCCGAGATAAAAGGGTGGTCCCAAAACGTGTTTTCCCCATGTTAATTTCCGGTTGGACTCACTTTTAGCCCGAACGGCTGAATGGATTTCCACAAAACTTGGCAAAATTGTAGGGACTGGTAGCCCGATGTGCCTTTGCTATGTCTCAAGATATGTGCTCCAGTGGATTTTGAGTAATTTAGGTTAAAAAAAATATATATATCTGGGCGGAGCCTAACTACACATCTGATCTGATTGGCTGTCAGCACTTCATCCAAGAAGTGTTGGCAGCCATCTTGGGACCAATATACATGATAGGACCTCATTAAAATGCATTGTAGTTAATAGAGGGTTTTAGGACTTTAGTTACATTATAAATCATTTGTTGATGGTACCATACTCATTTTAGGAATTGTGGTGTGTTCTAAGGTGATTTTACCATGTGAAAAAGCCTTCTGCTGTGATATCATGAATCATGTTTGAAAGAAAACTAATATCTCATGATTTTCCCACAGTGGTTTGGAAGGGGATCTATAAGCTAAACTGAAAGCATATTTTCTGTAAATTCACATTATCTTTCTCAGTCATGTGAGAATGAAGTCTGACATTCTCAGTAAAACATGTACATCCAACAAGGACAGAGACTGTCAGTTGATTCCTTTGTGTTCTACTGCAGCTTCCTAGAGTGTTCTGAAGAACAATTAGAGCGCTAACAGTCCTACTTATTACAAAGGTATAGCACACCTGAAGCCATCGTTATGGGAATAAAGTGGTAACTCTTAAAACATTTAATTTAAAAAGGAACAAAATGAGGGGGTATATTATGCCATAGAAAGTATTAATAATGCTGCAGAAAGAAAAAACAGGGCACATTTTGAGTGACTTCTCAAATCCTCTTCTATTTCATTAAATAATTCTGACATGCAGTCTCCCAAGATGGCCACCAGAGACAAAAGAGCCCAAATGTAGCCCAAATATCACCCAGATGTAGCCCAAGTATAGCCCAATGACAGAATGTCCCAGAGTGTTCTAAAGAACAACTAGAGCGCTAACAGTCCTACTTATTACAAAGGTATGGCCCACCTGAAGCCATCTTGATTGGAATAAAGTGGTAACTCTTAAAACAATTAATTTAAAAAGGAACAAAATGAGTGGGTATATTTTGCCATAGAAAGTATGATTAGTGCTGCAGAAAGAAAAATTAGGGCACATTTTGAGTGACTTCTCAAATCGTCTTCAATTTCATTAAAACATTCTGACATACAGTCTCCCAAGATGGACACCAGAGACAAAAGAGCCTAAATGTAGCCCAAATATCACCCAGATGTAGCCCAAGTATAGCCCAATGACAAAATGCCCCAGAGTGTTCTAAAGAACAACTAGAGCGCTAACAGTCTTACTTATAACAAAAGTATGGCACACCAGAAGCCATCTTGATTGGAATGAAGTGGTAAGTCTGAAAACATTTAATTTAAAAAGGAACAAAATGAGGGGGTTCATTTTGCCATAGAAAGTATGATTAGTGCTTCAGAAAGAAAAATTAGGGATCATTTTGAGTGACTTCTCAAATCCGCTTCTATTTCATTAAAAAAATTCTGACATGCAGACTGAAACATGCACTTTGAATACCAGCAGCAGACTTCCCTGGTGAGCAGTAGCTTTACTACAGTGATCTAATGTGCAACTAGAGTGCTAACATTCAGAATTTATGGCAAATGTGTGACACATCTGAATGCCTTCTTGATGGAACCAAAGTAAACAAGCATTGAAAATGCAATAGATCTCGCCCTCGTTTAAGTTAACACCTTGGCTGCTAGGGGTTTTCCCGCTGGGTGCTGCAGATGCTACTTCCCCATTGTTCATGACAAAGCCAGCTCGTCATAAGCGCAGGGCAGGTAACACCCATGACGAGCTGGCTTTGTCATCAGCACTGAAGGGGTTAAAGCCATTCTGTTTGTAATGAGGTGGCTTTTTAGCTTTGCTTTTATTAGTGTTTTTTAAACTTTCATGTAAGTAACATGCATCTGTATGCATATATGTATATGTATGCATGCAAATTTGTATTTATATAGATATACAGATTATATATGTTTATATATGTATGTATATATATATATATACATACACATACATTTATATAAATGCATATGCATATATATGCATATATATATGTGTATATGTGTGCGTGTAGAGAGAGGTAGAGGTGTAGAGGTAGAGAGGTAGAGGTAGTGAGGTAGCGGTAGAAAGGTAGAGACTAGTAGAGAGAGGTAGAGAGTAGAGAGTGAGTAATAGAGACTACAGAGTGAGTAGTAGAGAGTAGTAGAGAGCAGTAGAGAGAGTAGCAGAGAGTGAGTAGTAGAGAGTAGTAGAGTGAATAGTAGAGTGAGTAGTAGAGAGTAGTAGAGAGTGAGTAGTAGAGAGTAGTAGAGAGTAAGTAGTAGAGAGCAGTAGAGAGTGAGTAGTAGAGAGTAGTAAAGAGTGAGTAGTAGAGAGTGAGTAGTAGAGTGAGTAGTAGAGAGTAGTAGAGAGTGAGTAGCAGAGAGAGAATAGTAGAGAGTAGTAGAGAGTGAGTAGTAGAGTGAGTAGTAGAGACTAGTAGAGAGAGAGTAGTAGAGTGTGAGTAGTAGAGAGTAGTAGAGAGTGAGTAGTAGAGTGAGTAGTAGAGAGTGAGTAGTAGAGAGAGAGTAGTAGAGAGTGAGTAGTAGAGAGTAGTAGAGAGTGAGAAGTAGAGAGTGAGCAGTAGAGAGTAGTAGAGAGTGAGTAGTAAAGAGTGAGTAGTAGAGAGAGAGTAGTAGAGAGTGAGTAGTAGAGAGTGGTAGATAGTGAGTAGTAGGGAGTGAGTAGTAGAGAGAGAGTAGTAGAGAGTAGTAGAGAATGAGTAGTAGAGAGTGAGTATTTGAGAGTAGTGGAGTAGGAGAGAGTAAGTAGTAGAGAGTAGTGGAGAATATTCCAAAGTTTGGCACAGCACCACTTGCACAATAAGTCCAATCAAATCATATCACTTTGAGTCCTTATTGAAGCGCTGAATCTTGGTGTATATTCAAATGCTTTTATTGTCCTTAAGTTTATGTACCACAGCCAGCCGAAACGTTTCGTTCTGTACAACAGAACTTCTTCAGGGCGTTCTTATTTCCTTCAAGTTATGTCAGTATCCTGTTGTCATATAACTAGATATTTCTTCCAAATGTTAGATGAGACGTAAGTACATTCTTATTCAAAGTGACTAGGTATCAATTTTACCCACACAATTCGGGCAGACTTGAGTAATTTATAGCATCCTCAAAGTCAGTCTTTCAAAAATTCCAAAGTATAGGACATGATAATCCAAATCCAAATGTTTCCCAAGAAAAGTCATTTTCAATCGTTCAGAATATCGGTGTTTGGGCAGATATGACCCAGGGACCCCCAGTATGCAAGGGGAATTAGTCCCCCCTCTGCAAACGCGCTAGTGGCCTGCGTTGCCGAGAGGTGTAAAAAGGGGCATAGCCTCATTACACCTTTGTGCAATGCAGCCCCCTGGCGCATACTGGAGGTTCCAGGTGGGCTAGTTGGCCCCCAGGGACCCCTAGTATGCAAGGGGAATTAGTTCCCCCTCTTCAAACATGCACGGGGGCTGCGTTGCACAGAGAGATGTAAAAAAGGGTGTGGCCTCATTACACCTCTATGCAATGCAGCCCCCTGGTGCATACTGGAGGCTCCTGGTGGGCTAGTTGGCCCCCAGGGACCCCCAGTATGCAAGGGGAATTAGTTCCCCCTCTGCAAACGTGGCAGGGGGCTGCGTTGAAGAGAGGTGTAACAAGGGGCATAGCCTCATTACACCTCTGCAATGCAGCCCCCTGGCGCATACTGGTGGTTCCAGGTGGGCTAGTTGGCCCCCAGGGAACCCCAGTATGCAAGAGGAATTAGTTCCCCCTCTTCAAACATGCACGGGGGCTGCGTTGCAGAGAGGTGCAAAAAGGGGCATGGCTTCATTACACCTCTCTGCAATGCAGTCCCCTGGCGCATACTGGAGATTCTTGGTGGGCTTTCAGGTCTTATATAGTTAGGAATTAGCATTAAAAAAACCTTTGAAATTCACTGAAAAAAACATAGGTTTCAGCCCTTATATAGTTAGGAATTAGCATTTAAAAAACCTATGAAATTCACTGAAAAAACCATAGGTTTCTCACCAGTTATAGTTAGGAATTAGCATTTAAAAAACCTATTAAATTCACTGAAAAAACCATAGGTTTGACACCAGTTATAGTTAGCTGGAAATTTTACTGACATAAAACCATTGAAATTCCCACATTATAGTTAGTTGGACTCACTATAACTTGCGCGCCTGCAATGCACTGCTGATGACGTCACATATTACATCACTCATGACATGGTCAGTGACCATCACTCATGACATCACTGATGACACCATCCTTGTGACAGAGTGACAGACCTCCTTTCAGTGTAATGTAACCCTTGAAACACATATTCAAAAATAGAAACTAAAATTTTCAAAAAAATAGAGATACCCATACCAGTTACAACAACCAATTCAGTAATACCACCATCTATATACACATCCACTCATTCACCAACAGTTCTATATAGTCACTCATACATATATTCACTCATCATATGTAGTGAAACACCTATACATCCTGTTACACACCGACAGTCATCCAAAAGTTACTTACACACATAATCACAAATGCAAATAAACTATTGAACATCCATTTATTTGCATATACAGCTATACACACACTACCACCTTACTTCTAAGGAAACTTACACATACTTACTCTCTTAAACAATCACTTATAGAAACACATACTTATTTAAACAAGAACTCTTTCAATCTCTCACTCTCACATATATACATCAATACTCACATATACTAGATTAAAACATATGTAGTTACTGATAAAGACACTAGTGAGACAGTCATTCACTCACTAACACACACATATACACACTCATCCACAGTCCTGCACATATGCTGTCTTCAAAACACATACAAACAGTGAGTCAATCATTGATGCATCTATGTGCTAAGTAACACCCCCACCAAAACATACAGACACTCATACTGACACAAAAAAAACATCTAATAACCCATATACACACACATGTAGCTACTCACCAACCCATGCAGCCACTTATACACAAAGTGAAACACTGATACAAACATTTAAATATTTAAACAATACTCGTTAATATATGTATTCACTAAGATACACTTAATAAGCCAGTTAACCAAACAATTTTTTAAAAAAAACATCCATTAAGACACCTATTTAAACATTTATTCTTCCATTGACCTTAACATATACATATATAAAACATATTTATTTTTCAGAAAGACACACATTCACTGGATGATGTCATCAGTGATATCATGAGTGATGTCACTGACCATGTCATGAGTGATGTAATATGTGACGTCATCAGCAGTGCATTGCAGGCGCGCAAGTTATAGTGAGTCCAACTAACCATAACGTGGGAATTTCAATGGTTTTATGTCAGTAAAATTTCCAGCTAACTATAACTGGTGTCAAACCTATGGTTTTTTCTGTGAATATAGACTTTTTGTCAGTCTATAAACACGATTGCACTTCCGTCCCAGAGATGGCTATCCTGGGCGATTTTAATATTCACCCCTGTGAGGGGGATTGTTATAATGATAGATACGGAGGATCACCGGTCGAGGGGATTCCTCACTTTGAACACATTAAGGAGGGTGAGGGGCTTGAGAGCCTTCTTGCCAACTTAAATTTATTCGAATTAGGCCATGGCAATAATGAGATTAGAGCGCCCACATTTATTGGGAGAGACGCAAACACCATCATTGACTACATCTTCGTATCATCTGGGGTGTTAGTAAAGGCACGGGAATACAGGGTTGTGACCACTACCTTTAGCGACCACAACCCTGTCCTACTGACTATGGACCTAGATTGTTTCCTGAATGGAAGAGACATAGGTGTGGTAGCACCAAGAGATCTCTCAACTAAGGAGCAGGGTAGGAGGATAAAGTGGGAGAAGATTGTCCCCGAAAACTTCTTCTAAACATTAGCGCAGGAAACTGAGGCAAAGATGGCAGTCTGCCTAGATCCCACTTCCTTAGGGTCTGATGTTGTGGCCGCCTATGTTGAGCTATGCTCAAGGATCTCCAAGAACCTGGAGTCTAGGAATGGCTCGCAATGCAATAAGAATATACACAAATGGTTTGATAAGGAATGCTCGCTAACGCATAGCGCCTTACTGAAAGCACTCAAACATAGACCTAGGGATAGGACACTAGTGGCAACTCTTCGAAAGGAATACAAATTTGCACTCGACAAGCGCAAGACACAAATCAAGGAGGAAGCTTGGGACAGTTTATTATCCACAGATGTACTGGGAGATAGTAAAACATTTTGGGCCATTGTTAATCAGTCATTTTCCACCGAGGATGGGAAAACAGATATGGACTGTGTGATCGAAGACGAAAGATGGCTTAACCATTTTAAACAAATCTATGAAACCGAGGCTCCAATTTCCCCAGTTAGTGCCCCTTCTCGAAACACCATGATCATGGAATTTAATATCTCTGAGGTGGAAAGGGCAATTAAAGACACAAGTAAACATAAGGCCCCTGGACCTGATGGGGTCCCTGCCGATCTTTACATTCAGTATCCGCAATTTTGGTCCAAAATACTAACTAATGTCTTTAATGCGATACCTTCGGCAGGCTTCCCATCCTCCTGGTCCACCACCATTATTGTTCCGATTTTTAAGAAGGGGAACAGGGGGGATCCTGCTTGCTACAGGCCAATCTCCTTGTTGGACTCTGCTGTTAAAATCTTGGGCAGAGTCATTTTACAAAGACTTGGGGATTGGCTTGAGGGGAGTGGGGTTCTCTCTGACCTTCAGTATGGTTTTAGAGCACATAGGGGGACCATGGACCAATGTTTAAACCTTCACCTTATTATTAGTAAATACACTGTGGTGAAGGAGGGGCTTTTATATTTAGGTTTCATGGACTTATCCTCCGCTTTTGATTTGGTTAATCACTCTAAACTATGGCTTATTTTGCGGGACTTGGGTTTGGACACTACCTTGGTTAATTTTTTACACGATCTCATCATAATTTGTTCACCTCTGTTAGGGTAACCAGGGAACGCAGGTGTACTGAGAAATTCAGATCAGGTAGAGGGGTCAGACAAGGCTGCATTCTGGCCCCTCTTCTATTTACACTCTACATTAATTCCCTGGGTAAATCCCTGAATCTAGCCATCCCTGGACGTTCCGCGTATGGGAGGGTCACCCATTCCGGTCCTCCTGTACGCGGACGATGCCGTCCTACTAGCACGCACAGGCACGGGCTTACAAAGACTGTTAGACCATTTTGGATCTTTCATGGAAGCCTTGGATTTAAAGATCAACACATCAAAATCCCATGTCATGGTAACTGGCTTACGCAGGAAAAGCATGAAGATTAAAAATTTTAGATGCAACGAAACATCAATCTCTAGGGTACCTTTCTTTTGTTATTTAGGCGTCACTTTTGACGAAAGAGGAACCTGGGGACCTCAGTTGAAACTGAAGGGCAACGGAGTTGTAAGATCTACTACAGGCCTTATGAACTTTTCTAAAAGACTTGGTTCGAGACCCATGGAGGCCATGATTCGCATCTATAAATCCAAATGCCTAGCAATTGCATACTATGGGGCCGATATTTGGGGTTATGTTCCATCTCCAGGCATCCAAATTATAGAAAATAATTTTATACGAGCTCTGTTGTCACTCCCAAAGTCATCTCCTACATATTCAATCCATAGTGAAGTGGGCTTGGGATACATCACTGATCTCCTAAAAATGTCCCCCCTGCTATGCTGGGTCAAAACCTGGACAAATGAGGAGATTACGCTGAACCACCTCATACTTAAAGACTGTATGGCCTTGGATAAAGCGGACAGTATACCCTGGCTTGCGTATGTTAGAGCGGCATGCGTGAGGCTGGGGCGTCCGGATATGTATTCATCACCACAGGGCCTCAAGAAAGAGGATGTAGGGTGGGTCAAGTTGCATTTCCGAAACTTGTTGGAGACAGAAAGGGAGGAGGTTGAACTTAGTAAACCAATGGTGAGATCAATATATCAACTATCCATCTCCCCAGTCATGGAGCCTTACTTAAAATACGTGACTAAACCGTACCATCGTTTTCTTCTACTTAGGTTTAGGTTCAACCTTATTCACCTTGTGCTTGGTGCCTATATAAAGTGGGGGACCCCAGAAAATACCCCACCTTGTACCTGTGATAGCTTTTCTACACAGGACACGCTTCATTTAGTGATGTTTTGCGAACACTATCTGGTGGCCCGAAAAAAAAAATTGTATCCAATTTTGAAGGATCTCAACTTTGTCCAGGTGAGGCCTGCACTTTTACACTTGCAAATGCTTAATTCTGTGCAGGTCACATACGGTGTAGCTAGTTTTTTGGTAGCGGCAGCTCGATTAAATAAAATAAGACTAACCCAGACGAATAATCATCTAGGTTGATATTCTGTCAACTACGTTCTGGGGAAATGTACCAAGAATAGTGGGAAACAGGGCCGCCTTTTTTGAATCTATACTGTTTAGTATCTACTCTTTGTATCAAAGCTTTTTAAATTGTTTTAAGAACGAACGTAGTAACTGCAATCAGGTATATATTTGTTTAATTGTAAATTTTTTACTTGTATAATGTATGGATATTTAATAATGAATTGTGTATTGCTTTTATGGTTTTAACTAACCGAAATAAAGATATTTGACTGACTGACTGTGAATATATAAAATAAATATATATATATATATATATATATATATATATATATATATATATATATTTTTTTTTTTTTAAACAAAGCCCTTGCGCTTAGGCGGGCACACGACGTTGTCCATGCACTTTACAGTGTTCTCTGCCTCGTAGCAGCTCGCATTCTGTTCTCCTTGATTTCTTCTTCTGCCAGTTCATTTTCAGTAACAGGACATGGTCCCCGAGGCTGAAACTAAAGATGAAAACTGGTTAAGAGTAGAGGAACCCTGACACCATGGCTTCAATATAGGGCTGTTTCAGAGGCCACTTATGAGTAAAATATGTTGATAATGATTTATTTTCCCCAAGTAGGATATTTGCGAATTTGTTGAAAGGTTCAGCATGGCTCCCCCTGTGTAACATTGCAATGAATTTGTGAATTTGCACCGACTCACAGACCGATGTAGAGACTCATGCATCTACTCACAGACCCACTCAGACACTCACTCACAGACCCGCTCAGACACTCACACACCCACTCAAAGGCTGATGCTCCTACTTAAATACCCACTCAGACACTCACACACTCATCACAAACCTACTCAGAGACTAATGCACTCCCTCACAGACCTACTAAGAGACTGACACACACAATCATGGACCCACTCAGACACTAAAGGACCCAGTCAGATGCACAGAGTCACTTAAATTGTTGTGAATTTTAAATGTGCTGGTGTCTATCGAATGTCTGCTTTTGCTTTGTACATTCATGGCATATTCATAAATTAAAACAAAAAAGGGGATTTAAAAAGAAAATTAACCAGTGTTTGGGAAATAAGGTGGCTGTGAGAATGTGTGGATGATGACTGCACATAAAAAAGGATGCAGTGCTTTACGTTTTTGAAGAACACCCTGGTGCCTTTCTCTGTGAAGTGAATTCCACCACTTCTACCCGCCATGTTAAAGCACAAGTTACTGTTGTAGATCAAGCCCATATTATGGTCTCTGAGGAATGCAGAACCAGTCTTATTGACATGCTTCCTGGCTTTATCTATCTTTGGACAGAACTCGTTTGACCACTTTCATTTCTGCCATTGGCATATGTTGGAGAATACCAAGGCAGTCTGAAGGAAAAGTACCATTAGTTGAGCAAAAGGTATCTTTCATTAGAATTTCCAGGCCTACCCCAGTAAGTGTGTCTAGGCGATTGCCACTATAGTGCACACTCATGAAATCAAGGTGTTGGGAATCTGCAATGCTTTTTACCAAATGGAGCAATTGATGTCACTTTAACCTTCTCTGGCCAATCCAAGTAATGTCCACATTAGACAAACCCAAGTCCCTGTCAATACCACTCTTCGTAGCACACTCTGTAGCCCAAAATACAAAACTGTGACCCACAATCAACATTTTACCTATTTTGAAAGCAAGGAGGAGTAGAGCACACTAGAAGGCTGGAGCAGTACCAGCCACTTTTCAAAATCAAAGTCAGTTAAAATGAAGGACAGGATCTGTTTTAAAAAGGAGCATATTTGATTGGATGGTGTAAATAAACAGGCTTTTAAAATTAGGTAGGTTTTTCAGAAAAAAATAAGTAGATTTGTGATTAGCTCCGGTGAAATTAAAAAAACTGTAATGCAATCTTGGATATGTTTTTAATTGCAAACAGTCAACCACCCCTTCTGCAATTGAATTGGAAAGTAATGTGCTGCTTGTAGAATGCAATGTGAACTTGTGACAAACTGGTTCATGAGGGTGCTCTAAAGTGGGTTGCTATAGTACCTGTGCTAAGAGAGTGTGTGGGGAAGGACATCATATTGACTGTAGTCCATTCAAATTATAGTGGTTTACGCTTAATATTTATTAAGGAGTTACTCTGGGGGCCACAAAGAATTTGTGAATACCTGCAAAAATACTACCACTTTGGGCTTATTTACTGGAGTGCAAGAAAGGGATAAGAAGCACTGACAATTTAGGAGTGGATTAAGAAAAGTAAAATATGAAAGGGATGCTTTTGTTTTCTACCTTTGACAGTATCACTGAGAGCAACGTTGAAAAGTGTGCCATTAATGGTTGCTATGTATGAGAGTGATATGTCATTCTTATGCTTAGTTTTCACATTCACACTGAGCCTACATTCTAACTGAGAGCATTACAAAACAGATCAACCAACTCAATTTACAGGTATGTGGAGTACAGTGTAGTTTTAAAAAATATGATTTTATAGGTATGTGTATAGATGAAGTTAATACAAGCATGAATGATATATCTACAAGTGTTTTGTAAGTGTAGGATAGCTCAATTGCAATTAGAAGTGGATCAGGAATATGGTCTTAAACTCCAGTTCCTTCCAAATAAATACGAACAGACAATTGCAGCGTTGAGGGATTTTTTTTTATCTTAGAAGAAGCTTGTAATTCTCAACTATTTCAGCAGAGGGTCTATGAGGAGAGTCAGTTAATTGGTAAATTCTTGGCGAATTGCACCAGAAAGAAGCAAAAGTCAGCTATAATATTGAATATCTTGGATCCTCTTTCTGGTTTAGAAGTAGTTGATAGTAGCAAGATTTCTCAAACCTTCATGGACCATTTTCGCCCGTTGTATTCTACTGAATATTCAGTGGAGGAGTTAATCCAGGAATATTTTATAAACATGAATATCCCAAAACATTCGGAGAATCGGATTGGTGAATTGGAAAAGGAAGGGGAGAGTTGTGAAATTTTTGCAGCTATTAAAACAACAGCCGGGGCAGAAGCTTGTGGGCTGGATGGTTTCCCCATTGAGTTTTATAAGGTTTTTGCAAAAGAACTTATGACTCCTTTGCGAAATTTATTTACTTTTGTTAGAGAGGGGGGCCCGGTTCCAGTTGTTTTTAAAGAAGCAATAATTATTTCTTTTGTTAAAAAAGATAAAAATACGGAAGACGTGAATTCATATAGGCCCATCAGTCTTTTGAATTCTGATTATAAACTTCTGATGAAGGTATGGGCAGAACGTTTTTTACAGGCCGCCCAGGAAGTCATACATAGAGATCAAACAGATTTCATAGTGGGTAGATCAATGGCTGCTAATACCCAGTTCCTAATACATGCCCTGGATTATATTAACACAAATTGTATTCTGGCGAGCATTGTAATGGTCGATGCGGAAAAAGCTTTCGACTTAGTGAACTGGAGAACCTTGTTTGTTACCCTTGGTTGGTTTGGGTTTCCTGCACAAGTAGTGGATATGCTGCGTAATATCTATCTGGGGGCTACAGCTAAGATCATTATTAATGCTAACTGTGCAGGAACCATCAAAATAAACCGCGGGACCAGAAAGGGCTGCCCACTTTCGCCCTTACTTTTTACTTTTTTTATTGAACCTTTGGTTTTAAAGCTATGGAATAATGCTTCTATCGAATCTCCGATCCCTGATATGTCTAGACTTAAATTATTTGCGGATGACATCATTTTGTACTTGACTCCTAAAAGAGAGAATTTTGAAACAGTCCTGAGGGAGTTCTCTGAGTTCTAAAATATAGGCGGGTACACAATTAATGCAAATAAAACAGAGGTTCTAGCCCTTAATGCCGATTTGAACTCCTTTCCACCTTGTTTGAAACTTCAAGCGACAAAAACTGCCCCAATAAGATATCTCGGGATATACGGATCTACACAGTTTAATCAACTATTTGAATTAAATTATTTGAGAATGAAGAGTAAGATCAAGAAGTTGTTGGAACAATGGACATTACTCCCCTTATCGATAGTGGGCTGAATATCACAAATTAAAATGTTAATATTACCACTGATAGTTTTCTTTTTCTCTAATGTCCCGATAAAAATAAACCAGTCATATTTTAGGGAAACAGATACCTTATTTAGGCAATTTATTTGGGGTAAGAAAGCTTCTAGAGTCAAACTAAATGTCTTACAATTACCAATAGAGCAAGGGGGTTTGGCGTTGCCGCATTTGAGAACATACTATGAAGCTGCCTTTTTAGAGTTGGTTTTTTGGCTTGATAGGATCACATTTTGCTAGAGACAGCTTTTCTATAGATAAAATGACACATGAAATTGGATCACCAACCCCAGTATTTTTAAAAACTTCAAAACTTCCAAAAAAAACACGATATAAAACATTAAAAGACTATCTTTTTAGACTTCAGTCCTTTTATAAAAAGACAAGCTCATCGGGTCACCAGTACTTAAAAATTAGAGAATGTGCCAGTCTTGGTCTCCAGTTACAATCAAGACACATATCTATTTGGGAAGGTTGTGGACTGTCTGAGTTAAGGCATTTTATAATACAAAACAGGCTGATCTCCTGGCATGAGTGTTACATCAAGTCTTCATAGAGAAACGGAGATGAGACTTGGAAAGTAGAAAGGTTCTTTATTGTGAAAAATAAATTAGCTGTTGTCAATCGTAATAAAATGAAGAAAAAACAGTCCTTAAAACAAATCGACAGCAGGAAACTGACTACGCATTCAAGTCGGCTTCAAGAAGGACTTCCGTGAACTGTACCAAAATGGAGGCACGTAGCGTGAATCAGCGTGAAATGCGTCACTCCGTCATTGTTTAGACGGAACCAAGTGACGACAGAGGCTGATCGGGAGGAGTAGACGAGGACAGCCAGGAGAAGAAGACTCAAAGGTAAAAGTTCGATGGAACGAACGTGGAGTCTCAGAGGCGCTCGAGCTACTAACTCGCTCGAGCTATTAACTGAAGTGCGCAGTGAAGAAATTAGGAGTAGCGCTAGAGGGCTGAAAGGTTTCAGGTTGAAATTAAAATTTCATACGACCTGATTAAATGTACCAGATGGCCACAGCAGCGCTTCTTCACGGTAGAGTTCAGGCGCACACAGATGAGAAAACCTCCTGGTGCTTTAGAAATGCTGATAAAGTGAAGGACGAATCCCAAACGTCGCCAAATGTTACATCAAGTCTTCACAGAGAAACGGAGATGAGACTTGGAAAGTAGAAAGGTTCTTTATTGAAGATCCTTCACAGCAATACAAAGCACACCAGCCAGGAGCAGAGGTCAGGAAATAACTGACTTCAGTTAGAACACAGACCCCAGAACCATAATAACATTCTAATAACAATAGAGTAACATAAGGAAATACAGACAACCCAAAACTCTAAACCATAGATACCACAATGAGGTATTGGCAAGGGCAGAGAACCATCAGAAGCCGACCTTTCTTGAATATTTACAAATTGTTTCCTTGCTAAAAAATACTAGTGGTATGCTGATTTCCCCCAACCACTTGGTGGTTGCTCTTTATGTGGCTAAAATAAGAGGGGTAGGAAATTGGTATAGATTGCTGCATAAATTAGGACAAGCCCCTGTGTTAAACAATCATTTGGAGAGAATAATTCGGGAAATTGGAAGTGAGCTGTCTGGGAAGGAGTGAGAATCTGTTTGCCTCCTGGGAAGTAAATCACTACGTGTTGCAAATTACAAAAGGATGGCCTTTTTATCGCGAAGACTCTCCTATCTTACTCCGGCTACCTTAAGTGAAAGATTCCCGGGGGTTGAAAACAAAGGCTTCTGATGTAAAGTTGAGGGGGAAGGTGGGTGGCAACATACCTTTTTTACCTGTCCAGGCCTAAAGATTTTCTGGGGGATAGTTTTTTTAGATATCGAGCAAGCAATCAGAAAGAGAATTCCGATCCAGGCTGAAACTGCCTTATTCGGAATTTGTAAAGGGAGAATAACGCAATCTGATTCCGAAACAGCTTTTATATTTATTTCAAGCTCAGTAGCCCGCTCCCTAATTTTACAAAATTGTAGATCTAGGGAAGCTCCCTCCCATCTGAAATGGTTTAATAAAATGAAAAGGACTCAAAAATTTGAAGATGCTTATGCCAGGAGGGTAGGAGCTACTAAAAAATTTGAAAATAATTGACGTTTTTTAATGAGTTAGAGAAGATTAAAGAGAGATCATAATACTGGAAGCACTAAACCAATGTAGCAGCTTTTTTCTTTAGGCGACATTTGCATTTTTATGTGATTGTATTTAAGGGGTATTAGCACTTTTTTCAGTTGAGATATATGGTAGATTGAGTTTTTCTATATGTATATGATGTGCTGTTAAAGCTACATTTTCCTGTGTTAAAAGTGGATAGCTAAGTAGGAATTTATTGTTAAGAGCACATTAGCACTTTATTGATATTGCACTTTAGGCCTAGTAGGGCTTCTTGATATTATTGTTATATGCTTTAGATACATTGTATTTTGTATTTTGTCTTGTGAATAGTCATAGGATTAGCTGTTTTAATTATTTATAAATTGGCACTTTGTACTTTGTAGGGTGTATGATCGTAGGTTTGTTTTGTGAATGACTATAGGATTAGCGGTTATAGCTTTCTATAGATTTGCACTTTATAGGACGAATCCAATAATTCTAGGTTTAGTGATTCTACCATTGTTTCTGTCTTTGCACTTTATGCATATTTGGACATTTCTTTCTCGTATTGCTGCTATGTAAAAAGCATAAATTTGCTCATTTGCAGGTTGTCTTCTGAATGATTATGAGATTAACTGTTTGTGTCAAAAGATGTCTTATTGTTTTTAAGTATATAATTAATCATGAACCATATGCTCTGCTCAAATAAAAAACAAATAAAAAAAGTTTTGTGAGTGTATGAGAGAATCTGTGAGTAGATGTTTGAGTGTTTTTGTGAGTGTTTTTGTGGATTTATGATTTGTGTTAATGTCTCTATGATTGTGTAAGTGAGCATATGAGTGTCTGTCTGGGTGTGAGAGTAGGCTGTAGTCCATTTCAATTATAGTGGATTACACTTGTTAATTATTAAGTAGAGTTTATTTTCTTAGTGGCATGTATGTAACAAAAATGGCAGTTGCAAATTATAAAAAGTACAAAGCTAAGTATGTTTTCGGACTCTCATAGTTATTTGCAAACTCATCGCAAAGGTATACTGGTGGCCATGAAGAATTTGTGAATACTTGCAAAAAATGGACCATTTTGGGCTTCTTTACTCGAGTGCAAGGAAGTGTTAAGAAGCACTAACCATTTAGAAGTGAGATAAGGAATGTAAAATATGAAAGTGATGCTTTTATTTTCTACCTTCAACAGTATAACTGAGAGCAAAGTTGAAAAGGTTGCCATTAATGGTTGCTGAATGAGATTGGTGTGCCATTCTTATGCTCAGTTTCACATTCACACTGGCCTGCAGTCTAACTGAGAGCATAAAAAAAACCTGATAAGCCAACTCAATTTACAGGTATGTGAATTCCAGTGTAAAAAAAGATTTTAACAGTAAGTGTATAGCTGAAGTTAATAAAAATGTGTATGATATATACAAACTTTTGTGAGCGTATGAGAGAATCTGTGAGTGGGTGTTTGAGTGTTTTTGTGGGCTTATGAATTTGTGTGAGTGTCTCGATGGGTGTGTGAGTGAGCATGTGAGTGTCTGTCTGGGTGTGAGAGTAGGTGTATGAGAAGTCCTTTAATCAGGTGTTGTCCTGGAGCTGTAAAGTGTGTGTGTGTGTTATTTTACTGCACGGTTGAGTTGGCATTAAAAAGTCCTTGCTGACTTTTAATCTTCTGTTTTACTATGTACTTGTTATCCCTTAGGTAGCGTGTTGGTATGTCATAGGGAAGGGTGGTATGTGCTTAGAGGGTTAGACACACACTTTAAAGTGACTTAAACATGACTCAATGTCTATGTTGTGTACTTTGAGATACCAGAGGCATTGCAAAATATGTAGTCTTTCACCCATACTGCAAGCTATATACATATTTACAATAGCAAAGTTACTCACCTTACCTGTAAGAGAGAGTCAGAGGCATGTAAATATTTAGTGACATATCCATACAGCACTTATGTAAACAGGCAGGTGCTGTTCCTTTCTGGTCCTCGTGCTCTTTTCACAGAAATTAAACCTCATCAGGAAGCACTTATAAATATAAATACAGTAGGTTCCCCAGGCTGAAACTCCAATTCTATAAAGGACAAATGATCCTAACTTCCCAGGCTTCGCTAAGGTAAAGGAAGTGTGTTTTATCAACAATTTCACATTTAAAAAGATGCTGAGAGCCTTGGTATATGTGACTGCATCGTTGATCTATAAGAGGGCAACCTAAAGTGACTCTGACAAATTTGTTCTTTCTCGGCCTCTCCTGCTGAGTGCATAGCCCATGGTTCTCCCTTACAATGACTACTAATAAGCAAAAGTGCAGAATCACCTGAAGGCATCACCCATTTGACACCGCCCCATCCACCTTAGTAGTATGCTACTGATTCACCCGTACACCACTTATAGACCCACTCTCACACCTACAAAACCACTCACAAACTCACTAACATATCCATACAATACTTACACACCCAGTCAGCAACCAATACAGCCACTCAAGCACCCACTCACAGAACCATAGAGTAACTTACATACCCACTCACAGACCCATACAGCCACTCACACCCACAAACCACGCATACAGCCCCACACCAACACATACAGGCACTTATACACCCACTCTGCAACTTATACAGCCACTCACACACACACACTGCTAAAGGGTACAGGTTACAGTTGGAAAATAGAATTAGAAAAACCTTAGAATTTTAAAGAAAAACATTATAGGGACATTATAGTTAGGAAATAGCATTAAAAAACATAGAATTTCACTGAAAAACCATAAGTTACATGGACGTTATAGTTCAGAATAAGAAAACAAAAACCTTGGAAAATGACTGAAAAAAACAAAGGTTACAGGTACATTATAGTGAGACTCAGATTTCACTCGTACAAAACTAGTGAAATACATTATAGTTACCTGGGCTAACTATAACTTACACTCTCACATCTCAAATTACATCACTGAGGACATCACTGATTACATCATCCAGTGAGTGTGTTTCAAAAGCTTTTCTGAGACTTGAAGATATATACTAATCTACTGCATAAGTTAAATTACCATTCTTTTTGTACTACATGAGTGGTACTGTTTCTTACATACGTCTTCTGAGTGGCTTTGAGACTCTGAATCTGTATGTGAGTGACTGAGTGACTGTATGGGTGTGGGAGAGGCTGCGTGGGTGAATAAGTCGGTGTGTGAGTGGCTGTGTGAGTCCCTGTATTACTGAGTGAGTGGGTGTGTGAGTAGTTGTATGGGGTGAGTGGCTATATGGGTGGGTGAGTATGTGAGTGGCTGTATCAGTGACTAAGTGGGCGTGTGGGTAGCTCTATGCATGGGTGAGTGGTTGTTTGGGTGGTTGTGTGATAGGCTCTATATGTGACTGACTAGGTGTGCAAGTGGGTCTATGGGTAAGTGAGTTGCTATTTAATTGGGTGTATGAGATAGTGGGTGTGAGATTGGCTGCTTTGCACAGTAAGTGTCTGTGTGAGTAGCTGTATAGGTGAGTGAGTGGGGGTGAGTGCTTGTATGGATGTGTGCATGGGTATGTAAGTGACTTTGTGGATGAGAGAATGGATGTGTGAGTGGTTGTATGGGTGAGTGAGTCACTCTGTTAATAGCTGTATGGGTGAGTGAGTGGCTATATAAGTAAGTGAGTGGTTGGAAGAGTGGCTGTGTGAGTGAGTGAGTGGGTGAGTGTGAGTGAGTCATTTTTGGGTTGGTGAATGGATATGTGAGTGGTTGCAAATGTATGTGAGTGGTTGTAAGAGAAGTAGTATGAGGGTGTGAGTGGGTGGGCTCTGGATGATGCCATTTGAGATGTCATGAGTGATGTCACTGACCATGTCATGAGTGATGTAATGTGTGAGGTCATAAGCTGTGCATTCAGGGGCATAATTTATATTTTGCTAAGGTAACTATACTGCTAAATGTGGCAGTTTGGGTGGGAATAGGCAAGAGGCGAGTCTTCGTTGGGGTTAGACTGGGTTTTATTGAGTTAAACAGTCTATCAGTACAAGTGGGGCGCACAAACAAAGGTCGCGGGGAACGACTTCTATCTCGTCTGGTCTTGCTGTGTCCGTCTGGCTCCCGGCGTCGGGTCGGGGTCCTCCTCTCAGGCACTCCGGACTCCGTCTCGACCCAGTCTCCACCGAGGGGGAGAAACAGAAAACAGAGGAGGGGTGAGTATTTGGTACGAGGTTACAACCAGTACAGTGGGGAAAGGTAGTGAGGGAGGACTGTGTGTTTTACTAGCGATACGATCAGTGAGGGAAGTGCACGCGGGTCACTTTACACTATGGGCCAGCCGACCGTCCCTTCCCCAACCTCAACCACCCTTTGACCCGACCCCGTACCTCTGTTAGCCACGCCCCTCCAGGGGAGTGGCTGGGCGAATCGTGGGTCCGGTGCCCTCCTGGGATCGTGGGGGTTGCCTGCCTTCGCAACCCGTCTGGCTCAGCGCCGCTGGGAACTTCCTCCTTTCCACTCTCCGGCGCTCCGCGGACCGTTCTTCCGTCGCTCTCCCACTCGTCGGATTTTTCCTCTGCCGTCCTGCTCCGGACTGGTTGGAAAGTCCCCGTAGGTTCGTCGAATCCCGCTGTACTCGCTCTCCCTTGCACTCCGCGATTCTGGTGTTCTCCTCTTCTCTCCGTCACCTCTTCGCTCTGCTCCGCACTCCACTCGAATCCTCTGCTCCACGCCGCTCCTCCACTCTGCAACTCTCTGACCACTCCTCCGGTGTATAGACACACCTGGTCCTGGTTTCGGGCGTCTTTTAAAGGGAAGGTGAGTCCCTCCTCCTCCTCACCTGCTCCATGCCAGTTAAAGGGGCCATGTTCTAAATCCTCTTCATCGCAACTATACTGGAACGCCCCCGGGGCCCAATTCGAGGAATCAGTCACCTGTGGAGAGAAGAGGGGGGGGTCACAGAGTTTAGACACACTCCGAGGCGAGAGGGGGATCGGCCCCTCGGCCCGGTTACACACCTCCCCCCCTGGACACTTCCGTTCGGGAAGGGGATTCCGGGACAGATAGTCGGCCCCCGTGTTGTCCACACCCCTCTTGTGACACACCGTGAAGGAGTATGGTTGAAGGGCCAGAAACCACCGCAACACCCTCGGATTGTTAGACCTGTTGCGGGCCATTCACTGGAGGGGAGCGTGGTCAGTGTATAGGGTGAACGGTCTCCCCTCCAGGTAGTAGGCCAACTTCTCCACGGCCCAACGAATTGCCAAGCACTCCTTCTCCACCGTGGAGTATTTTAACTCCCGGGGGAACAGTTTACGGCTCACATACAGGACCGGGTGATCCGCCCCATCCTCCCCTGGTTGGGACAGAACCGCCCCGATGCCATAATCCGAGGCGTCCGTGTGTAGGGAAAAGGGTCTGTTGAAATCCGGGGAGGACAAGACGGGCATCGTGGTAATTGTTCTCTTTAGGGCTGAAAAGGCATTCAGCATCTCCGCTGTGGGGTTCGCCAGCCCTGCTGCTTTAAAGGTGGTCCGAAGGGTGTGTGTAAGCGGGGCGGCCAGCTGGGCGAACCTGGGGATGAACCGCCTATAATACCCGATCAGTCCCAGGAAGGCACGCATCTCCTTCTTAGAGCCTGGAAAAAGCGTCTCCTCTATTGCTCGGACCTTCTCAATCTGTGGTTCTATCATACCGTGTCCCAGCACGTATCCTAGATATTTAACTTTCTGAAAGGCTATTCGGGACTTCTTGGCGTTGATCCGTAGTCCGGCTCGGGTGAGGGTGTCCAGCACCTGTTCCAGGTGGGCCAGGTGAGACGACCAATCGGGACTGAACACGACAATGTCGTCTAGATAGGCGGATGCACAGTGTTTGAGGTCCGTTAAGACATTATTCATCAGTCTTTGGAAGGTGGCAGGGGCTCCATGCAACCCGAAGGGTAAGACATTGAACTCGTAGTGACCCGAGTCAGTGGAGAACGCTGTCTTATGTTTATCTTCTTCCCGCAGGGGCACCTGCCAATATCCCTTGGTCAAGTCAATCGTGCTGATATATTTCGCTTCTCCGAGTTTTTCGATCAATTCGTCTATCCGGGGTATCGGATAGGCATCAAAGGAAGAAATGTCGTTAAGGGCACGGAAGTCCATACAAAACCGGCGACTCCCATCCGGTTTGGGTATCATCACTATGGGGCTAGACCATTGACTACTGGAGGGGCGGATGACCCCGAGTTTCAGCATGTCTTCGATTTCCTGTTGGATGCCTTTCCGTCTGGCTTCGGGGACCCGATAAGGACGGATTTTCACAACTCTTCCCGGGATTGTGCAAATTTGGTGTTCGGCCATAGCGGTTCTTCCTGGCTGATCGGAGAAGACCTTGGGATGTCGGTTCAGGGTGGTCATCAACTCTGTCCTCTCTTGGGCCAGCAGCTCCTCATTGATTACGAGTTGGTTCAGTGAACTCCCCTGGGTTGAGGGAGGATGGTCGGCCAAGTGTACTGCAGCAGGAGGGCGTCCCAGCCATTTTTTCAGCAAATTGATGTGGTACACCTGGGTTTTCTTTGGGTGTATCTGAAGTCTATAGCTTGTATTACCAATAGTAGAGACGACCTGGTAAGGGCCACTCCATTCTGCTTTGAACTTCTGTAGGGAGGAAGGTAACAACACCAAAGCCCAGTCTCCCTTTTGTAATTTCCTCCATTTCTTTCCCTTGTCGTAACACGCTTTCTGTCTTTTCTGGCTATTGTCCAGGTGGGCATAGGCCAGGTCCCTCAGCTTACCTAGCTTGGACCTGAGATTCTGGGCGTATTCCAACGTATGCAGGGTCTCCTCAGGGGCTTCGTTCTCCCAAGCCTCCTTCGTCATGTCCAGGAGAGACCTTGGTTGTCTCCCGTACAGTAGTTCGAAGGACGAGAATCCGGTGCTGCTTTGTTTCTGCCCCCGTATCACATACAATGCAAGAGGCAATACTTGGTCCCAATCCGCTCCATTCACTTCCAGCATCTTTCTCAGCGTGGTCTTCAAGGTACGGTTGTACCTCTCCACTAGTCCGTCTGTCTGTGGATGGTACACCGCGGTGCGGATTTGTTGGATGTCTAACATCCTGCACACTTCCTTCATCAGTTTGGACACAAAGGGGGTCCCCTGATCCGTGAGGATTTCTTTCGGGAACCCCACTCTCGAAAACAGTTCGAGCATCCGATCCGCTACTTGCCTCGTGGTAGTAGATGCCAACGAAAATGCCTCGGGAAACCTTGTGGCGTAGTCCACCATGACCAACACATATTGGTGTCCTTTCTTTGTCTTTGGTAGGGGTCCGATCAGGTCCATGCCCACTCTCTCGAAGGGTACCCCTATGATGGGCAGAGGCTGTAGAGGCACCGCTGGGGGACGAGTCATGTTCTTTTTCTGACAGGTTTCGCACTTCTGGCAGTATTCTAATGCATCCTTGTAGATTCCGGGCCAATAAAAATGGCGGAGGAGGGTCTGTGTTGTTTTTTCAGCCCCGGTATGTCCGGCAACAAGGTGTGAATGAGAGTAGAACAGGATCTGCTCTCGGAACACCAAGGGGACTAACAGCTGTTCTGGTTCGTCCTTCTTTCCTTGTCTGTAGAGCAGGTTGTTTTTGACCAAAAAGCGTGGAAATGTAGGGGGGTCCTGCCCTTGCAACCTTTGCGCGGTGTCCCATGCGTTGAGCAATGTGTTGTCGTTGGCCTGTGCAAACTTGAAGCTGCGGTCTAGGACCCAGGGTTCTTGGGACAGGAGGGTGGGCCTAGGGTTGTTTTCTGAGTTAGATCCCAGACTATGATGGAACATCTCCAGGAAAGAGGGGTTATCGGTCCCGATAATAAGATCCTCAGGGAGGTTATCTAAGACTCCCACTTTGATGTTCTGGGGGCGACCATGCCTCGGGTATATGGGTAGTAGCGCCACTGGATAGGGGCGGACGTCCCCATGGACACAGCGTATAAACACCTGATCTTTGGGTATCAGATTGGCCTCGGTTATATGCTTGGTCTGTACCACAGACTGCCGGCACCCCGAATCTAACAGGGCTTGTATGCGAGCCCCATTCACTGTCACACTTACTCTAAAGGCGGGTCCCATTTCGGCGGAGTACAGAACTGTTCGGGGGAGGTACCCCACCTCCATCGGTTCTTCGGTGGACTTCCTCCGGGGACACAACCTGGTAATGTGTCCCCAGTTGCCGCAGTCAAAGCACTGCGGGCCATTTTGCGGGTGAGGCTCCGGCCTCCAGGGTTTTGGCCTCGCCATCTCTGACAGACGTGTGGGTCTTTTCTCCGGCTTCGCTGGGGCTCTGGTCTTCTCTGATTCCCACACGTTGGGTCCTCGTGGCTGCGCCCGGGCGTAGGTATTCGCCATCTCGACTGCCTGGGCCGTAGTCAGGTTGTGATGCTGTCGTAACCAACGCTGAGTGGAGTACGGGAGAGCCTCCAGGAATTGCTCCAAGTACACTTTATCCATGATTTGCTCTTTGGTGCTGTGTTGGGGGGTCAGCCATTTGTCTGCAGCCATCTTCAGGCGCACGAAGAGGGTTTTAGGGGTTTCACCAGGTACACCCCGCTCCTTCCTGAACTTGATCCGATAGGCCTCAGTGTCTAGTCCTAGGTGATCCAGGATTATCCCCTTGATGGTGGCATAAGGGGTGTCTCCGGTGGGGTTCGCCACCTGATAGGTGGCCTGCGCTTCACCCACCAGTAGGGGGGCCAAGAAGAAGGGCCACTTAGCCGCAGGCCAGCCGCAGGCGCGGGCTGCACGTTCAAAGTTCAACAAGAACGCATCCGGATCTTCCCCCGGTATGTACTTCTGCAGGGACACACCCCCTATGCTGTGTGGAGTTACGCCGGTCGTGGAGGATACCGTAGGAATCACCGGGTTCAAGGCATTCGCGGTCACTGCCGCCTTCATTATTTCCCGGTCGGCGTCCGCCGATTGTATCTGCTTTTCCACCACCCATTCCAGCCGTTCCTGCCCTTTGGCTAGTCGTTCCAGGATAGCCTCCATGTCAGTTACACGGATGGTTGTCGTGCCCGCATTCTCCACCACTGTGGCAGTTTGGGTGGGAATAGGCAAGAGGCGAGTCTTCGTTGGGGTTAGACTGGGTTTTATTGAGTTAAACAGTCTATCAGTACAAGTGGGGCGCACAAACAAAGGTCGCGGGGAACGACTTCTATCTCGTCTGGTCTTGCTGTGTCCGTCTGGCTCCCGGCGTCGGGTCGGGGTCCTCCTCTCAGGCACTCCGGACTCCGTCTCAACCCAGTCTCCACCGAGGGGGAGAAACAGAAAACAGAGGAGGGGTGAGTATTTGGTACGAGGTTACAACCAGTACAGTGGGGAAAGGTAGTGAGGGAGGACTGTGTGTTTTACTAGCGATACGATCAGTGAGGGAAGTGCACGCGGGTCACTTTACACTATGGGCCAGCCGACCGTCCCTTCCCCAACCTCAACCACCCTTTGACCCGACCCCGTACCTCTGTTAGCCACGCCCCTCCAGGGGAGTGGCTGGGCGAATCGTGGGTCCGGTGCCCTCCTGGGATCGTGGGGGTTGCCTGCCTTCGCAACCCGTCTGGCTCAGCGCCGCTGGGAACTTCCTCCTTTCCACTCTCCGGCGCTCCGCGGACCGTTCTTCCGTCGCTCTCCCACTCGTCGGATTTTTCCTCTGCCGTCCTGCTCCGGACTGGTTGGAAAGTCCCCGTAGGTTCGTCGAATCCCGCTGTACTCGCTCTCCCTTGCACTCCGCGATTCTGGTGTTCTCCTCTTCTCTCCGTCACCTCTTCGCTCTGCTCCGCACTCCACTCGAATCCTCTGCTCCACGCCGCTCCTCCACTCTGCAACTCTCTGACCACTCCTCCGGTGTATAGACACACCTGGTCCTGGTTTCGGGCGTCTTTTAAAGGGAAGGTGAGTCCCTCCTCCTCCTCACCTGCTCCATGCCAGTTAAAGGGGCCATGTTCTAAATCCTCTTCATCGCAACTATACTGGAACGCCCCCGGGGCCCAATTCGAGGAATCAGTCACCTGTGGAGAGAAGAGGGGGGGGTCATAGAGTTTAGACACACTCCGAGGCGAGAGGGGGATCGGCCCCTCGGCCCGGTTACACTAAATTTCACTTTTTTTGCTTCGTGTGTAACAAGGCAGTGGCAGAAGCTCTTATCCATGCACCACCTGTGATTTGGTGCAAGCCAGCTAAACTGCAACTCTCTTGTTTTTTGTGTAAAACATTGCTGGCTAGTCCCTTGATATAGTATAATAGCTGGGAACGAAGCAGGAGCTAGGGCATGAGTAAGAGTTCTTAGGCCAATGTGCAAGGTGGGGACTTTGGTTCCTGTGAGAAGCTGTGTTTTCTGCTTGCGAATTTCCGATTTTAGGAGCAGGGCACTGAGGCACTGGCCTTACAGTGCGATACTGGGGACATACAGTTCATTGGCAGATTGAGCAGTTTACTGTGTATGCTACTAGAGACACAGCACAACAAGTACAGCTGCCTGCGTGTGCTTTCATACAGATTACAGCTAATGCAATATTCATTTTCCTCAATTCCAATGGAACATTGACATTTCAATTTATGAAGGAGTGTGTACTATTATTTGAAAATAGCCTATTAAGGTGGATAGCAAGTGCAAAATGTGGTTTATAACCATGCTGCTAAATGAAATAGCCAAAATAAAAATGGGCAAAACGTAAAAGCATGTCTTTCATGTCTGATGAAGGGAAATATATACTGAAAAAGCGCTATGGCATTTGTAATGGCAATTTAAAAAATTGAGAAAGGCTATGTTTAGCCGAAACACGTCTTTTATTAAAGTTGACAGCCATTTGGAAACAGATTTTGCTATATCACTTGTATAGACCTGGATTTCCGTGCTGCCCGATGCCACTGCCGATGGTCCACCGCTGTTTTTGCCTCCCCCCCCCGTGCCATTGTTGTAACTGTTATTTTAATATTAACTCCCAATGCTTTCCTATGGAACTGCTACAGTGAAAATAACTTTTGGGTCCTTCTTGCTATAAGTGCCATAAAATTTGTCATATTTAGCATTAAGGCCTGCCTCTGGGTGACATTAATATTTTATTAAAAGAAGGTTTTAGGCCTGTTAAAATGAGTTATCTAGAGAGGCAGAATATGCAGTTTAAACCTGCCCAGTCAGGTTATTGATGGCAAGCCTGCAGTTAGTTTTTGCATTGTCACTTTAGTGATGGCACGAAATGTATTGCAATCTACAAATAACATGTAACTTAGAGGCCCTGGATACACAATATACTATATTATAAGGAGCTACAGATAAGTTAAATGTGCCAATTAGTTGTGTAGTCAATGCCAACATGTTTTAGCGGTCTGAGTACATGCTCAAGGAACTGGTTAGCAGAGTCCCAGTGCACAGAGTCAAAAAACCAACAGCTTCAGCAAGAAATGGGGCATTTTCTCACAGGACGTTCCTCATGAAACCAGTATCGGTGTCAATGGTGTAGAACACCACAGTCTGACATTTTTAGTGCATATAGGCCTAGGGCAGTGTTGCTCAGAGGTTTTGTCTGTCAGTCCAAGGAAAAGTGTCTTTTAAAATATTATCACTCGCTTTTTTATTTTTTTTGAAAAGCATCAAATGTTTATTTGCAGACTATGAACATTTAGATTAGTGAGTTCTATTCCTTTAAAGCTAATGTTTAAAGTTAGCATAGATGGGTTACATTGGACAAAGACCTAAATATGTAATCACTATTGAAATATGTAGAGATTACTTGTCATCTTTCAGCGTTCACTATTTTAAAAAAAAATGTTTTAAATCTTTTTATTCATTTTAAAAACAAATAACAATAAGGAACGTATCAGGTGCAATGCAATCAGGTTCATACAAATATCATACCATTAAAAATCAGGATAGTAGCGACATAATACACAGGACACTGAGACTCAACACTCCTAGACAATCAAGATTATGAAATTAAATGGGGTTCGCCCTCTCAAAGTGTGCTGTCCTTCGGTCCCGCAGTTCACAAAATCAGGTTAATAAAGCTTGTTATGCCCCTCTATACAAAGATCATGAACAGGATACATTACAGTCCTTGTATGTAGAAGATAAACAAATCAGAAAAATGATGCTCGCATTGTCACCGTAAAACTGAAAAAAGGTTCAGGATAATTAATGAAATAAGAAAAGAAAAGAAAATAAACAAAAATGCAAAGCGTGCAACACCCTACCCCCCACCCTGCACACCTGCATGTAGCTTACGCCAAACCCCAACTAGCAGTGTGCCTGTCGCCCTATCTAAACTATAATAACAATTATAGTAAATGGAGGAGGGCCTTCGTATAGGCTCCCGGCCTCTCCGCTCCCGCTAACTCTGAGCCTCCCCCTAGGTAAGGATATTTAACGATTACACAATCGGGCTAAGATCGGGGGATTCCTTACTCGCCTACATCGCCTCCCAGTATCAACATTATAAAGAGAGTCCCACACAGCCACCACTCGAACAAATGTCTTGAAGGATAAGCCGTTCTCAGCCCTGGCCAGTTCGATCAGGCACACGAATGTTCTTCAACCAAACAGTCGCCATCTTGAAAGAGTCAAAAGACCAGAAGTGTTCGTTTGGTCGAACACAGGAGCAAGCCAGAAACATCAGGGCATATTCGATCTCGTTATCACTGGGTCCCATCCGCGTCGTTAAGAACTCCTGACGTTGCTTCAAGTCCCGTTTCACTGAGTTCGGAAAGAGCGAGAGGGCCACCTTGTCGAACCACTCCTGAGTCCTCACATGAGCCCTCAGATGTACTGTACGGCGCGATTTTCCTTCCGTCAATGTCAATACTGAACATGCCAAATCCACAGAGACTTCCGATACATAGCCATTTGCTGATTTGCGGGTCAGAGTCTTACTCCTCTCTCGGTGTATAGGGTTGATGGCATTGATTAAACCAGTTGCTGTGGACGCCGCTACTCTTGCAGTGCCATGAAATTGAACAAAAGCTGCTGTCATATGCCCCATTTTGAAAGCAACGGCATCCAATTTGCGTTCAAGAGCTTGGGCTCTCCGGTTCAGGGAAAGGAGAAGACCACCGACAGCCGCCATTAGAGCTGCAAGCGTAAGTTTAACCCTGGCCATCGCTGATTGTACCCCCTCGTTGGCGACATTCTGGTCTGGTGTCGGAAACCCCTTAGTTAGGATATGTAGTCCCATGATATCTGTGCGACTTTTCCTGGACCCCCTGAAGGGTTGGGTTTGAATCCTACGCAGGTCTATATTGGGTGCCATGTCATACATTTCTGTCATGGTCGGTCCCTCGGGCCCGTAGGGATAGACCCAATAGAATTAAAGATGATGACACCCGCTCCAACCCGTCTGTGTGCAGGATGTTCCGGAGCCGTCGTCAGGATGAGACCGCATCTGTCGGGTCACCTTTCCGACAGTTTCCAGGCCGTTCACAGTACTGGCTCCGTCAGTTAATACCCAACTCGCATCCGCGGTGTCTGTGAGGCGTTCCTTTGCAGCACCAATCAGTTCGGATGTTCAATGCGAAGATCGGACAAAAAACTTCACTTCCATGCCGGTGGACCGGCTCCTCCCAAACTCCTATGGCCGATGTTATTCAACTAGGTGCCGGCTAGATTTCTACTCGAGGCCCCGGCTTCAGAGCTGATGTAGGCCGCAAACTTCAAGACGATATGTCTCCATTCTCGAAGCCGATGGAACTTTCGGGGTCTCACGGTGCAGCGTTATTTTGATTCGTCTACACGGGAGCGTTGCATAGGCACAGGATATCTAGCAGGATCTTCTAGCAGGATGAGGAGATCTACGGAGCCGGGAGCCTAAGTGGCCATCTTGGTCGCCAGCTTGGCTCCTCCCCCTATCACTCGCTTTTTGATGCCTGATCGGCAGTGCCAGAGATGACCCCCGATGTTTGTTTTGCTTATCATCTGTTGGCCTTTTGTGTGCCCCTTTTTTCATGTAAAGTGGTCTCATCTAATTTCCTCCCCAAACACCTAACTGATATCGCTCTACATTTCTGATGTGCCATTGAGGAAATTCTTTAAAACATTTCCTCACTTTTCTTTTTATCTTTTAGCAAAGTTCCAAGCCATGTTCAAGCACTTCTATTCACACAGCACAAAGTGTTTACAGGTTTTCATATATATATGGCCTGATTAAAAGTGCTAACCAGATCGTTGGTTCAAATTCCACACGGGACAGTTAAGGTACCTAGATGTGAGGTAATTATTTGGTGCACAATATCCACAACCCAATTCTGAACTGCTCCCTGGGATGGATAATGACACACACTTTGTGCATGATTGCTGTCAGCCTGCAGTGCAAAAAGCAAAATGTGTGTCGTTTGTTTTTTACCTGCTGTAAACTGCAGGGAGAAGTTCCCATGTCATGTGCAATTTGCACCTGACCTGCAATCCCTTCTTTGGTGCAAACATGAATTTACACCTGAGATGAGATACTCAGCTCTATCATAATCCGAGCCTGAGTGTTCAATATTTGAAAACACATATCACAAGCTACCCTCAGTGTGCCCATGTGGAAACACCAGTGCCCATTGAGGTAAGATTGTGATAGACAATCCTCTGATTTGTGAAAAGAGTTCAATAATCTATGCTCAATGATTTTGCATTAGTGAAAAGAGAAAGTACAGCAGAGAAAAATCTACTCTTAATCCTCCAACAAAAGATGTATCCTTTTCTCCACAAACTGAATAATTTTCCATTACTATTCTGCTCGAAATCAGGCCCTATATGCATGTGTGTATACATCCATTTATAGAGTATGCACCTGCCAATAGCAATGGCATGCTGAAACAATGGTTCCAAGGCGAGAGGCCGAGATCATGATCGAAAATCGTTTGCACAGTGGGGTCTACATTATTCAATGGGGGGTGACTGTCTTTTAATGTGCTGAGATACAGTATTCTTTGTATCGGTGCATTTTGTGCTTTTTCTGACTTTAAGAAGGTTGGCGAAGTTCTGACTGATGGGTGTCAGGATGTTGGTCAAGGTCCTGTGCAGAAGAAAGGAGAACGCAAGTTTACAATTCCCCATCTCCAGCCTGATGGTGAGCTTGTATTGATAGGCTGGACATGGCTTGTGGGCCAGGTAGGTGGGGCGCTGTTCATGCTCACCATATGCATGAAACAGATTTTCTTGAAGGTGATGTTGACGTGCAGACATGCATAGGGAGACAGTAGAGTCTGGGGTGAAAATATCCAATTTAAAAAGGTTCATGCCTTTGATGCAGGTTATAGCATGTCTGGTGGTGTGTGGGAGGCTGTGACACACTGTGTTGCTTCCTTTCAGATGTGAGCATATGAGGGCTTTGATAGCTGCTCTAAAATAATATTTGAGGAAAGATTTTTTTTCAGTAAGGGAGACCTGAGGCCATCCTAATATGTCTTATTAGAGGGACAGGTAGACATCAAGAGCACTAGTTGCAAATTGTGGATTGAGCCACTCAGGGTCATGTTGTGACCCAGGTTTGGACTAGTACTTTGTTATTGAGGACAAACAGGAAGAATTCGGTCTTGCTAGAGTTGAGTTTCAGGTTTGTGCTGGACATCCAGTCTGCATGAGGTGGAATGGAGGCATGAGTAGGTCGTTAGACGCCAAGAAATGTGGAGACTTTCTTGGAGTGATGTGTCATCGATTTATTTGTGACTTATGATGTTGTTGATCAGCTAGATTCAGAGGGATTCTACATGGGGGAAACATCATTACCACTACTAACGTTTACCACGTGACACTTACCACGCAAACGTCTTTACAACGAGGGTGCCTTCCACGACGTCTTTACCACGGGCTGGGGGGGAGACGTGGTATTCCTTCAAGTCGTTCTGCGTGGGCTTGGGGGGGCAGGGGGGGGGGGTCGGAGGGGGGCTTGGGGGGTCTCCCCCCCCAAAAATAAAAAGCAGGTTACTTTAAAAAAAAAAGAACATAATTTTAGAAGAAAAAGGAAAGAGCCTCCCCCAAAGACGTGCCGTGTACGTCAAAAAAGCAGTCCTTTTTTTATTTTGGTATACGTGTTATGACGCTTGTTTCCATGGAGGATGGAAGTAAGGGCTCGTAGAGAAAGACGTGCAGGTAAGACGTTTCTACGCGTAGTAAAATCCTACGTTGTAAATACCAGCGTGGTAAAGCCACTTGCGATGTAAAATTCGCGTGGTAAAGCCATGCGTGGTAATTGAAATCGTGGTATAATCATATATTCCTACATGGAGCACATGGAGGAAGAAGATGATGGGGAGCAGGATAAAGTCTTGGGTAACCTGCAGGTGACAGGGAGCTTGTAGGTTCCTAACATGCCCGTCTTGATTAACTGCCAACAGTTTAATATGTCAGAGGAGAATAGATGGAAGACATTGCTGTTGAATCACACATAAGAAGTCAGGGTCTGAATGAGGGTGGATGGGTGGTTGGTTTGGCAGTGTTGGAGCTAGCTCAGAATTATCAGGAGGGAGGGATCATCATTTTCTTTTATTAGGAAGTGGAACCTACGACTCGTACTAATTAAATGGTAGCTGTTTCAGTGCTGCAATGTGACCCGATTCAGAAAAAGGGGGTGGTGATGGACAGGGTATCTGAATTAAGCAGAACACTCCTACCCCGTCAACAGATCAGGGCTTGATCCATCACCGTTTTTTAGCTCACTGCACCATCCCAGCTCAGACCCTGGCTACATGCAAATTAGTCTGTCCCTGGCCCAGTGCATCATGGGAACAGGGCAGACCAAACTACCAAGCCAATTCTTTTACTGGAAAGGAAACAAGCTTCAGGGGACCGGTTTCTGGCATTACAGCCGTCTTCGGCCCGGCTTGCTTGAATCCTGATGGTGCAGTGAGCAAGGGACTCATGTCTGAGCATACCTTTCCACGCTTATGGTGGACAAAACGATTCAGAAAAAGTATTCTGCTTAATTCAGAAACTCTGTCCATCACCACCCCCTTTTCTGAATCGCAATGTGACCTGAAGCCTGATTTGTGGTAATGCAAACGATGATTGGCACTGACGTGTGCTTGGAGCTGAGTATAAACTTATTTTTAGTAATTCTACTTATGAAGGGTGTATAGATAATGAGATGGTAATTGATTAGCTCTTCAGGTTCTCAGGTTGGTTTCTTTAAAAGTAGACGGATCTAGATAGTTGTAATGTTTCCAGGAGTGGAATCAATGCAGCATATCTGGATTTTCGACGCATCGTCCCTGAGTGCCAATTTCTTTATCAGCATTGCCCAGTAGTAAAGAACTGAGGCCTCATGTCCAAAGATCGACACATCACCTCCCATTCCAGTAAGGAACTAATGCATCACCTCCCCTGCATAGCAGTAATGAACCAGTGAATCACCTCCTCTCGCAGTAAGGTTCCGGAGCATCACCTCCCCTGGGAGTAAGGAACCGACTCACTGCTTTGCTTTTCCAGCGCCTTACTTCCCCTGTGCCTGTTTCGTCTTTGTATTTTGACACATCCAAGGTACTTTGTGCTAAAGAAACACATTTATAGATTTCTATGGACTGAACTTATACAACTTTTGAAAAGTGATATGCCTACTTGTGCATATTGAATTTTTGTCGTTTTGGTCTTATTTAATTCAGATAAATATTGTTTTTTTTTTCCTAAACTGTTGAGGACCCATTTTGCAGTGTTTCCAGTGTGGTACTATGTGTATACGTACAAATGCTTTACACATTGCCTCTGAGATAAACCTGACTGCTCATGTCAAGCTATCAAGGGGGTGTACCTGGCTTATCTTAGCTGTGTGACTCCCTTACCCTGACTGGAGTGAGAGTCCCTACTTGGACAGAGTGTAAATCACTGCCAACTAGAGACTCCATTTCTAACACCGAGCATCAGGCGTTTCCCCAGGAGGCTGGTTTTATTACTGGAGGTCAGTTTTGCAACAGTGCTGCAATATCAACCCCCAGTAACAAAATTGGCAGAGCTTTCCAGCATAATGACTCACTTCTCACTTTCAGTTCCGAGTTCCTTGTATACCAATCAGTTTTCAGGCGACAATAAAAGTGTCAAGGTTGATATCTCTGATGGTTTATCTTCCTACTGGAAAGATATTGGGGTTTTGTCTATTGGTACTTTTGACCCATCTAATGTAGTGCATAGGGTTAACCACTTGGCTGCTAAGGCAATATTTTACTCTTTATTGAATTTCCATTGAAATCAATGGAAACTCCATGACGAGTTACCCTTGTCATTAGCGGCGAAGAGGTTAATATGCCTACTGCAGAGAACATGTACCAAACAGATCACACAACTGTATCTAATGTGCATATCTTATTGGGTTACTGCTTTTGTCATAGAGGTCCTTTAGTTTTTTGCAGGTCATAACTTACAATTGTAGTAAATCTAGCATGGTGAGCTATGTACGGCCATAAAAGAGCTACATGCAAACTGCATGGGACAGGTTCAAAAATTATGTTTATTCCGCACTCTTTTATTATCCTAATATTGCTCTAATGGGTTTGTTTGGTTAGAAATACATACATTATTGGTAAATCCAACCACTGTGGTTACATTTGGAAACCTGAGTTTGGGCTTCTCCAGACCAAGCACACTTGTAAAATGGCTACCAGTATAGATGGCATGTAAATCCTTCACCTTGTATTCCCTTTTGTCTTATGTAACATGTTCTAAATTCTTGTTTATAGACATTTGATTCGTTGTCTCTGTATGTGTATGTGATGTAAAGTGCTCCAATGCCCTACATTGGTATGAGAGGTGCAATAAAACAAATTGAATACATGCGAGAGAGGCTATGGAGAGATGAGGGGCACTGTTGGAGGGGGCTAGTGAGGGAATTGTTAAATGGCCCCAACAAGATTGTTGTATCCTGATACACTGTAAGGTCATAATTTATTGTGCTCTAAAAGCTAATACAATCGAATATCTAATGAAAATGTGTTGTAGAATGCACCATTTTTGTAATTTTTCCCAAACTTTTCTTGGGAAGGGAACCCCCCTCGCCATTCCAATTTGTAGTGTTTGGGCTCGCTTCCTGCGCTCACTCGCTATGCACTATACCAGGGCTGGTCTGACAAAATACAAAATATGCCAGGGCTGCTTTGAGTTTCAGTCCGGCCCTGTGTGAGAGCTGATACAGTGCTTGATTGTCTTGAAGAGCCTTAACTTTTGTTGGATGCTACATTGATGGTGTTGATGTAGTTTTTTACTTTGACTTTTGTGTGATGAGTTGTCTGTGAGATGAGTGGTTTGATCTCATCAGTGTGAGGTTATCAGGGATCTGCTTTTCTTCATTTTCTTTCCTGTTTGCAAATATCAGCTTGTCATTTATGGGTCTTTGGAGCACCATAATTCATATGTGTTTCAGTTTCTCTTTTGTATTTTAAGTGATGGGGTATTGTGTGGTTGTCCAGTTATGTGGTGAGGTTGTTGAGAAGGGTAGTGAATCCAATGTTGGACAGCTGTGTCTGGACAATGGTTAATATCACATTGTGGACTGTCAATGAATACGTGCTTGAAAGAGCAGAAGGTTTGTTATCTTACTTTGGTAACCTCAGTGAATTGATTGGGCATGGATCATGAATCATGTTGAGTGTGGTGATGAGATTGAGGAGGGTATCTCCTGTGTTGTTTGTGCTTTAATTGCCATGGAGGCTGAAGTGTTCTAGGAGGGTGCTCTGTGTCTGTATGTTAGTTGTGAGGAGGTCAAAAATATTGTCTATGAATTCCTTTTTTTGTCTACATGTAGATGAGGTGGAAGGTGGACATCTGTGTTTCGGCGATGGGAAGGAAAATGAAGAGCTTCATGGATCTGACTTCTATTTGCCTAGAGTGCAAGGCCATGTGGGATTATGGAAAAATGGTGAGTCCCTTATCTTGTGTGTGGTCTGTACGGTGAATGGTATAGCCTGCCGGCACGAGGGCATCTGGAATGTGTCAGGAGATGGAGGTGAGCCATCTTTAGTGCATCAATGTTGTGAAGTGTGAAAAGATCTACGGTGTCAGGAGAAGCATGAAGTACTGCAGAGCAGGTGTTAAGGAGTACAAGGTGGAGGGTGTGTCTTGTTTATGGGTGTGTGGGGCTGTAGCAAAAAATTAGATATGGATGAGATCGAATCTGTGTATAGAGCGAGTGTGGGAAGGGTATTTGTGCATTCTCGGTGTGTGTGTGTGTGGATGTGTAGCTAGTTAGCCTTGAATGTAGAATGAGGCAGATAGTGGAGAGTAATCTAGTAGTTGCTAAGTAGTGTCACTAGAGAATGGTTCTGGGCCTAGGTACTACCTGCACCAAACAGGCACAAACAGGCCTTTGTCTGCTCTTAGCTAAGGATGTCCTGGCATTAGGATATCCTAGTGAAAGGTTTAAAAGAGTGGTGGATTGCAGATATTTGTTTGCTGTGACTCTATCTTCAATTGGCTGGGAGTGATTGTGGTGCTGGGGCACCTCTGGCAGGTTTTAATTTTTTTAAACCGCGGGGATGTCACTCCTATGCACTCCCATCCAAACGGAAGTTCATGTGGCACCGTAATTTTGGTACCTGAGTGTCTTTATTGTAACCATCCTTTACTTGAATTGTTGTCAAGATAGCATTTTCCAATGCACTTTTTTCAACATTAAACTATGAAGTGCTCAACATGTCAAATTGTGAAATATTCAGTTTAGCTGCCTATTTTTTTGCATAAACGTTTCCATGCATTTTTCTATTTTTATTTCTTTCCTTCTGACAGTGCAGTAATCCTTCACAATGACATAGAAGGAAGGTCCTACCGCTTGCTTTGATCACAGCTAGATTAGGAAAAAGTTGCACTGTCGTACTTTTGCACAGCCATTTGCATGTACCAACTTGTGCAAAATTACATTTACACCAACCACGACATTTGACCTGAAGGCAGCTGCAAAAGCAGCATTTCTGAACTGGGCAGTCGGTAAAAATGTTGATTTTTGCCAGTGGTCAGAACCGGAAAATCCTGCTGCAAATGCAGGTGCCAGTTTTACATAACCTGCCCCAGGTGTCTGAAAACCAATGGTGTCCATGTCTGGAGCGGCGTTTAGACAGACCAATTGAAAAACAGCAATTGAAGGGCGTGCGTAGTCTCCATTGTCAAGCATCAATTGACTCGCGTAGTATATTCAAATTAGGAGTATGGAAAAGAGCTAGCCTAAAACCTTATGCTTTTGGCAAACATACAATTCTTCAATTGAGGGCGAGGAAGGGGCGGGGGCGGCAAGGGTGAGGCACACACCATCTAATTTCCACGTTTTGAACAACTCCGTATCTCTCACTTGACGTGAAAGACGTTGCACAGAATAAATGAGCACACGCCAAAGGAGGGAAATCCGTAGAGATAACAGATTTTTGCATGCAAGACCTTCCCTTGCATAAATTTTGCCCTGCCCATGCAGAAAAAAGTCATTTCTCTTGTGCGAATTGGTCCCAAAGCACTTCCCTCCAGTCCTTTGTCACCTATTTATCAAATCTGCCTCCTTCCACATGGGGACAAAGTCCTATTTTTAGACAATTTTGTAATAAAAAATAAAGCAAGGCTCGTTCTCCTGTCCCATCGCCGTGAAAGTGATGTGTAATCATTTTCTTTGGGGGTTCCATTCGCTCCGGAGCGGAGGGGAGGAGGTGTGTGTTTGTGTGTAAAGGGCGCTGGTCTGCAGATCTTATTCGGTGAACCAAACCAACCTCCGCGTATTCGATAATGCAAGCTCAGAGTGAGCCTGGCACGTAAAATGGAAGGCGAATTAGCGAGCTGTCGTAAAAAAATGGTGTAGAATATTTTTTTCCCCGGAGAAGTTTTGCAAATTCCTCTTTTTTACCTATCACAAATGATGCAGTTTGACGGTTGCCTTTTTTTTATTACCCAACCCTGCAACGTTTTCCTGCTGTAGGAAAGATAATTTCCAGTACAAAATTAGAGGAAATCCTTTTGATCTAACCCCCCAATAAAATGGTAAATGGTATAGACTTTTTTCTGCAAGTTTATCTTTGTCTGAGATTATTTTTCTGTACATTAATGGAGAAGAACGGTAACGGTTTTCTACAAAGTATGTTATGCAGAACCATTTGGGGTTCATTAAGACTATACGCAGAATACATTTTTTCAAAACTGAATATTTTCCCCCAAATGTGCAAAGCTGAAACCTATATATTACGGGAAAATGACCATAGAACTTTACGAAGGTTGCAAAAATATCTTTATGGTTTTACACACTGATTATTACTGAATATTGTACACTGTATAATTGTTGCCCGAGCCTAAACAAAGGAGTCTATGTTAAATGTGCTTTGTGTTATCCCAACATTTATTGGGAAACCTGATATAACAAATCAATTACAAAGTTCAAGGACATTTTGGTGAACTGTGGGGTTTAATTTAGAGTTGTTCCCTTTTTGGAGATTCTTTACGCTTTTAAAATGAGCCAGGTCCGCTGTTTTTGAAGCACATTTACAAATGATTAAGCAGGGCACCAGAGGGGGGTACACGCGGGTGGACGGGGTCCCCCCACTTTTTTCACAGGGTGGACGCCGTCCACCCTTCCAAGAAGTTGGGTCCCACTAAAAAGGATGCTGAATTCGTCCTGGTGTAATTTCCATCCAAACACCGGGACACGTTCAGCAGCGCCTGCATGTTGTTATTTGCTTTCGATCTGCAACAACGAGCAGGTGGGGACGGGGCTCTGTTATTTCTGACTCCTGCTGGGCCCATACAAAGGCCGAATCTTAGGGGTCATCAGGCCTCCTTATGTTGTATGGCCAGGTACGGCCCAGTCCCCCTTTCCCTAGACTCCCAACTTGGGTGATGGCCCTCCTGTCCCGGTGCCCATGTTGCTCACCGCCCATCTTCCCCAAGGCAAAAAACTCCATCAACACGAAGACTTTGGATTAGGAGTTGTAAACCCTGGCCGTTTTTATTATAAATAAATATATTTACATTATATACACAATATGCAAAAAGTCCAGTCCGTTCCATTGATAGGCACAGTATGTCTTGTTGGCTAACCTTAACATGTTTCAAATACATGGACATTCCTATCCTAAGCTAAACATTCAACAACAAATAACATTATCTTTCTGCGTATCCCTGTTTGAGCCTACAGCAAGGTCAATGACTGGCCCCAGATCCTGATCAAGCTATGCCTGCACTCCTATCCGAGTGCCCATGCGCAAGGGGCCCTGTTCAACGGGAGGCTACCTCCTCCATGAGCACCCCTTATGCTCAGAAGATTATCTCCATATGGGGCCCATGAAGTTATGCGCAGCTTACCTATGTCCTTGAGCGCATGCAGGGTGGCCAACCAGCCTACCGGGAAGCGTAACTCTCCTCCCCCGCACCCTTCCAGCCCACCGGCTGTAACTGCCCCTGGAGTTCTATGAGAGACCAGTTGTCCCTTCCCCCTTGGGAGTCCCCATTTCACAATGGTGACGCCCGCTTAAATTTAAGCTCACCAATCATGACCCTACCGCTGACCAGGGAATGGCATCTATAAATACAACAATTAAAATTCTATGATGAATACATGAAGAACCTGTAAGCAAACATATTATCTGTCATAGGAGAAAAACAACAAAACATTGCTCATCAACTTCTGCTTTAGTGTCAGAGTCCACTTTCTTACCAACTTTTCCTCTCGAAGACTTGCACAGGAACAGAAGATGCTAGCTTTCCGACTCCCTCTTCCAACCAATCAGAATCAGAATATATCTTGACTCTAACTGATTAGATAGAGGGAAGGGGAAAATTGGATAAAATAACGAAATAAATAAAACAGAGAAGAGACTGGTCCTGATCCTCTGGAGTTCCGTGGAATCTTCAATCAGCTTGCAATTCAGCTTCTCAAAGAACCCTAGGAATACTAAACACATACAAGATAATAAATCACTGTACCTGAGCTACTCTGGTCTTCCTATTACTGTTTCTAAGAACACCTACCCAGGAATCAGTAACGACCTGCCGCTCTTCTATACTGAAGTGTAGCTTGGTGAATGATCTGCCTAATCTGGATTTTCAGATGACAGCTCTTCCTCCTACTTCTGCAAATGACATTAGGGTTATTACTTTCTGCTCACTGCTCTGTGTTTGCTCTATATAATGCTGCTTGTTTTTCCCCACCTACCAGTGTAGTCTAAAATGTTGTCCTTATATTGTTTTCTTCTTGTACAGAGACCTTCTCCTGAATAGATGAATTAACTTCATTCAACTCTCCAGGTAAGTTTCCTATTCTTCTGCTTGTAAATTCTTTCACAGTACTCAAACAACCTCTCTAACACTGTCCCTATTCTTTTCTAGATAACGTGAAGTCTTTGTCTTGCACTGGTTAAAAGGACGAAATTCAGCACTGGTGAGTTTGATTCACTCAGTTAATGTTCATTAATCTTTCCATGCATTGATGAAGTTGAAATACAATATTTACACAGTCTCATGAACTTGCACAGAATACAGGAAACATTCCACTTAGCTCTATGTTTCTCCGCTACTTCGAATGAGTCTCTCTCCTTCAGCTTCCGTGAATAAATGACAGGAATTCTCTGCTTGGAAAGATTCTTCTCTGACACGCTGTTTAAAAGGCTCCGGTTTCTTTTCTGAAAACACGAACTCTGCTTGAACACTCTGTAAACTCTGGACTGCGTGAACCCAAGGTCAAGGCAATGAATGTTGAAAAAACTCTTCACTGGCTGAAATCATTTCTTAGCTTATTTTCCGAAGACACACTCTAACGCGACCACTGTGACTGGATTCCTCGGTGAAGTGCGCAGTTCCAAAGGAACGCGCGCTGCACCTGGACTCTCGATCTCGCGCTGGGAAGGCTAGACTGCTAGCCTAGCATTCCGCGCATTCCACAGCTCGGACCAAGTGAAGTCTCGGCTGGCGCGCCATTTTCTTGTCTTTAAGCACATTGAATCTGCATTAGGCTTGCTGAAAGGAGGGATCCTGACAGTACCCCCCACCAAGGAGGGTCCTCCCGGTCTAGGTTTGGTAGGATTTCTTTGGTGAAAGAGGCACACCAACCTAGGAGCATGAACATCCGACTCCAACTCCCAAGACCTTTCCTCTGGCCCATAGCCTTTCCAGTCCACTAGATAGTACAGTCTTCCTCTTACTCGTTTTGAATCCACAATTTCCTTGACCTCAAATTCTAATCCAGTTTCTAACTGAATGGGAGGTGGAATTCCTTCTTTCCGCAACCCCTCAACTGATTTCTTTAATAAGGAGACATGGAAAACTGGATGAATTTTTAGTTTTGTGGGCAAAGTTAGTTTAAAGGTTACTGGATTGATCTGTTCTGCAATAGGATATGGTCCTATGAATCTAGGCTGAAACTTTCTACTGCCTTTTAATCGAAGATTCTTAGTATTTAACCAAACCTCATCACCTACTTTTAAATCTGGGGTATCTCTTCTCTTTTTGTCAGCATACTTCTTGTACCTGCTTTTTGCCTGCTCTAAATTCTTGGATGCCTCTTCATGTATCTGCTGTAAGTGAGTTACTAAATCCTGAACTGCCGGGACAGAGATGTGAACATCTTGCACTGTGGAATTCGGGTGTTTGCCATAATTCAAATAGAATGGTGAATAACCCGTGGACACATTCTTTGCGTTATTATAGGCAAATTCTGCAGTCCATAAATAGTCCAACCATTCCCCACCCTGCTTCAACGTGAATAACCTTAAATACTGCTCCACTTCCTGGTTCACTCGTTCTGTTTGTCCATCAGTCTCTGGGTGGAAACTGGTGGAAAAACGTGTCTCAACCCCAAGTCTCTTCATAAAGGCCTTCCAGAAATGAGACACAAATTGCGTTCCTCGGTCCGATATCATGACCTCAGGAATTCCATGTAATCTCACCACCTGAGCAGTAAATTGAGCTGCTAACTGCCTAGCAGTTGGAGTTCCTTTCAATGCTACAAAATGTGCCATTTTGGTGTATGTATCCACTACCACTAAGATGGTGTTAAACCCTTGACAAGTGGGAAGATCAGTTATCAAATCTAGAGTGACTGTGTGCCAGGGGGAAGGAGGGTTAGGCAAAGGTTGTAATAAACCCTTAGGTGCTTGCCGTTCTGATTTTCCCTGCGCACAAATCTCACATGTCTTTACATATTGCTCAATGTCCTTATTCATGTGTGGCCACCAATACTTTCTTTTAACTAAGTCCACAGTCTTCAATTCTCCCTGGTGACCTGCCAACAGATGATCATGGCATTCATTCATCGCTTGTCTCTGTAGTGTAGAAGTGGGTAAGTATAAGGCTTCAGTCTGATAAGGTAAACCATCAATGACTTCTCTCCCATCTCCTTGCTGCACCCACTCCAGCATTTTCTCAGGCGACATGACCTGGAGAATTTGTTCCTTAACACTCAAAGAATCTACTGCGCCGATGATTTTTGAATTGGGAATGATTGCTTGTGTCTTAATTTCCTCTTTTCCTTCTCCTGTACCCATTCGGGACAAGGCGTCCGCTTTTCCATTCTGAGCTCCAGGTCTGTAGGTAATGACAAAGTCGTAGTCGGCGAAATACAATGACCAGCGAAGTTGCCGAGGCGTCAAGGTCCTGGCTGATTTTAAAAATTTCAAATTACGATGGTCGGTGTAAACTGTAACTACATGATGAGCTCCCATTAAGTAGTGTCTCCACTCCTTGAAGGCGTCTTTTATTGCTAATAGTTCCTTCTCGGTTATTGTATAGTTGATTTCTGCTGCAGTCAATTTCCGTGAACGATAGGCCACGGGGTGTAGTTGACCAGTTTCCTTGTTCCTTTGAGAAAGTACACCTCCTACAGCCAGATCGGAAGCGTCCGTTTCAACATAGAAGGGCTCAGATGGGTCTGCATGAAGAAGGATCGGAGCTGAAGTAAATTCATCCTTTAAGGCCTTGAACGCTAATTCTGCTTCCTCTGACCATTCAAATTGTACCCCTTTCCTCAACAGCCTAGTGAGAGGAAGGATTCGACGGGAGAACTCACTAATGAACCGACGATAGAAGTTTGCAAAACCAATGAATGCTTGTACTTCTTTTACACTGGTTGGGGACTTCCATTCCAACACTGCCTGAATTTTCCGCTTGTCCATGTGAATTCCGGACTGCGAAATTACAAAACCCAGGAACTCAACTTCCGTGACATTGAAAGCACATTTTTCCAGCTTGACAAATAACCTGTTTTCTCTCAACTTTTGTAGAATCTTTTTTACTTGGTTCCGATGTTCTTGTACATCGACAGAGTAAATCAAGATATCGTCAATATAAACTATTGCACATTGATCTATGTATTCACTGAGAACATTGTTGATGAAATGCTGAAAGGCAGCAGGGGCGTTGCACAACCCATAGGGCATCACCTGATACTCGAACAGTCCAAAACGGGTTCTAAACGCCGTTTTCCATTCATCCCCAGCCCTTACTCGGATGAGATGGTATGCCCCTCTTAGATCCAACTTCGTGAATATTCGTGCCCCCTTCACCTGGTCTAACAAGACGGAAATGAGAGGAAGTGGATATCTATTCTTCTTGGTTATTCGGTTGATTGCGCGATAGTCTATGCAAGTCCTCAACTCGCCTTCTTCCTTCTTCGGCACGAAGAATAGAGGCGAGGAGACTGGGGATTGAGAAGGACGAATGAATCCATTTGCTAAATACTTGTTGAGGTACTCTTTTAAATGAGCATGCTCCTTCTCAGTCAGAGCATAAACCCGACTGCACGGCATATTTGCCCCTGGTTCAAGGTCTATTTTGCAATCATAGACACGATGCGGTGGTAACTGTTCCGCTTCCTGCTCATCAAACACATCTTTAAAATCTTGATATTCCGGGGGTATCGTCTGGGTATTGATTACGCACACCGTTGCATCAGCTGAACATAAGGCTTGGGCCGGATTCTCCCGATGGTTTTCTATTTGGTTTCCGAAACAGTTGTTCCTACAGTAATCTGAAGTCATTTCTATGGTTCTGGCAGCCCAATCTATCGTTGGATTATGCTCAGTGAGCCAAGGAAGCCCAAGAATCAACTGAAACTGAGGGGCGTCGATCAAATTAAAATGAATGTCTTCTTGATGGCCATCCTCTCGAATTAACTGCACCAATTCCGTGTGACTTACTATAGGGCCAGAAGACAAATTCGTCCCATCAATGGCTCTGACTGATTCACTCTTGTCTTTGGCTATGGCTCTCAATCCAATCTTACTTGCGAATTTCAGATCACAAAAGTTTCCAGTTGCCCCTGAATCCACCATAACTGTTATGCCTTCTCGCACTTCTTGACGGAATTTGATGGTCGTTGATAATATGAGATGTGGAGAAGACGACTGTAGGGTGTTAGCCAATTGGTGTTCTTGTGGAGTTGGTTCTTGACTCGCATCCACCTGTACAACTCCTTCTACAGGTGGTGCAGCTAGTTTTCCTTCGGCTTATAAGATCCTTTGGGTTTCTTTGGACAATTCCTCACAAAATGTCCGCTTGAGCCGCAATACATGCATAAATTGCTGGCTCGTCTTTTCTCCTTTTCTTCCTTAGTAAGCGGTCCCCTTATTGTTCCGATTTGCATGGGTTCTGAGCTGTTACCTCCTTCTGTACCTTTTCCTGGTTCAAACCTTGCTCTATCAAAACGGGGTACTGTGCTTCGAAACTCACGTCGTCTTTCTCCCTTCCGTTCCCCTTGACGGAAATCCAATTCCAATACTAGGTCTATTAGGGCAGATATCTCTGTGGGTCGATTAGGTATTTGTGCCAGCCCATCTTTTAATTCATCTCGTAGGCCACGATAGAATATTGCAGTTCTTTTACTTTCGGGCCAATCAGTCTCCATAATTAACTTGTTAAATTGGGCCAAATACGCTACTAAGTCTCTATTGCCCTGTTTCAAATCCAACAACTCATTGTCCACTGCCTGCGAGATTCTTCTTCGGTCAAATATTCGCAAAAATTCTTTTTTAAACTCGTCATAATTCTGCAGAAGAGGGTCATCTCTTGATACCAAAGGCATAGACCATGCGGCCGCATCCCCACTCAAATATGATAAGATAAATGCCACTTTAGATTGTGCGTCAGGGAAGATAGAAGGGCGACACATAAAGTGCAAGGAACATTGTGTGATGAACACCTGTGCTTTCTGGGGATCCCCATTAAATCTCTCTGGTGCCGCTAGGGGTATGACTGGGGACAAGGAATGTATGACCTGTGTGGTTGATTTGCTAGTTTCCCCTGTAGATGTTATGGGAGCCTCCCTATTTCTTAAAAGTGATGGCCCAACTTGCTGCGCTAACTCTGCGGTTTCTTTTCTGGAATTAATCACCTCTTGTCTCAACCTTTGGTTTTCTTCTTTTACCGCTACTAACTCCTTTTGTATAGTATCTAAAACCGCCCCCAATGTCTGCAAATTAATTCCCTCAACCATTCTGTTCGGGTGCAAGTTTACAACGTGGGCACTTCACTCTGTCAGAGTCCACTTTCTTACCAACTTTTCCTCTCGAAGACTTGCACAGGAACAGAAGATGCTAGCTTTCCGACTCCCTCTTCCAACCAATCAGAATCAGAATATATCTTGACTCTAACTGATTAGATAGAGGGAAGGGGAAAATTGGATAAAATAACGAAATAAATAAAACAGAGAAGAGACTGGTCCTGATCCTCTGGAGTTCCGTGGAATCTTCAATCAGCTTGCAATTCAGCTTCTCAAAGAACCCTAGGAATACTAAACACATACAAGATAATAAATCACTGTACCTGAGCTACTCTGGTCTTCCTATTACTGTTTCTAAGAACACCTACCCAGGAATCAGTAACGACCTGCCGCTCTTCTATACTGAAGTGTAGCTTGGTGAATGATCTGCCTAATCTGGATTTTCAGATGACAGCTCTTCCTCCTACTTCTGCAAATGACATTAGGGTTATTACTTTCTGCTCACTGCTCTGTGTTTGCTCTATATAATGCTGCTTGTTTTTCCCCACCTACCAGTGTAGTCTAAAATGTTGTCCTTATATTGTTTTCTTCTTGTACAGAGACCTTCTCCTGAATAGATGAATTAACTTCATTCAACTCTCCAGGTAAGTTTCCTATTCTTCTGCTTGTAAATTCTTTCACAGTACTCAAACAACCTCTCTAACACTGTCCCTATTCTTTTCTAGATAACGTGAAGTCTTTGTCTTGCACTGGTTAAAAGGACGAAATTCAGCACTGGTGAGTTTGATTCACTCAGTTAATGTTCATTAATCTTTCCATGCATTGATGAAGTTGAAATACAATATTTACACAGTCTCATGAACTTGCACAGAATACAGGAAACATTCCACTTAGCTCTATGTTTCTCCGCTACTTCGAATGAGTCTCTCTCCTTCAGCTTCCGTGAATAAATGACAGGAATTCTCTGCTTGGAAAGATTCTTCTCTGACACGCTGTTTAAAAGGCTCCGGTTTCTTTTCTGAAAACACGAACTCTGCTTGAACACTCTGTAAACTCTGGACTGCGTGAACCCAAGGTCAAGGCAATGAATGTTGAAAAAACTCTTCACTGGCTGAAATCATTTCTTAGCTTATTTTCCGAAGACACACTCTAACGCGACCACTGTGACTGGATTCCTCGGTGAAGTGCGCAGTTCCAAAGGAACGCGCGCTGCACCTGGACTCTCGATCTCGCGCTGGGAAGGCTAGACTGCTAACCTAGCATTCCGCGCATTCCACAGTTCGGACCAAGTGAAGTCTCGGCTGGCGCGCCATTTTCTTGTCTTTAAGCACATTGAATCTGCATTAGGCTTGCTGAAAGGAGGGATCCTGACATTTAGGGGATGGTGGGTGGGTGAAATTGATAGGACCTCCTTGCGAGGTCCACGTCCAAAAATACAATCAGCCGTGAGGGGTGTTGAGCAAAGAGGGCGCTCTCCCAACCTTTTATAAGTCTTTTCATGCTGGGAGCCGGTTACGACCAGTTTCCCCATGTTGGTCCGATGCGCGACTGGAAGCGACTCCGATCGCTTCCGGGTCGCGCGACAGAACTGCCAATTAGGAAGGGAGGTGAGGCGCCATGTCACTCATGTGTGCTGCACACTCCCGCCTCCCTGTTGACTTTGTGGGGCACCGGCACGACCGCCATAGGTTCGGCGTGTCGGATGCCGTCCCTTGCCTTAGTGTATGGCCAGGTACGGCAGAGTCCGCCTCTTCCCTAGACTCCCACCCTGGGTTATGGCCCCCTTTCCCGGTGCCCACGTTGCTCACCGCCCGTCTTCCCCCAAGGCAAACAACTCCATTAACACAAAGACTTTGGATTAGGGGTCATAAACCCGAGCCGTATTTATTATAAATCGATACGCAAACATTAATATATTTACATTATATACACAATACACAGAAAGTTCAGTCCCTAACATTGATAGGTACAGTATGTCTTGTTGGCTAACCTTAACATGATTCTAATATATAGACATTCCTATCCTAAGCTAAACATTCAACAACGAATAACATTATCTTTCTGCGTATCCCTGTTTGAGCCTACGGTAAGGTCAATGACTGGCCACCGGATCCTTATCAAGCTATTCCCGCATTGGAGGGTCCATGCACAAGGGTCCCCATTCACCAGGAGGATACCTCCTATGCCCAGAAGATTATCTCCATAATGGACCCTTGTCCATTACTTGCAGTTATGCGCAGTTATAGAGTCTCCTCGCTGGCAGCAGTCAGGATCCTCACACCAGATGCAAATGCAGCAGAGGGGAAACAAAGGCTCACACCTTGTTAGCACTTCACACATACTTAAGTGAGGCAGCTTTTCACTTTGTTCAGGCTCTGTTTAGGAGATATGGATACATTGTAAGAACTTTGGTTGTGTTGATCTTTCCCAGTATTTACACAAAATAAATAGCATTTATATAGCGCTTACTACCCCTGAGGAGGTGTTGTAATAATTTAAATATCACTATTTCTTTGAAAGCAATATTGCTATAGAAAGCTTAACGCTGACAAAAGGTAACATTGTTTTATGTGTAGTGTACAAAAGTAAATCTTCTACTAAATCAGGAGGGTTTGCAAGTATACTTGAAATGTGCTCAAATGTACTCATCATACACCTGCTAAACATATATGTGAGGGCTTAAGATCTCTTGTCACTTCTTGTGATGCCAGTTCCTGTTTTTCAAAGGTTTTTAATATGTTTTTGAAATGTGTTTTTAACTTCATGTATTGATGTAAATTTCAGAATTTTTAAATTCTTAATGAATTATAATAAATGTTGAATTTACCTTTGAAGAGTGAGCTCTTTATCTCTGTGTAATCGCGGTTGCTTTTTGCGTTCAGACTTACGGCATCTTTTTAACGGATGTATATGGTTGAGTGATTCAACAACATATTTGGAATGATATATTTCTTTGTGTGTATGTGGTGATCCAAGAGAGCTCCTTCTTCTTTTCTTGAATTGAATAGACTGCCTTGCTATTCGGCAACCCGAACATTCAACAACATAGGCAGCGGGATCTTAAGGAAACTTTAGGCACCTGCACTCACTCTTTTGAAAATTTGCACAGGGTCATAGCGAATTCAATAGCAAATATTATGACATGTTTGGGTCTTGATGGACCTCATCATTGTGATATATCTAGAGTCTGCACTCAAGCATTTCATTCTGCACCTCGCTGTGATACAATATTTTCTCTGGATCTAGTAGTATTTGTAAGCTAGTTCACTTAGTTACTGCATACATTGAATTGTTTTTTAACATTCTAAATGAAAGCATTTAATCAGGCCCTCAGGTATTTCATGATTCCGCGATTCACCAAATTACCGCAAAATCGGCGAAGGAGCACGATGGCCTCAATATTTCCAAATATGGCCATTAAAAATGGTCTCCCATCAGATAGCAAAAACATTGGGAATTCCTATTGGCTGTACCCACATATGTTGTGTGTTCAGTGGTGTTTGCTTGTTGAAACATCGCCTCGTCAATGTCAACTGTTTTAGTGACATTTGCGCTCCCAAATGTTTGCCTTTTGAGGCATTTCAGAGATGAGCCGATGTTGATAGTTTAAGTAACATGTGTATTTAAAAATGTTTGCGCACCATCTGCAAGCTTCGTCGAAACCAAACCACATCTCTATGGTCTGGGGTGTCTCTCACATCTCCATGATCAGGGCATCTCTAACGTCTCCATGGTAATGGGTGCCTCGCACGTCTCCATGGTCTGGGGTGTCTCTGGAGTCTCCCTGTGCAATTGTGCTTGGCTTAACCTATGCTCCAGAATGTTACCACAAAGGAGAATATAGTAAAAAAAACTCTCAGATACTTTATACATGCCTATTTCAAAGTTAAATACTCTGCTAAATCAGTTTACATTGATTTAAGGCTGAAAAGGAATTATTAAGAGTAAAATAAAGTGCTGAATAATGTCGCAAATTTTCAATTTTTGTGCTACTAAATTTCCAATTTTGTGCCGCAAAATTTGCAACTCTATGCTGCAATAGCCTAGGGGGTCTGATTAGTGTAGAATATGGACCATCAGGAGAAAACCACTCAGCTGTTAGATGTCCTTGCACGTCCAGCCTAGACCTCTGATGGTGTTGCTGAAAGGTACTGAGCTAGCTATAAAATCAAACAAAACATTTATCCTAAAGTTTATTTTTTTCCCTGCTATACTACTACAAATTGGTTAACCAAACACAATGCTATAAATTATATTTGGGGAAGTTGAATAAAAACAATTGCTCCACGCCCCCTATTATTTTTTTTACTTTTTTTGAAATAATGGTAACTCAAGCATTGTCGAAAGAGGGCTGGGACTTTCCAATCACATGGGGAGATGTACAACCTCCTCAAAAAAGTAACACATATTGTGCCAAGGTCAAGTGGTACTCAGCCAATTGTCAGTTGATGGTGCAAATAGCTTTGGAGTTGGCAAGGTCAAAGGTGGTCAAGAAATCACAGTGTCCAAGCATGTACTTACATGTTAAAGTTTTATAATGCTAGAGGGAGCTCTAACAGCTAAACAGTTCTCTCGGTGCATAGAGAACTGCTTCAGAAACAGTGTGCAATGATTAAAGGTTTTGGGTGAATGGGTGGGGCGCCCGGCCTATCATGTAGGAAACTTCCAAAAGGCAATTCGATCCGGGGCCTACCTTGTGCACAGTGAAAGACCATTAGTTTGACATGGGATGGGGTGACAGAGGCTTGTCCATCTGAGTATTCTGAATCTCTAAGATACAAAGAAAAAGGGATGCTGAAGAGCTGTTCCTAACTGGTGTATACATGGTTACCTTATCCTTCAGGAATCTCAGTATTTAAGTATTATGAAATCAGTTGAATGCTCTACAAATTTTTGTAAAACACTCAAGGTTCAGGGAAAAATGGGCAAAAATTAATGACTGCTAGATAGTATCTTAGCATATATGGTTTAACAAGGGTGACCTCATAGTTTTAGAGAACCTGAGGTTTATACTATATTTAGGAAAAACAATGGTTCGCTAGGTTTTTTAATCTCTGTAATAAACATAGAAGTGCTCGCTTCTCATGGTAGAAGACTAAGACTATATCTATTTATATGATATCTGGGCATACAGTGAAAACAGGTTCTTTTTTGTAACTCAATTATTAATTGCATTATTACAGTCTTATTCCCATTTATTCATATAGAAAAGATCCATTGCTCATGCTTGTGGTACAAAATAAAAAGTGCAGTGAAAAAATAGAATAAAAACTAAATGCATCACAATTAAAAAGATATACGACTCCTTTTAGTTATTTTTACACAATGTAAGGGGTCTCTATAAGTCTGTTGTCGATGACGTTTCAAACTTGTTTAATGTACGGTCATCATCAGGACATGAGCAAGAGAGCTCGGTTTCTAAGAATGGAAAGTAGCAAAAGTAAGAATTCAGAACCTGTCTACAAGGTATGAGTTTAGGGGAATACTACAGACAACAGAAGGGTACTTCAATGGGGTCAGTTTGTACTCCAAACGTTGCCATACTTGTTTGTAGATTCCATTGAGAAACAGTACATCCTGAATGCATGCAATTCTTTTCTTCAAAAAATGCATACTTAGAAAAGGTATATTGATGCTGTTTTTATGATTGGGTCTGGTAATGAACAAAAACTTACATTTTTCTGTGAGTGGCTTAGTCTATGCCAACCTGATTTAAATTCACCCATCAGCACAGTAATATCACCATTGATTACCCGGATGTGACAATCAAAAAAGTTAACAGATTACTCTACACCACATTGTTCTGTAAAACGACTGAGAGGAACATGTTATTGCAATACTCCAATTCACACCCATAGGTCCTCAAAGATGTCCTCTCTGATTGCCAATTTTCTCGCATATGAAGATATTGTAAATTGAAGGTGGATTTCTTAAGGGAATCTGAGACCCTCTCTAGCAAACCCATGGAAAGTGAATATCCCAGATACCTAATAAAACACTCCCTCAAACGAGCTTGGAACACACTTAAGGAAGTACTCCTGCAACAGACCAATAGAATACCACTCAACAGAATTACGCGTGTCACCACATTCTGTCCTTTCAGAAACAAATTGACCAAAATTATTAAAAAACACTGAACCGTACTCTCCATGACCAATTTGGTCTTAGATATACCACTTTTTGCATTTAAAAGAGGATGTAGCATTTAGGGCCATCTTGTGAGTGCATATAAGTCAAGACTGAGAGATAACACTATCCGTCCCCTAATAGGCCTTCCCCCTGTTTTGGGGCACTGTAAATGTGGGTCCTGCACAGAGTGCAATCAGACTGTGAACACAAAAACCGTTGACCATGACAGCATTCACCATGGTCTCATTTTCTTTTCAAGTTGTAATTCAAACACTTTTGTTTACTGTATTCACTGCTCCAGGAGTTTGATCTATATTGGGAAAACCACCCAAAAAGTGAAACCCAGGATCTACCAACAAAGAAGCAGGATCCGGTTCAAAACAACAACAGCACCTCTAGTGGAACATTTCATTGAAAAAGGTCACAATGAAAATGACCTACCCTGGCAAGTGGTCAACATGATGATACCACAATCCAGAGAAGGCAATAACCAAAATCTACTGTACTGCCTTAAACATAAATTGATTTTTAAATGTGACTCAGTTTCAAAAGGTCTAAATACACAGGAGGAATAGAATAGTATCCTGTAAATACTCCTTCCAACTAGTTTTGTCATAAAACATTCCCTACTCTGATAAGATTTTAAAAATATCCTTGCAATAAGCCTTCCCATAAAACAAGGAGTTCCATATCTGCTCCTCTACAATGGAGCTTCATCAATAATGATATTCCTGTGTAAATAGATCCTTTGTAAAAGAAATTCTGTAACACAACTGATTTTTCCTGTTCCTCAAGAAGCCTTCGATAGTTTGTGTGGAATTTGAATCGTGCAGAATCACCTGTAATAATGCAGATATGCAATATGTACGTATTTTATGCTATTTTCTGTTATTCAGCCTTCGCAGGGATTCTGCTCCCTGCATAGGCACTCATTTCCACTTCCTTGCCTTTAGTGCAAGCATGTGCGCGTCACTTCCTAACCGAGTTTGGTGCTCTAATGGTTATTGTAACATAACCAAAAACACACACACTATCAGTTACGCTTCAATAAACCCAGAGCCAGTGCCTCCCCACATGACACTACCCATCGGTGTGGGACACAACAGGTTTTCCTGCCTGATATCTAGGTCAGACTTTCCTAGGTAAGCACTAATTGCTTTTTAACGCTTGATCACATTCTCCCCATTATCCTACATTAATCTTCAAATTAATTTGCTTTAGAGCATGCAAATTGTGATTTCGGACCCTTCGAGTCCATGTGACAAGGTCGCCTATCCAAGCCACAGCTGCCTTACATACTCGCCTGCTCTGATTAATTGCAGGGCCAGACTGGGAACCAAAACCAGCCCTGGCAAAGTGCTCGGCCACCACCCCCCGCCCCGGGGGGTGGTTGTGGGTGCAACAAAGCTCTTTGCCGGGCCGGGGCCGGTTTTCAGCCGATTTTGATACAGGGTCGATTTTGCAGCTATGATGCAAAAACGTCCCTGTAACAAAAATGCCCCGCAGGGGTCCAAAACCGGCCCCCACCCTTGTGGCGCACCGAGGGATTGCCCGGTGCCCGCTACGGCCAGTCCGGCCCTGATTAATTGGGGTAAGCGACAGTACCTTTCTGCTTGGTGAAAAGCCTCCTTTACAACCAGCTAATATCTAACGTATTTTTTCAAGACAGCGCAGTTTATTGGCTGGCACCTTCCGACTCCCTACGGCACTCAAAATATTAGGAGCTCACCCTTGTTTCACTGTTGGTAACTGGAGTTATTTACAGCTATATTGCCACTTTTTCAGGGCTGTTTTGCTATTGATAACTCCTGTCTCCTTTGTTGACACTGAGCTTGTGTAGTCATTAAGACACCAGGCCCCCCTGTTTGCTCGATGTTTTCATTTGGAATTTCTGCACAACTCTAGGCGACGGCAGTTCGAGGGCCTTCGGTCAGAAAATTTTAAATTAATACACCTGCCAAAAACATAGTGGATAACCTTTAAATGTATTTTTCTCTCTAGGATTTCATCTTTGGAACCATATCCCCTCCGGATAAAGATAGCTGCACTAGGGTCCTTCCTCATCCTGGCTGGCGCTGAAGTCCTGCCTCAAATTTGTCACCTTTTGTGGAGCAAAGTTAATTCAATTCACTCACCCATAAGATGATTACCAACAGACTAAGTGGAAAAATTGATTTACACTTAATTGAACTTTTTCCCTTACCTATATTATTTTCATTTCCTTTTAGGACATTTATGGCCACCATACCCGCGTTCCCGTAAATCCTACAGGACCACATTTCCTGATACCAGGCAAGTGATGTTAACAAATTAAATTCATACCTTATAAACAGGTTTCCTGTATGAATTCTTATTTTTGCTTCTTTCTATTCTTTGATACAGAGTGCTCTTGCTCACGTCCTGATGATGACCGTACATTAAACAAGGTCAAAATGTCAGACACAACAGACTTATATAGACCCCTTACATTGTCTGAAAATAACCAAAAGGAGTCATATGGCTTTTTAATTGTGATCCATTTTGTTTTTATTTCTTCTATTTTTTCACTGCACTTTTCTTCACCACAAGCATGAGCACTGGATTTTTTCTATATGAATAAAGGTGAATTCAGACTGCAATAATGCAATTAATAAATTAGTTTCAAAATAAGAACCCATCTTCATTGTATGCATTGGTATTGCATAAATAGATATACTCTCAGTCTTTTACTATGAGAAGCAAGCACTTCTATGTTTATTACTGAGATTAAAAACCTAGTGAACCACTGTATTTCTAAATATAGGCCACTATCTTAAAGCATGAAAAATTACACTGTGAAATTTGCTTCTAATGGATCCTCCGGAGGGACAGTCCTGAAAGGTGGTTCTGCAATCAGCAAACTAAAGATTTCTGTTTGTGCTTTTGCATGGCAAGAATGTTGTTGACAGATGATGACAAGCCATGTGCTGATTGCTAAACCACACATTTACTTCAGAGTGGTATTGAAGTGCATCTGAGAGTGGCAGTAATGTTAGCTAGCTTTCACCCTGGTTGATACTCTGTGTTCCTAGTCACTCTATTTTCCATTCAGAGTCTTTTGCACACTTTTTCTATACCTTTGAATTGAGGCAGATATTCAATACCTCTAGGTAATTTTTAAAAAGTTCAAAGTCTGTTGAAATGTTAACAAATTACCAACATTTATGAAAGTGTAGGGGATTAAGACATCTGTTTTCCACAACACAGACTTTACCCCACCTGAAGGATGTGTCCTTGGTGAATCATTGGCTGTTGCAGAACTAATCACTGAAAATGTTTTAGCTTCCTCAGGACAGAGGACATTTTAAGCACGCAGCACACTGTGGATGCCATGATTTTAGTGCATGTATACACTGGACTTGTAAAAGCACAGAGATGTTAGTGTTTAATATATGATCCTAGAACCTGCTGACGCTTTCCATAGACAAAGGAAAAAAAACTTCTCGAGCAGTCAATGGATGTGGCAAAAGTGCAATTGAAGGACAATAATTAAGGAATCCTTTGGCCATTACTTTAAGCTGCAATGTCTGTGGTCAAGTCATTGTTTTTGTTGTTACTTTTCTTTTTCTTTTTCTATTGAATCATGTGAAAATTCAAATTTCAGAGGGGCAGTTGTTTGGGTAACTTGAAGTGCCATTTTAATCCAGTTTTTCTATTGTGGGGATCACAGTGGGACGTCAGCATTCATAATTTTAATTCTCTTCCTGTTATCTATTCAACACATTTTATTTTGGAAAGTTGTGTATTGCCTTAAGACTCTCACAACACAGGCCAGGTGACCACTCCACTAACCTTGTCAGCTGGATACAGCAGGAGCGATGGATGATGCTTGATTACCCTTTCCTCATGTGTGGAACCTCCTGTGAGTATTTATAGAATCACTCCACATGCAACTCAACCCCAGGGGAAAGGGAAACAAGCATTGGCATAGCCAATAGGTCTCGCCTTTGGGACCTAATAAGTGGTTAGTTATCCAGCACAATATCCTTGGTGCAACAACATTAGCTGTTCCATGACAAAACACTTATAAGGTCCCAAAGGCGAGACCTATTGGCTATGCCAGTGCTTGTTTTGCTTCGATATGTCATAGCACACTGATATCTCACTTACTGTTGCTTTATCATAGGATATTTAGCAGGCATCAAGTAGAATGCAGATACATACACGTTGGTGTTCTGTATTCTTTTACCATACTGGTCATGCATGCATTCCACTAGTAAAATATTCTGGTCTTTGTTTTAGTTTCATACTTTTTAGGCAACTTAAATCCTTCTATTTTGCACATGCCCTCCTTGCGAGTTACTGATTTGATCTGGCCTGACTTTCAGTGCTGCTGCATTTATTGTGAAATTTCTAGGTGCAGGAGGATGTCCTGTTCTTTAACATACTTCTTAAAACTATTTAGTTATACACATAACTTAAAATGTCTTTTTTTTTACTTGGCACATGCACTCCCAGTTTGTCCTTTTAGCATTGTTTCCTTAACGGTTGCTATTTTAGTACTGCCTGACTCAAAGGCACTACATTTGACAACTTCTCTTTGCTTCAAAAACAGATGCCTTCTGGAAGCAGGCGCCAAAAAGGGCAAATGTGTTCACTTCTCCCAAAGTGCACAGAGCAATGCATCAGAGCCTTCTGAATGTGTCTATCTATAGGAATGTGCACTAGAAGGGCATTCTTCAGGTAAATCCTAGGCCAGAGTGCACGTTCTCTGCTGCACCATGACGCAAACCTTTACGTCGCACAAGGCAGCCTGTTAGTGCACTAGCACACAGGGACATCAGAAGGAGGCCTATCTCTAGCTGTGGTGTTGTGTTGTTTTTCCCTTTTACACACACACCGCAGTACATTTTGACAAGTCCTTGTAAATCCAGGTTGTGCTCCGTTGGCTGAGTGGAAAATGTTGAAACCAAGGTACCTTGGTTGAAATCCTGGCTTCCCCATTTCCCATGGAAGTGTGTGATCTGGGCAATTTACTTTGCATTTCAGTTCCCCTCTGCACAGGTAGCCCACATTCCAAGGAAAGGGAGAGTTTGTAGCTGAAAAAAGTATAACATTTTACTTGGACTGACTTTGAAATCCATTGATGTCAGGAGTCATTTGTAGGTAGAATGTTAAAAAGCAAAGAACCACAGATATTTTTTTTTGTTTTTTTTTAAAGAAAAAGTGTAAATGCCTTCCAAAATGGAGCAGTTTCCTATGCGTACAGTTTGGGTGCTGAATGTAGGCAATGGAAAGCGTGTGTGCAGTACAAGAACCATTAGGTGAAAATATAGTGCATATTTGTGGGGTTGCTGTAGCTCAGAGAGCGAGGGAGTCAAGATGGACGATGTCCCAGTGTCCTATGAATGTCCCGGGATCGACTCTTTGGAGCCCTGCTCATCCTTTCATCTTTCCAGTGCAGGCTACATGAGTACAGCTGAGCTCTGTACTCATGGCGGAGTAGAGAGAGCATATTGAGTGGCGGCAAAAGTGAAAGCATTTCCCTTGCGAGAGCGAGCAGCTCCAGGAGGGATAATTGCTAACACATGGCGCCAATGCTCGCTTCCTCAAGGGAATCGGCAAACATGCACGCGTTGCCATTGAAAGCAATTCCACACGTGCAAGTTTTTGGCCTCAAAAGCGAATCAATTAGAAAAGGTATTTTTCCTAAGGAGCGCATGCGTGCTGCGTAGGCAAGACCTAAAAAGGATAAAGAAACAATAAAGGTGCAGCTCCAAAACCATCAATTGAGTACTGTAGAGGTGTTGAAGACCTCACTCCTACACTAGCCCGTGTTCCCTGCAAGTGAGACAAAACACAAAAAGCATAAGACACCTCCCATACACCTACCATATATATATATATATATGTGCCGTATATGTATGCACTCACTGCTAATGCGGCTGTGAAAGCCAATCACAAAAAGCAAAAATAAAGCAATCAAAACAAAACATGGCTTCTATGAAGTTTCTACGCTTAACGTGCTATAATCCATACAGTTTCAGGCCTATTCTTCAATAGGGGTAAGAGTAAAGTACTTAGATTAGGGCAGGCAGTCTTTTGGACTCCACATGAAGAGGCGCCAGGCTCCACAAAGAGATGACCAGCAACAGGCGCGCAATTAGTGCGTGTGACATTATTTAACATCCAAGACAACCAAAATTAAAAGAAAAGAAACTTGGAAACAGAAACCTTATGTCAACACAGGTCCCCGTAGGATACTGCTGCATGTACTAGCGCTCCAGCGCGGGAAAAAACAAAATATGGCCTGGCTCGGGGGAAGTACATTCCTGTATTCCAGTTTGGGCGAAGCAACAAGGCTCGAAGAGAGTTTGTGCTTTGCTGCAACAAAAGGCGCTTCAGCGCAGCTGAATCAAAGAAACGTTCTGCTGGGAAAGTGCGGATCCCAGTGCGGCTCAGAACAGCGCTGCCGCACAAGGAAAACATAGGCAGCTGAACGCATCTCTCTCACCGTCCTACTCAACGGACAAACAGCGGCCAGGTCGGAGAGGAGACGGGTTAACACAGAACTTCACACTGGAGCTTGGTAGTTAGGCTCAAAACTCTTCCATAGCTTATGGCAGGAAATCAGGTGACAAGCACCGAGTCGAGTGTGGGAGGGGAATAAATAGACAGAGAAGCAGGACAAGCAGGTTACTGCCTCAGCAGGCACCCAAAACTCAACACTATCAGAAGGAACTAGACAGACAAAGACAGGACTCTTTGAGGAAACATGGTGACAATTCTGCAAACTCAATTGACCGCTACCCTTGGTCCATTACTGAGCTGACCTTGTGATACAACCTCAACTGTGACAAAGCGTCACACATCAATAAGACAACCTAAACAGCGACTAAAAATTTCAAAATGAATTTGGAGTAATGAGGCTACTGCCTCAGTATCCAAAAACTCAGACAGACGAAAACAAGACAAACGACAAGCAGGTTACGCCCTAGGCATTATGGGAGATAAAGTTCCAGAATGTGCCACTGCATTACCCTCTCATTCACACAACAGTGCTTGCTACTTTGATTTTCCAGCCAACCTATGGCCATACGTAACAAAGACTGACAGAACTTTCTGAGGAGACATCTTGCACTTACAGTGCACAGTCTCTTTATAGACCTCACCCAGTGGTCCTATAAATTATTGTAACTGAAATAATTCTCTCCTTGTGCGTGACAAGTGTTAAGTGAAAAAGGGCATATCATTTAAAACCTTGGAGACACCATCATCATTATCACCCTCCTCTTCTTCAATCAGTGTGTTCGTCACATTTTTTTTATCCCACTCTTTGTAAATTTGGTTGAGGCTGTACATGTTCTTCCTACCTTCGTGGTTACTTGGTTAACTCAAGCACCAGGCCTTACTATCCTTACTATCTGGACTATTTTTCTTCTGCAGAACCAAACTATTAAAGATCAGGCACACATTTCTGATTTTTTTAGCATAGCAGCAGACACTGTATATGGCTGCCAACCTAATTTCATGAAGCATAGAGTGCTAGATAAATGTACAGTTGGTCTCTCCTAATTAGAAATATTTTGTTTCGGGTCCAGATAACCCAGATAATGTCATGCCATCTCGTGTTATTCATCTAATAAACACATTTTTAGTGTTTCGTTCAACCATCATCGAAACGTGGAATGCTGTTCCTCCCGCGTTCTTAATTGTACAGAAGCCAATGACTAATTAAATCGAGGGAAATTAAGATCCCGAAAAATGCCTCTGCATGCCATATTTTTCAGCCGGCTTTTTCTTTTTTTTACCTGATAAGTCTGAGAGCAGCCCTTACAAGACTGGAATTACCTACACTTCACTTTTCTTCACCGATCGCTGCTCCTGGGGACCCTAGACCGCGTCTTTCTGCGCCCGAAGTCATTGTAATTTAGGGACAATTTGTCACTGTCACCCGCAGCATGTCACTCCACTCTAGACGGATTTGACTTAGGCGCAAGGCGTGACAAGCAGATGAGAGGGGTTTGTAATCGGAATTGAAATAAGAGACAGCCAGGCAGGCTAATTTCTTTCCAGCATAATTCTGGCATCCGACAGAGACAGAAATCTAGAACCTAAAGGTAACTTGCTCACAGATAGCCCATTATTTGTTTTGTTTAAGGAATTGCTAGAAAACGGATAATGCTTTCCTTTTTGGAGGATTAAAGTGGCGTATTTACTAAAGGTTTGCACCTTCGCGCGAGTGGTACAAAGCGACGCAAAGTATTGGTCAATGTAATAACCATTATAAAAGCCTGTGGGTGTAACATACATTTGCGCAGCGCTGCGCAAGACCCAGCTTAACCCTTAATAAACCTTTTGCTAGGTCTTGCATCCTGATGATATATTCCGTCAATTAAATACATGAAGATCAGAGACCGTAACTATTACTCAGCCTGAAAGTATGCTTCATGTTAAGAATTCAGAGAAATAGCGTTTTTTTAGAGAAATTCGTTTTCAACGTACTTCTTATTATAAAGCGGCCGCCATCGCGCTAAAATTTATTTTAAAACATTTCCAACCAGATTGTAATCCGTATTGTCAATCAATTACAAACTTCGGCGTCAGAATCTTCAAGTGTCTTAAACTGCCGTCGAGTGGGTTGAGTAGTATTCTGTTTGAAGCATTCTTTTTGTGCTAATTTTATTTAAGATCACATTTAAAATAGCTGTATAGAGAAAGGGACCCCGTACATGAAGAGAGTACAGGTTATTTTCTTAAAATATTGTCTTCTTTCTGTCCGAAGAAGAAACATTTTATAGCAGTGGGAAGTCCATTATTAGCGTCAGTAAGTATCCGGGGAAAGGCGATTTTCCAGGTAATTTTAGTCCTGTAGAAATGCAATAAGTCATCTCTCTGGACAGTTGAACCAACGTGGACCCAATGGTTTTACACTTACCCAGTTAAGTTATTTTAGAGTGTTCCTGTACGGTTATTCGGAATGATCCAGTTGAAATCCACCTTGGACAAACTCATAAGCTAAACTCAGAGGCGTTTGCAAGTTAAGAATTTTCCAGAAGGGTTATTATACTAGACACGAAACTAAAATAATGTCAGGGTTCATTTTTGTATGCAATATATTTTTAGTTTTTCATCTTATTCTACTTTTCAGAAGCACATTTTGTATGTGGAGACCTGTAGGCCACTTCTGGTGAGTGGACTGCAAGGAGTTGACACATCAATTGGTGAACTGAGTGCAGTGATCTCTGGGCGGTGGGAGTGGATGGTGTTCCTCAGCCTGGGTGTGCAGGGGCAGGCAGACACCTCTGGCGGCGGGAGTGGATGGGGTGCAGGAGCCTGGGTACGCAGGGGCAGGCAGACACCTCTGGGTGGCAGGAGTGGGTGGGGTGCAGCAGCCTGGGTGCTCAGGGGTGGGCAGACACCTCTGGGCAGCAGGAGTGGATGGGGTGCAGCAGTCTGGTTATTCGAGTCCCGCCCCGCTGGCTGTGAATAAGCATTGTGGTACTTGCTGTTCTTATGGCCAAACTCTGTGCACAACCCTAGTAGGTGCTTCTGTAACTCCGTTTAAAATATTATCCCAAATGGGTGGAAAAAAGTAAACAGCGCTGCTGGGTTGCCAATATCTCCCAGTGGCTCAGGCTCCCCTCGTCCTCCTCACTACTCGAGCTCCGTGAACAGTAGAGATCCGCCTGAAGCAGCAGCGGGGCATTTCCGTGACTTGACTAGCCACATATTGTAGCACAGAAAAAAGGTTGCCCTCGCAGGAAGGCCACACATGAAGGGGTTCACGCACACGTGCCACCAGCAGCAGCTTCACAGCCTGTCACACTCATCTCCTGTGGTGCCATATGCATTTCGAGCGTCTCTGCGCCCATGGTCACTGGCTGCAAAAACAGTCTGCTTAATTACATGCATGCGCTTTATTTGGTTATTTGAGTCCCGCCCCATTGGGCTGTGGCAAAGCATTGTGGTACTTGCTGTTCTTATTGCCAACCTCGGTGCACAATCCTAGTGGATGCTTCTGTAACTCCATTTAAAATACCATCCCAAATGGGTGGCAAAAAGTAAACATCGCTGCTGGGCTGCCAATATCTCCCAGTGGCTCAGGCCTCCCTCGTCCTCCTCACTGCTCGAGTTCCTTAAACAGTAGAGATCCGCCTGAAGAAGCGGTGGGCATTCCCATGGCTGGACTAGCCACATATTCTATCACAGAAAAAAGGTTGCCCTAGCAGGAATGCCAAACACGAAGGGGTTCACAGCCTGTCACACTCATCTTCTGTCGTGCCATACGCATTTCGAGCGGCTCTGTGCCCTTGGTCACTGGCTGCACAAACGGGAAAACAGTCTGCTTAATTACATGCATGCGCTTTATTTGGTTATTCGAGTCCCGCCCCACTGGCTGTGGCAAAGCAAAGTGGTACTTGCTGTTCTTATTACCAAAGTCTGTGAACAACCCTAGTGGGTGCTTCTGTGACTCTGTTTAAAATATCATCCCAAATGGGTGGAAAAAAGTAAACAGTGCTGCTGGGTTGCCAATATCTCCCAGTGGCTCAGGCCCCCCGCGCTCCTCACTGCTCTAGTTCCTTGAACAGTAGAGATCCGCCTGAAGCAGCGGCAGGGCATTCCCGTGGTTGGACTAGCCACATATTGTATCACAGAAAAAGGGTTGCCCTCAAAGGAATGCCACCCACAAAGGGGTTCATGCACATGTGCCACCGGCAGCAACTTCACAGCCTGTCACACTCATCTCCTGTGGTGCCATATGCGTTTCGAGCGTCTCTGCGTCCATGGTCACTGGCTGCAAAAACAGTCTGCTTAATTACATGCATGTGCTTTATTTGGTTATTTGAGTCCCGCCCCATTGGGCTGTGGCAAAGCATTGTGGTACTTGCTGTTCTTATTGCCAACCTCGGTGCACAATCCTAGTGGATGCTTCTGTAACTCCATTTAAAATACCATCCCAAATGGGTGGCAAAAAGTAAACATCGCTGCTGGGCTGCCAATATCTCCCAGTGGCTCAGGCCCCCCTCGTCCTCCTCACTGCTCGAGTTCCTTAAACAGTAGAGATCCGCCTGAATAAGCGGTGGGCATTCCCATGGCTGGACTAGCCACATATTCTATCACAGAAAAAAGGTTGCCCTAGCAGGAATGCCAAACACGAAGGGGTTCACAGCCTGTCACACTCATCTTCTGTGGTGCCATACGCATTTCGAGCGGCTCTGTGCCCTTGGTCACTGGCTGCACAAACGGGAAAACAGTCTGCTTAATTACATGCATGTGCTTTATTTGGTTATTTGAGTCCCGCCCCAATGGGCTATGGCAAAGCAAAGTGGTACTTGCTGTTCTTATTACCAAAGTCTGTGAACACCCCTAGTGGGTGCTTCTGTAACTCTGTTTAAAATATCATCCCAAATGGGTGGAAAAAAGTAAACAGTGCTGCTGGGTTGCCAATATCTCCCAGTGGCTCAGGCCCCCCGCGCTCCTCACTGCTCTAGTTCCTTGAACAGTAGAGATCCGCCTGAAGCAGCGGCAGGGCATTCCCGTGGTTGGACTAGCCACATATTGTATCACAGAAAAAGGGTTGCCCTCAAAGGAATGCCACCCACAAAGGGGTTCATGCACATGTGCCACCGGCAGCAACTTCACAGCCTGTCACACTCATCTCCTGTGGTGCCATATGTGTTTCGAGCGTCTCCGCGCCCTTGGTCACTGGCTGTACAAACGAGAAAACAGTCTGCTTAATTAAATACATATGCTTTATTTGGTTATTCGAGTCCCGCTCTAATGGGCTCTGGCAAAGCATTGTGGTACTTACTGTTCTTATTGCCAACCTCCGTCCACAACCCTAGTGGGTGCTTCTGTAACTCTGTTTAAAATACCATCCCAAATGGGTGGAAAAAAGTAAACAGCGCTGCTGTTTTGCCAATATCTCCCAGTGGCTCAGATCCCCTCGTCCTCCTCACTGCTCGAGTTCCTTGAACAGTATTGATCGACCTGAAGCAGCGGCAGGGCCACGCCACTAAATTTCCACCCTTATCAGATTTTTTAAATTATAATGGATTTGTTACCTTTCAATTCTTTAATTGCCACTTGTTGTTGAGGGGTGAGGTTAAAGTTCTTATTCACCTTACTTCTATTGAGTTTCTTTAATTCCTCCTTGACCCCTTTATCAAATATCTTGGATCAAATGTCTGGAGTAAAAAATATTGAGTGGACTGGTATACAAAATAGGAATTATTGTACCCAGAGTAAAGTGCAAGCCCACTGGGGCTGAATTCTATTACATGAATTATAATGCGAATTAATACATGTTTTTTGTTAATCAGAAAGTAATGTGGACACATTCAATGTGTTAATGTGAATTGTAATCATTCCAGGTACTCAAAGTAAAATGTGAGCCCACTGGGGCAGAATTGATTTGATTATAGTGAAAAAATCATGCATGAAGTGCGTTTTTAATGTACAAATGAGCATATTATTACCAGAAATGCATTTGGGTAAAGTGATTGGATATATTAATGTATACCAGTTGCAATATATACAAGGTAAACCACTCCAAGATGGCTGCTAAAATCTGCTCAAGTCCGATATGTGGTGCAGTAGTCCTATGTTTATGTTTATGATTTGTGATAAGAACACTTCCTATATATATGTTGAAAAACAAACAATAAAATGACCCGTGACAAAGGAGCTTGTCTCCAAAACGCGTCGGGCACGCTTTTGATATTTAACTCAATAAATATTTGCAACCAGGCTGATGGAGTTAGGCTCGTTTTTTGGGGGACCAAATATCTGAGAAATTGTGCAATATATATATCAAGAAAGCAATGTGAGCAAGGACACAGCCTTGTGTCCGAAATGCGTCTGAGGCATACACCGTTCCACTTATATAATTTAAATTAAAAAATCTGATTACAGCTAAACCCTGAGTTTGTGTTCCTGTTTTGTGCACCAAGGCACTGGGGAAGTGTGGAGTCGATATATATATTCCGCCTTTCTATTGTTATTAAATTGGATCTGCCTTTCACCCCCACCGAGGTTTCTGCTTCTTTTCATTCAAAAGGAGATGTGCTGTTTTATATATATATATATATATATATATATATATATATATATATATATATATATATATATATATATATATATATATATATATATATATATATATATATATATATATGAACAAGAGTACATTGTACTCGAAACGCGTTGTCTGAAAGGTCTTTAAATAAATTTAACATCTTGCCTGAAGTCGTGGGGTCTGTTTCCTTCTTTCGCCACGCTGTCGGCGTGCTGGTTTGAGGATTTGCTGTGTATATATATATATATATATATATATATATATATATATATATATATATATATATATATATATATATATATATATATATATATATATATATATATATATATATATATATATTCTTTCCACAAGTTGCCAAATTGGAAGGTCGCTCACGAGGGGGTTGATACACACTTGCCGCCGGCAGCAACACAACAGCCTGCAGCACATCCGTCCATTTACATGTCAATGTTTTACCCCAGTGGGTGGAAGGAAATGCCATGCAGCGCCCTCATGCAGCCAATGTTTACCAGCGGCTCAGGCCCCCCTCGTTTTGTTCGCTGCACAAGATGCTGAGCAGTGTAGATCCACTAGTTTCAGCGGCGGGACCTTCCGCGACCGGACTAGCCGCCTTAAATTCGTTCCACAAGTTGCCAAATTGGAAGGTCGCTCACGAGGGGGTTGATACACACTTGCCGCCGGCAGCAACACAACAGCCTGCAGCACATCCTTCCATTTACATGCCAAACGCGTTTCGGGCGTCGTCCCGCCCTTGATCACTGGCTGTACAACGAGAAACAGAGGCTGATAATATGCACATGATTTATTGAATAACAAGTCCCACCCATGTGGGTGTGGCAAAGTTGCATTCTGGTCTCAGCAGTCCATTGCCCTAACTTAATCGTGCTGCAACCCCAGTGGGCACCTCTGATTTATCATTGTTTGTCAATGTTTTACCCCAGTGGGTGGAAGGAAATGTCATGCAGCGCCCTCATGCTGCCAATATTTACCAGCGGCTCAGGCCCCCCTCGTTCTGTTCGCTGCACAAGATGCTGAGCAGTGTAGATCCACTAGTTTCAGCGGCAGGACCTTCCACGACCGGACTAGCCGCCTTAAATTCTTTCCACAAGTTGCCAAATTGGAAGGTCGCTCACGAGGGGGTTGATACACACTTGCCGCCGGCAGCAACACAACAGCCTGCAGCACATCCGTCCATTTACATGCCAATCGCGTTTCGGGCATCGTCCCGCCCTTGATCACTGGCTGTACAACGAGAAACAGAGGCTGATAATATGCACATGATTTATTGAATAACAAGTCCCACCCATGTGGGTGTGGCAAAGTTGCATTCTGGTCTCAGCAGTCCATTGCCCAAACTTAATCGTGCTACAACCCCAGTGGGCACCTCTGATTTATCGTTGTTTGTCAATGTTTAACCCCAGTGGGTGGAAGGAAATGTCATGCAGCGCCCTCATGCTGCCAATATTTACCAGCGGCTCAGGCCCCCCTCGTTCTGTTCGCTGCACAAGATGTCGAGCAGTGTAGATCCACTAGTTTCAGCGGCGGGACCGTCCGCGACCGGACTAGCCGCCTTAAATTCTTTCCACAAGTTGCCAAATTGGAAGGTCGCTCACGAGGGGGTTGATACACACTTGCCGCCGGCAGCAACACAATAGCCTGCAGCACATCCTTACATTTACATGCCAAACGCGTTTCGGGCGTCGTCCCGCCCTTGATCACTGGCTGTACAACGAGAAACAGAGGCATATATATATATGTTCACGGAAAAATGTTCACGGAAAAACGTAGGTGTCAAGGACGTTATAGTTAGAAATGATCATTTAAAAAACCTTAGAAATGCACTGAAATTACCACAGGTTTCAGGGACATTATAGTTAGTTGGACATTTCGCTCGTATAAAAACCAGAGAAATTCATCCGTTATAGTTAGTTGACCTAACTATAACTTGCGCCCCGCAATGCACTTATTATCTCACATATTACATCACTCATTACATGGTCAGTGACATCACTGATGACATCACAGAAGACATCTCAAATGACATCACTGATGATACCATTCAGTGACTGTGTGTTTCAGTAAAGTTTAAATATGTTTTATATATGTATATATATTCCAAGATGTATTAAAGAATGAGTGGGTGTATGAGTGTCTGTATGGATGGTTTAGTAGGTGCATGACTGACTGTATAAGTGAGTGATTAAACATGTCTTACTGAATGCATGGGTTTGTGACTAAACTGTGTGAATGTCTGTATCAGTCTGTCAGTTGCTGTGTAAGCGGCTGCATGGGTTGGTGAGTGTCTATATGAGTTATTGATGGGTTGTCTGAGTATATGTATGGGTGTCTGAGTGTGTGTGTGGGTAGGTGGGGGTGTGTGACTCTGTGCATAGATGTGTGAGTGGGTGATTCACTGGGTGTTTGGGTTCAAGAGTTCATCTGTGAAGGGCTGTATGGGTGGGTGAGTGTGTGTACGGGTGTGTTGGTGAGTGGATGGATGTCTCAGTGGTACATGTGTGAGTAACTACATATGTGAAAGGCAGTACATGTGAGTGTTGGAGTATATAAATGACTATATGTGAGAGTGAGTGATTGTGAGAATGGCTGTACGGATGAATGTGAGCTTGTATCAGTGATTGTATAAGAGAGTATGTGTTAGTATCTGTATGAATAAATGAGGTGGTGTGTGTATGCCTGTTTGGGTATGTAAATGGGAGTGGGATTGATTCTTTGTGTGACTGACTACAGGTATGAGTAACTCTATGGATGACTGGCGGTGGGTGCGTGTCTGCATAGGTGTATGAGTACATATGATAGTGCTGTATTGATGAGTGACTGCACGTATGAGTGTCTGTATGGGTGAATGAGTGGATGTGTGTATAGACCTAGGAATCATGAGTGGGTAGGTAGTAACTAGTGTGTCTATGGTTTCGAAAAAGGTAGTCTGTATTTTAGAGTGGGTGTATTAAAGGTTATATTAGGGTGTGAGGAGGTGCATAAGATTATCATGTGAATGATGCCATCAGTGATGTAATCTGAGATGTCATCAGTGATGTCACTGACCATGCCATGAATGATGTAATACGTGGCGTCATCAGTAGTGAATTGCAGGGGCGCGAGTTATAGTTAGCTCAACTAACTAGAAAATCCTTAATTTCTCTGGGTTTTTGCGAGTGAAATGTCCAACTCACTATAACACCCCTGAAATTTGTGGGTTTTTTAAGTGAATTTCAATGGCTTTTTAAATGCTAATTCCTAACTATAACGTCCCTGAAACCTATGGTTTTTAGGTGAATTTCAAAGGTTTTTTAAATGCTAATTTCTAACTATGCCTACAGAGGTAGGGCATTTGCAGAAAGAGGAAGAAAGGTGCAGAAAGAAACTAGAGAAACACAGAAAGCGGCAACAGAAGTCCAAAAAGACGAGTAAAAGTGCAGAAAGAAGCAAGAAATATGCAGAAAGAACTAACAGAGGTGCAGAAACAGGCCTTGTTGCAAAGTTATCCTGTGTCCCCAACTTTTTTATTGACTGGTACTGGTGGTAACTGACTCTGACTAACCAGACCGGAGCCAGTGCTAAGCTGAAAGATACTTAGAATACAGTGAAAACACCTACATACACTAGAGTACACTATGGGTTGGGGGTACCCCTGTGACTGGCATGACCTCCCCTGTAAGGCCTTATTACATAAAAGGGCAGGGCATTAAAACTACCTCTAACTTAGAGGTGCAGAAAGAGGCAAGAGAAGTGCAGAAAGAAGCAAAAGAGGTGCAGAAATAGGCCTTGTTGCAAAGTTATCCCGGGCCCCCAACTTTTTTTCTGACTGGTACTGGTGGTAACTGACTCTGACTAACCAGGCCCGGAGCCAGTGCTATGCTGAAAGATACTTAGAAAACAGTAAAAACACCTACATACACTAGGGTACACTATGGGTTGAGGTACCCCTGTGATTGGTATGACCGCACCTGTAAGCCCCTAGTACATAAATGGGCAGGGGGATTAAAACTACCTCTAACTTAGAGGTGTAGAAAGAGGCAAGAGAAATACAGACAGAAGCAACATTGGTACAGAAAGAGGCAAGAGCAATGCAGAAAGAGGGAAGAGAGGTATAGAAACAGGCAAGAGAGTTGCAAAAAGAGGTACAGAAAGAGGCAGTCGGGGTGCAGAAAGAAGCAACAAAGATGCAGAAAGAGGCAAGAGAGGTGCAGAAAGAGGCAAGAGTGGTGCAGAAACAGGCAAGAGAAGTGCCAAAAGAGGCAATAGACTTGCTGAAAGAAACAAAAGAGGTGTAGAAAGAAGCAAGAAAAGTACAGAAAGAAGCACATGAGATACAGAAACAGGCTAGAAAGGTATAGAAAAGGGGTAGACGAGCGTAGAAAGAGACAACAGGGGTGCAGCATGAAGTAAGACAGGTGCAGGAAGAAACTTGGAAAGTGTAGAATGAAGCAACAAAGATGCAGAAGGAGGCAAGAGAACTGCAGAAAGAGGCAAGAGAGTTGTAGAACCAGGCAAAAGAGGTACAGAAAGAGGGAACAGATGTTGCAGACAGAGGCAAGAGAGGTGCAGAAACAGGTAAAAGGGGTGTAGAAAGAGGAAAGATGGGTGCAGATATTGGCAAGAGAGTTGCAGAAAAAAGCACTAGCACTGCAAAAGAAGCAACAAATGTTCAAAAAGAGGCAGTAAGGTGCAGAAGGAGGCAAGAGAACTGCAAAAAGAGGCTAGAGAGTTGCAGAATCAGGGAAAAGGGGTACAGAACGATGAAACAGATGGGCAAACTGAGGCAAGAGATGTGCAGAAAGAGGGAAGGGGGATACAGAAATTTGGAACAGAGGTGCAGGAAGAAGCCAGATCAGTGCAGAAAGAACCAACAGGGGAGCAGAAAGAGGCAAGTGAGGTACAGAAAGAGGTAAGTGAAGTGCAGAACGAAGCAAATGAGGTGCAGAAAGAACCACCAGAGGTGGAAAAAGAGGCAAGAGGGATGCAGAAAGGGCTAGGAGAGGTACAGAAAGAGGCAAGAGTAATACAGAAGGAGGAAGAGAACTGCAGAAAGAAGCAACAGAGGTGCTGAAAGAGGCACGAAGGGTGCAGAAAGAGACAAGACAGGTAAAGAAAGAGGCAGAAGAGTTGCGAGAAGAGGGGTGCAGAAACAGACGAAAGGGGTACAGAAAGAAGCAAGAGAGGTGCAGAAAGAAGCAACATAGTTACAGAAAGGGGCAAGTGATGTGCAGAAGAAGGCAAGAGAACTGCAGAAAGAGGCAATATAGGTACAGAAAGAGGCAAATGGGGTGCCAAAAGAAGCAAGATAAGTGCAGAAAGAAGCAACAGAAGTGCAGAAAGAGGAAAGAGGGGTTGAGAGAGAGGGGCAAGATGGGTTCAGAAAAGGGCAAGAGAGGTGCAGAAAGAGGGTCAAAGGGTGCAGAAAGAGGCAAGAAGGATATAAAAAGAAGCAAATGAAGTGCAGAAAGAAGCAAGAGGGGTACAGAAAAGGGCAGGAGCGGTGCAGAAAGAGGGATAAACAGTGCAGAAAGAGGCAAGAGGGGTACAAAAAAAAGCAAGTGAGCTGCAGAAAGGAGCAACTGACATTGCCATGAATGATGTAATATGTGACATCATCACCAGTGGATTGCGGGTGCAAGAGTTACAGTCAGTACAACTAACTATAACAGAGGAATTTCAATGGTTTTGTATTAGTGAAATGTCCAGCACCCCTAATACCTATGTTTTTTCCAGTGAATTTCAAAGGTTTTTTAAAAGATAATTCCATAGTATAACCTGCCTGAAACCCAAGGTTTTTTTCAGTGATTTCAAAAGATTTTTTCAATAACAATTTTTAAATGTATTCATTGTTATATTTATTTCTATGATACCGATTTATATTTTTTTAAATATATTTATTTTTAGATATCTTATTTTTTAGATTACATTACACATTTTTTATATATATATATATTTAAAAAAATGTAATATATACATATTTTATAAATTTTTAAATATTTTTATAATATTTCCTGTTTTCTTTTTTTCCCCAATTTTTTTGAGGAGTCGCGTACCCAAAACGCACCTTTCTCAACTACTGTGCAGACCGTAGCCGTCATTTTAGAATTCCTCTGTAGGATCCGCGTAGGGCGTGCGATGGGTGTGTATTTTCATGTGCGATTGCTATGCCAGTATGTGACTTCAAGCGCAAACGCAACATATACGTATAACGCCACACCACACCCGCGCGGTTCCGCATGACATCATCTACGTGTTCAACGTTGTGGGCGCACGACTTCCGCGAAATTTTTTGATATAAAAAAGATATATACATATGTATTTATTTTAAATATTAAGGGGAAAAAATATTCTTTTAGTTTTAATAAACGTATATTACTTTAAAATGCAATTTGAAGAAGTCGCGCTAGATGCGTGCTGGTGTACACACCCAACGCGGATCCCATGAAACCAAAAAAAAGATTTCATTGGTTTATAACACTTACTGTTCTGACTATTTAATAACCCCACCCATTTCAATTACTCTTCTTAGACCTTTCTTAGGAGAAGACCTGTCCTGAAAAGAACGTCACTTTTTGTTCATTGGAAACCTGAACTTCTTTTTTGGAGTCAAAAATGGCTAAACCACTGCAAGGATCATCTGATTCTGATGATTTTGTTACTGAACAATTTCTACCAGAACCTCACCCTCCCAAAAGATACACATCCATCATATGGACATTTTTTACTTTTCCGGAGGGGCAAAAGAAATGTAATGCCACCAAAATAACATGCAAGATTTGCCAGGCAGTACTGTCCAGAGGAGATCCAAACAAGAAATACTCCTCTGGCACTGTTAGTATGCACAAGCAGCTCCAAGCCATGCATCCTGTGAACTATGCTCACAAAGAATATAGAAGACTGCACCAAAATGCACCTCCACCACCGGCAATACCAAGTACCTCTGCGGAATCACCTTCAACATCACCACCAGACTATGTCCCCAATTTGTGAAAGTCAGAATGAATTTGTTATGGGGAGCAATCAGTAGACCAAGTTTGCAGAGCAATTGATAACCATTGATGCTAGTTTTTTTTATTCCCTCAAAGTTCATGGCTTTGTTTGTCCTGTTGACTTTTTTTTCTTTTTAAAAAAACAAAAAAACGTTCAAAAAATCGAAAAAAAATATAAAGGTACAAAATACAAAACAAAAAGTTATTTTAAGAACTAACTACTCTGGTTAAAGAAAGAGCTACATTGATATGCTAGTGTGTGAAAGTTTACATAAATGTATACGTACTGCGTAATTGACTAAAGAATGCATTTGTGGTATATGGTGAATGTATAACTGCAGAACTATAATTAAGTGCTGTAGCATGACACTGAAAGCTCTTTAGCTATAGCGTGCTGAGCTGCTTCCGAAGCACAGAGATGCAACATATATACATAAATATGTTGGAAGTCTGTCCTTCCCTCTGCACTGCTGCTTAAACTGCAGGCATGTGGTGATACAGGCACCCTTGCACCATGGTGCAAGAATATCTGTGTCATGTGGAGTTCGTTTTTGTTCAGGAAGACACACCTTCCTGCACAAAAACAATCAGTGAAGGCATTTTTCTCCTACAATGTATACTGTGCATTGTAGCATATATTGGAAGAAAAAAATGAGGAGAAATGAAAACAATTCTGCAGCAGATTTACAAGCTCTCTGCGCCACCAGTATGTCATTTTTTGTGACGTACTGGTTGCCCAGGTGGCTCCTCCATATTTACAAGGAGAGAAAATGTTACCCTGTGTGACTTTTCCTTTCCTTCTAAATATGGCTCCTTCATATGCAGCTCTTTATGTATATATATTACATCATTCATGACATGCTCAGTGACATCACTGATCACATCACTGATGACATCTCATATGACATCACTTATGACATCACTGATGACAGCATCCAGTGAATGTGGTTTGGTTTGTTATTTAAATATGTATTAAATATATAGCAATCTGCATTGAAGAATGAGTGGATTTAAAAAAATCTGGATAAAGGATCTAGTAGCAGTGCTATTGATTGCTTACTTGAGTAATTTATATTGTCTCACTAAATATATTGGCTAGTGACTTAACTGTGTGAATATCTGTATTACTTTGTTAATTGTTCTGTAAACTGCTGCACCAATTGGTTACTAGCTAAGTGAAAGTCTATATTACTTATTGATTAGTTAACTGAGTATTTGTATGGGAGAGCGAATGTGTGTGTGGTTCAGTGGGGGTGTCTGACTGCCCAGAGATGTGTGAATAGTTGATTCAGTAGGTATATGACATTAGGACTACATGTTATAACAATTGTTTGGGTGAGTTATTATCTTTATGGGTGTGGTGATGAGCAAATATAGCTCTCAATGGTACATGTCCAACAAAGTACAAAAATAAAAGGCAGTGTATGTGACATTTGTTGTATGTAAAGAAGTATACATATGACTCAGTGATTGCATGAGTAACTGTATGGATAACTGAATACTTGTAATAGTGATTTTATAACACTAACTATGAGTTACTATCTATATGAATAAATGAAGTGCTGTTTGTATAAGTGTTGGGGGTAGTGTTTTATCGTCTAAGGTATTGCATTGGTGTTTGTGTAGAGTAGGGGATTGTGTTGGTGGTAGATTTAGGGTTTAGGGTAGTGCAGTGGTGTTTGTGTAGTATAGGGGGTCATGCTGGGGGTAGTGTTTTAGGGTTTAGGGTAGTGTAGTGGTGTTTGTGAAGTGTAGGGGTTGTGCTGGGGGTATGTATTAACTTTACACTATGACCACCATAAGCACAATTATCAGTAGTAAACACCCAAAAAGTCCAGGTGAAGTTATCAGCAGAATGCTAGGAAAACGGTTATCAATATTAAATGCTTCTAATCAAGTAAAATTCAAATCATCACATGCAGTGTGCCACAAATGGTATTACCACAGCAGTAAGTCTCCACAACTTAGATTTAAAGTGGATAAACATGTTTCATGTGACAGACCCATAGGCCAACGCTGCAGCTTCCACGTGCTTCAACACCCTGCACATACTCAGCAAGACCTTCAAATAGACCCACCCCGAATCAAGGAAGACTATCACCCATGCACTCATCACCAGCAGGCTGGACTACAGGAATGCCCTCTATGCCGGAATCAACAAATCTCTACTCCACAAACTTCAGACTGTCCAGAACACCGCAGCCAGACTCATCCTCGGCATCCCACGACAAAACCACATTACCCAGCATAAACAAGCACTCCATTTGCTCCCCGTCAAAAAAAGAGTGACATTCAAGCTGCTCACACACACACCTATAGAGCCCCCCACAACACCGGACTCCAATACCTCAACCTCCTTCTAGACCCCCAAAAGAAACCTCCACTTCGCTGACCAGGCTTTGGCCGAAATCCTCTGTATCCACAGAACCAGACAAGAGACACACCCTTCTCCTACATCATGGCCAAGACCTGGAATGAACTCCCCCTCAGCACCAGATGAAGCCCCACACTGAAAGCATTCAGGAAGAGCCATACGACCTGTCTTATCAAATGACCAAAGCTGCACAAATCCCCCCACAGACTCCCTCAGCGCCTGGAAACCCTCACAGGTGAGTAGTGCGCTCTATACATCCCTGATTGATTGATTGATACGCCACCACAGTTTGTGTATGAGTGTTATCAACAGGCCCTGCCTTTGGTTTGGCTGTTTGAAACTCTTACGGGTAGTGAAATGAGCAGTGCTATCTTATTTAATATACACAGAATCTCTGAGATTGGCTTGGTTTGGCTTCACCTTTGAGAGCTACTTACAGGGTGCTGGTGAGCTACTAGTAGCTTCCGAGCTACTGGTTGGAGACCCCTGGTATGTATAGTGAGTGGGGAATTGTAGTCCTGAAGCTCAAATGTGAAGGTTATTACACCACTACATGCATAATACATAGCACTTTGAAAATAAAAGGGGAATGAATGTTAATACTCGTATTAAAAAAAAGTAAACTTTAGAAATGCTTTAATAAGAAAAACGAGTTTAAATAAAGCATTTTAGAAATTATACGAAAGTTAAAAAGTATGGAAAGAGGCACGTTTACATAAACACCTGAAGTACTAAAACAGTGGAAATGAGAAGACCTGTAAACTGAAAAACGTGAGTTAAAAGTGGGAGAAGCAATACATTGATCCCATAGAGTATTAAGTGACCAAAAGGTATATAAACCACACCCGTGGGATGATTAGTTTTATTTCAGAGAATCAATACGGACTACGAAACTACAAGCAAGGTAATGATTCGGGGCTGCGGAAGCATCTTGAGAATATCTTTCATTTCCTCAGAGGGAACATATTGTTAATGTATATTTTAATTTACATTCAACTTTATGATCCTTCAAGTGGAGTTGGATGACTTTCACCAGAGGATTTCAAAGAATAATAAATAACATCTTTTTTAGTATGCAAGTATTTCTTAATGATTGAAAAATGTAGTATAAATAGACTATAGACAAAAAAAGGAAATACTTTGGAACAAAGGAGAATACTCTTTATCTTCCAGAGTGAAAATGGATTAAAAGTATATTGAGTAGTGCTTTTACCAATTTTTACTCATGAAGAACAGGAGGATAATCATCGTAAGCACTTTTTTTGAAAAAAATAATATAATTGTGTCTTGAAATATTAATTATTAATGCTTTCAATTTTTAAATATGATTGTAAAATGTAATAACAACATGATGTGTACATAAAAAAAGAAAGATGAAGTAGTAAGGGAGTGCTTGTCGTAGCACTTCTATTCTACTTTATCTGAAAGTAAAAAAAAGCCCAAACATTTAAATAAACATGATGGGGCAACACGTATATAAAGTAAACATCAGGAATGTGGTTCAACGCGTGATACAAATGAATGAAAAAAAGATTTTTTATTTCACCCATGTGATGAATATAAAAGACTCAATAAAAATATTTTGAAAACTTGTGCATTGCTCTTTCAAGGATGGTTTGAATAATTATAAGTTTAATGAAAGGACAAAGTACTCCACTCTAAAGGAGAAAAGTCAGCACAATTATGATAGAATAGAAAATAGAATATTTTTTTTAAATACCTTTAAAGTCAACAAACTCGTAAGCAGAGTACACAGTTCAAGTTAAAAACACCCTACCACAACTAGTTTTTGAAACGCATTGTAAAATAAAGTGATTCACAAAATGGGCTACGTACATGGTGAGGATATGGTAACGTCACATGGAAAAAACAAGCCAATCAACCTTAGGAACAGGAAGGTAGAATTAACCACACAACAGCCAATCAAATGTTTTTGAAAATCTGCGCAAGGATAGGGATTGGTCAGTAATATGTCTTCTTACAATGCTTCACAACCAATGAAAAAGAGGTTTAGAAAGTTTCTGTTTTTAACATACGAGCAAATCAGATGACCTTGCAAGTACACGCAGCAGCAACTATTGAAGATGACTTGCTTTTGCAAGACCCCGAAAGGCTTCTAGCAGAATAAGTACGCACTTTTCTGCCAGACTCCATTTAATGCTTAATCAGACTTTCAAGCCTAAACACGTCGGAAATCATCTCTTGTCACTTTCTCTTCTTCCAGGTTCGTACCTATTTAAATGGAGGACGAGATTGTCCACATTACAAAACTTAGTGGCATATTTATAAAGACGCAGTTAAAATCGTTGTCACTTTAACACCTGCAAACTACAACAAAAACGCCGAAAATGGACTTCAAAATACTTTGTTATCTTACTGGAAGATTTTCTCAACATTGCTGTCTCTTTTACAAGAATGAGAGCCACCCCCCTGGGCTGAACAATAAATGGTTGGGTGGGGACCCCTAGGTCCCTCCTGCAAAATTAGAAGTGTGTGGGCCTCAATGACCCCCCTCAAGCCCCGGGAACAACCACCCTCAGGGGATTTGTGTATTGTGGGAGGCAGGCTGCATGGCCCTCCGCCTGGAGCCCTCAAGGGCCCTGGGGACCACTACGCCCCACAGCCGGCTCCTGCAGTGTCCCCGGGTGCCTACCCCCGTGACACTGCTGTTTGCTATGAGAAGGCAGGAGTCTCGAGTCTCCCACCCTCCCATAGCAAACTTAGGGGCACATTAGGATGGCGGGCGGACTTTGTCTGCCCGACATCCCTGTGGAAAACGGGACCGTCCGTGACCTGAGTGGGGGTCCCGCCATGCAAATAATGATGCACCCGCCACACTGCCAGGCGCATCATGCATTTGTAACATTGCGGCGGGCAGTGTTTACACCAGCACCCACAGCAATGTGACAAATGCATGTTGTGCATTTGCATACACAAAGCGGCAGGCACAGCGTGGTGCCTGCCGCATTGTGTATGTAAATGCAGGGGGGTACCACAGGTACCCCCATGTGCACCCCCCTCACCTTTACCATGGGGCAAAGGGCCCTCAAAGTAAAGACCACAAGCATCTGACCGCACACATCCTAATATGGTTGGTGGTGTCTCACAGACACCGCCACTATAGACAAGCACTTTTTCCGCCGGTCGACTTCGCGAATGGCAGAAATGCGGCGGACGGACTTTCCGTCCGCCGCGCGCCGCGGACCCCCCAGCCATCCTAATGTGGCGGGGGTCATTCTGTTGAGGATGGCGGGTGGATTGCCCATGCCGGGCCGGCAGTAGCTACCGCCAGCCCGGCGGGGGCAATCTGCCCGCCATCCTAATGTGCCCCTTAGTTTGGATTTTGAAACACCCAGCAGTGAAATCTGTTCTCACTTTCAAAATTCAAACCAGATTGCTTTTCCACATGCAAGTTAGCATCTCCCCATGTGGAAAAGCAAAGCCGGCGGGACCGTGGGGGCATTGTGGATCCCCCTACGGTCCCCAACATTTTTTATAAGACCCGGGGGATAGGATCCCCTGGCATATTAGAAATTACTGATAAGGGCTATTTTTTTACGGAAAAACTTGAATTCGCGCACCCAGCACACCGCTCAGTGTGGCACCCTGCTGTGCATGTGCTGGATGCACAACTCATAATCTGTAGGGTGCGCGACTCCAGCGCCTTTGGTGCACAACTTCTACACATTTGGGAGCCGGCATTGCTTTTCCACATGGGAAGCAACTAACATGCAGCTCCCCATGTAAAAAAGCAATCTGATTTACATTTTAAAAGAGAGAACAGATTTCCTTGCTATGTGAGGACGGGATGGGCACCCGGGAACACTGCAGGAACCGGCCCTCCCGGGCAGTGGGGGTCCCCGGAGCTTTGGAGACCTTGCAGCCCCTCAACCATTTTTTTTGTAGCCCCGGGGTGACGTTAACCTTGAGTGCTCCGGGACGGAGACCACGCAGTCCCCCTCCCACAATACATAAAGCCCTGGGGAGTGGTGGTCTTTGGGGACCTTGGACCTCTCTCCCCACCATTTTTTTTATAGCCCCGGGAGGTGACGATCCCCGGGGCTACATAAAATTTAATAATTTTGCCCCAGGAATCTAGCCCCCCCCCGTGGGCTAATTATACAAAAAAGCTTGGTTTTATATAATTATTTTTTTCACAGCTGAGTCCGCGCACCCTACACACACACCTGTCGGGTCTGTAAAAAAAATGTTTTGGGCCCTGAGGGTCCTTCTGGAACCCCTAAGCAGGTCTAGAGGATACCCTGCCCCCCTTCTACGTTTCATACACATATTCCACTGACTTCCTCAGCCTCGCTTGTACCAAGGAACAAAATGGCTGCCAACAGTTTCTGGTTTCGAATATTGACAACCACTTGACAGCCAATTAGCATTCAGCATGTGATCGGAAGGGTGCGCTTATGGTTCGATGGCGATTCGCGCAGACTCCGTGGATCCACCGCGCCCATAGATATATAATTGATATATAAGTGATTTTAACTATAATTTTCTCAGTAACTACTGAACAGATTGACACCATTTAAACAAAAGGCACAAGTCCGAACTGAGGACTACCTCTTTGCCAAATTTGGCGTAATTCCGTTCAGCAGTTCAAGCTGTAGCTGTGGCTAAAGGTCCTATGGGAAATTACATGGGAAAAGACGTTTTGGGACCCCCCTTTTGTCTCGCCCCAACTTGACGAATCACCGTGAAACTTTCAGGATAGGAGCGGACCAGAGCTGGCCAAAAGTTTAGAAAATTTCGCAAATATTCATCAATCTACTCCAACGTTATTGGGAATAGAATGTAGCGGATTTCCTATGGATAATAGGTCCTAACAATAACTACCTACTGGCGACCGCCAGTAGGTTATATATATATATATATATATATATATATATATATATATATATATATATATATATATATATATATATATATATATATATATCACAAAAACTAAGGTTGCCCTCACGGAGTTGTCACACACAGGGAGGTTACTGCACACGCACCACCGGCTTCCGCCATCACCAGCCTGCCCTCATGCCTCGTCTGTTTAAGCCATACGCGTTTCGAGCGCTGGTATGCTCTTGATCACTGGCAACAGAAGAGCAAGGATTAGCGGATTTCAGGTGAAACTTTTCAATTTTATTCATAATACAGTCCCACCCTTATGGGCGTCAACCACTGAGGCATGATGGATTTAGTAGTCCATTAAATTAGTACCGGACTGTAGTTTCTTCCAAGCCCAAATAGGTACCACTGAAACCTGCAAAGTTAGTATAGTTCTCAATCTGAAAATTTAAGCAAATACCACCACAGTGGGTCAAGGTCCATCAGGGCAAGCAGATAGGCGCACCAATGTCATCCGATGGCGAGGCCCCCCTCGTTTTTTTACGGTGCTCATTTTGTCCAAGCACCAAGATCTGCCTCATCAGTGATGTCATTTGATATGTCATCAGTGATGTCACTGACCATGTCATGAATTATGTAATATGTGACATCATCAGCAGTGGATTGCGGGCGCGTGAGATATAGCTAGTATCGGAGGAAGTTCAATGGTTTTGCATGAGTGAAATGTCCAGCTAACTATAACACCCCTAAAACCTATGGTTTTTTTCAGTGAATTTCTAAGGTTTTTTAAATGCTAATTCCTAACTATGTCAGGCCTGAAAACTATGGTTTTTTCAGTGAATTTCAAAGGTTTTTTAAATGCTAATTCCTAACTATATCAAGCCTGAAACCTATGGTTTTTTCAGTGAATGTTGAAAGTTTTGTAAATCACAATTTTAAATGTATTAATTGTTATATTTTTTTATACTGATTTACCACATTTTTTAAACTATTTGTTTTCAGATCTTTTATTTTTTAAATTACATTGTAATTAGATTATACATTACATTACAAAATATACTTTCTCAGAATGAATTACTTTAGTTTAAATACTTTGCAAATAGGCAACAGACTTTTTTTTTTTAATTTTTAAAAACCTTTATTTTCAAGTCAGTGCACACAGCTATTTAGCCATACATCCCGGAGGCTAGGCAGCATATCATCAACCAGAAGGCTAGTGTACAAGAAGCAAGTTACCAACGCGTATCGAGGTTTTAATTTTCTGTTTTTGTAGAAATTAACGAAGACAAAATAAGGAAAGCACCGAAACTAGTGCTAAGAAGCAAGGCAATTTAAAACATTTGTGCAACAGAGCCCGAACATGGGAAGGGCTAGGCCAAATAACCTAAAAGACAGTCAAAGCAGTACCCATTTGTAAGACCATAGAGGGGGGGGGGGGATACAGGATAGATATGCAAATAGAATGTGTGTTGGAGTCATAGACTACGGGGTCAGTCGTTCTTCCAGGGGGGTGGCGTCAGGTGGTATGCAAATATCACCCCTATACTCGTTCCAGGCCCCCCATATCTTTTATGCAGATCAAAGGGAGAGAGAGGACTAGATAGGCTAGCCCGTATCCCCTGGGTTATATGTAAAGATCAATGTGGACTAGCTAGTTTAGGAGGAGTATAGATGACTCAGGTACGTCAGACAATAATAATAAGGAAAAAAGCACTGTTTTCCTTATAAAGCCCTCACCCACCGACCTAGTCGGTGGCATGCTTCATCATCGGGCCCACCACAGTGGCACCGAATGTGCCCCGGGTGTGCTGCAACGCCAGGTGACTGCGGAGCTGGTATATTGCTGAGTGTGCAGTGAAGGGGTGAGACAAGTGAAAATTAAAAAGCTATACAAGAGGTCCCAGCACCCGAGGGTTAACAATTTTTAATAAACTGGGCCTCTGTTAGCAGGTTAAAAAGGCAAAGGGACGTAAGGAGTGTTATGATGACCTCCAGCGTCCAGTGTGGTCTACATGTTTCAGCCAGTGACTTTTGAATTCTAAGCTGGCTTTCCTCAGGACCAAAGAGATATGTGATAAAGTGCAAATTAAATTATAAAAAACTTAAATTAAGTGTTTGTGTCATATTTTGGCTATGTGTAGCGCACGCTAAGGCGCTGTAACTGTTAGAGGGGGATTCCCTCAAGCTGCAGAAGGACGAATAGGTCCAAGGAGGAACCAGACCAAACTACTCGGTCTCTTTCTCTGCCAGGCGACCCATGAGGCTTTTTACAAAGAAATAACAGAAAAAGACGCCTATTGGATAATGAGACAAATTACATCTTACTAAGGGATGATCCAACTGAAAGTCTGAGATCAGAAATCGTTGAATTAGTCACATCAGCAGAATCTGAAGGTCTAATCACGAAGCAGGAAGCTGACTTCCTGACGACATCAGAGGGCAAAATTCCCTATTTTTATACCCTCCCTAAAACACACAAAGGGATTCTTCCACCCCCGGGAAGACCAATTGTCTCTGGTTTGGGTTCCCTGTTGGAACCCTTGTCCAAATACTGCGATTTCTTCTTGAGACCAATAGTGGAATCGACCAGTACGTACATCAAGGACACAAAAAGTTTATTGATGATGTTAAGATCTGTGAGTTTACCAGAAGGACAATGCTCTCTAGCTACACTGGATATAGACAGCCTTTATACTTGCATTCCGCAAGATGCGACCATAGAGGTAATTGCCCACACACTTGACAACAGCAGATGGGATTATAATACATCGAAATCCTTTGTGGTAGAATGTGCCTCCTTGGCCCTCAAAAGGAATTTTTTCCAATACGGAGACCGGTTGTACTTACAAGCCACCGGAACTTCGATGGGGAGCACTTTCGCTCCCAGTGTAGCGGGTTTGTACGTTTTCAATTTTGAGAAAATACACATTTTGTCACCAGAAAACCCCTTTCATGAAAACATCGTTCTATGGCAAAGATACATAGACGATGTGCTGTTAATTTGGAGAGGAGATGAAGAGCGACTGAGTTCATTTTACAGGTGGGTCAACGAGTGTGATGTAAATCTGAAATTCACCCATGAACACAGTGATTCGACTGTAGTTTTCCTAGATGTGACCATCCAGAGGGTAGGAAATGAACTAAGAACCAAAACTCATTACAAACCTACCAGTAAGAACAATTTGTTACATTACACTAGTTTCCATCTGCGCCCATTAAGGGAGAATTTGCCCTTTGGGCAGTTTCTTCACATTCGGAGAAACTGCTCGGATGTACATGATTACAAGACACAGGCTCATGATCTGACAGAAAAGATGCAAGTCAGAGGTTATCCTAGAAAGCTCCTGGCAACCAGCTACAAAAGAGCTCGTAATCAAAATCGAGATGCCCTTTTGGAGGATAAACCTCAGACTGAGAACAATGAGGTACCTCTAACCTGTGTAACAACATTCAACACAGCCTCAAACATGGTGGCACGTAGCATTTCTAAATACTGGAGGATTTTAACATCTAATTCCTGCAATTGGGAGAAACCATTATTCTCCTACAAAAGGTCCAGAAGCCTAAAGGATGCTCTAGTTCACACCCGCCCTAGAAAGAGACAGGAACCCACCCAAAATGTCTTGAACATGTGGGGATTACCACCGGTGACGGGCCACTACCCTTGTGGAAATTGTAAGCATGGGCGGAAAATCCGTTACGCTCGCGGATTTTGCGGATTTTTGGGAAATTCGCAATCTGCGAGATTTGCGAATTTCCCACAAAATCCGCAAATTCGCACGCAGCGGATTTTTTTTGCGGCGCGCGGCATTGGTGATACAATTTTTGCGGCGCGCGGCGTTTATCATCGTTTGCCGAGTTGTTTTTCTCGATATTTTGCGAGTGCTGCGCCATTTTGGATCTTGCTGTGTGATCCCGCGGGAATTTGGCGAGCGCGATTACGTCATCGCGGCTTGCCAACTTGCACAGCGAGAGTTTGTCAACGCGAGTACGGTGAGATCACGTCTCGCGGTACTTCGCAATTGCGAGATTTGAGATGCGGCGAGCAGCAACAATCTCGCACAAGCGAAAATATAAAATTTGCAAATCTGCACAAGAAATCCACCAGCAAGCAGCATAAACCTTCTAGAAATGATGATTTTTATCTGAATAACTCCTTAGTTTGACATTTGCCTGCACTTTTTTAGCGAGGAGTCCATTTTGGGGAGGGGGGCAGGGGGGTGGGAGGAAGGAAGTGCCCCACAGTCTTCAACTTCCTGTTCCTGTTCGGCAGGCTCCTCCCAGTGCTTTGTCCATCTCCTGGTCACTTTTCATTTGGGTCTGGAGCTGGAAGGATCACTTTTTGTGGATGCTGCTGGATATTTGGATTTGAGGCCTTTTTGACTTTCTTTGGATCACTGTTGGATTAGAAATTTTACAAGTAAGTTTGTTTGGGGCATTACAGTTGCTGCAATTAAAATTTTGGAATTTTCGATTTTTGGGCTGTTTTGGGGCCTTTTGCCCAGGGGTACTCAGTGGTGGGTGGACTGAGTCTTTCTGTGGGTTGTCTTGAACTTAAACATCATGGAGGCCATGGATGGATTGGGATTGTGCTGATTTTTCAATGATTTCCGTTTTTTGGGGCTGTACTTGTGGCCTTTTCACCAGGGGTATTTGAGTCTAGCATGGGCCTAGTCTTTCTGTAGGTTGTCTTGAATTTAAACATCATGGAGGGCACGGATGGAATGGGATTGTGCTGATTTTTCAGTGATTTTCGTTTTTTGGGCCTGTACTTGTGGCCTTTTCACCAGGGGTATTTGAGTCTAGCATGGGCCTAGTCTTTCTGTGGGCTGTCTTGAACTTAAACATCATGGAGGGCATGGATGGAATGGGATTGTGCTGATTTTGCAGTGTTTTTCGATTTTTGGGGGTGTTCATGGGGAGGGACAGGCCATGTGGCTGGTGGCCATTTTGAGTGCAGCTACAGGAACTGGCCATGTGCTGGCAGGCAAGTGGCCATTTTGAATGCAGGCTTTGTTGTTAGGCCTCCAACCATTTTGCCTACTTTTCAACCTTTATTTATGCCCAGGGGTAGTGAGTCTTGCATGGGCCTCGTCTTTCTGTGGGTTGTCTTGAATTTAAACATCATGGAGGCCATGGATGGAATGGGATTGTGCTGATTTTGCAGTGTTTTTCGATTTTTGGGGGTGTTCATGGGGAGGGACAGGCCATGTGGCTGGTGGCCATTTTGAGTGCAGCTACAGGCACTGGCCATGTGCTGGCAGGCAAGTGGCCATTTTGAATGCAGGGTTTATTGTTAGGCCTCCAACCATTTTGCCTACTTTTCAACCTTTATTTATGCCCAGGGGTAGTGAGTCTTGCATGGGCCTAGTCTTTCTGTGGGTTGTCTTGAATTTAAACATCATGGAGGCCATGGATGGAATGGGATTGTGCTGATTTTGCAGTGTTTTTCGATTTTTGGGGGTGTTCATGGGGAGGGACAGGCCATGTGGCTGGTGGCCATGTTGAGTGCAGCTACAGGCACTGGCCATGTGCTGGCAGGCAAGTGGCCATTTTGAATGCAGGCTTTGTTGTTAGGCCTCCAACCATTTTGCCTACTTTTCAACCTTTATTTATGCCCAGGGGTAGTGAGTCTTGCATGGGCCTAGTCTTTCTGTGGGTTGTCTTGAATTTAAACATCATGGAGGCCATGGATGGAATGGGATTGTGCAGATTTTTCAGTGATTTTCATTTTTTGGGCCTGTACTTGTGGCCTTTTCACCAGGGGTATTTGAGTCTAGCATGGGCCTAGTCTTTCTGTGGGCTGTCTTGAACTTAAACATCATGGAGGGCATGGATGGAATGGGATTGTGCTGATTTTGCAGCGTTTTTCGATTTTTGGGGGTGTTCATGGGGAGGGACAGGCCATGTGGCTGGTGGCCATTTTGAGTGCAGCTACAGGCACTGGCCATGTGCTGGCAGGCAAGTGGCCATTTTGAATGCAGGCTTTGTTGTTAGGCCTCCAACCATTTTGCCTACTTTTCAACCTTTATTTATGCCCAGGGGTAGTGAGTCTAGCATGGGCCTAGTCTTTCTGTGGGCTGTCTTGAACTTAAACATCATGGAGGGCATGGATGGAATGGGATTGTGCTGATTTTGCAGTGTTTTTCGATTTTTGGGGGTGTTCATGGGGAGGGACAGGCCATGTGGCTGGTGGCCATTTTGAGTGCAGCTACAGGCACTGGCCATGTGCTGGCAGGCAAGTGGCCATTTTGAATGCAGGCTTTGTTGTTAGGCCTCCAACCATTTTGCCTACTTTTCAACCTTTATTTATGCCCAGGGGTAGTGAGTCTTGCATGGGCCTAGTCTTTCTGTGGGTTGTCTTGAATTTAAACATCATGGAGGCCATGGATGGAATGGGATTGTGCTGATTTTGCAGTGTTTTTCGATTTTTGGGGGTGTTCATGGGGAGGGACAGGCCATGTGGCTGGTGGCCATTTTGAGTGCAGCTACAGGCACTGGCCATGTGCTGGCAGGCAAGTGGCCATTTTGAATGCAGGCTTTGTTGTTAGGCCTCCAACCATTTTGCCTACTTTTCAACCTTTATTTATGCCCAGGGGTAGTGAGTCTTGCATGGGCCTAGTCTTTCTGTGGGTTGTCTTGAATTTAAACATCATGGAGGCCATGGATGGAATGGGATTGTGCTGATTTTGCAGTGTTTTTCGATTTTTGGGGGTGTTCATGGGGAGGGACAGGCCATGTGGCTGGTGGCCATTTTGAGTGCAGCTACAGGCACTGGCCATGTGCTGGCAGGCAAGTGGCCATTTTGAATGCAGGCTTTGTTGTTAGGCCTCCAACCATTTTGCCTACTTTTCAACCTTTATTTATGCCCAGGGGTAGTGAGTCTTGCATGGGCCTAGTCTTTCTGTGGGTTGTCTTGAATTTAAACATCATGGAGGCCATGGATGGAATGGGATTGTGCAGATTTTTCAGTGATTTTCGTTTTTTGGGCCTGTACTTGTGGCCTTTTCACCAGGGGTATTTGAGTCTAGCATGGGCCTAGTCTTTCTGTGGGCTGTCTTGAACTTAAACATCATGGAGGGCATGGATGGAATGGGATTGTGCTGATTTTGCAGTGTTTTTCGATTTTTGGGGGTGTTCATGGGGAGGGACAGGCCATGTGGCTGGTGGCCATTTTGAGTGCAGCTACAGGCACTGGCCATGTGCTGGCAGGCAAGTGGCCATTTTGAATGCAGGCTTTGTTGTTAGGCCTCCAACCATTTTGCCTACTTTTCAACCTTTATTTATGCCCAGGGGTAGTGAGTCTAGCATGGGCCTAGTCTTTCTGTGGGCTGTCTTGAACTTAAACATCATGGAGGGCATGGATGGAATGGGATTGTGCTGATTTTGCAGTGTTTTTCGATTTTTGGGGGTGTTCATGGGGAGGGACAGGCCATGTGGCTGGTGGCCATTTTGAGTGCAGCTACAGGCACTGGCCATGTGCTGGCAGGCAGGTGGCCATTTTTAATGCAGGCTTTGTTGTTAGGCCTCCAACCATTTTGCCTACTTTTCAACCTTTATTTATGCCCAGGGGTAGTGAGTCTTGCATGGGCCTAGTCTTTCTGTGGGTTGTCTTGAAATTAAACATTATGGAGGGCATGGATGGATTGGGATTGTGCTGATTTTGCAGTGTTTTTCGATTTTTTTGTGCTCTATAACTGAACTGATGTTCCTCTGTCTTCCATTTTTTTTAGGTGCACAAGACTCAAGAGAACCACCAGTGCCAGGAAGAAGTCCTGCAGCGGTGTGTGTGTGCAGCATAACGTCACGCGACGTCACGTCTGGCCTCAGACAACTCTACAATTCGTGCAACTGCGGCCTGCTGTCTGACCTGCTCTGAAGAAGATGGCCCCAAAGAAAGGTCTCCGTAGCTCCTCTAGCAAGAAAGTTGCTAGTAAGGAGCAGAAGAAGCAAGTTACCAAGGAGGCTGGTGTGCCACCCGCCACGTTTTTTGGGAGAAAAAAAAAAAGTACGCCTGCAGCAGCAGGATCTGCTGGGGACCAAGCTGGGAGCAGCACCCCTGCTCCATTGGGTTCAGTGCCTCCACCACCACGCCAACTTAAGTCAAAGCCCTTGAGTGCTTCAGAGGCAGTCAGTGTACTTCTCCAATCACCATCGACCAGTGATGTTGGCTCATCGCAAGAAAGTAGCAGCAATGTCCCTGAATCAACACAGGTTGTTGTAACTCATCTGACAAGTGTTGAACAACCACAGCCGCAACAACAACACCATGTGCAAGTACACGCCCAAGTACATGTGGAAGGAGAGGCAGCAAAAGGAGATGCGCAAGCAAAGGTGCATGGAGGTTCACAAGTGCCCACAATAGTTGTTCCTCCCGAAGTAGGGGCACATCAGGAAATCGACAATGAAGCCGAGGTATCATTGGAAGCCACTCCTCCTGATGATCATTCATTGTCTTCCACATCCCTAGCAAGGAAAAGATCAAGGGGGGTGTCTACATCTTCTTCAAGCCCACCTCGTTCTGATGCAAGTGATCTGTCTTGGGAGCCACAACTGCGGTCTGACAGTGAGGCACACCATGATCTGACACCGGTACCTAAGCGTAAAAGGAAGGTCGTCCAAAAACTCAAACCTATGGAGTGTGATGAGGCTCAACAAGAAGTGACAGATACTGCTGGTGATGAAGCCTCTCACGATGACGACGAGCCAGTCATCACAAAGGTCACTGCAGCCCCACCGGGCATGCAGCAAAGAGACATTTTGACCCTATCCCGAGAAGCTGCTGAGCGTGATGATGATGTCGGCGAGGAGGCAATGGAAATGGAATCATTAGATTTGGAGTTAAGTAGTACACCAAAACCTACCGCTTCCATATTTCTTCCTTGCAAGAAGGTACCCACCTCGTCCTCGACCTCAATTCGTGGTGGTGAAAGTGCAAAACGTACTGAAGTTCGGCAATCCACATCCTCCACTTCATCTGGCATTAGCAGCAGGACCACCACCACCAGAATCGCCGCCTCCTCCGGCCCCCAAAGACATTTCAAGTCTCCAGTTTGGGACTTCTTTAGTGTTTGCCCAAAAAAGGAAAACGTAGCCATTTGTAGCATTTGTAAGCTTCGAGTTAGTCGTGGTAAGTTTGGTACCAACTATGGTACCGGAGGCCAGAGAGGTCATCTTAGGAGAACGCACGATGTTCAATGGTTTGCGCACCTATACGCGATCAAGGAAGCCCGAATGGCACGCAATGAAAACGTTGATTTTTCATCTGATGATGACGAGGAGGAAGAAGACGATTCAAACACTTCACTTACACCCAGTTCCCCTGTCAGCAGCACACCCCATGGGAGCCACACTAAGAGTGTGGGAGAGAGTGAGACATCAATGCGGAAAAGTTCATCAGCGAGCGTAACTGGGTCGAAGATATCATCATCATCCCGTAAATCCTTGGTCCAGGGCAACATTAAAAAGATGTTGTTTACAGAAGCGCAATATGAACGCAACCACCCAATGACGCGTCTGTATAACACTAAGCTGGCTAAAATGCTAGCTCTGGACCTTCTCCCTTTTTCTTTTGTAGAAGGGGTTGGTTTTCTAGAATTAGTGGCAGCGCTCTGCCCTAAATGGAAGGTTCCTAGCCGGTTCTATTTTGCCCGAGTTGCGGTTCCAGCACTACATGAAGATGTTCTGAAGGTGATTGGGGCAGCTTTGCAGAAGAGTGCTGTTCACACTATACATCTGACAACAGACATGTGGACCAGTGGCGCAGGCGCTGATTACATGTGCATCACTGCACACTGGGTCTCTTTTTCAGGGGCTAAAGCAAAGCTAAACACAGGTGTTGACACGAACATTGTTTTTAAAGCTGCTCGGAAACATGCAACACTAGCCATGTTTGGTTTGGAGAAACGTCACACAGCAGAAAACATTTTGGATGTCTTTAACACAAAGGTCCTTAACTGGCTGTCCCCACTAAAACGCAAGGTTGGTTATGTTTCCACGGACAATGGCGCCAATATAGTTAAGGCCATGAGGGACGGTTACTATTTCAGAGTGCCGTGTTTGGCGCACTGTATAAACCTGGTTGTCCAAAAATTCTTGGGTAATAAAGGCAGTGCAGCGTACAGTGTATTGGAGACCTGCCGAAAAATGTGCAAGCATTTCAGCCATTCTTTTAAGGCCCGGAAGCAGCTGAGGAGCCTGCTATATCAACGTCAAATGCCAGTGAAAGCACTCATCCAGGAGGTGGTAACACGTTGGAACTCAACCTTCTACATGCTTGAGCGTCTGTATGAGCAGTATACGGAACTCGATCAATATTTCCTTAAAGAGGGTACAGAGGAGCTGAGGATGGGTGGGCCGCAATGGAACATAGTTGAAAGCCTGACACGCATGCTTCGTCCTTTTGAGTTCTTCACGCGTGCAGTCAGCAAGGAGGACTCTAATTTGGGAAAAGCTATCCCATTGTTGTACATGCTGGAGGACCAACTGAAGGAGGTGTGTTCTGTGTTTGGAAAAGATGACAAAAACCAAGACTCTTTGCTTCTGGCTGAGCAATTATTAGAGCTCCTACAAGGTGATGAACATCTTAAAAAGATCCACTCAGAACAGCATTACATTTGTGCTACTATTCTGGATCCACGCTACAAAAAGGCGCTGGCAGGCCAAGCATTCTTTCCTTTTGATGATGAACATGTTCCAAAGTACAAACGTTGGCTAGCCTTGTCAGCCAAGAGGTTTGAAACAGAACGGCTGGAAATTGAAGGAAATGGCAGTACATCAGCAGGCCATCCCCAGTCAAAACAATCCACTTCTGCACCTGTGGCTGTGGCACAAGTGACCTCTCAGCCGTTAAAGACACCGGCAACCGGATCATCTGCACGAAACACAACAGAAACATTGGAGGCTGAAGAGGATTGGCTAGCTCTGCGTGGGTTTGGTTCTCAAAAGGTCAGAGGCACAGCAAGAGCTAAGCAAAGTGGAGGAACCTTGGATGAGGACCTTGAGTCGATGGTGAAGGACTATCTGAATGACTCAACAGAGGTCTATGTTAATTCTGACCCATTGGCGTATTGGCATGGGAAAAAAGAATTGTGGCCACAGCTCACCAACCTGGCTTTAAACTACTTGTCTTGCCCACTCGCAAGCGTGTCTTCTGAAAGGGTTTTCAGTGCGGCTGGTGGGATTGTAACTCCCAAACGGAGCCGCCTCTCGCCCAAAAATGTGGAGAGGTTAACAATGATCAAGATGAATCAGCACCTCATACCACCAGATTTCAGAGTACGAGAGAGCGTGCCGGATGAAGAGGAGGTGGCCAGCAACATAGATGAGGGAATTTCTACTCTGTCAGGTGACACTGAGCTCACCCTGCCTGAATTCGCAGAGTATGATGACGAAGCCTTATTCTTATTCCTGGACCGTGATACCGAGCCCTGAAAATGAGACAACGAATCAATAACTTTCTTTTTCGTCCCTATTCACTTTTATTCCTGTGTGTCTGTCTTTCTTTGTTGTGCACAGTTAATATATTTCAAACTTTAATCAGATAATCACAAAATCAAGCCCATCAGCAGAACTGTCTTCGCTGGTTTGCTAATTGATTTGAAGTTGCCGCAGTCTGCATTCCTCAGGTTCACAAGTTCAGAAGAACATGCTCCTCTATCCTCCTCCTCCAGACTCCTATTTCCATCAAACCAGAGGGCTGGTTTACGCCCAATGAAGAAAGACTCAGCACTTGTGGGGGTGTTGTTGTACCTCTTTGCAGGTGAGTTGACGGCTCTGGGACCATTGTTGGGAAGCTCTAAAACCGGATAAAAGTGGTTTGGACCAAATCCCAGGAAGAAATTGTTTTGTGTTTTTGATGACTTGCTTGCCTTTTAGGTGCTCTTAGGGAAGGTTCCGTCTGTTTGTGGGTGAGTTTCGTGGTCTGGGAGCATTGCTGGGACACTCTAATCTTGATTGCATTTGCTTTTCAGGAAATCCGTCGTGCCAACCCCGACTTATGGCCTAGCTACGCAGCGCGTTTGGAACGAAGGCCGAGAAATATTGCAAGTATGAGATTTTGCTTTTGGCCTGTTTGGGGGTGTTATGCTTCTTGGCGGGTGGGTTGGCGGGTCTTGGGGCATTCCTGGGAAGGTCTAATACCGGGTAGAAGTGGTTGGGACAAAATCCAGGCCTATTTTTTTTTGGCTATTTCTGACATTTTGCTCTATGTAGCGTTTTCGGGGGCCTGTTTGGGGGGCTTCCTGGTGTTTGTGGGTGAGTTTTGTGGTCTGGGAGCACTGCTGGGACACTCTAATCTTGATTGCATTTGCTTTTCAGGAAATCCGTCGTGGCAACCCCGACTTATGGCCTAGCTACGCAGTGCGTTTGGACCGAAGGCCCAGAAATATTGCAAGTATGAGATTTTGCTTTTGGCCTGTTTGGGGGTGTTATGCTTCTTGGCGGGTGGGTTGGCGGGTCTTGGGGCATTCCTGGGAAGGTCTAATACCGGGTAGAAGTGGTTGGGACAAAATCCAGGCCGATTTTTTTTTTGGGCTATTTCTGACATTTTGCTCAATGTAGCGTTTTCGGGGGCCTGTTTGGGGGGCTTCCTGGTGTTTGTGGGTGTGTTTCGTGGTCTGGGAGCACTGCTGGGACACTCTAATCTTGATTGCATTTGCTTTTCAGGAAATCCGTCGTGGCAACCCCGACTTATGGCCTAGCTACGCAGTGCGTTTGGACCGAAGGCCGAGAAATATTGCAAGTATGAGATTTTGCTTTTGGCCTGTTTGGGGGTGTTATGCTTCTTGGCGGGTGGGTTGGCGGGTCTTGGGGCATTCCTGGGAAGGTCTAATACCGGGTAGAAGTGGTTGGGACAAAATCCAGGCCGATTTTTTTTGGGCTATTTCTGACGTTTTGCTCTATGTAGCGTTTTCGGGGGCCTGTTTGGGGGGCTTCCTGGTGTTTGTGGGTGAGTTTCGTGGTCTGGGAGCACTGCTGGGACACTCTAATCTTGATTGCATTTGCTTTTCAGGAAATCCGTTGTGGCAACCCCGACTTATGGCCTAGCTACGCAGTGCGTTTGGACCGAAGGCCGAGAAATATTGCAAGTATGAGATTTTGCTTTTGGCCTGTTTGGGGGTGTTATGCTTCTTGGCGGGTGGGTTGGCGGGTCTTGGGGCATTCCTGGGAAGGTCTAATACCGGGTAGAAGTGGTTGGGACAAAATCCAGGCCGATTTTTTTTTTGGCTATTTCTGACATTTTGCTCTATGTAGCGTTTTCGGGGGCCTGTTTGGGGGGCTTCCTGGTGTTTGTGGGTGAGTTTTGTGGTCTGGGAGCACTACTGGGACACTCTAATCTTGATTGCATTTGCTTTTCAGGAAATCCGTTGTGGCAACCCCGACTTATGGCCTAGCTACGCAGTGCGTTTGGACCGAAGGCCAAGAAATATTGCAAGTATGTGATTTTGCTTTTGGGCTGTTTGGGGGTGTTATGCTTCTTGGCGGGTGGGTTGGCGGGTCTTGGGGCATTCCTGGGAAGGTCTAATACCGGGTAGAAGTGGTTGGGACAAAATCCAGGCCGATTTTGTTTTGGGGCTATTTCTGACATTTTGCTCAATGTAGCGTTTTCGGGGGCCTGTTTGGGGGGCTTCCTGGTGTTTGTGGGTGAGTTTCGTGGTCTGGGAGCACTGCTGGGACACTCTAATCTTGATTGCATTTGCTTTTCTGGAAATCCGTCGTGGCAACCCCGACTTATGGCCTAGCTACGCAGTGCGTTTGGACCGAAGGCCGAGAAATATTGCAAGTATGAGATTTTGCTTTTGGCCTGTTTGGGGGTGTTATGCTTCTTGGCGGGTGGGTTGGCGGGTCTTGGGGCATTCCTGGGAAGGTCTAATACCGGGTAGAAGTGGTTGGGACAAAATCCAGGCCGATTTTTTTTTTGGCTATTTCTGACATTTTGCTCTATGTAGCGTTTTCGGGGGCCTGTTTGGGGGGCTTCCTGGTGTTTGTGGGTGAGTTTTGTGGTCTGGGAGCACTGCTGGGACACTCTAATCTTGATTGCATTTGCTTTTCAGGAAATCCGTTGTGGCAACCCCGACTTATGGCCTAGCTACGCAGTGCGTTTGGACCGAAGGCCAAGAAATATTGCAAGTATGTGATTTTGCTTTTGGGCTGTTTGGGGGTGTTATGCTTCTTGGCGGGTGGGTTGGCGGGTCTTGGGGCATTCCTGGGAAGGTCTAATACCGGGTAGAAGTGGTTGGGACAAAATCCAGGCCGATTTTTTTTTTGGGCTATTTCTGACATTTTGCTCAATGTAGCGTTTTCGGGGGCCTGTTTGGGGGGCTTCCTGGTGTTTGTGGGTGAGTTTCGTGGTCTGGGAGCACTGCTGGGACACTCTAATCTTGATTGCATTTGCTTTTCAGGAAATCCGTCGTGGCAACCCCGACTTATGGCCTAGCTACGCAGTGCGTTTGGACCGAAGGCCGAGAAATATTGCAAGTATGAGATTTTGCTTTTGGCCTGTTTGGGGGTGTTATGCTTCTTGGCGGGTGGGTTGGCGGGTCTTGGGGCATTCCTGGGAAGGTCTAATACCGGGTAGAAGTGGTTGGGACAAAATCCAGGCCGATTTTTTTTGTGGCTATTTCTGACATTTTGCTCTATGTAGCGTTTTCGGGGGCCTGTTTGGGGGGCTTCCTGGTGTTTGTGGGTGAGTTTCGTGGTCTGGGAGCACTGCTGGCTATATATACTTTACTTTGCAAGAGGTTTGAAGCAAATCCATGGTGGCAGAGGGGAGTTAGGGCCTAGCTGCAGAGCGCGCGCGGAGTGATTTGGGAAATTTGTGAAAAATTGACTAAGTCCCCATTTTTGTACTTTTGCTCTTTGGCTGTTTGGGGGTCTTCTACTTGTTTTCTCCTGGGTTGACGGCTCTGGGGCCATTGCTGGGAAGCTCTAATACCGGATAAAAGTGTTTTGGACCAAATCCCAGGCGGAATTTTTTTTGTGTTTTTGATGACTTGCTTGCCTTTGAGGTGCTCTTAGGGGGGGTTCCGTCTGTTTGTGGGTGAGTTTCGTGGTCTGGGAGCACTGCTGGGACACTCTAATCTTGATTGCATTTGCTTTTCAGGAAATCCGTCGTGGCAACCCCGACTTATGGCCTAGCTACGCAGTGCGTTTGGACCGAAGGCCCAGAAATATTGCAAGTATGAGATTATGCTTTTGGCCTGTTTGGGGGTGTTATGCTTCTTGGCGGGTGGGTTGGCGTGTCTTGGGGCATTCCTGGGAAGGTCTAATACCGGGTAGAAGTGGTTGGGACAAAATCCTCGCGGAAAAGCCTTTTGGCACTTTTTGTAACTTAGGGTTTGTTAGGGTTAGCCCTAGCAGCAGGATTGCATGTGTTTCGGGGTGTTCTAGATTTTTCCAACTGAGTTCTGGGGTCTTAGAGCACTCGTGAGAATGTGTAATTTTGGTTGCAAGTCATTTGAAGAAAATCCATGGTGGGAAAGGGGGTATTTGGCATAGTTAAAGAAAGCCTTTGCCACTATTCTTAACTTAGGGTTCGTTAGGGTTATCAGTATTTCTATTGCATGTGTTTGAGTAGGGGGGGATTTCGAGTCTTGGAGCGATGCTGGCTATGGCTACTTTTGCTTGGTTGCTTGCAAGTGGTTTGAATGCAATCCACGGTGGGTAAGGGGTAATTAGGAAGGGGGTACTTCGGCCTACTTTTACTTTCAAAGTAAGTTTTGTCACCAGTTTTCTGCTAGGCCTCGTTTTTTGAGATTTGATTGGGGGTCTTCTACATTTTTGCGACTGGCTTTAGTAAGGGTCTGGGTGGGAGCACTGCTAGGAAGATCTAATTTTGTTCTAAAACACAGTTTACAGTACACCTAGCTTGAGGGGCAAGATCCGCTACATTAATTTGCCCATACTTATTTATCCTTCAAAAGGTGACTCAGAGTACGCACTTTCAAAAATATTGTACTGTCTACTAGGAAAATCAAATTGTGACTTTTTGCACTCCACAGCCTACATACCTTATATTTATTTATCAGTGGTGTTGTAATATTATATCACTTCCTGTTTTTCGTTGAATAATTACAGGCCGGGTTTCAGTCTCTGCAATGGGGAAAAAAGGATGGAGTCAGGCTTCACAGTAGCGAGCCACAATTCAGCATCAGGCAGGCAGTGGACAGGGTGTCTTCTGGTGACCAACATCGATGGACGAAGCGTCGGCTGCAATGGAGGAGTGCCGCTAATAGGAGGATTTTTTTTCTGCAGGCAACTTACTTACCACTTCCAACAGGACCACTACAACCACATAGATACAGTATCCCTTGCCTTTTTCTCTGACTGTGACTGCATTTCTTGGATCTCTCTCTGCTTCTAAATTGATCCCTTAACACATCACTTAGTCCACTCCACTATCACATCTGCACCACACATAGTCATTTGTAAGTGCTCCTACGTAATTCGCAAGTCGCAGCACGCCCCAGGCCGTAGAGGACTGGGATGGCCCCAATGATGAAGCATGTCACCAAGGGGCAACCCTGGTGAGTGAGGGGACACCTAGAAAACAAGCAATTTCTCCTTTTCTATCTACTATACCTTCCAGACCAACCCCACTGAGTGTTGTTGTGAATGGATTTATAGTGACCAGCAAGGCTCTCGGGTATCTGGCTAAGTACAGAGACCTTATGTTGAATATCGTTATCAATAATTCCACACAGGCCCTGTACTGTCGCATTCTTTCTTCCACAGTTGTCGAATGTACTACTTACTTTTCACTGACATGCATGCAGTAGTGCATGCACTTTCAAAGATTGATGGATAGGTTTGTACCCAAAGAATTGTTTATGTTCCATTGTTTGTCTATGCTGTGCTTTTTTTTACAGGGTGTCTTCTGGTGACCAACATCGATGGACGAAGCGTCGGCTGCAATGGAGGAGTGCCGCTAAAAGGAGGATTTTTTTTCTGCAGGCAACTTACTTACCACTTCCAACAGGACCACTACAACCACATAGATACAGTATCCCTTGCCTTTTTCTCTGACTGTGACTGCATTTCTTGGATCTCTCTCTGCTTCTAAATTGATCCCTTAACACATCACTTAGTCCACTCCACTATCACATCTGCACCACACATAGTCATTTGTAAGTGCTCCTACGTAATTCGCAAGTCGCAGCACGCCCCAGGCCGTAGAGGACTGGGATGGCCCCAATGATGAAGCATGTCACCAAGGGGCAACCCTGGTGAGTGAGGGGACACCTAGAAAACAAGCAATTTCTCCTTTTCTATCTACTATACCTTCCAGACCAACCCCACTGAGTGTTGTTGTGAATGGATTTATAGTGACCAGCAAGGCTCTCGGGTATCTGGCTAAGTACAGAGACCTTATGTTGAATATCGTTATCAATAATTCCACACAGGCCCTGTACTGTCGCATTCTTTCTTCCACAGTTGTCGAATGTACTACTTACTTTTCACTGACATGCATGCAGTAGTGCATGCACTTTCAAAGATTGATGGATAGGTTTGTACCCAAAGAATTGTTTATGTTCCATTGTTTGTCTATGCTGTGCTTTTTTTTACAGGGTGTCTTCTGGTGACCAACATCGATGGACGAAGCGTCGGCTGCAATGGAGGAGTGCCGCTAAAAGGAGGATTTTTTTTCTGCAGGCAACTTACTTACCACTTCCAACAGGACCACTACAACCACATAGATACAGTATCCCTTGCCTTTTTCTCTGACTGTGACTGCATTTCTTGGATCTCTCTCTGCTTCTAAATTGATCCCTTAACACATCACTTAGTCCACTCCACTATCACATCTGCACCACACATAGTCATTTGTAAGTGCTCCTACGTAATTCGCAAGTCGCAGCACGCCCCAGGCCGTAGAGGACTGGGATGGCCCCAATGATTAAGCATGTCACCAAGGGGCAACCCTGGTGAGTGAGGGGACACCTAGAAAACAAGCAATTTCTCCTTTTCTATCTACTATACCTTCCAGACCAACCCCACTGAGTGTTGTTGTGAATGGATTTATAGTGACCAGCAAGGCTCTCGGGTATCTGGCTAAGTACAGAGACCTTATGTTGAATATCGTTATCAATAATTCCACACAGGCCCTGTACTGTCGCATTCTTTCTTCCACAGTTGTCGAATGTACTACTTACTTTTCACTGACATGCATGCAGTAGTGTATGCACTTTCAAAGATTGATGGATAGGTTTGTACCCAAAGAATTGTTTATGTTCCATTGTTTATCTATGCTGTGCTTTTTTTTACAGGGTGTCTTCTGGTGACCAACATCGATGGACGAAGCGTCGGCTGCAATGGAGGAGTGCCGCTAAAAGGAGGATTTTTTTTCTGCAGGCAACTTACTTACCACTTCCAACAGGACCACTACAACCACATAGATACAGTATCCCTTGCCTTTTTCTCTGACTGTGACTGCATTTCTTGGATCTCTCTCTGCTTCTAAATTGATCCCTTAACACATCACTTAGTCCACTCCACTATCACATCTGCACCACACATAGTCATTTGTAAGTGCTCCTACGTAATTCGCAAGTCGCAGCACGCCCCAGGCCGTAGAGGACTGGGATGGCCCCAATGATGAAGCATGTCACCAAGGGGCAACCCTGGTGAGTGAGGGGAAACCTAGAAAAAAAGCAATTTCTCCTTTTCTATCTACTATACCTTCCAGACCAACCCCATTGAGTGTTGTTGTGAATGGATTTATAGTGACCAGCAAGGCTCTCAGGTATCTGGCTACAGAGACCTTATGTTGAATATAGTTATCAATATTTCCACCCACGCCCTGTACTGTCGCATTCTTTCTTCCACAGTTGTCGAAAGTACTACTTACTTTTAACTGACATGCATGCAGTAGTGTATGCACTTTCAAAGATTGATGGATAGGTTTGTACCCAAAGATTTGTTTATGTTCACAATTGTTTGTCCATGCTGTGCTACTTTTTCTTGTCTCCCAAAACCTTTCCCAAAAACCCCCGTACCCATCCATTTTTCAAACCCTAACCCTCTTCCCCCGGGCTGTGTGGTTTTGATTGATGTGTGACTAAATTACAGCAATAAATCCACACACTTGCTGGGGAGGATAAGGTGATAGCAACAGGCTGGTGAAGAAATCCGAGGATATATTCTTACTCTGCTTGACAAAGACCCATGGCTAATGTCAAAGAACTTCAACCGAATTAGTTATACTTTAACATTTGTTGGGCTACAATGTGGCACTGTTCTAGTGTACTTCTGTCTCCTGCTATATTCTGTATTGTACCTTTGTATTGCTCAGGAGGACAAACCAGATTTCATTTTCTTTTTTTTCATAGGCAAGCAACTGCCACTGTGTCACACCACTAGTACCACCGCTATGAGGAAATTTTATCCGCCCAGGATTGCCAACCTTATTTGCTGTTTCCCGTGGAGCCAGCCCTGGGCCTAGCCCTACTTGCAAACAGAAATTACAGGTAAGATAGGCGTTTGGTTGGAGGTAGTATAATGGAGTATTAGGAGAGACGAGAGATTTGATTGACGGTAGTACTACTAAAGTCCTAGGACTATTCAGGAAAACAAACTTACTGTTATGTTAAACCCCCACCCACCAGACTCAAAAGCAGTAAAAAACAGGTATGGTCAGATAAAGTTTCAAAAAGTATATTTTTATAGCCCTAACAAAAGAATCTCCCGCAAGACCCTCCCTAACCCCAACGATTGTCCTTCAAAAGTCCCCAAAAATCACAACTCCCAATTCCTACCCCCCAAAAGTCTCTAAAAAAGGGGCAAGGGACACTATGGCAGGGTGCTGTTGGAATTAGCAGCCAGGGCATCATGCTCCTTGCGGAGGGTGGCAAGTTCGAAGCGGAGGCCCTCCACCATGTTCTTATAATTATGGACCTCCTGCTCCAGGTAGGACAGTCTGAGGGATAAGCGGCGCCGGTGTGCCTTGCAAATCCTGTGAGGGGCAGCTGCTTTCTTTGCTGCTGGGCGGTGGCGTTTGGCTTTGGTAGCCCGGCTCCGTACCGCTGGAGCACTGCGCTGGCTGGCAGCCCGCACGGAGGAGGATGCAGCTGTCCCAGTGGACGTTGTTGTTGTACCAGACTGCGTCTCCTCCTCCTCCAGGGCCACCAGCCGCCGATATTCAGCAACAGTGGCATCCAGCCTCCGTTGCCGGGCCATTCGAGCCAGCTCCGTCCTCCTTGATGGTGTCTTGGATTTGGAAGGAGCAACTACATGAAAAAAGAAAGACATAGTCTGTAACCAATGCTCCTTAAGATTAACACAAAATGATTGAGCAGAAAGTTGTCACAGTACAAGTAGCAAATTGAAAGCACAGTGCATAACTATTGAGGACAGTATCTATGTAACCTCCGACTTCTTCATCCTTGCTCTAACATTAGTGGCAGTTTAAGGAACAAATTCTACGAGCACTATGGACTTCTATTACAGTCGACTATGACAGTACACCACTCTTATTCTTATTCTTCTCTCTTGTTTAGGAAAATTGGTACGTTATCTTATGCAAGCCGGCATAATGCCAGCGCAGTGAACTTGCACCCGAGAAAAACAGACGCACACCATGGTGAGTGAGACAGACTTGCGTTACTGTACCGGTCCAGTACATGCAGGTGGTGAAGCTCTTACTTTTCTATTACGGGTGGCACTGAGAATACTCTGTTAAAAGGGCTACTGCTTAATTAATTTAGCTTTCACCCTACAGTGCAAATGAGTATTAGAAAAGGAAAATGAAGAAGCTAAATTATCTGATTATCTATCACTTCACATGGGATGTATTTGATGACATATGGGATGACTTTAGGTGCTTTGCTTATTATTGAGTGAACAGTGATACCCCCACACATGAATGACGTACTACTACTAAACTAAAGTTATTAAGGGAGGTAGGGAGTGTCCACCGTAATAACTGGATATATGCTGTGCTTGCAGTTGCAATACAAACTACTGCTACTATTCATGGTAGTCTTTGGACAACGTTACAACTTCTTTTCCTTGCCTTTCCTACACTGGAACGGACGTGCGGGTGCGGTGTTACATGCTCTTCAAAGTAACACTTAGTTCATCCAGTGACCGTCTACTCTCTCTAGATTCACATATGCTATCTAAGAGTCAGATAGTACCATGAATGATCCAGGCATCCATCCATTCAAAGTATATTGCACACATACAGTTTCTGTCTCACCCACCCAGGCTGTTCTCCTTCCACCCATCCTTGCTTCATCATTCACCCAGCCATGCACCATACCATTTTCTTACCTTCCCAGCCACCTCGGGGACCAAGCAAACACATATCATTCTTCTTTGCCAGTCATCATTACATTTCTCGTGCTTCCACACTTACTTACACCCTTCTTTCGCTTTTCGTTCATCCCATCCATCAAGTTCACCTCAGATCTGATTGGGATTCTTCTCGCCAAAAACTTCACAGCTAAGTCGAAGTACATTTAGAGGAGGCTACTACCTGCTTTTTTTATAATACACCCGTGCAGAAAGCACACTCTGCAGTCTTCAATCTCAATGACTAAGGAATGTATAGCTTACCTCTGCCCGCCACCACCGTGTGAACCCTCACAGGCATGTCCTTGTCCGGCACTTGCACCGCCTCCTCCCCAGAGTTGTCCTCCTCGTCCAATGCCACCACCACCTCCGCGCTGGCCCCGTCTCCAGATGTTCCACCTACAAAGTACATTTAATAATGTTAGAATACACCACTCACTACTATATAATATTTGGTCTAGGAGGAAGAAAGAAATGTGAAAAAAAGTGTACAATTTAATAATTTTTGACTGTGTACTCTAGAGTAAAAATGTCCCTTTTTCCAGGGAAGGCTGTTGTCTTGCTGCACTTTTTGGCACAACTGATGAATGTTTGCTTTTTACTTTTTAACACGCACCACTTTTTCTCCTAACAGACAGAATCTTGACTTCTAAGAACACGAGCAGGATCAAGTTCAAACCAGGTGAGAGCTCGGCTCGACCACAAGAAATGTGTCCAATTAATCGTCAGCACTAAGCACTTTTCCATTTTCAGTTACACGTTCACTTTTATGACAAACTTGAATTTAATAAATGTGTTTACTTTTAATAAAGCTTTTAAACTTAAATAGACTCTGTGGTTTTTGGTCCTCCAGACTAGAGTGGATGAGCTAAAGGTTTTCGAATTTTTGCAAGCATGAGTCCGTGCCTCTGCCATTGGTGACTTTGGGAGCTAAATGACTCTGCCACACTATCTAGTCAGTAAGGAGATTGGGGGTTCAACTACAAAGTCTGTTATCACTGAGGTATGTGGAAAGTCTAACAGTTACAGCACCTATTATAATTGATAAGCTAAGCGATGCATTATTTAGTGTCCATAGTTCTGTTTGTGCAGATTTGTCCCTGCAACAGTAGTAGAATGGATTGTCCTCCTATCCAAACCAAAAGTAAAGTAGTATCTTATTATTTCTTGGTGGTGGTCATTCACCTTTTTATTGTTGGCAATGGTCAAAGCATAAACATTTAGAATACTTGAAAAGACATTATGGACAATCCCAGAGGACTACACTCAGTGCATAGAGCTATTGCTGACTAGAATGGGAGTCCAATGGAAATGCCAAATGTGCAATCTTAGTTAGCTACACAGACAGACTAATAAGAATAATCTAGTAATACCACACGGAGTCATAGTCGAGGCAGGATAAGAATTTAGATCCTGTCTACAAGAAGATCAAAGACGATTTAGAAAAAATCGAATGAGGAACGCTAGGAAAAAATAAGTACTCTATATTAAAATTAAAACTTACTGGGGCCAGCAAAGGAGCCCTCGACTGCCCGGTCCTGGCCTGCATCGACAACAGCACCCTCCTCCTCCTCCTCCTGTGTCCTCCTCTTGCCCCTGGGGGAAGCTGATGTACAACATGAAAGAAAGAAAAACAGAAAACATGGATGATATTTCTCAACCAAATCAAACATTTAAAAAAGAACTAACAAAGTAACAAAATATTTTTGCGAAATAGCAAATAGGGAACGACTCCACGGGATATATTATTGACCAATCTCATGTGGTCGACTACGTCATTACTTTAGTATTGCTTGATTTGCGGACCGTCGAATTGGAAACTACCCTATGTAACTCACTAAACAAAGTACTAAAAAGGTTTGCCTAGGATTGGCAGGCAGCAGTCCGCAGCACGCAAAGTGACAGCCAAAGTCCATCGTGATTGAAGATCAGCGACAACACTAAAGTTTCCTACTACATTCACCAGTCATTAAAATACTCAAACTATTAATCCACCACCACTATTTCTTCTTATCGCCATGTGTACAAAGGAAGGACTGGACTTGAGTCTGTAGGGGCTGATTTAGAAGGCCCTTGCGGCTCTTTTGCTCCATTGTTGCGTGACTTTTGTGACGCAGCGACAGCACAAAAGAGGCGCAATGGTGCGGCGTATATTAACAACGTGACGCATATGGGAGATGCATCACGTTGTAAAGCCCTGCGCCAATAGGGGTGGTCCGGCGCAAGGGAGGGCGTTCCTGCGCAGGAACGCATCCTAAAAGTGGCTGAGGGAAATCTACAAGATTTCAATCAGTCACTTTGAGGACAATGATGCGTGACTCAAACCCTGCGCCTGCTTGAAGCAGACGTACGGCTTGACGCAGCATTGGGGAGATAGGGCACCCCAGAGCATTGATGGAGCTGCACCATCGTTGCGACGCAACTCCAGCAATGCGCCGCCTTTACGGCACAGATGCGTAACGCTTTGGTGACGTTTTGGGCCCATGGCGCGCCGCATTGTAAATACGGCGCACCATGGGTGATGGTGGCGTGACGCACAATTACTGGCGCATCCCTGCAACTTTGCAGGGATGCGCCGGTAATTAAAAATCTGAACCTTAGTGTGTAGCATTACGCAGTTCTTTCAACTACACTCATACATAATTTCACAGGCCAATGAAATGAACACAAAATCTAAAACAAATAAGCATAGTAGCAACACTACTGAGAAGAAGGAGAGCAGTGTACCTGAAATGCACAGAAGATTTTGAAATAAAATTTACCTCCAATGTAATGAGCAGCATTATTGCTCTTGGTAAAAAACAAAAATTTGCAATATAATAACACAGCAGGAGAAAACATAGTAGTAAAGACATAGCTACTACTACTCACCAAGCCCGGGGATCTCAAGGCCAAGGAGGTCGATCAGATCTCGCTCACGGGTCAGGACATCCGTCCAGCGGTGGGTGGCCTGGTTGTAGGTGCGCCAGACCCGAGAGTGGTGGTAAATGGCCTGGCACACCTTCTCCCACCGCTTCCGGCGCTCCCGGGCCCCGTACCCGGCACTGATCTTGCCGCCTCCCATGATGGTCCTGGGGAGGCGGCGCTGAACATAAAAAATGAGTTGGGCCACCTCCTCCGGGGTAAAGATCTCCCGTGGCATCACTAGCTCCCCCCTCAAACGCCCGCACGGGAGCCGGACACGGGGTGCGGGACCCTTCCCCTTCTCGGGATGCTTCCAGGCTCCCTTCACCATGGTCTGGGCGGAAAGGAATAAAGAAAATAGAATAGGGAAGAGAAGAAAAGAAAAGAGTTTACAAAAGTAGTTTAAAATTAACCAAAAGTAGCAGTAAACACAAAAATATAGGGCTAGAAAAATAGAGGGATAGATAATAAGTAAAATAGATCAAAAAAAACTTCAAACAAGCAAAGGATGGCAGAGATTGACAGAGGATACAAAGACCATGCCCAGAACCATAGCAATGAATGAGAAACAAGATGGCCGCGCCCGTTCACGACCGCGCGGGTAAGTTCGCGCGAGATTTTCCTTGCGAACACGCGCGAGACTGTACTGGCAAGCCGCGGACTTTGCGAGATTACACTTCGCGCCCGAAACGGAAATACGTCAGGCAAACAAGATGGCTGCGCCCTTGAACGACCGCGAGGGTAACTTCGCGTCTTGCGCTACGAGCGGCTCGCAAAAACGCACAAAACCTTGCCAACTAACACGCCGCAAAAAAAACAAATTGCATATTCGCACGAATTTGCGGCTTCCGAATCCGATCTCGCGTGTGTTCGCACCCCGCGAACCCCGCGAAATTGCAGAAAAACGAGTTTTTCAAAACTGAAAGCACTCGGCAGGGGCAAGAGTTCAAACTCATCATTAGTAACAATTCCCGGTAGTGCTTCCTGACTGGGGCCCCTCCAGAATTCAGTTGCTAGTTGCAACAATTGTATGACCCTGCTCTGACCCTCACAGCAGGCTCATACAATAGCTACAAGTAGGCCACAAAGAAGGTCCTGGGGAAAAAAAATGCACTGCAACAGAAAGCAAAATTACAGATAAGGAAGCAGGTGCCAGACTGGAATTTTAAAACAGTGACACATTAATAAACTAACCCCAAATTAATTCATCTCAGTTGAAGCAGGGCTGGTTTGCTTGCTTTTCCCCCCCATAATCTACAGTAATGATGAACCAGAGGGTAGCATTGATGTAACAGAGGGTTGCAGTGGTGAAACAGAGGGTGCTGGGAACCTGTGATGATGAACCAGACGTAGAAACAACATAATTCGCGACCGTTGCGCGACGAAATGTAAGTTCGCAATTGCGAACTGGTACGAAACCCTCGCGAACTGGCAGAAATCCTTGCGAACACAAAAAAAAAAAAAATCCGCAAATTTGCAAGAATTCGTGGATTTTGCGGATTGCGAGTTCGCAAATCCGCAAAATTCGCGAACGCGAGATTCGCAAAATTCGCCCATGCTTAGGTAATTGTAGTGTTTGCCCACTCACGAGCCCTTCTAAGACACTGACCCTGGAACCCAATAAAGTTTGGGAACAAAGAACCCACACGAATTGTAACACTACTAATGTGGTATATTAAATAACGTGCCCATGTGGTCTAAAATATGTGGGAATGACGAAGAGAATGATGAAACTCTGTATGTGTGAGCATAGGAGTAGCATACGTTGTGGGAAGAACAACACCAAAATGACATCACACTTTTTGGAGCACAAACATTCCCAGGACAGTTTTCATTGGACCATTATAGAACATCCAGTAGGTGCCAATGAACAAAGGCTGTTTGAATTGGAACAAAGATGGATACATCGATTATCATCCCACTTAGTTGGATTAAATGATGATATCCCCTGGGGGAGTGTCTTGAGATGATTCTACCCGACACTGTTCCTATTTTCATTAGGTAAAATCTTAACCTGCACAGACTCCAACAAATACAACATTTTTTCAGCCCTAAATGGGTCTACTCATTGACTTTGTATAATAATTTGAGGTCTTTTGCGTGCAGACGCAGACATCGAGTTGCCATGCCCATGATTGGAGGCTTGATGCTTGCTAGACACAGCGTAGTACATAACGTAAACACTAACTTCCTGACCGAGCCCCTGATTGGACAAGGGTTGACGGTCTAGTTGTCATGGGGAGCAACCCGGAAGCGGGCTTCCAAACATCGCTCGGAATCAGGTCTGCGTGATAAAACCAGCGGTTGGAACCACGGACAACTACCGCTTTGTAGACGCGTTCGGATGATGTTATTGTAAACTACGGAACAAGCAAGTTAAACGGGTTCCGGTTTACTCACCGATACGCGAAAACTAATCTCTACCGGTGCCGTGCTATGTTCACATTCTGGGACGTGTGACATCACACGTCCTCTTACAACAACAAAAAACTATTTTAACGGACGGAGAACGCTGAAGCAGCGCGTTCCGGGCCTGAGGGAAGTACCAAATAGGTGTAAATACGGCGAGCCTCGCAGCTTAATGTGAGTAATATATGTAACAGCGCTGACTACCCGAGGAAGTAGTATTTCCGGATATAAGAAAGTTAGAAGCTGCGCATTTACTGAAATTTACATGGCAATTGAATGGTTCAATTTTGGGTCCAAACAGGTTTGACTGTGAGTAAAGATTTGCCCAACCCTTTGAGCCCATGAAGCGATTTTCACCTTAAGACAATGTAAGTGCTATGCATTCCCTCTAGACTGCTAAACGTTTACTTGTATGGTCTATCAGGCCATTACTAAAGGATCTTGAGACTCACAATCTGATGTTGCTATGCTGTTGATATGAATTGCTTGATAAGTAGAAATAGACACACATTACACCAATGAATGTAGACAATATTGAATCGAATTTACCTATGATTATTGATAAGGTAAATATCACTAACATAAATTCTTTGGTGAATAACTAAGGAAATACTTGAGTTACAATCTTAACAAAATAAATATGTTTGATAATGGTCATATAACTCATAAGGGGATATGTTGTAAAAATGTGAAATGTCTATTTATCTACAGAAACTCCGCCTGACGAATAGCAGGAGTCCTATGGACGGGTAAGACCGTGAGTTATCCTGAGGAGAGTAAAAAATTCTTTTTCTACCCTCGTTTTCCCTTCCTAACGGTGCGGGCAGGACTTAGGGTGTCTGGACCCCCGTAGGATTGATTCTTTAATTTTAATTTGGTCCTGAAGAAAGCTGAGCTGACCATAGCTTTAACAGCAGAAACATGTTGACCAGTCACTTCAGATCCCTGGATAAAAATTAAAAAATCCAGTGATTTCACAATTTTAATGTGAACAACTGGCCCCTAATAAAGTTTGTTAAGGCACAGTTGTGATCTTTTAAAACACACACTTTTTCACTGATCACTCCCTTCACACATACCAGCTCCGGTGCACTTGCAGGCGTGGTAGCACACAGGTGGGGATAGTCGGCCCCCCTGTGACTGAACCCCATGATGAAGCATGTCACCTCTAGGGTGAGTGAGGTTTCTTTTAGAAAATAATTAATTTTCCATTTTTCCCTTCACATAGTTCTAATGACCATTTATAATTAGGTAGTTTTTCACCTTGTTTTCACTGTGATATAGGGTTTCACTGGTGTTCCTTTGGCGCTCTTTTGTTGATGACAGCTATCTAAATAAGGGGTGGGAGAGCAGTCACTATTCCCTTTCTCTCTTGTTGTATATACACATCTCGAGTATAACGCCCTATGGTACTTCCCGTCGTCCAGGAGCCACCGATCCATGGCATAACCTGGGCTTACTGCTGGACCGTAGAGGCCGTGATTAAGGGCTGCCAACTGGGAGGCCCAATAGTATCTTCGGATGTCAGGCAATGCTTTACCCCCGTCATACCACGGGAGCGTAAGCTTCGTAATAGCTATGCGTGGTCTGCCATCCCAGAGAAGGGCCCGTTACAAGCCCTCGACCTCCCTAAAGTAACTGGCTGGGACCGGATCTTGGGTATTTTTTTATAGAGCATACAGGAACCTAGGCAGGGACATCATTTTAAACAGTGCCGCACGCCCAGGCAGGGAAAGCGGGAGTTTGTGCCAGCCCTCTACGTCACGTCGGAGACGGACGAGGGGGGGAAGCAGGTTATTCATGTAGCGTACTTTGGGATCCGTTGAGATATAGATCCCCAAGTATTTAAAACCCTGCCACGCGACCTGTATGCCGCAGTCCCTTGGAAGTCGAGGCGTCCCCCCTCTCAGCACATACAGGTGCGACTTCGACCAGTTGATAACCAGGCCAAAGTGCCGGCCAAAGAGACGGAGCACATCACACACCACAATGAGCGACTTACAAGGAGAGGTGAGATATAGCAAGATGTCATCAGCGTATAACGACACCCGGCCCTCGATTCCAGGGGACCAACGTATTCCGTTTATGTCTGGGTGGTGTCGCAGCCATGCAGCCAACGGTTCAAGTGCCAATGCAAACAACAGGGGCGACAGGGGGCAACCCTGCCTAGTGCCCCTGCGGAGAGCAAAGGACGCAGACACACGACCATTAACCGTTACATTGGCCAGCGGGCTAGCGTATAGAAGTTTGACTCACCCTATGAATACCGAACCAAGTCCGAACTTCGCCAACACTGCCCACAGGTAGTTCCATTCGAGGGAGTCGAATGCCATCGAAGCATCCAGTGACTCCAGGACGGCTGGCTCCCCGAGCGTGTGGGCCCTGGCGAGGGCCCCATGTAGTCTCCGAAGGTTGAGGGCAGTGTTGCGGTGTGGAATAAAGCACGACTGGTCCGGGTGCACCAAGTCGCCAATCGCGCCAATCAGACGGTTGGCCAGCAATTTAGCAAGAATCTTGGGTTCAGCATTCAACAGAGAAATGGGACGATACGATTGACACAGGTCTCTGGGTTTCCCTTCCTTATGAATGACCACAATGGTGGCCAGTCTCTGGTCAAGGGGAAGCATGCCCGTCTCCCGCACCTCCAGGAACATGTTCGCAGGGGCGGGGAGATGACATCAGGTTTAATCTTATAAAGTTCCACGGGTATACCATTGGGGCCGGGCGCCTTGCCGGACCTAAGGGAGCGAATGGCGAGAGCTATCTCGTCAGCGGTAATATCCCTATCCAAGTCGTCCCGGTCCGCTTCCGACAGGCACGGAAGTTCCACCTCTGCCAAAAGCTCCCCGGAATCAGTCTCGGTCTGGTCAGAGACCGAGGTGTAAATGGCCTCAAAATAGTCCGCGAACGTCGCGACTATAGCACTCGGATCGGTGACAGTCAAGCCGTCCTCCCCCAACACTTCTGGGACCACCCGGCTGGCTCTTTCCTTTTTATCCAGCCAAGCGAGGAGCTTGCCCGCCTTATCCCTGACATCGTAGATCCTACCCTGTTGCTCTCTACCCATGACCTTGGCAGCGTCAGTGACAATAGCCCGATATTCTGACTGTTTAAGTGAGAGAACATGGAGCAGGTCCGGTGTCGGGTCGACTTCCAGTTGGGAGTCCGGATCTTTAATCTCAGATTCGATACGCACCACATCCGCATCTCTGCGTCTCCGAACATCAGCAATAAGAGAGAACGCCTCTCCCCTCAAGACCGTCTTAAATGCCTCCCATAGGGTGACAGCCGATGTAACCGACCCTGAGTTTTCGGAAAAATAGAGCTCAATAGCCTTGGCCATGAGTCCATGTGTCTTGGGGTTGCGGAAGTACCATGGATTAACCAATACCACCCTCTCGGTCACCACAATGTCGAAGTCAAAGGACACCCAGACCGGGGAATGGTCTGAGATGCCCCTAGCCAGCAGTCGGGCCTCAGAAACTGCCGGCACGTGGGCCGCTAGAGCCAGAACATAGTCGATTCTGGAGAGGCTTCCATGTGCCCCTGAGTGGAATGAGTATTGACTCTGGGTAGGATGCATGAGCCGCCAGCAGTCAATAAGTCCCACAGTGTCCAGGAAGTCGGGTAGCCAGGATTGCGAGCTTCGGAGATCTCTGGGTGGATGTCTGTCTAGGGTCCCCGAGCAAACTGAATTGAAATCGCCCCTTATAATAAGCATACCCTCGGGTAGACCCAAGATGGCGCCCCCAAGATCCTGAAACGCGTTGTTTTGCAACCCAGGGGGAACGTAATCCGAAACCAGAACCAGAGACCGTCCCTCCCATCTTCCCGAGACAGCAACGTACCGCCCCCTCTCATCAACAACACTAGAATTAATCTCAAGAGGGAGAGATGCACGCACCATGATCCCCGCCCCCCGGGATCCCGAAGAGAACCCTGAGTGTGCCGCCATCTTGAATCCCTTCCAGATAAGCGCTTGGCACCTATTTCCCACCAAGTGTGTCTCTTGTAACAGAATAACGTCAGGCATACATCTCTTAAACAGTTGTAGAACCACACCTCTCTTAATACGATCCCCCAGTCCGTTGACATTCCAACACAGCACTTTTAGTTTCCTACCCCCCATCGTCAAATCGTGGGCCCTTGCCGATCCCAACAGGCCTCATAGTTACACAAGTAGAAAAATTACAGTCATTACGTTGCCTTGAAGAAAGGAAAGAAAAAGGAAGAAAAAACACACAACCAACAATCAAACCTCCCCCCACCCTGCACCCCTGCATCAGACTAAGAAGCCCTCCCAACCAGCAGTGTGCCTGTCGCCCCAAAACCTACGCTACAAAAAGACCCTAGAGGAGAAAGGAGATCGCACAGGCCCCCCTGCCACCCTCCATAACGAAGTGAAGGATATGCTTTATAAAGTGCAGTAGCGTGGCATTAATTGTCGCCAACCGGTCCACTGTCCGATAAAGTTATGAAAGTGAACTCTACTCTTGTTGCTCAGGGCCTCCCGATGCGCCCTCAGAATGTTCCTCTCGTTCTTCGTGTCTTTGTGGCAAAGTGTCCAACCACTCGCTCACCACTTCAGGCAGATCAAAAAATATAGCACGCCCATCATGTTCGATGCGCAGTTTCGCAGGGAACATCATCGAGTACTTCATCCCAAGGTCTCTAAGGCGCCTCTTCACTCCCGCGAAACTTTGTCGCTGCCGCTGTACAGACCGAGTGAAGTCCAGATAGAAGTTGATGTCCGCATTCAGAAACTTGAGCGGCCCGTTCCATCTCGAGGCTTGCAGGATAGCGTCCCGATCCCTGAAGTTGAACAGCCGTGCTATAATGGGTCTCGGCGGGGCACCCAGTTTCGGGCGTCCCCCCGGCAGTCTGTGAGCTCGCTCCACTGAGAAGAAACGACTGAGGCCCACAGGAGCCAAATGAGTTTGCACCAAGTCTTCAACAAAGAGATCAGTGGCCGAATCCTCTGCCCCTTCCGGTACACCGATGATTTGAACGTTCTGTCGCCTGGCACGTCCCTCAAAATCTTCCAGTCGCCTCGAGAAAAGATCGTTGGCCGACCTCAAGTCCTGGACCTCTGTTTGTAGGTCTGATACATCAGTTGTGAGGCTCGTGGTTTTAATGTCCAACGATTTGACCCTGTCATTGGTCTTGCCCAGATCGGCTCTAATCAGATTGATTTCAATCGCCAAAGTGTCGACTTTATGTGTCAGGACCTCATGTTGTTTGTGCATCTCCGTTTTGATGCCAGCAATGGCGCCCATAACATCTCGAAGTGTTGGGTCCGACGTGTCTGGCCTCTCCTCGATGAGAGTCTTTTGGCCGGGTAGCCGCACCTGGTGAATTCTTCTGCTGGGCGTAGCGATCAATTTTGTTCGACTGGGAATGAGTAGTTTTCCTACTTACTCGATTCGTCATCTTGTCCGGCTCGCCCTTGCCCGCCATGATGGAGCCGAGGAACAGAACAATGGGTCATACACCAAGGCCACCCCGGCTATGCAAAGCAATCTCAAAGTGTCGTGGCCACCGATAGTTCCTCAGCGATAGACCACTCCGTAACTCCGCGTGCTTCGCAGGGCCAGCGTAGTAGTCACTCTCACAGCATATCATTCATGCGTTACAGTGTCACCGTCGTCAGCCACCACAGAGACAATAGCACGTCACTGGCACGATTCTTCAACACGATGTAACTCCGTCTAGGAGTGTCGGATTTTAAATCGGACAGCGGGTCCCGTCTCAACAACCGTTCACCAACAGTATTCCACTGCCGTGGATCAGGATTTCCATCAGGATTTATGCGGAGGGTCTCCGGAGCTCCGAGCTTACGCGGCCATCTTGCTTGCCCGCGAAGCTCCTCCTCCCAGGCAACAGACTTTTAAGTACAGTAGTTACAGTTGTTGCAATGGGTAACACAATATCAAACACAATGTAACATTGACCTCAATGTATTTTTCTAGTTAAGTGCAATTAGTTAATTTATGGACTACTTTTCTAACTACAGGACTGGATCCAAGATTCAGTCCTTGGACATATCCTGTAAACAGTTGAGTAAAAGTGTTTTAGTTACAGTAGTGATTTTTAAGGAATATTATTGTATTTTAAAAGTTGACACTTCAAAATGTTTTCACATAGAATCACTAATGTTATCCTATGGGAGTAAATTCACTTAACAGGTAAGTAGTGTTATCATTACTTTTTCTTACTCAGTGCTTGATCCTGGATCCAGCACTGGTGCATCTCCTGTAAACAGTTAAAAGAATACGCTTAAGTCATACAGGCGATTTTTGAGGAATATTTTTAGTTTGTTAGAATAGACACTTAGAAACTTTTCTGGTGAAAACCAGACAATGGATTCCTATGGAGGGAAATACAAGTTACTGGTAAGTACGGTTAGAATTACTTTACAGGGTCAGTAGTGGGCTGAAGGATGCAGCACTGAGGTCTCTCCTGATAACAGGTGAGTAAATCGGAATTCGTAGTTCTGCTGATTTTAGAGGAATATATGTATGTTTCAAAAATAGACACTTAGAAACTTTTCTGGTGAAAACCACACAATAGATTCCCATGGAAGCAAATACAAGTTACTTTTAAGAACGCTTAGATTTACTTTTCAGGGTCCGTACTGGGCTCAAAGATGCAGCACTGAGGTCTCTCGTGATAACAGGTGAGTAAATCGGAATTCGTAGATCGGCTGATTTTAGAGCAATATTTTGCTCAATAGTGAAGTAAGGGGGCGGGGCCTGAGGTGACATGTGTGCAAGCACGCCCTGTTGCGCGTTTTAAGTTGGGGAATTAATTATACTTCAATCCTGAGGTCCCCTGTTGGCCAACTAGCCCACCAGGTACCTCCAGTATGAGCCAGGGAGCTGCGTTGCAGAGAGGTGTTCAGAGGCCACGCCCCCTTTTTACAACACTCTGCAACACAGCTCCGTGAGGCGCACTGGAGGTACCTGGAGGGCTAGTTGGCCCCTAGGGGACCTCTGGATTGAAGAGGAATTAATTCCCCAACTTAAAACGCGCCACAGGGCATGTTTGCACACATATCACCTCAAGCCCCGCCCCCTTACTTCACCACGGTGCAAAAGCACCCCATAGCACATTCTAAGTTGGGGGATTAAGTCCCCTTGCATACTGGGGGTCCCTGGGGGCCAACTAGCCCACCAGGAACCTCCAGTATGCGCCAGGGGGCTGCGTTGCAGAGAGGTGTAAAACGGGGCAAGGCCTCATGACACCTCTCGGCAAAGCAGCCCCCTGGCGCGTTTCCAGAGTGGGAACTAAATTCCCTTGAATACTGGGGGTCCCTGGGGGCCAACTATCCCACCAGGATCCTCCAGTATGCGCCAGGAGGCTGCGTTGCAGAGAGGTGTAAAAAGGGGGGTGGCCTCATTACACCTCTCTGCAAAGCAGCCCCCTGGTGCGTTTCCAGAGGGGGGACTAAATCTACTTGAATACTGGGGGTCCCTGGGGGCCAACTAGCCCACCTGGAACCTCCAGTGTGCGCCAGGGGGCTGCGTTGCAGAGAGGTGCAAAAAGGGGTGTGGCCTCATTACACCTCTCTGCAACGCAGCCCCCTGGCGCGTTTCCAGAGGGGGAAGTAATTCCCTTGAATACTGGGGGTCCCTGGGGGCCAACTAGCCCACCAGGAGCCTCCAGTATGCGCCAGGGGGCTGCGTTGCAGAGAGGTGTAATGAGGCCATGCCCCTTTTTACACCTCTCTGCAATGCAGCCCCTGGTGCATTCTGGAGGTTTCTGGTGGGCTAGTTGGACCCCAGAAACCCCCAGTATTCAAGGGGAATTACTTCCCCCTCTGCAAACGCGCCAGGAGGTGCGTTTGCAGAGAGGTGCAATGAGGGGGCGTGGCCTCCTCCCCGATCCCGTTTTTATAAATTTACTTTGAAGAAGGGGTGCTGTGTAGCCACCATTATTTTCTTTTTTTTGCCCTGGGGACCCCATCCCCCAGGGCCTGCTCCCAAATGAATTTTTTTTTTAAATGTTTGGGAAAGGGGCTGTGTGGCCCCCCTCCCGAGGCCTTTTTCGGCCCCTGGGACCCCACCCCCGTGGCATGGCCTTTTTAAAAAAAATAAATCTCTTTTGGAGGGGGCTGCCTTGCCCCCCTCCTGTAGCCTCTTATGGCCCCGGTGAACCCATCCCCCGGTCCGTTTTTAAATATTCTTTTTTTTGGGAGCGGGGCTGCATGGTCTCCTCCCAGGCCACTACTAGCCCCGGGGACCCCATCCCCTGGGGCTGGCCCTCCTCGTTGGTGGCCGTGGGGGTATCTCCAATCTCCCCATGGTCCCAGACACTCCTTGCATCCTGTGGGAGCCGGCATTGCTTTTCTACATGGGGAGCAGCTAACATGCTGCTCTCCATGTAGAAAAGCAATCAGCTTTGGTTTTTGGAAAAGAGAACAGGTTTCCTGCTCTCTCTTCCAAAAACCAAAGCAGTTTGCTATGGTAGAGTGGGAGCCGCGAGGCTCCCATCCTACCATAACAAACGACATTGTCCCGGGGTAGGCACCCCGGGACACTGGGGGGTGGCGGTCCCCAGGGCCACCACAAAGCTCCAGGAGGGGGCAACGCAGCCCCCCTTCCAACATTTAAAAGCCCCGGGGTGGTGGTCCCCGGGGTTGGGGGGTCCGTCACAGACCCCCCTATTTTGAATATTAGAGCCCTGGGGAGGTGGCAGTCCCCGGGGTATGTGGGGGGGCTTGAGTCCCCCCACACAGGTTTTTTAAAATTTATTTAAGAAGCCCCAGGGGGTGGCGGTCCCCGGTGCTGCGGGGGCCGTGAGCACCGCTCATACATAATATTAAAGCCCCGGGGGTTCCGGTACCCGGGGCTGGGGTGCCCCTCTGGGCCCCATTATAATTAAATACATTGCCCCAAGAATTTGGCCCCTCTGGGGGGACTATTTTCAAATACTGCAAGTTCGGGTTTTTTTCTGCGGTATACACATATCCTACGCGCATCCCGCGATTTAAAAAAATATATATACTTTTTGACCTTGGGGGTCCTTGTTGGACTCCATGAGCAGGCCTAGGGGGTCAGGATGTTTCTTCCCTGCCCCCTTTTCTTGTTTTTCATGTTTCTTTTTCTGTTTTCTTGTGCCTCGGTTCTACCGAGACACAATATGGCTGCCAACACTTCCTGGTTTGGAGTGTTGACAGCCAATTAGCATAAAGCTCGTGCTCAGGAGAATACGCGTACCCTACTTCGTCCATAGATATATCTATGATTTTACTTTTGATTTTCTCAGGAACTATTGATCAGATTTACACCATCTAACAAAAAGCGTAATCTGTGAACCAAACTCTACCTTTTTGCCAAATTTGGTGTCATTCTGTTTAGCAGTTTGGGGTGTAGCCTCACTTAAAGGTCCCTACGGAAAATTGCAATGGGGAAAACACATTTTGGGACCCCTCTTTTTTCTTAGCCCTCGCTTGATGAATCACCCCAAAACTTTCAGGAAAGGAGCGGAGCAGAGCGCCCCATCTTCTTGGAGAATTTTGCAAAGATTCGTCAACCGGTGCCAAAGTTATTCCAAATAGAATGTTGCAGATTTCCTATGGAAACTAGTTCCTAACTATATCTACCCACTGGCGACCGCCAGTAGGTAATATATATATATATATATTTTTTGTTCCAAAGAACGCTCGGTCATGACAGCTGGTGGCCCCGTGGGAGGTGGCATACACACCGGCCGAGCACGCCGGTAATCCAATATTTCAGAAATAAAGTTCCAAATCAAATACGCTCCCAGCGACCAAGATTGCGCCAGATAATTTTGTATTATCTGGCGTATTCTTGGTGGCTCAGAGCGTATTTGATTTGGAACTTTATTTCGGATATATATATATATATATATATATATATATATATATATATATATATCCAAAGGTCAGGTAGCACACATTCACAGAAAGCCTCAGGAAGCTCAATTTGTTCGTTTCTTTTATTGCCAAACAGCTTGCCAGCACTCACATTGTTCAGATAAAAGCATCCAAATTCCATGCCAGACGCGTTTCAGGACCCACAGTCCTTTCTTCAGTGGCAGATTACAGCAATGAACATTTGCGCTGCAGACAACAGTTTTTAATCACAAGCACCTGCCTGAGAGGGCGTGGTGCTCCCACAGCATTCTGGGGTTTGAAGTACGTCTGTGTTTTACCCCAGTGGGTGCGTTTCAATTCACTGCATAATTAATTCATTTGAAGCCTCAGTGGGTTGATGCTAGTCCTGGCGCAGTGAATGCCTTGCTTTCTAGAAGTTCAGCACGAACCTGTGCAGGCTGCTTCCTGAGGCTTTCTGTGAATGTGTGCTCCCTGACCTTTGGATTTTACACGGCTTTGCACGGCCAAATTTGGAAAGCCCACTGCTGTTTCTGCAGGCCTGATTTGACTCTATATGAGAGCTGAAATCGAGGGGAGGAAGAGGTGTTTGGTTACAGTACAGGGCTGCAGCCTGCACAGGTTTGTGCTGAACTTCTAGATAGCAAGGCATTCACTGCGCCAGGACTAGCATCAACCCACTGAGGCTTCAAATGAATTAATTATGCAGTGAATTGAAACGCACCCACTGGGGTAAAACACAGACAGACTTCAAACCCCAGAATGCTGTGGGAGCACCACGCCCTCTCAGGCAGGTGCTTGTGATTAAAAACTGTCATCTGCAGCGCAAATGTTCATTGCTGTAATCTGCCACTGAAGAAAGGACTGTGGGTCCTGAAACGCGTCTGGCATGGAATTTGGATGCTTTTATCTGAACAATGTGAGTGCTGGCAAGCTATTTGGCAATAAAAGAAACGAACGAAATTGAGCTTCCTGAGGCTTTCTGTGAATGTGTGCTACCTGACCTTTGGATATATCTATATATATATATATATATATATATATATATATATATATATATATATACTTTCAAAATAGGTAAAGCTCTAGGAGAGATGGGTCCCACAGTGCTGCAGGGACATCCCCTTCTGATTACTGGACCACTCATAATGATAACAATGGAAGAGAAAGGCAATTGACCAGAAAAACAATGATCGCACACAATTCTTCTGAAGCTATTTGGCCAAACTATAAACTCCTAAGCCTGACATGATTACGGGTATGGGTGCTGACCTATAAAGTTCAATTGTACCTTTGCTTTTCCAACTTTACTCAATAATCCATTATAGAGTTTTCACGGTGGATGCCAAATGAAAAGAGGTTGAAATAGAGCTTTTCATTGCAATGTTGGTTTCCTAGAAGGGTTGGGTGGTATCTCATGGTTGGGTGAGCAGTAGTGATTTCATTCGTTCTTACTGGGCACAGAAATCCCAGGTCTCTGTATTTGGGATATATTAGTAATGTTGGTTTTGGAAACTGGATGCCCTTAGTCCGTCAGATGGAAAAGGTAATTAGAATCAAGGAGGTCTTCTGGTACCCACTACCATTGTGAAGTTACAACATGCACCACACAGGCAGCTGTGGAATGAATTTGGACAATATGGGCCTTTTTGTTTATTGGTGAAGGTATGAGCCCCCAAAAATCTGAACCCTGTTCAATTAAAATGCACAAGACAGATGCAAACAATGAACAGCTCCCAGCCACACTCAGAAATGTGGTAAACACGCCCAATTGCCAATAATACTGAATTGTGTGAGGAGTACTTGGCACTAGCGTGTGACCCTGGGAGCTTATCTGCTCGGGTCGCTTCACGCTTATCAGATTTATAAAGTTAATCACCCAGTCCAACGCAATGTCAGCTGAAACTCTGCGTGGTAGAGAGGCGGCGGCTGCTGCACTCTACTCTAACTTGCCAAAAGTTATCCCAAACGCTGGAACTAGCAACAAAGTGGATTCTGTTGCAAATGATAATAGTACAGAGAGCCAAATACGTACAACGCTCAAAAAATTGGAAAAATGCATGTACCAGGAAATGTCGAAATGGTGGGAACATAAATCCCTTTCAATGTACCTGGAGGAAAATCGTGTGCCACGTGGGTTGCGGATTTTATTAGCACCCAGCTATGACAAGCCCAATCCGAACATATTAAAAGAATGGGGCCAAACTAATTTGGAGTCCTCTACAAAGCTAATACAAATTTTGGTAAAATATGCTGCCATTGACAGGGAAATATTAATGAAGGAGATTGAGGATTTAAATGATATCTTATGCAAACTGGAACCCCATGATCTCATTACCAAGGGCCGCAAGGAAATTGATGAAAGATTGCTGAAACAAGAGGAAAAAATCAAGGCGAGAAAAGTTTACAAGTTCGCCAGGGACAAGGAGGACTATGCCCAGGGACGAATTTACACGTTTGCACGTAAATTTGACATTGCAAAACGAACAAAATTAGCACAACAAGCCCAACAAGCACAAGCCAAGCAAGGCAAAAATACAAACCAAGCTGGCGCCTCCACTTCAGCGCAGGGAGCACCTGCAATTACCGGCAATCTGGAAATAAGCGATAATGAATCGCTTACAAGTGGCCCTACATCTGATGAAGATGGAAACACTCTATGGGACAGCAATTCCCTGGTATTGGATTTAGGAGAGGAGGTCGATTTTTTTGTATCGGATCAACTACAAACATTAAGGCCTCGGACAAAACATCAACAGAAAGGACAACAGCAGCAGCAATCAAGCGAGCCAGGTGCAACAAAAGGAGGAGCGAGCGCCGGAAAAAGCGGAAAATCACCAGGAAAACCGAAGCGACAGTACTGGCGCAAAAAAAGATAAGTGACAATACTATCATTAATTTATCTACTGTTACCCTAACTGAGGCAGAGAAACAACTTCTAAACTTAGGGTTAACATACTGTCCAGCAACTGACTTTAATTATGCAAAGACTCGCATTGATGTTTACCTGTATATTAGAAAACTGAAAATTAAAAAATTCTTTAACATCAAGGAGGGTCTTAACGAACAGGAACAAGAGCGTTCACGTTCTAAAGAAACTGAAAATGTATCTTTAGCTCTACCATCAAGATACGCTAAACCATTATTGGCTTTACATGATCTGGCCTCTGATAATGCAACATCTTCAAATTTAATTTCAACTCAGGAAGAACTAAGGGCAGCTTCCATTCCACAAGTAGGGGCTAACATCAGCCCTTTCAAACCTAAGTCTAAATTTAATCCCACCATGCCTAGGGATTCGATTGATGTGTTCCAGGACGTGGTGGTTGAGGACCTCAAAAAATTGCACTACAAGACTAAGCATAAAAAACGCTACAAAAGCAAGCATGAAAATGAGTATTTTTCACTCATCAAAAAACTGGGTAACGACCACAGCATTATTGTAACCACTGCGGACAAAGGGGGAAATGTAGTTATCTGGCCCCAGGAAGCTTACATTGAAGAAGCTAAAAGGCAACTGAATGATCCAACATGTTATTCTATTTCCAATCATGAAACATTTCAATGATGCTAAGGATGGTTTAAAAAAAGTTGCTATTTCAATGTAAAAGAGACGGTATGATTTCCGCTCAGGAGTTTGATTTTCTCCATATTGAGTTTCCTATTTTGCCCAAATTATATCTACTCCCAAAAATTCATAAGCAGGTTAAACCAGTCCCTGGTCGGCCTATCATCTCGGCTATTGGGGGTGTGGCTGAGCATGTTACACAGTATATTGACTATTTCCTGCAGGACTTGGTTAAAGATTTACCTACTTATGTTAAAGACACCAGTGACTCATTGCTAAAATTAACAATATTCCATGGAGCAGTGATATGTTAATGATCACCTTAGATATCGAGTCGCTCTATACGAGCATAGAGCATACATCTGGCCTAAGAGCGCTCGATTTCTTTCTTGGCAAGAGACCCATCAATTGTTATTGCCATAACAAGGTACTAATTGAGTTAACAACTTGGTGTTTGAACAATAATTTCTTTTTATTTGGGAATGATATTTTTGTTCAGAAGCGTGGAGTTGCTATGGGGGCCTGTTTTTCCCCCAGCTATGCGTGTTTACACGCGGGCTGGTGGGAGGAACAGGTCCTCAGGCAGCAACATGCGTTTATTTTTGATAAACATGTTTTGCTGTGGATTCGTTATATAGACGATGTTTTTGTTTTATGGCGTGGAGATTTTGCTAGTGCTGATGACTTTGTGACTAGCCTCAATACTAATCAGGAAAATCTAAGATTCACTAAATCTATCAGTGACTGTGAGGCTGAGTTCTTGGATGTTAAAATCTTTGTACATAACGGACACCTAGCAACTAAACTGCATAGAAAAAGCACTGCTGGCAACAGTATTCTCCATGCCAGCAGTGCCCACCCTAGACATGTAGTGGAAAATATCCCCCTAGGCGAGTTACTCAGGATCAAAAGAATATGCAGCACAGAATCTGGTCTTGAGGTCTGCACTAAAGAAGCCTTGGAGAGATTCAGACAAAGGGGCTACCGTGAATCTACTCTTAAAGTGGCTTTGCAAAAAGCGAACATCAGAACTCGCGAATCTTTGCTAGACCAAACGCAGAACACTAGATCTGTTAATGTCCCTGAGAATAGTACTGAAGCACCAAGACTCATAACTGCCTATAGTAGGCAAGCAAGACTAATAAAATCTATCATGTCACAAAGGTGGCCAGTCTTGCTTACAGATCAGGTGTTAAAACCTAGACTGCCTGATGGTCCAACTGTGACCTTTCGGAAGGGCCCTTCCTTAAGATCACATATCTGTCATGATTTTCCTGAACTTAGGAAGAAACAAGAGTGGATGAAATCTCGCTCTGGTTTCAAACGCTGCACTTCCTGCAGGGCGTGCAAATTTGGCAAATCTACTACTCAGTATTACACACCATTCTGTGCTGACCCAATTAACATCAGGGGCCAGTTCACTTGTAAAACTGAGTTTGCCATATACGTCCTGACATGCACATGTCGACTTAGGTATGTCGACAGTACGCGACAACCCGTGCATGTCAGGATCCTTCAACATCTCCGTGCCATCGTAAACAATGATCCATCATATCCGGTGGCTAGGCATTTTAAAAGCATTCACAAAAATGATTTACAATGCCTATCATACTTTGTCATCGCCTCTGTAGACAAACCTCGAGGGGTGGGGACAGAGATAAGATGCTGAGGAGACTTGAGTCCCAGTTTATTTTGGAATTAGACAGCAGATTTCCAAATGGGCTCAATAATACAGAAGATTTGCACGTTTTCCTTTAAACCTTTGTTGCCTGTTTTTCTACTTACCGCATAATAACATCTGTCAGTAATATGAATGAATGAATGAAACGAGATTTATATCGCGCAACTTAGCCCCAGAGGGCATCAAGGCGCCTAACCAAATAAAATGATACGGTCAGAGAGCATGATTAATGATAGGCCTTGATGAAACACCACGTCTTTAAAGCCTTCTTAAAGAGAACCATGGTGGGTTGAGATTTGATCTCAGAGGGGAGGGCATTCCATAAATTAGGGGCCACAAATGAAAAAGCTCTTCCGCCCCATCTAACCTTGTTTGTCCGAGGGACGGTGAGAAGGTTCTTATTGGCCGAACGAAGGTTTCTGCTGGGGGCGTAGGGACTCAGAAGGGAACTTATGGCCTCAGAGCTGCCGTCGGATAGGGCACTGAAGACTAGGCATAGGATTTTAAAAGAGACTCTAGACTGAATCGGGAGCCAGTGAAGACTCTTCCTTGCAAGAGAGACAGAAGCGGTGTTAGGTTCATTGGTTTTGGGATATCTTTGTACACAGAATTTCATATACATACCCTTTTACTTTCTCATTTTCCCTATCATAAATTGCTTCATGGTCGTTGCCATACAGCTTTTTTCCACCTGTTAAATATTTTTTTTTTTTGGGATACACTTTTTTACTTTATTAGGACATAGCCACACAGTACTACTTGTCATTCTCTGTTTTCCTGTCTTATAACCACGTCAGAACTTATCTACAGTGGTTTCTCTACTACAGATCCATCTTTTTTGGTTTAATTACATTGTTGGCCTTCTTGCATTCTGAGCATTCTGGTTTCAGATTGCCTTGTTATATAAAAAAGAGACATAGAACCCATTCATATTGGATTTTATCCAATTGTTTACATTTATGCAATTTTTGCACAGAATGGCACTTTGACACTTTATAATGCTGATAATACAAATTGCACATTGCACTTGCACTTTATCAGGATGTTGACTTGCATATTTGCACATGATTGCGTAGTTTGCACAATGTATGGGTTTTTGAATTATTCAGTTTCTCTTTGAATGTATGTCAACAAGGCTCTCTTCGCTTGGGTCTGCTTGCATTATAAGCAATCATTTTATTTGCGTCCAAATGTATTTACTTTGTCGCATTTATAAGCCATTGAATATATTGTTAGAAATAATGGATTTTAACTAACTCATTTTTTATATATTATGGATTTTAACCATCTAATGTGTAGTAGGGATTAACTGTTAACATGTATGTTTGGAAAACAAACTTTGTAGTACTTACAATGGAGTATGTCCTTCCTTTCCATGATCACATGGTGTAGTGTTTGAAAAAAAGAAAAAAATGCTAATGAAAAAAATGTTAATTGACACATTGAAAAAAACTGTGAAGCTCTGGGTACTTAAATGTGAATGCCGCACTAACTGACTGTCTGTGAGCAAGGGCGGATGCCCGAAACACGTCAGATTTTGTTGGACTAGACTTTAATAAACCCTGTGCCTTCATTTACGCTTTGGATTCGTGTGGTCTCTCTGGGTCAATGAAATGCGGAGCCCTGAAATACTGCTGTTGCTGTATATATATATATATATATATATATATATATATATATATATATATATATACACACTTTCAAAATAGGTAAAGCTCTAGGAGAGATGGGTCCCACAGTGCTGCAGGGACATCCCCTTCTGATTACTGGACCACTCATAATGATAACAATGGAAGAGAAAGGCAATTGACCAGAAAAACAATGATCGCACACAATTCTTCTGAAGCTATTTGGCCAAACTATAAACTCCTAAGCCTGACATGATTACGGGTATGGGTGCTGACCTATAAAGTTCAATGGTACCTTTGCTTTTCCAACTTTACTCAATAATCCATTGTAGAGTTTTCACGGTGGATGCCGAATGAAAAGAGGTTGAAATAGAGCTTTTCATTGCAATGTTGGTTTCCTAGAAGGGTTGGGTGGTATCTCATGGTTGGGTGAGCAGTAGTGATTTCATTCGTTCTTACTGGGCACAGAAATCCCAGGTCTCTGTATTTGGGATATATTAGTAATGTTGGTTTTGGAAACTGGATGCCCTTAGTCCGTCAGATGGAAAAGGTAATTAGAATCAAGGAGGTCTTCTGGTGCCCACTACCATTGTGAAGTTACAACATGCACCACACAGGCAGCTGTGGAATGAATTTGGACAATATGGGCCTTTTTGTTTATTGGTGAAGGTATGAGCCCCCACCAATCTGAACCCTGTTCAATTATAATGCACAAGACAGATGCAAACAATGAACAGCTCCCAGCCACACTCAGAAATGTGGTAAACACGCCCAATTGCTAATAATACTGAATTGTGTGAGTGAGTCACTGTACGTTCAATTCAGGTGAATGTTTGTCTTTGAAACAAAACTGTTAATGGTAGTTGCTGTCTCTGATAACAGTGGGGAAGAGGGTGAGATGGCTGCATTTCGGCACTTCCGACTTGGGTCAAGCCCTGGAGGGGGAAAATCTAGTTATTCCAAAGTTGGGGAATGTGCGCCTTCAAATCCTCCAATATGCGGACGACCTTGTAATCTTGGACCACACTAGATCAGGTCTACAGAAAGCCTTAGAAGCGCTACACAGATTCAACCAAAAGAATAATCTACTGGTAAACCAGGAGAAGACCAAGGTCCTAATTTTTGGGAAGTACCATCGAAAGAAGACAGCTCAATGGCGCCTAGGTGACATTCAAATCAGATCATGTAAAAGCTATAACTACCTGGGTCTCAGGCTAACGGAATGGGAAAATCATCAGCTCACAAGAAATATCTAAGAAACAAAGGGGCCGGAATAATCAGCAGCTTGAGAAGTCTTAACCGCAGACTCCACAGTCCATCCACGGAACCCATTCTGAAAGTCCTAAAAGCAAAAGTAGTGGGGGGTGTCCCACTTGTGGGACACCCCCGCGCCGCACAGCCACCAGCTGCTGCGTGTGCCCCACTGCCTTGCCCTCTGCCTCGCTGCCGGCTGACTCTGCTGTTGCTCGTTTCCGAATTGTTTTGACCGCCATTTGTGCCTGTTTCGTTTTCCCTTTCTGAGCCCGTGTTAGCGTCTCCTCACTGTTGCTGTTTTTAGTTTTGAATTGTTTTGACCGCCATTTGTGCCTGTTTCGTTTTCCCTTTCTGAGCCCGTGTTAGCGTCTCCTCACTGTTTGCTGTTAGTTTTGAATTGTTTTTATCGCCATTTGTGCCTGTTTCTTTGTTGTGCCCGTGTTTAGCGTTCTCCTTCCTGTTTGCCCGCCTACCTCGCCGCCCTCCGTCTTCCCTCCCCGCTCCCCGCCACCGCCACCAAGCCCTGCCCCTTTTGCCTTCTGTATCCCTCCCCGCTCCCGCCTCCCAGCTGCCCCGCCCACCCGCGCACTTCGCCTTATATGGCGACCCTGCGAACGCGCAGCGGTCACGCGCAGCGGGCGCACCGATTGTGCGCCGAAGGCGCGCCAAAGGTAAGCCCGTCTACGCCCGTCCGCGCCTGGACCGCGCCCAGTGCCAGGACCCCTGGCCCTCGAGGACCCCGACCGACACGCCTGATGTACACCGCCGCCACCCTCACCGCACTCAACACCGGCCGAGTCCCGGGATGCTGCAGAGCCACCCCACGACGCACCCACGGACCCTTCAGCTGCAACAACTGCAAGTTCACCTGCATCCGGACCCGCCCGACACCAGCACCTGCCAAACCGAACACCAGCAGCAACCACCTCAAGTGCATCCTGCTCAACACCCGCTCCGTCCACAGACACGCCATCGAACTCTGGAACCTCCTCGACACCACAGCCCCTGACGTCGCCTTCATCACGGAGACCTGGATGAACGCCTCCTCAGCGCCCGACATCGCCATCGCCATCCCAGAAGGATACAAGATCACCCGGAAGGACCGCAACGCCAACCAGGTGGGCGGAGGCATCGCCATCATCCACAAGAACACCATCTGCATCACGACCAGCACCGACAACACCCCACCCTCCGCTGAACACCTGCACTTCCAGATCCACACCGACCCGAAGACCACAGTGCTGCAGGGACATCCCCTTCTGATTACTGGACCACTCATAATGATAACAATGGAAGAGAAAGGCAATTGACCAGAAAAACAATGATCGCACACAATTCTTCTGAAGCTATTTGGCCAAACTATAAACTCCTAAGCCTGACATGATTACGGGTATGGGTGCTGACCTATAAAGTTCAATGGTACCTTTGCTTTTCCAACTTTACTCAATAATCCATTGTAGAGTTTTCACGGTGGATGCCAAATGAAAAGAGGTTGAAATAGAGCTTTTCATTGCAATGTTGGTTTCCTAGAAGGGTTGGGTGGTATCTCATGGTTGGGTGAGCAGTAGTGATTTCATTCGTTCTTACTGGGCACAGAAATCCCAGGTCTCTGTATTTGGGATATATTAGTAATGTTGGTTTTGGAAACTGGATGCCCTTAGTCCGTCAGATGGAAAAGGTAATTAGAATCAAGGAGGTCTTCTGGTACCCACTACCATTGTGAAGTTACAACATGCACCACACAGGCAGCTGTGGAATGAATTTGGACAATATGGGCCTTTTTGTTTATTGGTGAAGGTATGAGCCCCCACCAATCTGAACCCTGTTCAATTATAATGCACAAGACAGATGCAAACAATGAACAGCTCCCAGCCACACTCAGAAATGTGGTAAACACGCCCAATTGCTAATAATACTGAATTGTGTGAGTGAGTCACTGTACGTTCAATTCAGGTGAATGTTTGTCTTTGAAACAAAACTGTTAATGGTAGTTGCTGTCTCTGATAACAGTGGGGAAGAGGGAGAGATGGCTGCATTTCTGCACATCCGACTTGGGTCAAGCCCTGGAGGGGGAAAATCTAGTTATTCCAAAGTTGGGGAATGTGCGCCTTCAAATCCTCCAATATGCGGACGACCTTGTAATCTTGGACCACACTAGATCAGGTCTACAGAAAGCCTTAGAAGCGCTACACAGATTCAACCAAAAGAATAATCTACTGGTAAACCAGGAGAAGACCAAGGTCCTAATTTTTGGGAAGTACCATCAAAAGAAGACAGCTCAATGGCGCCTAGGTGACATTCAAATCAGATCATGTAAAAGCTATAACTACCTGGGTCTCAGGCTAACGGAATGGGAAAATCATCAGCTCACAAGAAATATCTAAGAAACAAAGGGGCCGGAATAATCAGCAGCTTGAGAAGTCTTAACCGCAGACTCCACAGTCCATCCACGGAACCCATTCTGAAAGTCCTAAAAGCAAAAGTAGTGGGGGGTGTCCCACTTGTGGGACACCCCCGCGCCGCACAGCCACCAGCTGCTGCGTGTGCCCCACTGCCTTGCCCTCTGCCTCGCTGCCGGCTGACTCTGCTGTTGCTCGTTTCCGAATTGTTTTGACCGCCATTTGTGCCTGTTTCGTTTTCCCTTTCTGAGCCCGTGTTAGCGTCTCCTCACTGTTGCTGTTTTTAGTTTTGAATTGTTTTGACCGCCATTTGTGCCTGTTTCGTTTTCCCTTTCTGAGCCCGTGTTAGCGTCTCCTCACTGTTTGCTGTTAGTTTTGAATTGTTTTTATCGCCATTTGTGCCTGTTTCTTTGTTGTGCCCGTGTTTAGCGTTCTCCTTCCTGTTTGCCCGCCTACCTCGCCGCCCTCCGTCTTCCCTCCCCGCTCCCCGCCACCGCCACCAAGCCCTGCCCCTTTTGCCTTCTGTATCCCTCCCCGCTCCCGCCTCCCAGCTGCCCCGCCCACCCGCGCACTTCGCCTTATATGGCGACCCTGCGAACGCGCAGCGGTCACGCGCAGCGGGCGCACCGATTGTGCGCCGAAGGCGCGCCAAAGGTAAGCCCGTCTACGCCCGTCCGTGCCTGGACCGCGCCCAGTGCCAGGACCCCTGGCCCTCGAGGACCCCGACCGACACGCCTGATGTACACCGCCGCCACCCTCACCGCACTCAACACCGGCCGAGTCCCGGGATGCTGCAGAGCCACCCCACGACGCACCCACGGACCCTTCAGCTGCAACAACTGCAAGTTCACCTGCATCCGGACCCGCCCGACACCAGCACCTGCCAAACCGAACACCAGCAGCAACCACCTCAAGTGCATCCTGCTCAACACCCGCTCCGTCCACAGACACGCCATCGAACTCTGGAACCTCCTCGACACCACAGCCCCTGACGTCGCCTTCATCACGGAGACCTGGATGAACGCCTCCTCAGCGCCCGACATCGCCATCGCCATCCCAGAAGGATACAAGATCACCCGGAAGGACCGCAACGCCAACCAGGTGGGCGGAGGCATCGCCATCATCCACAAGAACACCATCTGCATCACGACCAGCACCGACAACACCCCACCCTCCGCTGAACACCTGCACTTCCAGATCCACACCGACCCGAAGACCACCCTCAGAGGCACCCTGATCTACCGACCTCCGGGACCATGCACTCAATTCAGCGAGGACATCGCCGACTTCGTCAGCCCGCACGCCCTCCCCTCCGCTGACTACATCCTCCTGGGGGACTTCAACTTCCACCTGGAGAACAACAACGACTGCAACACCAGCACCCTGCTCGACAACCTCGCCAACCTGGGACTCAAGCAGCTGGTGTCCACCCCCACCCACCTCGCCGGACACACACTCGACGCCATCTTCTCATCCAGCAGAGACATCGCCTTCAGCCACGCCACAGAACTCCACTGGACAGATCACAGATGCATCCACTTCACCTTCAGAAGAACGACGACCCACCACCACCAGCAACAGGTTGCCCGAAGAAGCTGGAACAAGATCACTGCCGACCAGCTCGCCGCCTCCCTGAGCCAGCACCCCCCCGCCAGCTCAGCGAACCCCAGCCAGGCCGCCGACAACCTCACGAAGTGGATCAGCAACTGCGCGGACGAACTCGCCCCACTGAGGACCCCGCCCAGCAGACCCGGCAGTAAGAGAGCCCCATGGTTCACCGACGAACTCAAGAGCTCCAAGAAGAACTGCAGAGCCCTCGAGAAAGCCTGGAGAAGGGAACCCACGCCGGACAACAGGACCACCCTCAAGCTCGCCACCCGGAAACACCACCAACTGATCCGCATCGCAAAGAAAACGGCTTTCAAGAACCGACTGGACAACAACGCACACAACTGCAAGGAACTCTTCAACATCGTGAAAGAGCTCTCCAACCCCAACGCCGGAAACAACGACATCACCCCTTCGCAAGACCTCTGCAACTCCCTCGCTTCCTACTTCCACAACAAGATCGCGGACATACACGACAGCTTCAGCGCTCAACCAACGCACGCCACGACCGCAGGACCTCCACCCACCACCACCCTCCGCGCCTGGACCCCGGTCAACACCGAAGACACCGTCCACACGATGAACTCCGTCCACTCCGGATCTCCAACCGACCCCTGCCCCCACCACGTCTTCAACAAAGCCGACACTGTCATCGCACCCCACCTGCGGGACATCATCAACACCTCATTCGACACCGCCACCTTCCCCGAGAGCTGGAAGCACGCCGAACTCAGCGCTCTACTGAAGAAACCTACAGCAGACCCCACCGAACTCAAGAATTACCGCCCCATCTCGCTACTCCCGTTTCCAGCCAAAGTCATCGAGAAGACCGTCAACAAACAGCTGGCCACCTTCCTCGAGACGAATGGAGCCCTCGACCCATCACAGTCCGGATTCCGTGCCAACCACAGCACCGAGACTGCCCTCATCGCCGCCACCGACGACATCCGAGCCCTGATGGACAACGGGGAAACAGCGGCCCTCATCCTCCTAGACCTCTCCGCGGCCTTCGACACGGTCTGCCACCGCACCCTAGTGCAGCGCCTCAGCAACGTCGGAATCCAGGAGAAGGCGCTGGAATGGATCGTCTCCTTTCTCAACGGAAGAACACAAAGAGTCCGCCTACCACCGTACAAGTCAGAGGCCACCAAAGTCATCTGCGGCGTCCCTCAAGGATCCTCACTGAGCCCGACTCTCTTCAACGTCTACATGAGCCCCCTCGCGGCCATCGCACGCCAACACAACCTCAACATAATCTCCTACGCCGACGACACCCAGCTGATCCTCTCCCTGACCAACGACCCCGCCACCGCCAGAGCCAACCTGCACGAAGGGATGAGAGAGGTAGCCGAGTGGATGACGACGAGCCGCCTGAAGCTGAACACAGACAAGACGGAGGTCCTCATCCTGGGCTCCTCGCCCTCCGCCTGGGACGACTCCTGGTGGCCCCCCGCCCTGGGCACCGCACCCAAACCGACGGACCACGCACGCAACCTGGGTTTCATCTTGGACTCCTCTCTCTCCATGACCAGGCAAGTCAACGCCGTCTCCTCGTCGTGCTTCAACATCCTGCGCATGCTTCGTAAGATCTTCTGGTGGATCCCCACAGAGACCAGGAAGACCGTCACCCAGGCCCTCGTCACCAGCCGACTGGACTACGGCAACGCACTCTACGCCGGAACCACCACCAAGATCCAGAAGAGACTCCAGCGCATCCAGAACGCCTCAGCCAGACTCATCCTCGACATCCCACGACACAGCCACATCTCTGGACATCTAAGAGACCTGCACTGGCTCCCGGTCAACAAGAGAATCACCTTCCGCCTCCTTACCCACGCACACAAAGCTCTCCATGACCAAGGCCCGAGCTACCTCAACAACCGAATCAACTTCTACGCTCCCAAACGCCACCTCCGATCCGCCAGACACGCCCTCGCCGCCGTCCCACGCATCCGCAGAGCCACCACAGGAGGAAGGTCCTTCTCCTACCTGGCCGCCAAGACCTGGAACTCCCTCCTGCCGACCTGCGCCTGACCCAAGACCACCTCTCCTTCAGGAAGAAGCTCAAGACCTGGCTGTTCGAGCAGTAGCGCCCCCCCCCCCCCCCCCCCATAGCGCCTCGAGACCCTACGGGTAGGTAGTGCGCTCTATAAATGCCCATGATTGATTGATTGATTGCTCAGCCAACTACGGGCACTTAACCTTTCCTGGTGCCCTTACTAACTTTCTCATGAGCTATCAATTTTCCGTATAGAAGAAAGTATTGGGTATCTCAAGACAGGCCAGGAGAGCCAGAGTAAGGCTGGAGCTGGGTCTATCTCGCCCAGACATTTCTTGTCTTGGCGACACTATAAAGTACTATATTAGTACCCTGTGAGCTCCAGCAACAGCCCTGAAAGTGCAAATTAAAACAATCTTTGAAGAGAGTGGATCCCCATGGAATGCGCAATTGTCAGTGGCCACAAAATTGTTAGAAATAGAGGTGCAAAACCTGGACAACTCAAACATTCCTATAGCTGCATGGAAAAGAGCTGTGAAAAGACAGGTCAAGCATATATCACACGCAAGAGACCTGGAAAGCTTACATCACCAAATAAATCTTTCCTCACTGGACGCCTCGTATATAGAGGAAAAACCACAGCCTTATCTTGAGCAAGCTTTATCTGTCCAAACCCGAAAAAAGATCACTTACATGAGGCTTCTCGCAATGCCAATCATGGATTTTAACCAAAGCTGGGCTCGCCCGGATAAGTTAGTTGCATGTAGACTTTGTAATTACCATCAGGAATCCTGGCTCCACTTGTGCTGTTGCCCAAAGTTAGCTAGTGAAAGGCACCGTTTGGTTACCCCAATCTGCTGAACTCAGGGCCTCACACGATGCAGCGAAGTCTCGGACTTGTGCTTTTCTTCGATCTCAACTCCAACAGTTGTACGGCCGGGGAAATTCATAGACCTAATTCGAGCTGCATTGTCTGCAAAAATAGAGCTTCAAAAAGAAAACAGTCGGCTCAGAAGCATGGGAGCCGCAGACACACCTCCTGTTTAAAACGAATGCACTTTGCACTCAAACTGTATATCTAGAAAGTGACACTGTTTTTAAGGTTTTATGATCGACTGGGTCGCCGTAACAAATAGGAAACCTAACTTATCTTCTTTTTTTTATAATCCTTTTATATTGTTAGTATATTGTAATGATTTTAAGTAATCGAACAAGAAAATTATTTTTCACTAGGCTGCATTTGTGCAATACAAATGCCATATAAATTCATAAATACATACATAGGGTAATCAAATGCTTTCAATTTGCAAACTTTGATGGCAGTACTGTAGGAGGCGGCTGAATAAAATGTAGTAAGTTGATATATCTCCTGAATGGACTGAAGATACAATGAGGGGTTTTTGAGGTTTAGGTCTGAATAGAAAATAGGGAGCTTATATTACCCCAGATGGTACTGAAAATACTGTGAGGGGTTTTGGCCTGACATTGACTAGAACCTACAGCACTAATATGCCCCCAACTGGGAATAAGAATACTATGAGTAGGGATGGCCTGACTAGGAAGTAGCAAGTTGATAATCCCAAAGGTGGAACCCACAAACAGTCCTTATCTTTCTATGTTGGACCCTTGGAGTAAGCATAAGTGCTCCATGCAATTACTTAAACTTGGGAGAATTTGAACCAAGTGTACATAACAGAAGGCCTTTAGCAAGGTGGGGACCCTCAGTTCATGATAGGAGACACGCCAGCTACCAGTGTGTGATAACATAAAAATGCAGCTCTCCTGCCCCCTCGAGTCACAAAGATGTTGCTCCATAGTGAGAACTTGCTACGGAAATTCAGGAGTAAGTATCACTTAAGTCAAAAGCAAGATAAACGTACATTAAAAAAAAAACTTCATGAATCAGGTCCAATTTTTAGTTGCTTACAGAATTAGAAAGCAAAGATTTCGAACAACGTACCATTAACATGTTGGCCTGTTTTATATAATTTATTACCAACTTTTTGGGAAATACGCATGAATTTGAAGGACAATTGAATAACTTACTGAAGCACAGTTTCATAAATAAAAAAACAATTTCAGTGTATGAGGCCTAAAGTTATGTTTCAAGTAAAGTCTTTTGAACATCAACTTTGTTACTTATGCGTGTAGCCAGTCAAGTGACACATCTGCATCGCATGAATTGCTGAAAATGTGTGCGGTGGATCTGAACATAATAAAGGTTCTATGGAGAAAAGGTTTTTCTACACGGTAAAACCATTCCCGAACACCCTCAGTAGCTGTGTGTGAGTTGCCGTTTCTTTACCATTCTAGAAAAAGATTTAATCCTGCTGTTTCAGGAGTAATATTCCTGGGAGGGAAAGACTCAGCAAAAAGTTTGTTACCCACAAGCTTACAAGTTTGTGGGTTTTCGCACACATTTAGGTAGTCAATAACCCATCAATTCTCCCTTACACACCCTAATAGGAAACTTACTCATGCAGATAATTCACTAAACAGAACAATATTACTTTTTCAGGAGTAACATTCATGGGTGGCAAAGACTCAGCAAAAAGTTTTTGTTACCCACAAGTTTGTGGGTTCTCTCAAACATTTAGGTAGTCAATAGTCGAGGAATTCTCCCGTACTCGCCCTAATAGCAAACTTACTCATACAGATAATTCAACAGACAGAACAATTACTCTCATCTTATGTAGGGGTGGACAAGCCGATTTATGTTGATTCAGTTAGGGAATATCTACCCATAGACCCAGTTTTCTGCTCGTATGTGTGAACCGCATGCCAGGAAAGCACCTTCACATGCAGAGACTGACGTTGGAACCCTGTTTAACCCCACCAGACTCAATAGAGAGAGTTAGTGACGGTGACAAGTGCCACCACAGGATGACTGGCAGGTGGGCTGGCTGGCTGAAGGGTGGATACTTCAGCTATTCGAGTAGATTGAAGACATGATAGGTGAAGAGTCAGGAACCACTAGAAGCTGTGAGTGTCAGACATAGACGGTAATTATGGGGAATATTCTTGTTGCCACAAAAGACTCCACACCTGCCCATTTCAAGAAGCTGACTGTACGTCAGACATCAATCCTCGAGCCAACAGTGGGCTGGTGCTTGAGCAGAGCAGCAATCAATATGAACTCCAGAAACAGCTGCTGGTAAGTTCAGTCCTAGATCCAATTAGGAAGTCCAAAAAATAAAGACAGCAAGAACCAAGAGTCCTCAGTAAACTGGGCGACTCGTTTCAATGGAATTTTATTTTTGCTGTAAAGTGTTCAAGTAGAAGCCTCAAGCTTTCCCACGACGGACCACATTTGATAATTTTTCATGCAGGGCAGCAACCAAAGTTGTTATGCTGCATTAAAGGGGCAGAGCAGGGAAGCGCAACATCTGGAAAGAAATGACTCAGCCACTGTTGTCCGCTGCACAATTTCTTGCTGCCACGTGCCATGCACACACCTTGCCTGTCTGCCTGAGTCTAGCAGTACAAAACACTCCTTTGATATGATTTAAAACTTTCTGGTGTTGTGTGTATGCTAGACAGTGCAGCACACGTGCAGATTTGGAATAGTTTAGAGAAAAGAAAGCTTTTATCCCTATGTATGCCTGCCTTGATGAGATGGATTTTTTAGGTTCACAACTCAGACTAACATCATTAGATGGGGCTTTGCATCAAAAACCAGGGGTGGTTGCAGGGAATGTCCATTTACCTACTCGGCATGCCCCCTTGACATAAAGTAGAGAAAGCAACACACAGTACTACTTTGCACTATTGTATTGCTACTTTTATTGCCAAAACAAGTTGTGGGCTGTAAAGTAAATCCCATTGCAAAACATTACTCCAGTGTGCCTCACTGTTGGTGCCTTTGCACCAGCCCAACGTGTGGATACATTTTCCCAAGGTTTGAATTAGGTACAATGACTTAGTGCAGCTGCTCTCTTCGATCTGTTAAATAGCCTATGTTAGATTTGGCAGGGTGGCTGCCTTGGATTGGGCATGCCAAATGTTTGGGACACTGCAGTGAGTGGGACCAACATTGTTCTTGTGGAAGGTGCTCCTGTGTTGGCAATCTCTGGTAAGAGGTAAGGAGGGGTTACAACTTGGGGCAGGAGGGAGCACAGAATACAAGGCAAAAGACCACTGGTGCAGAATCCTCAGCAATGCCAGCAGTATTTTCTGTAGCATAGGACCCTCTGCAGACCTGATAGCATTATCCATGTTAGTCACCAGCACTGGATCTCCAGAATTCCTCCAAAGTAGTGGAGTTTTCAGTCCCAGGCACTGATGTAGGTGTTCTTGCCGAGTCAGTAGCACACCTGGAGTCAGCCATTGGAAAAGGTGCTCTTTTTGCACTGCTGTGGTCTCCACACCCCCATACAGCAACCCACCTGTGTTTGTGCACTTCTGTGGGAAGGTATGCAACTACATCCTATGAATAGTTTATCAGAGGAGCATTAGGTGTGTACAAACAGTCTAGAACTGTTGGAAAACGAAAGAAATATCAGTGGTTTAGGAGCGCTTATAAGTGCAAGAAGAATTTAAGAGGTCATTGATGTGGAGGGCAACAGATACCAGGTGGTGGTCAACCCGGACAAAGGATATCACTTACAGCAGGTTTACGTTATGGGTAGCAGATTTCATTTTGTGGCAATGTATCTGATATGAAGGCACGACCTCAAATTTAATTTGGAAATATTATAACTGCTATGTGCCTCTAATAGACTTGCAAGATTGGAGTAGAGGCAGTTTCAAATTAGGCACAGCCTACGATTAGGGACATATCTTTAACAGTGAAAACATGTATATCTCTTTAAATTAACTGTTCTTTTTAGATGATTTGCTCACGTTTTGTAAATTACATTTTGAAAATTTTTTTGCTAACCATCCTGTAAAAAAATCAGATTGCAACGTACACAAGGACCACGAGATTACATATTCGCTAAAATGGTTTTAATTTCTAACAGGTATTATTTTGTATTGTAATGGTGTGTGTTGGAACATGGCTAACTCTGAAAGGTCACTCCAATAGTTTTGCCTTCCTCCTCCTCTTTTTATGACCTCGTTTTTGTTGGCTTTAGGACTCTGAGAACTTCACGGCTGCTAACCAGTGTTAAAGTGCATGTGCTCTCTCCGCTAAACATAGTAGCATTATCCGATACCCAACTGGCATATTTCATTTTCTTATAAGTCCTTAGTAAAGTATACTGCATATGCCCACAGCCTGTAAATTAAAGGCTATTAGTGGGCCTTCAGCACTGATTGTGTCACCCACTTAAATAAACCCTTAACCATGCCTCAGGCCTGCCACTGCAGAGCCTGTGTTTACAGTTTTAAACTGCCATGTCTAGCTGGCAAGTTAAACCTCTTACCAGATCCAAACCTTCCTTTTTAATACATATAAGTCACTCCTAAAGTAGGACTTGGACAAGGCATGGTGCAGTGTATTTATAAGTTTGGCATGTACTTTTAAGTTTTACGGGTCCTATTGTGAAACATTTTTTTTTTACTACTGCAAGGTCTATCTCTGCCATAGGATAACATTGGGATTACCTTATTATATTTTATAAGTGTATTTCCATTTGGGAAGAGATCAGACCCCAAGTCTGGTGTCTCCAGAATCACAATTTAAAATCACAACTTATGGTGAAGTTGGATTTTAAATAGCAGTTCTGAAAATGCCACTGTTTGAAAGCTGGCATTTTCTTACTTTAGCCATTTAGTGCCTCTCCGTTCAGACTTGATTGGGTGACAGCTGGGCTTTGTGTTTTCCCTCTAGACAGCCACACACAAAAGGAGCTTATGTGTGACTTGATGGGCCATCCACGGAGAAGGGAGGGAGGAGATGGGCACAATCTCTTGCTTACACCTGAATAGCCTGTGTCCTGCCCACACACAAAGGGCTTCATGCCCCCAGAAGTGAGTCTGGATCCAGAACCTCTGTGCACTTCAAAGACCCTCTTTGAAGTGTATCCCACTTCAAAGGCACACTAGGTATAAGTACTTGCCTAACGAGCTTGCTTCAATCATACCCATGCATCCTTTCTGGAACCATCGCATGGACACCATTGCGTGGATCAGAACCGGCACATTGACACCGTTTCATAAATCAAACCTGGCACATCACATTCAGAACCAGTGCATTGTTCTCAGAATAGATGCATCCTCTGCTGAAGGAGCCACAGCAGGGTTGTTAAGTATCAATGCCCGTAATGCTACCGGACCAGGTAATTACAGCAATACAGTAGAGAAGTGGTCATAATAGCAATCAAAACTTCGGGGTAAACATAAAAAGAAAGAAAACATTCACAAGGTCCTAGTCATAAGTATGCAATAAATGCCATGTATTCTCAAAATGTCAAAAACAATTGTCAAAGACATCACAATTGTCTATCCACTTGGGAGAATGGTGCTCAGGGTGAAAAAAAGTAAAGTGCTCAGGATAAAAGTGCGTTCGTGAGGGTGGAGAGAAAAGGAAAGGTAATCTGCCATATATACATTATATTTACATAATGAAAACCTATCCAGCCTAAAGATGGCAAATCATGTATGTTAAAAAGATAGCAATGAATGAATGCTGGAAACAAATTTCAGTCGTGTATGCTCGTTATTAAGAGTAACAAAAGCCAACATTTCGACCCCTTACCAAAATCAAGGTTGTTGAATCCTTCGCATGGGGTCTTCATCAGGACAAAAAGGTAGAGCACCTAAAAGAGATTGAATACTCTGTATTACTTACATGAAGCCTCATAGCTGGATGTGAATGCTAAAATAAAATAAAAGCAAAGAAGGTGATAGTTACCAAGTCAGAACTCAGCAAGGGAACTCAGGCTGGATAGAGTAGAAGGAGGGCTCCTTATAACTCCTAAAGCAGGGGAAAAACAAGCATAAGTATATGGAGGGACATGGACTGGAAAGGCAGAACCTTAAGGACCTAAGTTGTGTGGACTTACTCTGAACAATAGAGTAGGTGCTAGGAATCACCTTAGTGCGACAGTCCAAAAGGCGACGCGATGACAAATCATGGGGTTTACAAAGCAAGCACAAGGAGATAGGGAAGCCTCAGCCAATGCAGTCAGTCACCTGGCCAACAAGGCTTAACACAGAGAGTGGTCTGGAGGGTCCCACCTTATCTAGAATCAAACCTTTTGTGACCAAAAGAAATTATATGTATTTAGCAAACTTCTAAGCGTCAAAAGATGGCGTGCAAATGGGGACCGACCAGGAGTGTTAACCATCCGGGGGGGGAGTAATTGTTATTTAACTAAACCCATGAAGGATAAGCCAAGATGATAAGTGGAAACCTCAAAACAAGAATGTCAAGCCATGCATGCGTAATAAATTATGGGGGCGTGTGTGGCTCGTAAAACAGCATGACAAGAGAGAACAGAGTGAAGAGACCCTTCAGAAGTATCATTGTGTAAGTTGAAAGTAAAATATGCCCCATGTTGCTCCTTTCTAACATACTACAAAAAGCTACCAACCACGGTTGGTGCTTACCTTATGGGCCACATGATGAATCTACAAAGAAGGGAAAAAATGAAAAGCATCGGAAAAACTCGAAACCGCAATTGGAAGGCAGAGAAACAAGCGACAGGCTCAAAACTCAAAATGGTGCATAAGTTAGAGGCTGCTCAGGCAGTTAATCTAGAGCAACCACCTACCTCCGTTCACCATCAATGTCAAGAAGGACAGCAGCGTTCATTCCCCGGGAGTGTCAAGAAGGGCTGAGGCGGCTGGGCTCCGGACGTAGCGTAAAATACTTAGAAAACTATGTGCACACAGTGTGCAGCTTCTCGGTGCATGCACGTTACACGTAGTAAAATGTGCTTGGTGATCCCGATTGGGCGATCTGGGTCTGGATATCAGATGAAAGGGCAGAAAAAGAGTCTCTAATCGTAAATTAATTTGGAGTGTTCAAGTAGAATATTTTAATAGGATCTTAATACCAGATTGATTGCAATAGATACCCGCTACCCCCAAACAGCATTCATTATTCAGGACAAGGGCCCGCTCGCAAAGCGCACATTTTAAATATTTTTAAAAACTGAAGTCATAAGGATACAGATGTGGATAATCATGGTTTAAAGACCGCACATTTTAGCATTGCAAAACCAGAATTCATATGGGTACAAATATGGATAATCTCAACATAAACAATGGCATAAAAGTGTCGTAGTTATAAAACATGATGTAGGGAACAGAGGCAGTAATACAATAATGAATAGTATGTCTGTGATCATTAGCATCACTATAATACATAGTATATTAGTGATACATAGGGCCATCTGTGGTCTTTTGCGTGATGTAATAGAAATCGCAATGTAAAGCATTACATATATGGAGTCATAGAGTATTAAATATCAAGTGTGGTATGCAACACAGTATACTAAGTTTCCCATGAATGACATATCACTGAGAGCCACAGCAGCGCATCGCATTTGGAACCAGCACATTGCACTCAAGTCGTAACAACGTATCAAGGCTGTTGTGAGGAGAAAATCAATGCATCTCTTTCGCTGTGTGGTTTGACACTGATGGCCCGCTTTGGCTGCATCCTGCATCTTCTTCGACGGTGATGCAAAACCCGGATCATGGCACTTTTGTTAAACTGCCCTAACTGGATTCCTGTATGCAGCCCGCGCTCCATCGTGGTTGGCCTGAACTTTTGAGTTTGTCCTGGTGCAGCGCAACCAGATAATCCACATAAGCGCTTACAGTTCCAAGCACTATTTTACAGATTGGGATTTTTGACGTTTTTTTCTTTTTTTCTTTATAAAATTAAGCTCTATTTTTCTAACCTGCTGTGTAGTCTTTTTGGGGTGTTTTCACTGATCTACTGTTTGAAGTGTTGCATAAATACTTTACACATTGCCTCTTAAATTAAGCCTGACTGCTCTGGGCCAAGCTACTAGAGGTTGAGCACAGGTGAATTTAGGGCATGTTTGTGACCTACCCTGACTAGGATTGTGGTTCCTGCTTGAACAGGGTGCATACCTCTGTGTTAGACCTGTCTGCGTCTGGGGAGACTCTAACCATTATTATTTATTTTTGTCCCCCTTAGCCTCCCAGAGTTTCTATTTTTATTTTTACACATGTCCATCAGGAATTTTTAATGCTGTCAGGGGGCTAGGTGTTCCTTGGCGATGACACCATTTTTCCCTCATAACCTGTGAGGCCTAGTCAGCCCCCTTGAAAATCTAGGGATCTCCAGAAACCTAAAATGGTGTCCACCAACTGCCATAACGGACACTACTGGAGGACAGGTCCATAGGATAACATTAGGGAACTTTCTGGAATTAACTAGAGACTTCTGCAGGTCTCAGGCCACCCTATATAAGGCCAGTGACCAGCAGCCATTTTGTGCTGACCCAAGAGTGGAGGAGTGAGGCAGTGGTGAGAGGAGGTGGACACACTGAGAGCAGCTAGTTTGTCTCTGAGGCTGACAGTTTCTTCAGAGGATTGTTCCCCCTTCAACCTTTGACCAATCCCTCCCAAAACATCAACTGCTGATAAAGAAATCGAGTTACTTGAGCAGGAAAACCCTTCTAAATCTGCGCCCCAGTGAACCCTCTCAGGACACTCTTAACAGAGGGTATTCCTGGACTTCCCATACCCAGCGCTGCGCTTACCGGTGTTGTGGAGCAGCTGTAGTGAAGGCGGGTGTCTGTGGCACCCTAGCGACCTGAGGAGCGAGGGCGCCGTGTGTGCACATCCTTCCTGAGAGGCCGGAGTTGGAAGTGACTGACCAGGAGCAGCGGCGCTGCTACGATCGGCTGTGGGACCCCGGGGGCACCAGCCGCGTCAATCCGAGGAGGAAGCGCTGCCGCGCATGCCTTGTGCGCGAACGCTTCCGTGGAGGCCGGAGGGGCCTAGGGTCGGGCAGGCCCGGGAGAGCAGCGTCATCGGAAGAGCAGCGTCCTTCCTTTGAGTGAGTGCGGAGGTGGGAGAAGAGCGAGCGCTTCCGCGCATGCCCGGCGGAGTAGTGCCGCCTGAGGAGAGTCGGTCGCGTCAACAAGAAAGCCGACCGCGTCGGAGCTTCAGGTGTTCGATCCCCCTTCCTGAGGAGGCAGAAGCGCCACAGCGGACGTTGCGGTAGGGAGCCTTGGGGCCAGGAAAGCCTCCCCCGACCTTCCCCAACAGCCGTCTGCTGCCAGGCTCCATCGCGTGTAAAGGACCCAAGCGCGACACGCCTACAAGCCTACAAGTAAGCCGGGTAGTGTGGGAACGGGAGGCGGCAGCACCGAGTGAAGGAAACAGGACAGTGGGGCTGCGACTAAAACCATAAACTGAACTGTCCAGGGAAGCCTGACTGGAGGAAGCGGGCTAGTGAACTGCCTAATCCTGATTAAAATATCCCATAAGTGGCACGGAGGAAAGAGGAGGAAGTTGTGTAGGGAACCACAGGGTTCCGGGGTAAAAACCCTTACAGTTTAGTGATAATTGAAGAAGTAGATCCTCTACCAGATAGGTGTGCCTGTAAATTAGAGTGAGGGGAACCTTGCTAATATTATTGTGTCTTCCCTTTTAGTTACATAACTGGTGGGTTATGCAGTGAAGATCTACAACCGGGTCATTCTGTTGAGTTGAGCAGTGCTCAAGAGCTGTGGGGTAATGTACCTGCTAATGAGTCTTTAAACACGTATTGCACTGTCAGGCTGCATTTTCCTTTCTGTAAATCTATTAGTGAAGTGTACTGTGACCTGAATAACCACTGATCTTAAATGTACCCTTGATTCTCCAGATTTGACCAGGAAAGATATTGAAGTATGATTTGAATTTCCTGTACCAGGTGTAACTTGATTGTCTTTTATCCCTGACTAAAAAGTATAACAAGAAAAGCATATTATTTTTATAAAAGGTAACGGTATTTTTCCAAACAGTGGTGTTGTGTCTTTATTTTAGTGGTTCATCACTGAGTTACTGTGAGTGAGACTTGTAAGTACTTAACCAACGCCTTGAGTTAGCTGTAGCCACTACTGTGCCAAGCTACCTTATGTAGACTTGGGTAATCTAGGTCCAACATAATTGGTGTTTCAGCGGTGGGATAACGGATTTGTACTTACACTTACTTATTAGTAACGCAGTGCCAACCACGAGACCTCACCTGGAGTTTTCTCCCTGCGGCCCTCCTAATTTAAATTTTGATTTTTCTAAATTGACTACTGGCGGTGGGTGGAGGTTGACCTCAGGTCACTTTGTGGATTTCTCCTGTGTAGCAGTTTATACTCCAAATAGAAATGGAGATAAATGTGGAAGAGCTGGAAAATTATACTGTGACCCAATTGAAGGAATGGTGTCAGCAGCAGGGGGTGTTTTTCAAGAAAGGCGCCAGAAAAGTTGAGCTGCTGACCAGTATCCGGGCATGGGTAGAGGCTCATTCCGGGGAGGAGGTAGATCCTGAGGGGAGTGACAAGGACACTGTCCTGGAGACCGCAACACTGTACCAGGCGGGAGGGGAGAACCTTGTAACAGGTCCTAGAACACCTTCCAGAGTGGGCAGTAGTGTTTCAGAGAGGGGCCTGACCGACGCCGAGTTAGAAGATAGGAGGGAGGAGAGGAGGATGAGAATAGAACTAGCCAGGATGGACATGGTGAGGGAGGAAAAGAGGTTGGAGCATGAGCGGACCATCAAAGAGATGGATTTGCAAGCCTTAAATCTACGAACCCCCAAACCAGAGAATGGTGGCAGCGATATCCAGACCAACACCAGGGAACCCAGACCGTACCTACCAAAAGATATTATGGCATGCTATGTACCCAGTGACGACATCGCTAAATGGCTAGCCGCCTACGAGGTCTCGCTGAGGGCCCATGGGATTCTGGAAGTCCACTGGGGAGGTGGGTTATATAAATACATGCCCCCCACTGGCAGGGATACTTTGTTGGGCCTGGATCAGAGTGAACAGACCTACTACCCGGCTATGAAGTCAGCGCTGCTCAGGAAGTTTGGGTTGACCCCTGAGAAATATAGACAAAAGTTCCGGGGCAGCTACAAGCTGGGCACGCAAAACTGGGTAGATTTTTTGGACTACTCCAGGAAGGCCCTGGAGGGTTGGGTAAGAGGCAGCGAGGTAGGGGACTATGAGGGACTATATGACCTCATACTCAAGGAACACCTACTCGAGAAGTGTCTTCCCGAACTACGACAGCATCTGGTGGACAGCAAGCTGACCAGCCCCAGGAAGCTTGCTGAGGAGGCGGACATCTGGGTTAGTACCCGGGTGTCGACTAAGGGGACTGGAGGGAATTCCCAGAAGCAAGGACAGGGCGCCCCCCAGAAGAAAGAGGGAGGGGAAACTAAGAGGGAGTTCTCAAAAGGGCCACAAAATACTTCGCAAGGAAGGGGCAGAGGATTCATCCCTAAGAGTAACCCCCCTCGCAACCCTACCCCTGGCCAAAGCCAGCAGCCAAGGGTTGTTCATTGCTTTGAGTGTGGTGGTGTGGGACACTATAAAGGAGATGTGAGATGCCCAAAAAGACCACCCCCTCCCACTGGAGGAATAGCCCCGGGAATCACTAGTGTAGTGCTCGGGGAGGAGATGCCTTTGGTTAATGGAGGGGAGCGGGCGGGTGTCACTTTAGTGTCCCTGGGAGATAAGGAGATGGTTCCAAAGACCCAACTGCCCTCTAATACTACTAAGTATGAGCAGTGGGTCACCATCAATGGCCGTAGAGGGGAGGCTCTGAGAGACACAGGAGCCAGCATGACTATGGTAAGGAGTCAGCTGGTGTCTCCAGAGCAGGTCATCCCAGATGTACTCCATCCCGCCGTAATGGCTGACGGCAGATTGGGCCACTACCCTGTGGCTGAGGTTCCCTTTGAGTGGGGAGGGGTTGCAGGTCCACTTCGAGTTGCCGTAAGCCCTGCCGTGCCTGTTGACTGCCTGTTAGGGAATGATATGGAGCACAATGCTTGGAGGAGGGTGGAGTACCAGACTCACTCTGAGATGCTGGGACCCCCTGACTGGACTTGTGTCAGCACAAGGTCAGCGACTGCCCGAAGGGGGAGTTCACTTACGCTGGAGCCTGGAACAATGGCCCAGCCGGCTGCCAGAGAGGAGAAGGGCAGGAGGCCGGATGACCCTGCCTCGACATCTCCACCTCGTGAGACAGATGGACCACCTGCGGAGGTGGATCTGGAGTCCACAGGGGAGAATGTTGCTTCCCTGGAAAACCTACCCATCCCTACTGAATGGCATGTGGAGGGAGGTCCTTCCCGGGAAGAATTCTGTGAAGCTCAGAAAGAGTGTCCTACTCTCGAGGGGCTGCGGCAACAGGCCAACGCCCAGGCAGCAGGAAACATTGAAGGGAGCTACCGGATTTACTGGGAGGATGGACTCCTCTACAGTGAGCCCAAGGCACCTGGCCATGGTTCAGCCAGAGCCTTGGTGGTCCCTCAATGCTTTAGAGCCTTTCTACTGGAACTGGCTCATGAGATACCATTGGCAGGACATCTAGGACAGGACAAGACCTTTGCCCGGCTTGTCCCCCACTTCTACTGGCCTCGAATGAAAGTGGCGTCTGATACATACTGTCGGACGTGTGTGTCCTGCCAAGCTAGTGGGAAGACAGGGGTGAAGCTTAAAGCTCCCCTGGAACCACTACCTGTCGTTAGCACCCCCTTTGAGAGGGTGGGCATCGACATTGTGGGGCCATTGGATCCACCAACTTCAGCTGGTCACCGGTTCATACTGGTTTTGGTGGATCATGCCACACGGTACCCAGAGGCCATACCTCTGAGGACCATCACTGCACCTGTGGTGGCAAGGGCCCTGATGGGGATCTTCACCCGAGTGGGTTTCCCCAAGGAGGTTGTGTCCGACAGGGGGACTAACTTCCTTTCAGCGTACATGCGGGCTATGTGGAAGGAGTGCAGAGTTACCTATCGGTTTACCACTCCTTATCACCCACAAACCAATGGTCTTGTGGAAAGGTTTAACAAAACCTTGAAAGGTATGATACGGAGTCTACCTGAGAGCCTGCGGAGGAAATGGGACGTCCTCCTACCCTGTCTCTTGTTTTCCTACAGGGAAGTGCCACAAAAGGGAGTGGGCTTCAGCCCCTTCGAACTTTTGTACGGGCACCCTGTACGGGGACCTCTCAGCCTGGTGAAAGACGGATGGGAACGGACTCCCAGAAAGCTTCCCCAGGGTGTGGTGAGCTACATGCTGGCCTTCCGGAGCCAAATGGCTAAGTTGTGGAAGCAAGCTTCAGACAACTTGGAGGCCAGCCAAGCAGTTATGAAAGAGTGGTATGACCACAACGCTCACCCAGTGGAACTGGAGCCTGGACAGAAGGTGTGGGTGATGGAACCTGGAGAGCTAAATGCCCTCCAGGACCGTTGGACAGGCCCCTTTGAGGTTTTGGAGAAGAAGGGGAAGTCCACCTACTTGGTGGATCTTAAGACCCCGAGGCAGCCCCACAGGGTGCTGCATGCCAATCGCCTCAAGCCACATCATGAGAGGCCCGAGGTTGTCTTGATGATGGTAACCGATGGAGCAGAGGAAGAAGAAAGCGAACCTCTCCCTGATCTTCTCTCGTCCCAAGAAAAGGATGGGTCGGTGGAGGGAGTAATTCTCTCGCCATCCCTAACTCCTGAACAGCAGAGTGATTGCCGCCAGATCCTGGAGCAATTTTCTTCTCTGTTCTCCCTTGTCCCGGGTAGGACCCACCTGTGTACCCATGACGTGGACACAGGAGACAGCCCACCTGTGAAGTCTAAAATCTACCGGCAGTCGGACAAGGTGAAGGCCAGCATCAAGAGTGAAGTCGCCAAGATGCTGGAGCTGGGAGTAATTGAACCTTCTGGAAGCCCTTGGTCTAGCCCGGTGGATTTGGTACCAAAAGCTGCCCCACCAGGCACCACACCTGAATTGAGATTCTGTGTGGATTACCGAGGCTTGAACTCAGTAACCAAAACTGATGCACATCCTATCCCACGGGCGGATGAGCTTATTGACCGGCTGGGAGCTGCTCAATACTTAAGTACCTTTGACCTAACTTCAGGGTACTGGCAGATTTCCCTTACCGAGGAGGCGAAGGAAAGGTCAGCCTTCTCTACACCTCAGGGACACTACCAATTTCGTGTGATGCCCTTTGGGCTCAAGAATGCCCCTGCCACTTTTCAGCGGCTGGTGAACAGGGTCCTTTCTGGAATGGAAGCTTTTTCTGCTGCATACCTGGACGACATTGCTGTCTTCAGTAGCAGCTGGGAGGACCATTTGCAGCATCTGCAAGCTGTTCTTCATGCCCTGCAACAGGCTGGCTTGACAATCAAGGCCAGCAAGTGTCAGATCGGACAGGGGTCGGTGGTGTACCTAGGTCACTTGGTGGGCAGAGGGACGGTGCAGCCCCTCCAGGCAAAGATTGAGGCTATCATCGCCTGGGAGCCCCCCAAGACTCAAACAGAGGTCCGAGCCTTCCTGGGCCTCACTGGATACTACCGTCGCTTCGTGAAGGGGTATGGCACTATCGTGGCACCCCTCACTGAACTTACTTCCAAGAAGCAACCCCGACGGGTAGTCTGGACGGAGGCTTGCCAGTGAGCCTTCATGACCTTGAAACAAGCATTGTGTTCCGCTCCCATTCTCAAGGCCCCTGATTTTGCTAGAGAATTCATTGTCCAAACAGATGCTTCAGAACATGGCATTGGGGCAGTGTTATCGCAGCTAAATGATGAGGGCTTGGATCAACCAGTGGTCTTCCTGTCCAGAAGGCTACTCCCCAGGGAAAGGAGGTGGAGTACAATTGAGAGAGAAGCCTTTGCGGTGGTTTGGGCTCTGAAGAAGCTGCGGCCATACCTGTTTGGCTCACACTTCCTGGTTCAGACTGACCACCGCCCCCTTCGTTGGCTGATGCAAATGAAGGGGGAGAATCCCAAGTTGCTAAGGTGGTCCATCTCCCTACAGGGAATGGACTTTAGGGTGGAACACCGACCTGGGGCGGACCATGCCAACGCAGACGTTCTATCCAGGTATTTCCGCCTTAGTGATGAGGACTCCCAAGGGGTTGGGTAGTTCTCCCCACTTTCAGCTTGGGGGGAAGCGTGTTAGACCTGTCTGCTTCTGGGGAGACTCTAACCATTATTATTTATTTTTGTCCCCCTTAGCCTCCCAGAGTTTCTATTTTTATTTTTACACATGTCCATCAGGAATTTTTAATGCTGTCAGGGGGCTAGGTGTTCCTTGGCGATGACGCCATTTTTCCCTCATAACCTGTGAGGCCTAGTCAGCCCCCTTGAAAATCTAGGGATCTCCAGAAACCTAAAATGGTGTCCACCAACTGCCATAACGGACACTACTGGAGGACAGGTCCATAGGATAACATTAGGGAACTTTCTGGAATTAACTAGAGACTTCTGCAGGTCTCAGGCCACCCTATATAAGGCCAGTGACCAGCAGCCATTTTGTGCTGACCCAAGAGTGGAGGAGTGAGGCAGTGGTGAGAGGAGGTGGACACACTGAGAGCAGCTAGTTTGTCTCTGAGGCTGACAGTTTCTTCAGAGGATTGTTCCCCCTTCAACCTTTGACCAATCCCTCCCAAAACATCAACTGCTGATAAAGAAATCGAGTTACTTGAGCAGGAAAACCCTTCTAAATCTGCGCCCCAGTGAACCCTCTCAGGACACTCTTAACAGAGGGTATTCCTGGACTTCCCATACCCAGCGCTGCGCCTACCGGTGTTGTGGAGCAGCTGTAGTGAAGGCGGGTGTCTGTGGCACCCTAGCGACCTGAGGAGCGAGGGCGCCGTGTGTGCACATCCTTCCTGAGAGGCCGGAGTTGGAAGTGACTGACCAGGAGCAGCGGCGCTGCTACGATCGGCTGTGGGACCCCGGGGGCACCAGCCGCGTCAATCCGAGGAGGAAGCGCTGCCGCGCATGCCTTGTGCGCGAACGCTTCCGTGGAGGCAGGAGGGGCCTAGGGTCGGGCAGGCCCGGGAGAGCAGCGTCATCGGAAGAGCAGCGTCCTTCCTTTGAGTGAGTGCGGAGGCGGGAGAAGAGCGAGCGCTTCCGCGCATGCCCGGCGGAGTAGTGCCGCCTGAGGAGAGTCGGTCGCGTCAACAAGAAAGCCGACCGCGTCGGAGCTTCAGGTGTTCGATCCCCCTTCCTGAGGAGGCAGAAGCGCCACAGCGGACGTTGCGGTAGGGAGCCTTGGGGCCAGGAAAGCCTCCCCCGACCTTCCCCAACAGCCGTCTGCTGCCAGGCTCCATCGCGTGTAAAGGACCCAAGCGCGACACGCCTACAAGCCTACAAGTAAGCCGGGTAGTGTGGGAACGGGAGGCGGCAGCACCGAGTGAAGGAAACAGGACAGTGGGGCTGCGACTAAAACCATAAACTGAACTGTCCAGGGAAGCCTGACTGGAGGAAGCGGGCTAGTGAACTGCCTAATCCTGATTAAAATATCCCATAAGTGGCACGGAGGAAAGAGGAGGAAGTTGTGTAGGGAACCACAGGGTTCCGGGGTAAAAACCCTTACAGTTTAGTGATAATTGAAGAAGTAGATCCTCTACCAGATAGGTGTGCCTGTAAATTAGAGTGAGGGGAACCTTGCTAATATTATTGTGTCTTCCCTTTTAGTTACATAACTGGTGGGTTATGCAGTGAAGATCTACAACCGGGTCATTCTGTTGAGTTGAGCAGTGCTCAAGAGCTGTGGGGTAATGTACCTGCTAATGAGTCTTTAAACACGTATTGCACTGTCAGGCTGCATTTTCCTTTCTGTAAATCTATTAGTGAAGTGTACTGTGACCTGAATAACCACTGATCTTAAATGTACCCTTGATTCTCCAGATTTGACCAGGAAAGATATTGAAGTATGATTTGAATTTCCTGTACCAGGTGTAACTTGATTGTCTTTTATCCCTGACTAAAAAGTATAACAAGAAAAGCATATTATTTTTATAAAAGGTAACGGTATTTTTCCAAACAGTGGTGTTGTGTCATTATTTTAGTGGTTCATCACTGAGTTACTGTGAGTGAGACTTGTAAGTACTTAACCAACGCCTTGAGTTAGCTGTAGCCACTACTGTGCCAAGCTACCTTATGTAGACTTGGGTAATCTAGGTCCAACACTCTGCCAACCAGAAACCCAATTTCTAATAGTGCGCTATTTCAATCTATTTCTTTTTGTAGAGGCAAATGAAATTTTGCTGCTGTAAAATCAATATTTCTGTTTTGTATACCTAGAGAAAAGGTACCCCAGGAATCTTAAGCCTAAGAAACAGCACAGTCTGCTACAAAAAATAGAGAAAAACAGTACATCTTTACATTAAGTAACAGGGTACTAAATAGCATCCTGATTCTAAATATCACCTCCTGAGCAGTTTATGAAATGTGCACCGCAAAATTGACTATTCTACATAATGTTCAAATGTTTTCAGAAGAAACTCTTCTATCAGCCTCACCCACTGTAAAAAACTTTTGTGACACACTTCTTCCCCCCCTGGAAAAAAAATCAAATATTGACAATGGATATGAACACTTTGGAAAAGCATAACAAAGAGTAACCAGCATTTGAGTTTTTTAGCTTCAGAGGAAATGTTACAGAATCGTAAGTGGAGAGAAGTTAACATATAAAGCTAGTCAACTTCTTGATGTTCAACAGTCTTTGTTCTGATACCATCTTAAGCCACCAGGGTTATAAGTGACCTTGTTTATCCATTTTGGCTCTCACAACCTCTACAGGACACTTCCAGAATGTGAGATCGCCATGACTCCAATGTTACTGGGGCATGAGGTGATATATGGCTGGGGAATGCTTGTTAGTTCAATGTATACCATTCTGTCTTTATTAAATGTGTTTCCTGTAACAGACAAATGTTGTGCATAGTCTCCCTTAACAACGTAAGGAACCCAAATCATTGGGAGGTGTAACCAACCAGTGGTTCCTGATGCCATGTATCTAGGGGTGCGTATAACTTCTGTAGTGGATACTATACCTGATTTAAATATCTTACCGGTTATAGATGATGCCAATAAAAAACTGGAAAGACTAGATAGCCTGCATCTATCCTTGTATGGACAATGCAGCGTTATTAAAATGTTAATTCTTCCTAAGTTTTTATATTTGTTCAGGACCATTCCTCTTTTGTTTTCTCAAACAAGTTTGGTAAAGGCAGATAGAGTTTGCTACAGATTTTTGTGGGGGTATAGGCGTTCACGCAGAGCAACCCAGTGGATGTGTCTTCCCAGAGATCGAGGGGGCTGGGCGGTTCCAAATCTTGCTATGTATTATTGAGTTTCAATGCTGCAAGCAATGGGCGTGCTGTTATGTGGAGACAAAGTGAGCACACCAATATGTAACACTCCCACTATTTATGAGGTTGGGTTGGGCTCCGCTGCAAAAGGTATTTTACTTGAAGTCCTTGAACCCAGCTACTATAAGAGAACACGTTTTAAGGTCCTGATTGCTGCATATACTATCTGGCGAATGATTAGGAGGAAATTGACTATTCCAAATATGAACTTATATACGCCTTTTAAAGCTACTCGAATGTTTCCCAGCATCTTTCAGGATCATGTTATGTACAGATGGCAAAGCAAAGGTGTCTATGGGTTTGGTGATATGGCCGAGGATGGTGTTGTCCTATCATGTAGCGAAATAAGGGATACATTTCAGTTATCTCCACGTGACTTCTTTAAGTATTTACAGATTCAAAGTTTTATCCAAAAATACTTGAAGAAAAGTCCTTGCATCTTGGAGAAAGTGCCTGTCATTAAATTGATTAAAAAGAGAAGTAGCATAGGCATTTTGTATCAATATATTCTCTCAACACTTCCGGATGATTTGACTGCTCAAAATGCCAAGTGGGAAGTAAAATTAGGTAGGGCAGGTATTGACTTAACCTCAGTGATAGAACTTGCTAGTCAGGTTATAGTATCTGGCTCGCTTAAAAGTCAAAGTTACATGTCAATGTTGGATTTATACTATACGCCTGCTAAGATTGCAAAATGGGGGGCCACAAAGGGAAATACATGCGCACGATGCGGGCTGCTGGCAGCAGATGCAACACATATGTTTTATTCCTGTTTATCCCTCCGTGGCTTTCTAGATGATATTGAGCACTTTATTAATGTCACACTTAAGATCCGATGTACAATGACCCTGGCACTTGTGATATTCGGGGTCGAGGCTGGTAATATACTATCCGGTGGTAACACCTTTAATGAATCGGCCCTTATATTTATTGCTATGTCGCAGGTTCGCCTATGCATTACTTCACAGTGGCTCTCTTCGGAAGCCCCTACATTTGTACAGTGGCATGCAAGATTATTAGCTATACATCGTTTAGAATTTTATGCATTTTCTTGTAAAGGGGGGAGACGGCGGCAACTCGCGACTCGAATTTGGGGGCCTGTGGCGGAATGGATTGGATAAAAGAATAGCGTTGTTCAGGCTGCATTCCCATACTAGTATTTTCTTCATTTGTTTCTGATGTGTTTTCCTCAGTCTTAATTGTTAGGAATGTATTTGTGTTATTATTTGCCTAATCTGCCAATCTATTGTTTATTTCATTTTGTATGAATTTTGTATGAATAACCAATTCTGCTGTTTAAATTGTAATTTGGAACTGTTTAAATGTCTGGTCTCAATAAAAAAGATAAAAACATTTTTTTTTAAAAAAGGGAGGTTTAACCAAGCACCAAAAATTCAGTTTTAGGACCTTATCCACATATCTTGAAGGATGGATGCCTTTTTAAAAACAATGCCAAGAATTGGTGATTGCATTGAGCTATCTTCATTAGCTTCAAGTAAACAAATGAAATGGTTATCTGCTTTCTCTATATACCCTTTTGGAAGCTTGTTCCTAGTTCCACAAAGAAATTATCCAGACATTTTATTCCTGTCACATGTCTTCATTCTACTTCAGGAACATGGGCTATAACCACCACCTAGCAAAGTTACAGAACATGGGCTATTACCACCACCTAGCAAAGTTACAATGTCAACATTACGGCATTTTAATATGCTATATCTAAAAGTCCATAGGACCATATATTTAAACAGTGAAAACACAACCTATTTGACTAATTCTTAAAATGGTACTCTACAGAAATCTTTCAACCAATCAGAATATAACAGGAATGTCATGCTTTTTAAACTCATTTATTTTTGATTTCTCAAACATTCTGTGTCCCACCGTGTCTCAGGCAGGTAACCTACTCATATTAGCCCTTGATGGTGGCATGCAAAGCTTTCCAACACCATTATAACACATCAACTTACAAGTTCATGTCCTAGGGCATGGGTACTCACAAAGGGCCAGATGTAGGTGTTCAAATACCGGTCGGAAACGGCAGAAAATACCGATTTTTGGCCATTTCCGACCGGTATTTGGACATTGGTATGTAGGGGATAGAAAAACTTACAGATTCGGTAATTTTACCGAATCGGTAATTTTACTGAATCGGTAAAATTACAGAATCGGTAAATTTACTGATTCTGTAAATTTTACCGATTCGGTTAAATTCCGATCAGTAAAAATACCGAATCTGTAATTTGCTATGTAGGTAGCACTGTTAACAGTGCTACAGGCCTTCAGAATTCGGTATTTTACCACCCAATAAAATTGGGTGGTAAAATACCGAATTCAGATGTACATGCACATCTGTGCATGCACATCTGTGCATGTACAACTGTGCCATGTGACACACAGACATGCCCTTAGGGAATGTATGTGTGCCACATGGCACACAAGCCTGTACTTGGGGTGCTAGAGGGTGTCAAAGTGACACCCCCTGCACCCTTGCAGGATTTGGTATTTACCGATTCGGTAAATACCGAATCAGTATTGCCCATTGATTCCTATGGGCTTCAAGGCCCGTAGGAATCCATGGGCTATACCGATTCGGTAATTACCGAATCGGTAAAAAATGAATTAAAACGATTCAGTAAAAATTATCTAATTTTTACCTACATCTTATTTACCGATTCATAAATACCGAATCGGTAAAATTCGGTATTTATGAATCCGTAAATAAGATTTACCTACATCTGGCCCAAACTTTCTCTCTGGGGCCAAATTTTCAGTGTGGTTTGTGTCCGAGGGCCGCACTGGTAGGGGCGGGGTCAGGGGGAGGGGAGGGGCTAGAGCAAAAAAACGGTGACCATGAGGTTGAACACAGGTCCCTGCAGCGGACGCCTTCGTCCACTGATCCACCAGACTTCACACACACACACGCCTATCTCTCCCACCCTCTGTCACCCTCACTCTGACTGTCTCCCTCTCTCTCTCCCTCCCTCTGTTTGTCTCCCTCCCTCTGTCTGTCTCCCTCCCTCTGTCTGTCTCCTTCCCTCTCTCTGTCTCCCTCCCTCCCTCTGTCTCCTTCTCTCTGTCACCCTCCTCCCTCTCTCTGTCTCCCTCCCTCTGTTTCCCTCCCTCTCTCTGTCTCCCTCCCTCTGTTTCCCACCCTCTGTCTCCCCCTCCCTCCCTCTGCCCTTCCCTCTGTCTGTCTCCTCCTCCCTCCCTGTCTCCCTCTCTCTGACTCCCTCCCTGTCTCCCTCTCCCTGTCTCCCTTTGTCTCCCTCTGTTTCCTTCCCTCTCTCTGTCTCCTTCTTCACTCTCACTCACTCTGTCACCCTCCTACCTATGTCGCTCCCTCCCTTTCTCTGTCTCCCTCCCTCTCTGTCTCCTCTGTCTCCCTCCTCTCTTTGTCTCTCCGTCCCTCTCCCTGTCTCCCTCCCTCTCTCTGTCTCCTCTGTCTCCCTCTGTCTGCCAAACTCTGTCTCCCTCCCTCTGTCTAACCTCCCTCCCTCTGTCTGCCTCCCTCTGTCTTCCTCCCTCTTCTTCCCTCTGTCTGCTTCTCTCTCCCCTGTCTCCCTCCCCCCTCTGTTTTCCTCCCTCCCTCTGTTTCCCTCCCTCTGTCTCCCTCTCCCTCTGTCTCCCTCTCCCTCTGTCTCACTCTCCCTCCGTCTCATTCCCTCTGTCACCCTCCTCCCTCTCTCTATCTCACTCACTCTGTCTCCCTTCCTCTGTCTCCCCCTCCCTCCCTCTGCCCTTCCCTCCATCTGTCTCCCTCCCTCCCTTTTCCTCCCTCTGTCTCCCTCTGCCTACTTCCCTCTGTCTGTCTCCCTCCCTCTGTCACCCTCCCTCTATCACCCTCGCTCTGTCACCCTCCTGCCTCTGTCTCTCCATCCCTCCCTCTCCATCACTCTCTCTGTCTCCCTCATTTTCTCTGTCTCCCTCTGTCTGTCACCCTCTGTATCCCTCCCTCTGTCTCCCCCTCCCTCCCTCTGTCTCCCTCCCTCTATCATTGGTTAGGCTGGATACCACGCCTGCCTGCTTTAACATGCGGTAGTGAGGTCTAGTCCTTCTACTCTTTTAAGTATGGGTTCATGCCAAGGGGATCATGTCTGTATGTTAATGATATACAATAACATGTTTGTATTTGTCCTACGTCCAGTCTTCGAAGTACTTTCTCCATGAATTCCAATCCAACTCCATCAGTTTGAGCGGAGACACACTGGAGGAAGGACTGGCGGGACGAGGGCTCCTTACTTGGAATAAAGATACCTTCTTCACAACATCTGCTGCTCCTGACTCTTTTCTATATGTACAGCTACCCGCTTCACACATGCACAAACCCACTGAATTAGTCACCGGCTTGGCCTTATTTCTGAGAGCAGCTTCTAGGGTGCTGAGGAGCTGCCAGTAGCTCCTTAGTTAAATGATGGAGACTACTGGGCTAGAAGGAAAGGATGAAATGAGGTCCAGAGATTGAGAGGGTGGAACAGAGAAGAGTGGAGGGGAATGAGGGGTGGTTAAAGGGATAAAGCCAAAAATGAAAAAAAGGGACAGCAAGAAAGAATGGGATTGAAGGGAAGGACAGCAAGAGAATGTGTGATAGAGAAGACCGGAGTGGGCCCAGAGACTATTTATTAGAGGGGGGAAAAGGGGAGGAAGCAAAAAAGAAATGGAAATTAGGGGAGTGGTCAGAGAGACAGGGTGGGATAAAGGACATGGAATTGAACAAAAAGAGAGGTTGAGAGCGAAACAATGTGATAGAGAAGATGGTGGGGACAGAGAGAGAGAATGGAATCGAGGGGAGGACGGGAAGGGGGACAGAGCAAGTTAGGATGGGATAGAGTGAATCTGCCCGAGAGAGGATGGGTGGGGGAAGAGGCATCGACAGAAAAGAGAGAGTAAGGGACAGATGAAAGAGGTCATTGAGTGAGAGAAAGGAAGGGAGAGAGGGGGGATTGCATAGAGGGGAGGGGAGAGACGGTGTGAGCATGGATGGGACAGAGGGACGGAGATAGAAAGAGAAAACAGTGAGAGAAGATGATATAGAATAGAGGAAAATATGGAGAAGGGGCATGGAAAGGAGAACTGGGCAGAGCAAGAGAGTGGATAGATGAGAGATTGGTGGAAAATGAGTCATGGCTGGAATATATGATAAGGGAGAGGGAAAAGAGAGAGAAGAAACAAGGAGAGATGGTGAAAGAGACAGAGATTGAGAGGGTGGAACAGAGAAGAGTGGAGGGGAATGAAGGTGGAGAAAGAAGCAGAAGCGAGAAAGGGAGAAAGAGAATTGAATATATGGAAAGATTGAGGAAAGTGGAGAAATGTATAGATACAGAAAAGGATATGTGGACAAGTGAGAGGGAAAGAGAGAGAAGAAGAGAGAATGGGATCAAGAAAAACAATGAGAAATATGGAGCTGAGACAAGGGTGTCAGTTACAGCTAGACAGGACTATCTTGCCCTTTGGTTCCCCTAATACTTTTTCTGCAAACCCTGGTCACAGGGGCCATGGACACAGCAAAGGCAAAAGAAAGTAATCACAACCCTAAAACCCCTGTTTATTTTCTGCTTTTTTACTTCTTGCCTTTGTCACTCAGCAACAAATATGAGGTTATTGATGGGAAAAGGATGCAACAAGCAGGCAACCCTGTGTCTCCCTCCCTCTGCCTGCCTCCCTCTCTGTCTCTCTCTCCCTCCCTCTGTCTGCCTCTCTCTCCCTCCTCTCCCCCTTTCTCTCCCTCTCACTCCCTCTGTCACCTCACCTGGCCTGCGTGTGTATGTGTGTGTGTGTCAGCCGAGGCTGAGACAAGACAGCTTCCCGGCTGCACCCGAGTACTTCACTGGTCTTTAAAAGACCACTTACTCATTAATGAGGCTTTGATATGTTTCACCTCTTGGCGCCCCTGCATCTCCACTCTGACCTACACTGGATTCGCCCGGCCGCATAGAGGTCTGCTGCCACCGGCAGTGTTTCCGGACACAGGACACTTAAAAAAAAATAAAAAACAGACACAGGTAGGATGGCTGCAAGGTCTGCAGGCCGCCAAGGAAGTCTTGCCGGGCCGTACTATGAGTACCCCTGTCCTAGGGTGTCCACTCAGGTTCTCATATTCCAAGGTCACAGAAACAATTATGTTTGAATTGGGATCTTGATAACACTTGCCATTTAAGTGTCTGGGAAATGCATGTCTATAGCAATACCGATTGGATGAGTGTTCCATGACCTATAAACCACAGTGCATGGATGCATAACACTTAAGTGCTTATAGGTCTTGAAGAATGTCTTGGGAGGCCAAGAGGACTTAAATACTGTAATTGCCCATTTATATATCAAATACACTTGTTAGAATCATGCCTAATGGAGGTTGAACAATGGAGAGCATGTTCTAGAACCTGACTGTCAATGAGCCAATGCGTGTGACCTCCACTTGAAGAAGTCTGAAATTTGGGCCTAATTCACAAAGGTAACTTACACTTGTGAGTGAATTTACACGTTTAAAGTAAATTTACTGCTTTTTAGAATTCACAAACCACTTTTATAGTAATTTACACTTTTGTAGTAAGTCCAGGACTACACAGGGCCAAACACTGAATTCCAACACCCATCCATAGAAATTAATGGAGGTAGGGATTAACTTTACAAGTGTAAGTTACTACAACATTGAAAGTTATTCCAAAGAGCAAGTTTGTAAATACGAAAAGTAGTAAAATCTTCCAAAAGTCTAAGTTACTACAAAAGTCCACACTGTGTAGTACGTTTTGTAGTATTACTGTAGTACTACAACACATACAACAAAGTGCAGTTTGTGAATCAGGTCCAATATTAGTAGATGTTCTTCTTGACCAACGTTTTATCATGATCATATTTACCATAAAAATGTGGTTTATTGTAGCCTTAATAGATTTAGCAATCCGTTTGATTAATACTCTCAAAGCATAGTGGGATGGGAGCAGGGCAGCCAACCATGTACCTTGAAATGCAAATTTTAACCAGTAATAAGATACCTCAGCGGGATCTTTCTCATATTAGATGACCGACAGGGAAAGGCCAAAAGGGAGATAATGGTTGAACTTGTACATGTCTCTGCTGATAGAACTTTGTGAGCGTGGAGTTACTCGTAATATATCTTATGACGCATGCATTCAATGTGTTCTCTGCCTAATACTCCGAATAACACATTCATAATTTGTTCACGATCAGGGCTCACAGGCTCAGATTTACTAACATTCATTCTGCAGCACTGCATCGCATAACGTGTAAAAAATAGTGCTGCGCTGGATTTACTAAGAGTTATGTGCCAATGATGCCGTCGACCAAGCTTGTGCCCAAAAATCCTGTTTAACCTGATGTTAAGCATTGCAATACAGAGCAAGGACTAAGTAGTTTATGGCATGAGATCTGACCTTGAGGTACCCCCTTTGATACAAATGTATCTGTGGTTACAACGGGCACAGGGGTATACAATTTCACGATAATTACAACTTTCATAAGTGCGCAAAATGGGTCAAATTTGCTCCAGGGACCCATAAATTGGGGGGTTAGGGTGTAGCAGTGGGAATGGGGCGAAGACAATCGAGTCTCTTTATGAAGTTAACAAAATGAATAAGGTTGATGATATTGACCCTCTCCATCCTACTCCCTCGAAGATGAGACTTGAGCCCCAGAGACCTCTATCCACAAAAACACCCCTTACATCCCATAACATTAGAATTAATGGGGACACCTCTCATAGAACCTTTTATAGAACCAGAACCTATAACCAAACCAAGGTTACTAAGAAGAGATTTGGGGCAATCAGAACAAATTATTCACGAAGAAGAGCATACACTAATACCAATCCAGCCACGGCTATCTCACATACAAAACCATCCCGAACACAGAAACAATTCAATGAACTTCAGAAACTCGTAGAAAACCTGGGACAAGACTCGTTGAAAATCTCACAGACAATCGGAAAAATCTGGGAGATGGCAATAAGTACGCACACCAAGGTCTCACACATCCAGAATCTGGTACTCAGACCCAGCAGACCGAACAGGACCAAGCCCGTGTCAAATGAAGAAGCTCTGGCTTTACTCCGATCCTATGAACAACCGGCCCGGAGTAAAGAAGAGAATATCAAAGTAGTACCTACTGACCCTAATAGAACATCCAGAAAGAATCACAGGATAGCAATTCACCAAAAAAAAAAAAAAAAAAAAAATGTACAACAAATTCAGCTAACCGCACCCGAATCTGATAATGGAAAAGGCGTAAAATCACAGAAACCCCTGAATTGTCTACTACTTAACTGTCGTTCGGCAACTAAACATGCATCAGACATAGCTGCCCTCATCATCAATAAGGAAATTGACTTGGCCATCCTCACGGAAACATGGCTCAATGAATCATCATCTCCTACCATGGACCTCTTAATACCACCACAATATAACATCGTCAGATTAGACAGACCAAGGAATGTGGGAGGAGGCATAGCTTGCATCCACCGCTCAGAGATCGAGGTCTGCCAATTCCAATCTGACCCCCTAGACTCCTGTGAATACCTTGGTATCAATGTAAGAACACCAAATAATCAAAGCTGCGCCTTGCATGCATTCTACCATCCACCAGGTGAGAATGCAAAATTCACAGAGCAACTGATGGAGATCATAACGACCAACTCTAACGCGGATGCTAATAATATATTCCTAGGCGATTTTAACCTCCACTGGGATGACGGGAATGACAAACTGGTCAACTCGCTTAAAGAATTCCTCAGTGAGTTAAAACTTATACAAGCATGCAACCAACCCACTCACTCACAAGGAGCGACCTTAGACTGGATTATTGCAAGAAAAGATGAGGCATCAATCCTCGCTATAGACCCATGTGACTGGTCCGACCATCATGCCATAACATTTGCGATACCGACAATGAAAAAGGGTAGGACCGTGCAACCACGCAAGCTCAAAAAACTGATCCGAGACACAAAAGAGGCTAATATTGAACTACTGGTTGAAAGGTGTGAGAAAGATCTGAAACCACCCTACAATAAGCAAAATGTAAATGAGTTGACTGATCACTACATAACCGCGATCGGTAATATTGTCAATGACACCTTGCCCCAAAGAATGAAAAAAGTCTCAGAGAAACCAAAAAATCCTTGGTTTAATGAGTCATTGAACGAGGACAGGCGCAAACTGAGAATGGCTGAAAGGAAATGGAGACAACATCCCTTCTCCCCGGAGTTGAAAGCCCTCAGAAAAACTAGAAACGAATACAATAAAAAGATACTCAGCTCCAAAAAAGAATTTATCCGATCGGAATTGAACAGTGCCACAAACAGACCACGAAAACTCTTTGAGATTTTAAAACAACAATCAAACAAACTAGCCAAAACGGTTCAAGAGAGTACAAAAACTCCCATAGGCTGCGAGGAATTCTCCTCATTTTTTACGGAAAAATCCAAATTGCTAGAGGTTGAACTCTCAAATGCAGCAACAAACCTCATTACCCTCCCTCCATCTAAAAATGAGACCAATGTCTCAACAGAAAGTCTCCAAACAAAAAATAAGGCAAAATGGGACACATTTGAATTATATGACCAGGGAAAGATCGCCAAAACACTGGCAGAACTCAGACCGAACAACCATTATCAAGACCCTCTACCGGGAAAGTGTGTAAGAAAAATCAGTCACACTCTAGTTCCGATCTGGACCGAGATAATAAATGCCTCACTTGCACAAGGAACCCTCCCGGATTGCCTAAAAACAGGACAGGTAGTACCCATCATCAAAAAACCGACAGCCGATGCAACAGACCCGAACAACTATCGACCAGTGACCAACATCCCTCTACTGGCCAAACTCATTGAGAAATGCGTACAGGGCCAACTAAGTCAACATATCGCTAAATTCTCGCTACTTGACGACTGCCAATCAGGATTCAGAACAGGACACAGTACGGAGACTGCGATCCTGCATATTGTTGATGACGCCCTACAAGCCTTAGACCAAAATCAAACATGCCTACTAATCCTCCTAGACCTGTCATCAGCATTTGACACTGTAAAGCACGAAGTGCTAATTACCAGGCTACAAAACAGGATGGGTCTGTCCGGAAACGTGCTGAAATGGTTCAATTCCTTCCTACAAAATAGGACTCAGAGATTCTTGGTGAATCAAGCAATCTCTTCCCCGAGCCCCAATGTAATCGGGGTCCCACAAGGCTCAACGTTATCCCCAGATCTATTCAACTTGTATGTTGAACCTCTCACCGAGATTCTTCAGCAATCACAGATATCCTACCACATGTATGCAGACGACACCCAATAATACATAAAGATCGCCTCCCTTGAGGACATTGACCTAATGAACAAAACACTAAAGAGAGCTCTGCAATGGTTAACAATGAACCATCTGAAACTAAATGCTCAGAAAACAGAATTCCTGCTAATCTCACCGACAAGGAGCCAATCGGATGTTAAGGAATGGATTAAATTGGTGACGGCGCTAAATTGCGCCCCGACACTAGTCAACTCAGCCAAATCACTAGGAATTACGCTAGATGAAAACCTCGACATGAAAGACCATATTAACTCAATGGCCAAGAGCGCCCGCTTCCACTTAAATTACCTAAGAAAACTGAAACCCTTTATCTCAGAATCGGATCTAAAACTGGCTATCCAATCACTTGTTATCTCGAGGATCGAATACGGCTGCACCACATTAGCTGGCCTACCGAAAACATCCACAGCACCACTAAAAGCCTGCCTCAATGCAGCGGCAAGATTTATCACGGGAACGAAGAAATTCGATCATATATCTCCTCACCTGAAAGCTCTAAACTGGCTACCCTACGAAGCCAGAATTCAAATGAAGATGGCCTGTATTACACATAAAGCGGTTCACCACAACACGCCTAGATACCTAGCCAAGAAACTTATGCTATCAGGAGGTAACAGAACAACCAGAAGCGCAAGAGAGCTTCTATTGCGACCAGCCTTTTTCCGCAAGAAAAAGACCTACAACAGAGCATTCTCTGGAGCTGCCCCTAGAATCTGGAACTCACTCCCGCCAAGCATCAGGAAGATTCAAAATACATTATCATTCAAACGAGAACTTAAGAGCCACCTGATGAGTAAATTCCCTACATAGAGAAACTTACGGACTACTGAGACGATAATTTACGCTCACAGAGGATTGTCCACTTCATGAATATTAGAGGATCTTTTCCTGACATCTGATTGTGTCCATGTTCAAGCCTAGGCTAGATACATACTATTACCTCATATACTTGTGAATTGATAACTATATCTCACAGATAAGACTATGTAACCTCTACCTCACCTTATTTATTTACCCACACTATTCTGATATGCACTGGAATACCTTATAACCCTACCTCACAGAGCTTGGTTTGAGACCAATGCTAATTGCACAGACATTAAGTTCTTATATCTCTAAGCATGTACATTCATTATTTTGCCTTCTACCTCATATATATTTTGTTGTTATTACTGCTATTACAATTATCTATTTGTTATTCTTTCCTGTTAAGCGCTCTGATACCCACGGGTCTTGTACGCGCTATACAAAACACTATAAATAAATAAATAAATAAATAAAAGGACAGGGTCATGGAAAGTGGAGTTTGGCCGTCACATATAAACTTAGACATTTCGTTTTTTTAAAAATCTGCCTCAAAGAAATCGGCCACAAAGACCAACGTAACAGTAACTCTGGTCTGGCTCACGTAATTGATCATAAAGAGGAGGCATTTTAAAATATCTTTTGAGGTTAAGGAACCTGCTGCAGAGATCTTTGTGTGCCCAAAATTTTTCAGGAGATAATAAAAATAGTAAAATAACTCTGGTGGGTAATGCAGTTCCTGGTGAGGTCTGTGTTTTGTCTAGTTTCAGTTTTGACTCATAAAGTATCATAGAAAGTTACCGTGCCTGCTGCAAAGCACATTGTGTACCATGCAGATCACAGATTTGTTTTTTATATAATTATGTAATTGGGTTTTAACACAGAGAGATCATTTTGATACATAAAGTTCATAAGTTGCAATCCTTGTAATATAGCAAAATGAGTTATGAACAATCACCAGCATGGAGCTGCATATAAACTCCAAGGCACGGGTTTAGAACCTTTTTGCTTTATTTTTCAGTCTGTTGTTATTCTAAAGTTGCTAAAAGCTTCTTTGGGAAGTAATAAGGTCTTATTAGTAGACAACCTCAACCATTGTGTTGTGTTTTAATTCCTGTCTTTGTGTTTCTTCTGACCTTGCACTCTTAGGGCATATTTATGAAATTGTGGCACTGAGCAATGCAGCAAGTCACCTTGGTGCCCTGACCAGCATCCGTGTAAAAGGGCAGGAATGTATTTATTAAATATGGTGCATTACTGTCCTATCCCCTTGACTGGCGTCGTTTTGGCAGCCTAGCACCAATGCAGGCACCCTTGCTGGTGCAAGGGTGCCTCCTTGCATGCAGAAAATGTTTTGGGCAGGATGGGGCACCTTCCGGCACAAAAACAATCCTGAGAGGCTTTTTCTTCTTTCTGTGTGTGCAGAATGCAGCGCATGCAGAAAGAGGAAAAAACGAGGAGAAATAAAGATATTTCTCCTTGTTACACCTCACCTGGGCAAGTGTAAGATTTATGGGACACTCCCAGGTGTACAAGTCCTTGAAATCTGGGAATGTGTCAAAAACCATGGGAGTTGTGCGGGAACACCAACACAACACCCATGGAACACCACCCTTGCCAACGCAGTGATTCGCACTGCATAGCCTTACTCCAAAAAATTTTAAGCCACGCAAATTGGCTTTGCGTGGCTTCATAAATCTGTTTTTGAGGCTAGCATCAAGCATGTACCACTTTGCGTGGTGCAAAAGAGACGTAAGGCTCTATTAAGTATGGACAATACGTGACTCCTACATCTTGTACTCCTCATTGTCTTATGTAACATTTCCTGTACATTGATTTACACACTTGCATTACTTATTATCTCTGTATAATGTATGTATGTGTGTGTGAGAGAGAGAGAGAATACTCTCTGACTACCTACTTTGGGATTAGTCGTGCAATAAAATAATTAAATAAAAAATAAATGAGTGTTAATTAAATGAACAGCAGGTCACACCTTTTTTGGTACCTCTTGCTTTGTGTGAAAACCTGTGAGGGTTTGGCGCTGATCCCACCCCACTTCTTCGCATATTTACTGGAGAAGGTTGGGGCTCTGTGACGCAAACCTATTCTGCTCTGCACTCGCGTCAACGTTTCTGTGCCAAGTATATCCTGCACTCGACAGTTTGTTGGTTCTGCCGTTTGCAGTGCTTTCAGTCGCGTGAGAAACCACACGAAGCCGCAATAAACCTCTGAGAGTGCCGCAGATTGCTACTCTTTCTAGACACTCGTGCAGTGGCTTCCTGTTTGCGGGAAACGATTTGTTGTCTTTTTTTAAAGGTGTACAACCTCCAATCGAATCTAAAATCTGTTATTTTCTTCAATATATGCCTGAATGTGCAAGAATGAGCACTGAGGCGTGACGCAGAGGGAGCCATGTTTGTGCGGACACAGGTGCTCCCGTTGAGGCTATTAGCATACCCTACAAGCCGGCCATCTCACAGAGGTGTATTAGTGGCTGGGGACAATTAAATCTTATCAATTTAAGGCCTCCTTAGACCGATGACCTGGAAAGCCCTTGCGCCATGGTGTTTCTTAAACATCAGGTTAACAGAAGACTGCAGCATATTTAATTGCAGGGCCTCTGGGATGGGGCGACAGGGCTTCTTTGTTGTCCCATAGTCCATTAGGCAGCAAAAGGACCGCACTGCTGAAATGGTCACAGGAGCCCCCGGGGGACGCCATCATTAATGGGACACTAAGCTCCAATTAAGGCCACGGCCCAAAAGACCAAGGTGAAAAACATGGTCCTCGGCACATCTCCCTCCGGGATGCGGCCAGGCAGCTGCTCCCGTATCTGTTGCAGAGGCACCGCTGCAAACACGGGAATTGTTTGTTCAGGAAAATGCAAAGGTTTTTTTTCAAGGAAATAAGAGGAAACAAACAAATTACTCCCTTTCACATAATTGTGTTTATATTTTTTATTTGTACTTTTTGTCCAGATCACTGTACCGAGAAAATATGGGGTATAATCATTTTTTATTAGTTCAATGTTTTTTTTTTTATCAGAGCATGGCTATACATGTCCACATCAATTATTTCTACAAGCAATACCCATTCTTAGACAGAGCATATTTCTAGCGTAACTGATCATATAAGGCGTGGAAGGGATTTAACTCGAAGACATACCCTCATGTTCATAAAATTGACCCCTTTTATGCGAAAATCTCAAGCAAGAAATTGGTGTGTTCAGTGAGATGGGCTTCTGTACTTCAACCAGTGTGTCATCAATTGCACTGAATCTATAAGAACACACGTTTAAATTGCGCGTACTGCGTCATCAGACAGCGCGGAGATATACATCATCGGACAGCGCGGAGATATCGGACCGCAATATAACCAATCATCTCGCACGAGGTGGTCGAGCAGCTTGTCCCATTGGTTTATTTTCTAGAATGTTATTTATAGTACATAGGGCTGCCAACTCACATGGTGCTGTCATGTGACACAGGGTTTCACAGCAAATGGCGACCTGGTGAAGCGGCACTAGCACACGCTGTGCTGGAAACCCCACAGAATAGGTTTCCAGCGCAGGTGTAAATGCTTTGCACTGTGGAGCACCATTTAGAACATTTCCGGGCATGGAAGGTGGCAGCAGGGTTGGCCTGGGACTAAAAATCGACCCGGGCAGCTAAAAAAAGTGGCCCACATTTCCATATTGCCTTTCCGCAAAACACTGCTTCAGTGAAATTGTATTTATAAAAAAGAAGGGGTAGGGGCGTTAAAAAAAATGCATGGATTAGTTTACACTGGTGAAACAAGTGAGGCCACTTTTGCTCAGGCCCATACCCCGCTCAATATGCATACATTAATCGGCCGGCCCAGCAAGAGAAAGGGAGTGACACCTTCGCCTGCTGAGAAAAGGGAGGTAATGGACGCCCAACTGCCTTCAGAAAGGCCACTCAGGCACCCACTGGGCTGCTGGTGGTATTCGAACAGAGACACCACCCAATCACAAACCCCAGGCTGCCCAAAAAATCAGTCCGCAGCTGGAAGTCTGATACCGACCCCTAGGGCATTGCCCGAGTGCCCGCATTACCAATCCGACGCTGTCTGGAAGAGTGATTGTTGCTTTAGGGTGGGGCGAGGAGTGAAAGGCTGAGCTTTTTAGGCAGCAAAGGGCATCCGAAACTCCATCAGCTTTGTTCCAGCCCTCCCGCCAGACCACAAACCCTTCTCTGTACAATTACATTGTGAAAATTGTCTTATGTTGGAAGGTCTGAGTGCAGGCTGCTCTTTACCCAAGTGCGATTAAAATTAAAAGGTACACACTGTATGAAAACGTTAACGGAAAGGCTGAGGGCCTGATTTAGACGGAGTCAGAGTGATTCCACATCTTCCACCACCATTTTCAGACTGCTGCCCACCAGATTTAGAGATGACCACAGGCCCAGCAGTGACCTCTGTGCCTTCCCTGGAGCTGTTGCCAAGGCGGCTCTTGAAAAGGCACTGAAAGTTTGGTGCCTGGCCACCGTCTTAGGTAGACAAGCAACAAACGTTTTTCTTTTTCAAAATACAAACTGTAAAAGCTGGAGGCTTTTCCTGAAAAACAAAAAATAGTAGCTATCTGAAGCACAACAGAAAACTCATAGATCCAAAGTCCAGCCTGCCTCATAATTGAGTGGGTGGGCGATGATTTGGCGGACATGGTGCCAAGTCCATTAAACTAACCAGATTTAGATTTTGGTAGAGAACATACTCCATTAAATGTATTGGATAGCCTGTTCACCATATTACACCCCAGGTTATTAAATAAACTTGTAATAGGTGGACAGCACATTTGCCACATTTCTGATGGACTATTCCATCTTCCAAACTTGTAAGTGAGGCTCTAAGAATACTGCAAAGGTTTCAAGATGCAGGAAAGGCCTGTTATAAAGGATGTGTAGCATGCTATTAGACAGCACAAGATAAAATGATACAACATAGCTTCATTTCAAGATAGCATGGTGTGATAGTGCAGAGTATAGCATAAAACAAACTAACACAACACAACATATCACAGCACAATAGCATTGTACAACATATCATGATGGGACATAGCATGACATGACTTTGTACGGCTTAGCATAACAGACCATATCATGACAGAACATAGCGGAATGTGAAATTGTACTGCTTAGGATAACACATTATGGTATGACGTAACATAGCAATGCATGATATTGTACAGCATAGCATAACGCAGTATAGTATCGGATAACAAAATATAACATGAGATAACATGATATGACACACGCTGTAACATAACACAACATAGCACACTACACGGCGACATCAATGAATACAATACAAAATAACAATGATGTGACATAACACAAACTTTCACAGCACAACCAACAAGGATTAGCATAGTACAACAGAGGATTGCATGCATAACACAAGCATAATGTGTCATAACTTGCCATAAAACAAATTAGCATATGAATATGGAGTCAACTGCATTTGGGAATGGTTAAAAGGGATTGTTCTATATACAGTCATGAATTCATTTCTCGTACGGAAGATTTCATATACATTTTCCACTGTGATTTGCAGAGACCTTTAACTTGTCCCTATAGCCATTGATCAACATCGACATGCCAGAGTTTCATGACGAGCCCACAAGAACGTAAACCCCTGTCTAACTGTGCAAACAATTTATCAACTAATTGCAACGTTGTCAATCATACACTGTCAGCTGAAGTAATTCACCATCATCATGTGTATAAGACGAACCTTAAGTCTGCCTTTCTGTTTTAAAATATTGTGATGTTATGTTCATTTTATTTATAAATCGCTCGTGTGCGGAAGCTTAAAGGCGCTGCACCTGAACAGGTCGTAACAAAAAACTTTTTTTTTTTGCTTTTTCTTTTTAGTTTTGAGACGTTTCCTGCTTTTCAGCAATGCAGGATGAGAGCGGCGTCAAAGGGGTGAGCATTGTAGAGCTTGGAACTGATATTACACATTTAAGTTATTTTACCCAGATTCATGGCTGGCCGCACAATGCAGCAAAGATAACACAACCTCATTGAACTCTAAAACAACGCCTCCAATAAATCACACTAACATCTTACAAATAATATCGGGTGTCACACAGAACATTTTGCCCTGTCAAAGGTTTTTTATAAATCAATTCCAACAATGCCAGGATGGAGCTGAAATTATCCTAAGGGATAGACTTGAGCTGAAGTATGTAGCACTGTTTGACAGGAGAATAAACTCCGAGTACGCACTAAAGAAGAGGAAAACAAAAGAGAGAAAGATCAAATCAAATTGTATTTTACTCATCTCTATTAAACATTGTTTTTCTGGTAGTGGCATTACCTCTTCCAAGGAGCTAAGGAAATTCCCAGACTGGAAATTGAAACCGCATGCCCTGAGTCGTGCGCTACCCATCACCAGCCGCTAGGGGGCACTCGCTGAGTGGCAAAGTCCATTTTCATTTTCCCACCTCCGTGCCTGTAACCCTGCAGGGACACGGGCTGTGGTTTCCATGGCTCTTGCAGCTTCAATTAGCCCGAGGCGAAGGAGATCCTGGGTCCTGAACCAGGTCCCTCGGGTGAAATGTTAATGACTGGTTCAAAGAGCTGCTTCTTATAATAATCGCTTCCACATGGACATCTAATAATAACATGCTATGACTTGATTCTGAAATAACAATTAAACATGTTTTTTTAGACGGTAAGCACATTCTCTACAGCAGAAATGTCATATTTTTAGATAAACTATTATTACTTTTAGAAGAACACTTTTCCCATACAAGGTTTAGGCTTCGACCTGTCCATCTTAATTTACATGATTTAATGCAAATCTCGCACTACATACTTTCTTTCGAGGTAACTTTACAATGGTGAGCCCTACAAAAGAAACAACTTCATCAAGAAACAAAGCTCAAACTTGGCCTTCACACTGTCTTTTATTCAGAAGATATTAAATATAATGAGAGCCTGAGCTTAATATCACACAAGGCGGCTCAGAGGTAGTAAGCACCTGTTGTTGACCTGTGTGTAAACTCCATCTCGCAAAAAGAATCCAGGCAAGACTTCATGCTTTCGACGTCCTCAACTGCCATACGTACACCTTGGTTAAAAGTACAAATTAGTTAATAGCTTCGCTTAAAATGACATAAGTGAGGTATGAAGCGCTTTATAACGCGCCATGCTATTTTTAAAATGCTTATTCCACTGCAAGAATTAATGGCATGACATCACAGCATTTACACTGCCGCCTGCCCTCTCGCTAATTTTTGGTTTAATTCACCTGGGCCTGAATACAAAATCATGTTTACAAATATCATTAGATTTGGCCCAGTTGTCTGTACTGGGGTGAATGTATGACATTGTTCGGCATTCTGTCCATCAACTGTTGTTTTGCATTTGTCACCCCGAGTAGGATTGGTATTCTCAGACGTGGGTCCCATGCTCTCCACCGACTCCACTTGAGTCAAGCTATCCTGGCTGAAGACGGCTGATAGCCAGAAACCGGTCCTAGGATGCTTGATTCCGGTCCAGGAAAGACATGGCTTGGCAGTTCGGGCTGGACTGTTCCCATGAGGCACAGGGTCAAAGCTGATTTGCATATGGCCATGTCTGAACTGGGGTGGTGTGGAATGCAAAAAAACGATGGATTTAGGCCCAGATCTCTGTACTGGGGTGAATGTATGACATTGTTCTGCATTCTGTCCATCAACTGTTGTTTTGCAAACCTCATTAACCCTTTCGCTGCGGCCGCGATTTTACTGCTGTGCGGTAAACAAAAGAACAGGGCGGGGCCGTGACGAACCCCAACCATCAACAGCACACGGCTGGGGTTTGTCACCAGCATGGGAGGGGTTAATGGAATTGTTTAAGCCTTGCCTTAATATGCACGCACTCTGAAATGTGGGCTACTGGCTGCCAGGGCAAGCAATAGTCAGGCTATCCGTAACAGGCAGGAGGTGTGGACTGACCTGAACATGAGACATAATCTGGTGACTTCCATTTGTAAACTGCAGTTTCTTCCTTTCTTCCCTCCCTTCTTCCTTTTTCATTTAAGTCGTTTCTTCCGTCAGTCATTACTCCGCCACTCTTTAGCTCTCTCTTTCCTCTATCCCTCTTCCTTCCTTCCTTCCATCCTGAGTTCCTTACTTCCCTGCCTCTTGTAGTTCCTTCCTCCCTCCCTCCTTACTTCCGTCCTTCCATTCCTTCCTCCCCACCACTACCCCCTACTTCCTTCCTCCCCCACCTCCCTCTCTTCCTCCCGAGATCTTCACTAGACCTTCACTTTTAAAACAACCAACTGAAATAGTGATATTGTAGCTGTTACTTGTTTCATAGCTTCGACTGCACCTGAAATTCTTTACAATGTAGTCACATAAATACATAAATAAATAAATGAATAAATAAATAAATAATGGGACACATCACATAGAGTGATGCAGTGCATCAATATGCGCTGCGCCATAGTATGTAATGTATTTTTATTTTGAGAGGAGTGTGTAAAGTACCAACGTCTCAGTAAAATACATAAAGTGGTTTATAGAACGCAGGTGAGTAGTACTGATGAGTTTGAAAGGACACCAAAGGAAATTCTAATTCACAAAGATATTTATTCGTTTCATTTAAATCATTATTGACAGACATCATGTACATTTTAATCCCAGTTTAATTGTATGTAGTTTATCGAGTTGTTCAGCTGTTTGATGCAGGCCCGGACTGGCCATACCGGGCACCGGGCAATCCCCCGGTGTGCCGCACGGGTGGGTGCTGGTTTTAGGCCCCTGGGGGTCGTTTTTGTTACAGGGCCGTTATTGCAACAAAGCTGCAAAATCGGCCCTGTACCAAAATCGTCCGAAAACCGGCCTGGCAAAGAGTTCAGTGGCACCTTCAACCCCCGAGTGGGGAGGGGGGCCGGCTGAGTACTTTGCCAGGGTCGGATGTGGTTCCCAGTCCGGCCCTGGTTTGATGCATGACACAGCCAACATGTGTTTCGCCCCAAAGAGGCAAACCACTTTTTCAAGAATGAACAAAGTAACAACATAGAGAAACAAAAGGCACAATAAGGTTGAAATAATACTTTAGATAAATCAAGAACATTCACCAGTAGCGGGGAAACATGACGGCAACTAGCTGAGCGGCCGCTGCACTCTGGTCCAGGTTCCCGTAATGTCCTTTTGCTCCCTGCTGTGATGCCAAGATTCGCTGCTTCTTGAGCGTTTTTTTGACTGTTGGCGGTGTGGTATGCTCGGCGGGCGGATTCTTTAGTGGTTTGGAGAGTGGCAACTCTTTTTGGGAGTTTGTTGCTGCCCACTGCTTTTTCGCTCAGCTCCTGGTCTCTGGCTCGGAGTATGAGAGCGGCGGGGGAGTCGCTCTGTATTATCTTTAATTAACCTCTGTTTGCTGATCTTTGGGTGCAAGTGTTCCACCATCGATGTGCCTGTGGATTGCTGCGGCCCCCGTTACCTGGGCTGTCGTGGTAGAGCACGGCTGCACTGGAACTCCGGGGGGGACGCAGGGTTCGGAGCCTCCTCCCCTGAGGTGCTCGGGGCAGCGGCAGCACCGGTGCTTCCGGGGTCTCTGAGGGTGGAGGTGCTCCAGACAAGCTGAAGGGGGACTGCGCCAGCATTCGAGGGGATAACGAGGCTAACGAGGACACAGGACACGAGGACACAGGAGAGCCAAAGCGATTCCAGCCTCAGGTGAGGGGAGAGTCTCTTGGGAACATCACCACAGGTGAGATCAGCCGTTTTGGGTTTTGGAGTTTCAAAGAAGGGTAAGAAGTGTGGTGCTAAAACTCAAAACCCTAGGAAGGAACCAAACTGGGTGGTATGCCCCCCGCCTGAGTCTAGTAAGGCCTTGAAGAACCAGCCCCCCCCCCTACTGGCAATAATAGAAGTAATACTTCTACCTTTTTGTGCGGCAAAGTTAAGGCAAAACGGGCAAAAACACGTAAGCCGGTTAAGGCGGCCTTGGTTCTTAGCACAAAACTAACACCTTCATTAAGGTCATACTTTGAAGTCTTGTACCTGGTAAAAGAAGGGTCGTCCTGTAGAGCAGTGCCTGGGTGGGTCTCCCCTCCTCCTGGTGCCCCAGAAATGGAAGAGCTGGTAGGGGCCTCATTAGTGGCTGATAATTTCCACATTAATAGTGGGTCTCAGATGCTACTTCGGGGGAAGTGTGCGACACAGTGGTGATTGCTAAGGTGGTTCAGGAACTGTAACAGTTAACAGAGGTAACAGCTGTGCCTCAGGAGGACACAACTCTAGCAATAGGTAACTCTCAGGGTGTGGCAGGCCCTTCAGCGATCTCCTTGGAATCCATGCTTTCAGCTTTGTTCTTGGATATAAAAAGGGGGTTTGAAGTCTCCACAGCTAACCAAACGGAAATTGGAAGCTTCTGCGAGTCATTGGAGAGTAAAATCGACGTGCTAAATGCTAGAACGGTGGCCCGGGAAGATACTGTGGCGAGTCTCTCTGTCCATCTTGGGAAGGCCGAATCAGACATCATCAGTCTAAAAAAAGAAGATCTTGTCCTCTCTGAGAGATTAGAAGTCTAGGAGAATAATGCACAACGTAATAATCTCTGTATTCTCAATGTTCCCGAGGGGAGCGAGGGAGCTGACATCAAGCAGTATGTGGTTGCGCTCTTAAAATAATTTTTTTGGGGTCTTGACCAGTCCGCAGAAGATCTGGGAACAGATATTCGAAGAATACATAGGGACCGCTTCAGGAGGAACCCGCAGAGATCTAAACCCAGAAAGATCCTGGTTAATTTCCATACCTACTGTCTGAAAGAACAGATTCTTAATCAAGCTTTAAAACAGAAGACTCTGAGCGCTAAAGGCTTCCCATTCCAAATAAGATCGGACCTGTCCAGGGCAACCCTAGACAGCAGTGGGAGTTGGGTAGGAGGTTGGAGGCCTTCAGGAAACTTGGGGCGGTTGCACAACGTAAGTTTCCGGCTGTTTTAAAGATAATGCATAATAACAAAATGTACAACGTCAGATCTGTACAGGCAGCCGATGAACTGTTGCTGGACTTGGACAGAGAAGAAGTCCGTTGGGATAGATTCAGGATTCAGGTTCAGCTGCCAGTAGCCCTATGACTTCTCCTCCCCCCAGGTACACTCCACTTTGATCCATTCAGTTTTCATGCTTAGTCTACACTTAGCGCAGGGGTATAATCTTAAAAGTTTTAAAATGGGTTTCCCCTTTTTTTAACTTACAATAATTTTTAAATAGTTGGTGGCTTAAGTGTAGACACAAAACTGGTATTTAGCAAATCTCAATCCTACATGACTTTTGTATATAATAAAAGTCGGCAACCTTGTTTTCTTGTTTTCTTCCTTTTTTTTCAGGGAGCGGGGATCAGTGGGAGCCCGTGGGGTGCAACTCTCTGGACTTGGTCCGGATAGTTGGGGCAAGGGTTTCCCATGGGGGGGGAGGGCGGGTAAGTCTGGGCACAGGGTACAGGGTTGGGTGTTGCAAGGTAAAAAAAAAAAAATCTTCATTCTCTCCTTTGTAGTTTTTTTAATGAAGTAATCTATGTTGCAAACATGGCTGGATTAGACTGGCCTAGAGGGATCTTGGGTCACAAATGGGCACGATGCAAGGGAGGCTACTTTATCTATAAGTAGTCTACAGATCCTCTCCTGGCACGCCAATGGTCTGCACACCAGACCTAGAAGGGACAAGATTCTGCAATATCTCCGGGACTCTGGTGCGCAGGTTATTGTGCTCCAGGAGACTCATTTATTAGAATCAGAGATGCTTCTACTTGCTCAGAAAAATAAATGGATAGATTTTCATGTTTCGACAACTCAGACTATGAATATCAGGGGGTTTCGATACTTTTTAAGAGATCAGCAAAGGCTCGCCTCATTTCAAAATTAGTAGACCCAGGTGGCAGATGGGTCATTGTAACTGTTAATATTTCGGGGGCGCAGATTTCTATTGTTGGATACTATGGCCCGAACAATTATGACCCTTCAGTTTTAAATCTATTTTTTCTCACTTACTATTGTTTTCAGAACCAATTGTTTTTTTTGGGCAATTTTAACATTATTTTGGCCCCTCATCCTGATAAGTCACCAAATAGTCGTGCCTCAATCCCTTCTAAGACTAGGATTTTGTAACTTGATGCCATGAAACAATACGCCTACTCTGATATCTGGAGGCTAAGGTCAGGGCAACACTCAGGATTTTCATTCCGTAATTATAAATACTGGCATCAATCGAGGATTGATTTTATCTTGGTTAGTCAGGCTTTGAAGGGTATAGTTAAGAACATTTCATACCTTCCTTCACATTTGTCTGATCACTCCGTAGTCTGGCTGGAATTGAAGGGCATAGTCCCTGTTTCCCTTAGATCGTGGTCATTTGATCGCTCATTACTCCTGGAAGATGAGGATATTTCTTCTCTGACTATGGAGACAGAGTGGTTCATGAAAATGAACATAGGTTCTGCCTCAATGATGTGTGTATAGGACGCTTATAAAGCCTTTTTAAGGGGCCAAATAACCAGCAAGGCTACCTATAGGAAAAAGATATATAGTCTATTGAGACTGGAATTGAAAAGCTGCAAGTAGAAATAGATCAATTCACTAGCACTGGCACAAAATAGGATCCACGCCCCATAGGTCTCGGGAGGTGGGTGGGGCGACAATGGCACACCGCCCGCAACGCCCAGCACCCGCTCGGCACCTAGCGTCTCCTGCTACCGGACCTCGTGGATGGTTGCGGGCGGTGTGCCATTGTCGCCCACCCACCTCCCGAGACCTATGGTGCGTGGATCCTATTTTGTACAAACTATACAGGTTCCTCTAAAGCAGAGGTAATCCCCACAACTTGATGGTTTGTTCATTTTTCTGCACCATTTGTTCACAGTTTAATTTTAACTTTCACGTCCTCTGGTAGGGTGGACCTTAGCGCGCCCACACCGCCGAGGTACACAAATACATGGTCCTGAAGAAAGCCCAGTAACTATACACATAAAGGCTGAAACATGTTGACCCCACCTTGAGTGGAAATAACCAATACATTAATTGGCACATTTCCCTACACATATTTTAACCATGTCAGGCTGACCATTGAATACATTTTTTTTCTGGTACAGCTTTTTGACAATTTTAACTTCACTTGTTTTTCACATCACTGTCACAAATAAAAACCTGCTCCGCAGTAATCTGGCGTTGTAGCACACCAGGGAGGCACTCAGCTTAAAGATAGATAGGTCTTACCATTGAAAGAAGCTGGTGTGGAGGTTTGGGGAGATCTGTTTGTGGAAGGGACCCTTATCTTGTGGGTTGGTTCTGGCCTCTGTAGGTTTAAATACTTACAGATGGCTAGCTGGGCCCAGTTGCAGACAGCCACCCAGAGCAAAAACCCAGTTGGAGGAGGTAACCATCTAGAGTTCCAGCTTGTTAACAAAGCCCCAGTAAAAAACGAAATCTCTTTTTGGTACCACGCAATATTAGATGAGGTAGACAGTGAATTTCAACTAGCTAATAAGCTTTGTGGCAGCTCCCTTCTGGACCAGCACAATGAACATCTGTGGTTAAACTCCTGTAAGACTCTGTGGGAGGTAGTCAAACCAGCATGGCTCCGAAGAAATCACCTCTTCACCCTGCATAGGTCTTATTATTCACCTCAGAGACTTTCAAAATTCTCAAAGGGCCCTCTAGTACCATGCATGAAGTGCGGGACAATAGCTGCTTTCGACATTCAATATGTTTTTTGATTGTCCAGTCCTGTCCTTTTTTTGTTATTCCACAGGCCAACTACTGACAACATTTCTTGGTTGCCCCATTATAATTAATCTTTCATTGGTCATATTTGGCTTGTTGGAGGGCGTTACAGGCCCT